>NW_028270186.1:43923177-44525677 GCF_037043375.1 Chiloscyllium plagiosum
GAGAGGGTGAGAAAGGGCAAGAGAGGGAGTGAGGGATAGAGTGCGAGAGAGGGAGAGAGTGCGAGACAGAGGGCGAGAGAGGGAGAGTGGGCGAGAGAGAGGGAGAGGGTTAGTGAGGGCGAGTGATGGCGAAAGAGGGAGAGAGTGCGATAGAGGGAGAGATCGTGAGAGAGACCATAAGACCATAAGACCATAAGACATAGGAGTGGAAGTAAGGCCATTCGGCCCATCGAGTCCACTCCGCCATTCAATCATGGCTGATGCGCATTTCAGCTCCACTTACCAGCGTTCTCCTCGTAGCCCTTAATTCCTCTAGACAACAAGAATCTATCAATCTCGGCCTTGAAGACATTTAGCGTCCCGGCTTCCACTGCACTCCGTGGCAATGAATTCCACAGGCCCACCACTCTCTGGCTGAAGAAATGTCTCCGCATTTCTGTTCTGAAATGACCCCCTCTAATTCTAAGGCTGTATCCACGGGTCCTTGTCTCCTCGTCTAACTGAAACAATTTCCTAACATCCACCTTTTCCAAGCCATGTATTATTTTGTACGTCTCGATTAAGTCTCCCCTTAATCTTCTAAACTCCAACGAATACAATCCCAGTATCCTCAGCCGTTCCTCATATGTTACACCTGTCATTCCAGGGATCATCCGTGTGAATCTCCGCTGGACACGTTCCAGTGTCAGTATGTCCTTCCTGAGGTGTGGGGAGACCAAAACTGGACACAGTACTCCAAATGGGGCCTAACCAGAGCTTTATAAAGTCTTAGTAGAGGGTGAGAGCGAGACAGAGGGCGAGAGGGCGAAAGAGAGAGAGAGGAGGAGACAGGGCGAGAGAGGGAGAGAGGGCGAGGGAGGGTGAGAGGGAGAGAGAGGGAGAGAGGGTGAGAAATGGAGAGAGGACAAGAAGAGAGAGGACGAGAGAGAGTTAAAAAGGGCGAGAGAGAGAGAGAGAAGGCAAGAGCGAGCGTGAGGGCGAGAGATAGCGAGAGGGCAAGGGTGCTTGAGTCGGCGAGAGAGTCAGAGAGAGGTAAGAAGGAAAGAGTGCGAGAGAGCGAGAGTGGGCGAGAGTGCGAGAGAGGGCGAGAGAGGGAGAGAGGGCGAAACGGCGAGACCGGGCGAGAGAGAGAGTTAAAGTGGGGGAGAGAGATAGAGGGCGAGAGAGGGAAATGGGGCGAGAGAGGGAGAGTGTGCGATAGGGTGAGAAGGGCGAGAGTGCGAGAGAGCGAGAGTGGGCGAGAGCGGGAGCGAGAGTGAGAGAGGGAGAAAGGGCGAGAGAGAGAGAGAAGGCGAAAGAGTGCGTGAGAGAGAGAGGGCGAGAGGGAGAGAGGGAGAGAGGGCGAGAAAGCCAGAGAGAGCTCGTGTGCGAGAGAGGGAGAGAGGGCGAAACGGCGAGACAGGGTAATAGAGAGAAAGTGGGGGAAAAAGAGAGAGAAGGTGAGAGAGGGAGGGAGGCGAGAGAGGGAGAGAGGGAGAGAGGGCGAGAGGGTGATATGGAGAGAAAGGGAGAGGGGGAGAGCAGACGAGAGGGTGAGAGAGGGTGAAAGAGCAAGAGAGAGCGAGAGAGGGGGCGTGGGCGAGAGCGGGAGAGTAGGCAAGAGGGCGAAAGAGGGAGAGAGGGAGAGGAGGTGAAAGAGGGAGAGAGGGCAAGAGAGGGTGAGAGGGTGAGAGAGGGGGAGAGGGCGAGAAATGGAGAGTGGGCCAGAAGGAGAGATGAGTGAGAGAGGAAAAGAGGGCGAGAGAGAGAGAGAAGGCGAGAGAGAGCGTGAGGGCGAGAGATAGCAAAAGTGCAAGGGTGCTTGAGTCGGTGAGAGAGTCAGAGAGAGGTGAGAAGGAGAGAGGGCGAGAGAGGGAGAGAGGGAGAAAGGGTGAGACAGGGCGAGAGAGAGCGAGAGAAAGTGGGGGAGAGAGACAGAGGGCGAGAGAGGTAGAGGGGGCGAGAGAGGGAGAGAGGGCGATAGAGGGCGAGAAGGGAAAGAGGGCTAAAGGGCGAGAGAGAGAGAGTTAAAGTGGGGGAGAGAGATAGAGGGCGAGAGAGGGAAATGGGGTGAGAGAGGGAGAGAGGCCGAGAGGTTGAGAGAGGGAGAGTGAGTGCCATAGGGTGAGAGAGGGCGAGAGTGCGAGAGAGGGAGTGTGGGCGAGAGCAGGTGAGAGAGTGAGAGAGGGAGAAACGGCGAGAGAGAGAGAGAGAAGGCGAAAGACTGCGTGAGGGCGAGAGAGAGCGAGAGGGCAAGAGAGCGAGAGGGAGAGAGGGTGAGAAAGCCAGAGAGAGCTAGTGTGCGAGAGAGGGAGAGAGGGCGAAACAGCGAGACAGGGTGATAGAGAGAGAAAGTGGGGGAAAAAGAGAGAGAGGGTGAGAGAAGGAGGGGGTCGTGAGAGGGAGAGAGGGTGAGAGGACGAGATGGAGCGTGAGGGAGAGAGGAAGAGCAGGCGAGAGGGCGAGAGAGGGTGAGAGAGCAAGAGAGAGCGAGAGAGAAGGCGTGGGCGAGAGAGGGAGAGAAGGCAAGAGGGCGAGAGAGGGAGAGAGGGAGAGGAGGTGAGAGAGGGAGAGAGTATGAAAGAGGGAGAGAATGCGAGAGTGGGAGAGAGGGCGTCAAGGAAGTGAGGGTGAAGGAGGGAGTGAGGGCGAGAGAGGACGAGAGGGAGAGAGGATGAGAGAGGGTGAGAGAGGGAGAGAGGGCGACAGAGGGCGAGAGGCCGAAAGAGGGATAGATGGCGAGAGCGGGAGAGAGGGCGAAAGAGAGGGAGAAACGGCGAGAGAAGGAGAGAGGGCGAGAGAAGGCGAGAGAGGGAGAGAGGCTGAGAGAGGGCGAGAGGCCAAGAGGGCGAAGGAGTGAAAGAGGGTGACAGAAAGAGAGATGGCGAGAGAGTGAGAGAGGGCAAAGAAGGGAGAGAGAGGGCGAGAGTGGGAGAGAGGGTCAGAGAGGGTGAGAGGGAAAGGCAGGGAGAGAGGGAGAGAGAGGGAGAAAGGGAGAGAGAGGGAGAGAAGGCGATAGGAATGAGGGATAGAGAGGGAGACAGTGGGCGGGAGAGGGTGAGAGAGGGTGAGAGAGGGGTAGAGAGAGAGAAGGCGAAAGAGGGAGAGAGGGCGAGTAAGAGAGAGAGAGGGCGTGAGAGCGAGAGAGGGCGAGAAATGGTGAGAGGGAGAGAGGGATATACTGCGAGAGAGGGAGAGAGGGCGAGAAAGGGTGAGAGGGCGAGAGCGAAGGCGAGGGAGGGAGAGAGGGCGAGACAGGGAGTGAGGGTGAGAGACGGAGAGAGGGTTAGTGAGGGTGAGGGACAGCGAGAGAGGGTGAGAGAGCGAGAGAGGGAGAGAGGGCAAAAGAGGGAGAGAGTGCGAAAGAGGGAGCGATTGTGAGAGAGGGCGAGTGAGGGATGGAGTGCGAGAAGGCGAAAAGCGAGAGAGGAGGAGAGAGGGAGAGACAGTGAAAAGGCGTGAGAGGGAGAGAGGAGGAGAGAGGGAGAGACAGTGAGAAGGCGAGAGAAGGAGAGAAGGCGAGACAGGGAGTGAGGGTCAGAGATGGACAGAGAGGGCGAAAAACGGCGAGAGAGGATGAGAGGGCGAGTGAGGGAGAAAGGGCAAGAGAGGGAGAGAGGGCGAGAGGGAAGAGGGTGGGAGAGGGAGAGAGGGCTAGAGAGGGAGAGTGAGTGTGATAGGGCGAGAAAGGGTGAGAGGGTGAGAGGGGAGAGAGGGCGAGAGACGGAGAGAGTGCGGGAAGGAGAGTGGACGGGTGAGAGTTTAAAAGGGCGAGAGATAGCGAGAGGGCGAGTGTGGTTGAGACGGCGAGAGAGTCAGAGAGAGGGCGAGAGTGCGAGACAGGGCGAGAGAGGGAGAGTGGGCAAAAGGGCAAGACAGGGCGAGAGACAGAGAGATAAAGTGAGGGGGAGAGAGAGAGAGGCCGAGAGTGGGAGAGAGGGCAAGAAAAGGAGAGAGGCCAAGAGTTTGAGCGAGGGAGAGAGGATGAGAGAGAAGGCGTGGGCGAGATAGGTAGAGAGGGGGAGAGAGGGTGAAAGAGGCAGAGAGTGTGAGAGAGGGCGAGAGGGCGAGAGAGTCTGAGAAAGATCAAGAGGGAGAGAGGACGAGAGAGCAAGAGTGGGCGAGAGGGCGAGAGAGGGTGAGAGAGAGAGAAAGTGGGGGAGAGAGAGAAAGGGAGAGAGAGGCAGAGGGGAGCAAGAGAGGGAGAGAGTGCAAAAGGGCGAGAGAGAGCGAGAGAAAGTGATAGAGAGAGAGAGGGAGAAGAGCCAACAGAGGGAGAGAGGGTGAGAGCGTGAGAGAGGGAGAGAGGGTGGGGGAGGGGGCGTGGGTGACAGAGGGAGGGGGCGAGAGAAAGGGGTTGGGTGAGAGAGGGAGAGAGTGAGAGCGAGAAAGTGGGTATTGGTCATAGAGGTATAGAGGGTGACAGACGGAGAGAGGGCGAGACAGAGCGAGAGAGTGATAGACAGAGAGTGGACGAGAGAGAGAGAGAGAGAGGGAGAGAGAGGGAGAGAGAGGGCGAGGGAGGTAGAGAGAGGCAGAGAAGGCGAGACGGTGAGTGGGGGAGACAGGGAGAGAGGGAGAGAGAGAGAGACAGGAAGAGAGAGGGAGAGAGGGCGATAGAAGAGAGGGAGATAGAGGGAGAGAGTTGGCGAGAGAGGGTGAGAGCGGGGGAGAGGACGAGAGGGCGAAAATGGGAGAGAGGGCGAGAGAGAGAGGGCGAGAGGGAAGAGGACGGGAGAGGGAGAGAGGGCTAGACGGAGAGAGGGCGAGAGAGAGGGTGAGAGGGAGAGGGACTGAGGGTGTGAGGGCTAGAGAGGGAGAGTGAGTGCGATAGCTTGAGAAAGGGTGAGAGGGTGAAAGGGGAGAGAGGGCGAGAGACGGAGATAGTGCGGGAAGTAGAGAGGACAGGTGAGAGTTAAAAAGGGCGAGAGATAGCGAGAGAGCGAGGGTGGTTGAGACGGCGAGAGAGTCAGAGAGAGGGCGAGATTGCGAGACAGGGCGAGAGAGGGAGAGTGAGCAAAAGGGCGAGACAGGGCTAGAGAGAGAGAGTTAAAGTGGTGGGGGGGAGAGAAAGAGAGGGCGAGAGAGGGAGAGGGGCGAGAAAAGGAGAGAGACCAAGAGTTTGAGCGCGGGAGAGAGGGCGAGAGAGGAGGCGTGGGCGAGATAGGGAGAGATGGCGTGAGAGGATGAGAGGGCGAGAGAGGGCGAGAGAGTCTGAGAAAGGGCGAGAGGGCGAGAGAGGGCGAGAGAGGGCGAGAGGGCGAGAGAGAGAGAAAGTGGGGGAGACAGAGAAAGGGAGAGAGAGGCAGAGGGGGGCAAGTTAGGGAGAGAGGGCGAAAGGGCGAGACAGGGCGAGAGAGAGCGAGAGAAAGTGGTGGAGAGAGAGAGGGCGTGAGAGGGAGAAGGGCCGACAGAGGGAGAGAGGGCGAGAGGATGACAGAGGGAGAGAGGGCAAGGGAGTGGGCGTGGGCGATAGAGGGAGAGGGGCGAGAGAAAGGGGTTGGATGAGAGAGGGAGAGAGTGCGAGCGACAAAGTGGGGATTGGTCAAAGTGGTAGAGAGGGTGATAGAGGGAGAGAGGGCGAGACAGAGCGAGAGAGGGATAGAGGGAGAGTGGACGAGAGAAAGAGAGAGAGGGCGAGAGAGGGAGAGAGAGGGCGAGAGAGGGAGAGAGAGGCAGAGAGGGCGAGTGGGCGAGAGGGGGAGAGGGCGAGATGGGGAGACAGGGAGAGAGGGAGAGAGAGGGAGACAGGAAGAGAGACGGAGAGAGGGCGATAGAAGAGAGGGAGATAGAGGGAGAGAGTGGGCGAGAGAGGGTGAGAGAGGGTGAGCGGGGGAGAGGACGAGAGGGCGAAAGTGGGAGCGAGGGCGAGAGAGATAGAGAGGGAGAGAGAAGGAGAGAGGTCGAAAGAGGGAGAGAGGGCGCGAGAGAAAGAGCGGGAGAGAGAGGATGAGCGGGCGAGAGACGCAGAGTGGGCGAGAGAGAGAGTGGGCGAGAGAGGGCGAGAGAGGGAGAGCAGGCGAGAGGGCGATAGTGGGAGTGAGGGCGAGAGGGCAAGAAAGAGAGAGAGATGGCAAGAGAACGAGCACGGTCAAGAAACGGAGAGTGCGAGAGAGGGAGCGAGGGATAGAGGGCAAGAGAGAGAGGGCGAGAGAGGGTGAGAGAGGGCGAGAGGGCAAAATAGGGAGAGAGGGCAAGGGTGAGAGAGAGGGCGAGAGAGGGAGATAGGGCGAGAGAGGGTGAGTGAGGGCGAGATAGTGAGAGAGGGCGAGAGAGGGAGGGAGAGAGAGGGCGAGAGAGGGCGAGAGAGGATGAGAGTGCGAGCTAGGGAGAGAATGCGAGAGAGGGATTGACGGCGAGAGAGTGTGAGAGGGTAAGAGGGAGAGAGGACGAGAGAAGGAGAAGGAGAGTGAGAAGGCGAGAGAGGGCATGACGTCGAGGGAGAGAAAGGGCGGGGGAGGGTGAGAAAGCGAGAGAGGCAAAGAGAGGGCGAGACGGACAGAGTGCGAGAGAGCAAGAGAGGGAGAGCGGGCGGGAGAGGGAGACAGGGCGAGATGGCGGCAGGGCGGAGATATTGTGGGCGAGAGGGCGAGAGAGAGAGGGAATGAGGGCGAGAGAGAGGGAGAGTGAGTTGGATAGTGCAAGAGAGGTCGAGAGAGGCAGCGAGGGCGAGAGAGGGAGAGAGAGGGAGAGAGGGAGAGAGAGGGAGAGAGGGAGAGCAGGCGAGAGGGCGAGAGAGGGTGAGAGAGCAAGAGAGCGGGCGTGGGCGAGAGAGGGAGAGGAGGCAAGAGGGCGAGAGAGGGGGAGAGAGGGAGTGAGGGGGAGAGAGGGAGAGAGGGCGAGAGAAAGGGGTTGGGCGAGAGAGGGCGAGAGTGAGAGCGAGCTAGTGGGGAAGGGCCAGAGAGGGAGAGAGGGTGAGAGAGGGAGAGAGGGCAAAAGAGGGAGAGAGGGCGAGAGAGGGATAGATGCCGAGAGGGGGAGAGAGCGGGAAAGAGGGCGAGAGCGGGAGAGAGGGAAAGAGAGGGAGAGTGAGTGTGAAAGGACGAGAAAGGGTGAGAGGGTGAGAGGAGAGAGGGGGCGAGAGATGGAGAGAGTGCGAGAAGGAGAGAGGACGGGTGCGAGTTAAAGAGGGCGAGAGATAGCGAGAGTGCGAGGGTGGAGACGGCGAGAGAGTCAGAGAGAGGGCGAGAGTGCGAGAGAATGCGAGGGAGGGAGAGTGGTCAAAAGGGCAAGACAGGGTGAGAGAAAGAGAGTTAAATTAGGGGGGAGAGAGAGAGAGAGGGCGAGAGAGGGAGAGAGGGCAAGAAAACGAGAGAGGCCAAGAGTTTGAGCGAGGGAGAGAGGACCAGAGAGGAGGCGTGGGAGAGATAGGTAGAGAGGGCGAGAGAGGGTCTGAGAGGGTGAGAGGGAGAGCGGGGCAGAGAGGGCGAAAGGGGGGGAGAGGGTGAAAGAGGCAGAGAGTGTGAGAGAAGGCGAGAGGGCGAGAGAGTCTGAGAAAGGGCAAGAGGGAGAGAGGGCGAGAGAGCAAGAGTGGGCGAGAGGGCGAGAGAGAGAGAAAGTGGGGGAGAGAGAGAAAGGGAGAGAGAGGCAGAGGGGAGCAAGAGAGGGAGAGAGTGCGAAAGGGCGAGAGAGAGCGAGAGAAAGTGCTGGAGAGAGAGAGGGCGTGAGAGGGAGAAGGGCCAACAGAGGGAGAGACGGTGAGAGGGTGAGAGAGGGAGAGAGGGCGAGGGAGGGGGCGTGGGAGACAGAGGGAGGGGGCGAGAGAAAGGGGTTGGGTGAGAGAGGGAGAGAGTGAGAGCGAGAAAGTGGGTATTGGTCAGAGAGGCAGAGAGGGTGATAGAGGGAGAGAGGGTGAGACAGAGCGAGAGAGGGATAGAGGGAGAGTGGACGAGAGAGAGAGGGTGAGAGAGGGAGAGAGAGGGCAAGAGAGGGAGAGAGAGGCAGAGAGGGCGAGAGGGCGAGAGGGGGAGACAGGGAGAGAGGGAGAGAGAGAGAGACAGGAAGAGAGAGGGAGAGAGGGCAATAGAGGAGAGGGAGATAGAGGGCGAGAGTTGGCGAGAGAGGGTGAGAGCGGGGGAGAGGACGAGAGGGCGAAAGTGGGAGAGAGGGAGAGAGAGAGAGTGGGTGAGAGGGAAGAGGGCCGGAGAGGGAGAGAGGACTAGATGGAGAGAGGGCGAGAGAGGGAGAGAGAGGCAGAGAGGGCGAGTGGGCGAGAGGGGGAGAGGGCGAGAGGGGGAGACAGGGAGAGAGGGAGAGACAGGGAGACAGGAAGAGGGACGGAGAGAGGGCGATAGAGAGGGTGAGAGGGAGAGGAACTGAGGGTGTGAGGGCTAGAGAGGGAGAGGGAGTGCGATAGCATGAGAAAGGGTGAGAGGGTGAGAGGGGAGAGAGGGCGAGAGAAGGAGAGAGTGCGGGAAGGAGAGAGGACGGGTGAGAGTTAAAAAGGGCGAGAGATAGCGAGAGAGCGAGGGTGGTTGAGACGGCGAGAGAGTCAGAGAGAGGGCGAGATTGCGAGACAGGGCGAGAGAGGGAGAGTGAGCAAAAGGGCGAGACAGGGCTAGAGAGAGAGAGTTAAAGTGGGGGGGGAGAGAAGGAGAGGGCGAGAGTGGGAGAGCGGCGAGAAAAGGAGAGAGACCAAGAGTTTGAGCGCGGGAGAGAGGGCGAGAGAGGTGGCGTGGGCGAGATAGGGAGAGATGGCGTGAGAGAATGAGAGGGCGAGAGAGTCTGAGAAAGGGCGAGAGGGCGAGAGAGGGCGAGAGAGGGTGAGAGGGCGAGAGAGAGAGAAAGTGGGGGAGACAGAGAAAGGGAGAGAGAGGCAGAGGGGGGCAAGTTAGGGAGAGAGGGCGAAAGGGCGAGACAGGGCGAGAGACAGCGAGAGAAAGTGGTGGAGAGAGAGAGGGCGTGAGAGGGAGAAGGGCAGACAGAGGGAGAGAGGGCAAGAGGATGACAGAGGGAGAGAGGGCAAGGGAGGGGGCGTGGGCGATAGAGGGAGAGGGGCGAGAGAAAGGGGTTGGGTGAGAGAGGGAGAGAGTGAGAGCGACAATGTGGGGATTGGTCAAAGAGGTAGAGAGGGTGATAGAGGGAGAGAGGGCGAGACAGAGCGAGAGAGGGATAGAGGAAGAGTGGACGAGAGAAAGAGAGAGAGGGCGAGAGAGGGAGAGAGAGGCAGAGAGGGCGAGTGGGCGAGAGGGGGAGAGGGCGAGAGGGGGAGACAGGGAGAGAGGGAGAGAGAGGGAGACAGGAAGAGAGACGGAGAGAGGGCGATAGAAGAGAGGGAGATAGAGGGAGAGAGTGGGCGAGAGAGGGTGAGAGAGGGTGAGCGGGGGAGAGGACGAGAGGGCGAAAGTGGGAGCGAGGGCGAGAGAGATAGACAGGGAGAGAGAAGGAGAGAGGTCGAAAGAGGGAGAGAGGGCGCGAGAGAGAGAGCGGGAGAGAGAGGATGAGCGGGCGAGAGACGGAGAGTGGGCGAGAGAGAGAGTGGGCGAGAGAGGGCGAGAGAGGGGGAGAGGGCGAGAGGGCGATAGTGGGAGTGAGGGCGAGAGCGCGAGAAAGAGAGAGAGATGGCAAGAGAACGAGCGCGGTCGAGAAACGGAGAGAGTGCGAGAGAGGGAGCAAGGGATAGAGGGCAATAGAGAGAGGGCGAGAGAGGGTGAGAGACAGCGAGAGTGCAAAATAGGGAGAGAGGGCAAGGGTGAGAGAGAGGGCGAGAGAGGGAGATAGGGCGAGAGAGGGTGAGTGAGGGCGAGATAGTGAGAGAGGGCGAGAGAGGGAGAGAGGCAGAGAGAGGGCGAGAGAGGGCAAGAGAGGATGAGAGTGCGAGCTAGGGAGAGAATGCGAGAGAGGGATTGAGGGCGAGAGAGTGTGAGAGGGTAAGAGGGAGAGAGGACGAGAGAAGGAGAAGGAGAGTGAGAAGGCGAGAGAGGGCATGAGGTCAAGTGAGAGAAAGGGCGGGGGAGGGTGAGACAGCGAGAGAGGCAGAGAGAGGGTGAGACGGACAGAGTGCGAGAGAGCAAGAGAGGGAGAGCGGGCGGGAGAGGGAGACAGGGAGAGATGGCGGCAGGGCGGAGATATTGTGGGCGAGAGGGCGAAAGAGAGAGGGAATGAGGGCGAGAGAGAGGGAGAGTGAGTTGGATAGTGCGAGAGAGGTCTAGAGAGGCAGCGACGGTGAGAGAGGGAGAGAGAGGGAGAGAGGGAGAGCAGGCAAGAGGGCGAGAGAGGGTGAGAGAGCAAGAGAGCGGGCGTGGGCGAGAGAGGGAGAGGAGGCAAGAGAGCGAGAGAGGGTGAGAGAGGGAGTGAGGGGGAGAGAGGGAGAGAGGGCGAGAGAAAGGGGTTGGGCGAGAGAGGGCGAGAGTGAGAGCGAGCTAGTGAGGAAGGGCCGGAGAGGGAGAGAGGGTGAGAGAAGGAGAGAGGGCAAAAGAGGGAGAGAGGGCGAGAGAGGGATAGATGCCGATAGGGGGAGAGAGCGGGAAAGAGGGCGAGAGCGGGAGAGAGGGAAAGAGAGGGAGAGTGAGTGTGAAAGGACGAGAAAGGGTGAGAGGGTGAGAGGAGAGAGGGGGCGAGAGATGGAGAGAGTGCGAGAAGGAGAGAGGACGGGTGCGAGTTAAAGAGGGCGAGAGATAGCGAGAGTGCGAGGGTGGTGGAGACGGCGAGAGAGTCAGAGAGAGGGCGAGAGTGCGAGAGAATGCGAGGGAGGGAGAGTGGTCAAAAGGGCAAGACAGGGCGAGAGAGAGAGAGAGTTAGAGTAGGGGGAGAGAGAGAGAGGGCGAGAGAGGGAGAGAGGGCAAGAAAACGAGAGAGGCCAAGAGTTTGAGCGAGGGAGAGAGGACCAGAGAGGAGGCATGGGAGAGATAGGTAGAGAGGGCGAGAGAGGGTGAGAGGGCGAGAGAGTCTGAGAAAGGGCAAGAGGGAGAGAGGGCGAGAGAGCAAGAATGGGCGAGAGGGCGAGAGAGGGCGACAGGGCGAGAGAGAGAGAAAGTGGGGGAGAGAGAGAAAGGGAGAGAGAGGCAGAGGGGAGCAAGAGAGGGAGAGAGTGCGAAAGGGCGAGAGAGAGCGAGAGAAAGTGCTGGAGAGAGAGAGGGCGTGAGAGGGAGAAGGGCCAACAGAGAGAGTGACAGTGAGAGGGTGAGAGAGGGAGATAGGGCGAGGGAGGGGGCGTGGGCGACAGAGGGAGGGGGCGAGAGAAAGGGGTTGGGTGAGAGAGGGAGAGAGTGAGAGCGAGAAAGTGGGTATTGGTCAGAGAGGCAGAGAGGGTGATAGAGGGAGAGAGGGCGAGACAGAGCGAGAGAGGGATAGAGGGAGAGTGGACGAGAGAGAGAGAGGGTGAGAGAGGGAGAGAGAGTGCGAGAGAGGGAGAGAGAGGCAGAGAGGGCGAGAGGGCAAGAGGGTGAGACAGGGAGAGAGGGAGAGAGAGAGAGACAGGAAGAGAGAGGGAGAGAGGGCGATAGAAGAGAGGGAGATAGAGGGAGATAGTTGGCGAGAGAGGGTGAGAGCGGGGAGAGGACGAGAGGGCGAAAGTGGGAGAGAGGGAGAGAGAGAGAGAGAGCGAGAGGGAAGAGGGCCGGTGAGGGAGAGAGGACTAGATGGAGAAAGGGTGAGAGAGAGGGTGTGAGGGCGAGGGACTGAGGGAGTGAGGGCTAGAGAGGGAGAGTGAGTGCGATAGGGCGAGAAAGGGTAAGAAGGTGAGAGGGGAGAGAGGGCGAGAGACGGAGAGAGTGCGGGAAGGAGAGAGGACGGTGAGAGTTAAAAAGGGCGAAAGATAGCGAGAGGGCGAGGGTGGTTCAGACGACGAGACAGTCAGAGAGAGGCGAGAGTGCGAGACAGGGCGAGAGAGGGACAGTGGGCAAAAGGGCGAGACAGGGCGAGAGAGAGAGAGTTAAAGTGGGTGGCGGAGACAGAGAGGGCGAGAGTGGGAGAGGGGCGAGAAAAGGAGAGAGGCCAAGAGCTTGAGCGCGGGGGAGAGGGTGAGAGAGGAGGCGTGGGCGAGATAGGGAGAGATGGCGAGAGAGGGTGAGAGCGGGAGAGAGGGAGAGAGGGGGAGAGAGGGCGAGAGAGGGCGAGAGAGTCTGTGAAAGGGCGAGAGGGCGAGAGAGGGCGAGAGAGGGCGAGAGGGCGAGAGAGAGAGAAAGTGGGGGAGAGAGAGAAAGGGAGAGAGAGGCAGAGGGGGGTAGGTTAGGGAAAGAGGGCGAAAGGGTGAGACAGGGAGAGAGAGAGCGAGAGAAAGTGGTGGAGAGAGAGAGGGCGTGAGAGGGAGAAGGGCCAACAGAGGGAGAGAGGGTGACAGAGGGACACAGAGGGAGAGAGGTTGACGGAGGGGTCGTGGGCGACAGAGGGAGAGGGGCGAGAGAAAGGGGTTGGGTGAGAGAGGGAGAGAGTGAGAGCGACAAAGTGGGGATTGGTCAAAGGGGTAGAGAGGGTGATAGAGGGAGAGAGGGCGAGACAGAGCGAGAAAGGGATAGAGGGAGAGTGGACGAGAGAAAGAGAGAGAGGGCGAGAGAGGGAGAGAGAGGGCGAGAGAGGGAGAGAGGGCGAGAGGGCGAGAGGGGGAGAGGGCGAGAGGGGGAGACAGGGAGAGAGGGAGAGAGAGGAAGACAGGAAGAGAGACGGAAAGAGGGCAAAATAAGAGAGGGAGACAGAGGGAGAGAGTGGGCGAGAGAGGGTGAGAGAGGGTGAGCGGGGGAGAGGACGAGAGGGCGAAAGTGGGAGCGAGGGCGAGAGAGATAGAGAGGGAGAGAGAAGGAGAGAGTTCGAAAGAGGGAGAGAGGGCGCGAGAGAGAGAGCGGGAGAGAGAGGATGAGCGGGCGAGAGACGGAGAGTGGGCGAGAGTGAAAGAGAGTGGGCGAGAGAGTGTGAGAGAGGGTGAGAGAGGGGGTGAGGGTGAAGGAGCGATAGTGGGAGTGAGGGCGAGAGGGCGAGAAAGAGAGAGAGATGTCAAGAGAAGGAGCGCGGTCGAGAAACTGAGACAGTGCGAGAGAGGGAGCGAGGGATAGAGGGCAAGAGAGAGAGAGGGCGAGAGAGGGTGAGAGAGGGCGAGAGGGCGAAATAGGGAGAGAGGGCAAGGGTGAGAGAGAGGGCGAGAGATGACGAGAGAGGATGAGAGTGCGAGCTAGGGAGAGAATGCGAGAGAGGGTGAGTGAAGGCGAGAGAGGCTGAGAGGGTAAGAGGGAGAGAGGACGAGAGAAGGAGAAGGAGAGTGAGAAGGCGAGAGAGGGCATGAGGTCGAGGGAGAGAAAGGGCGGGGGAGGGTGAGACAGCGAGAGAGGCAGAGAGAGGGCGAGAGGGACAGAGTGCGAGAGAGTGAGAGAGCGAGAGAGGGAGAGAAGGAGACAGTGCGAGAGAGGGCGAGATGGCGGCAGGGCGGAGATAGTGAGGGCGAGAGGGCGAGAGAGAGAGAGGGAATGAGGGCAAGAGAGAGGGAGAGCGAGTTCGATAGTGCGAGAGAGGTCGAGAGAGGCAGCGAGGGCGAGAGAGGGAGAGAAGGCAAGAGGGCGAAAGAGGGTGAGAGAGGGAGTGAGGGGGAGAGAGGGAGAAAGGGCGAGAGAAAGGGGTTGGGCGAGAGAGGGCGAGAGTGAGAGCGAACTAGTGGGGAAGGGCCAGAGAGGGAGAGAGGGTGAGAGAGGGAGAGAGAGGGATAGATGCCGAGAGGGGGAGAGAGCGGGAAAGAGGGCGAGAGCGGGAGAGAGGGAGAGAGAGGGAGAGAGGGAGAGAAGGCGAAAGAGGGCGAGAGAGGGAAAGGGTTAGAGAAGGCGAAAGAGGGAGAGTGGACGAGAGAGGGAGAGACGGCAAGAGAGAGCGAGCGAGGGAGAGAGAGAGAGGGCGAGAGAGGGAGAGAGTACGAAAGAGGGAG
Organism: Chiloscyllium plagiosum; assembly: GCF_037043375.1. Lineage (NCBI taxonomy): Eukaryota > Metazoa > Chordata > Chondrichthyes > Orectolobiformes > Hemiscylliidae > Chiloscyllium > Chiloscyllium plagiosum. The sequence continues at coordinate 43,937,000 of NW_028270186.1, forward strand.
AGAATGCGAGAGAGGGAGAGAGGGCGTCAGGGGAGAGAGGGCGAAGGAGGGAGTGAGGGCGAGAGAGGGAGTGAGGGCGAGAGAGTGAGAGAGGGCAAAAGAGGGAGAGGGTCGAGAGAGGACGAGAGGGAGAGAGGGCGAGAGAGTGTGAGAGAGGGAGAGAGGGCGAAAGAGGGCGAGATGGCGAAAGAGGGATAGATGGCGAGAGCGGGAGAGAGGGCGAAAGAGAGGGAGAGATGGCGAGAGAAGGAGAGAGGGCGAGAGAAGGAGAGAGGGCGAGAGAAGGAGACAGGGCGAGATAAGGCGAGAGAGGGAGAGAGGCTGAGAGAGGGCGAGAGGCCAAGAGGGCGAAGGTGTGAGAGAGGGTGACAGAAAGACAGAGGGTGTGAGAGTGAGAGATGGCGAAAGATGGAGAGAGAGGGCAAGAGTGGGAGAGAGGGCCAGAGAGGGCGAGAGGGAAAGGCAGGGAGAGAGGGAGAGAGAGGGAGAGAGGAAGAGAGGGCGATAGAAAAGAGGGAGAGAGAGGGAGACAGTGGGCGAGAGAGGGTGAGAGAGGGTTAGAGGGCGAGAAGGCGAAAGAGGGAGAGAGGGCGAGTAAGAGAGACAGGGCGTGAGAACGAGAGAGGGCGAGAGATGCCGAGAGAGGGAGAGAGGTATAGAGTGCGAGAGAGGGTGAGAGGGCGAGAGAGAAGGTGAGGGAGGGAGAGAGGGCGAGACAGGGAGTGAGGGTGTGAGAGGGCAAGAGAGGGAGAGAGGGCGAGAGAGGGAGAGAGGGAGAGAGAGGGCGAGAGATGGCTAGAGAGGATGAGAGGGCGAGAGAGAGAGGGCGAGAGAAGGAGAGAGGGCGAGAGAGGGTGTGAGGGCGAGAGAGGGAGAGAGGGTGAGAGAGGGTGAGAGAGGGAGAGAGCGAGAGAGGGGGAGAGTGGGCGAATGAGGGAGAGAGGGTGTAAGAGGCCGAGAGTGTGTGAGAGGGTGAGAGGGCGAGAGGGTCTGAGAAAAGGCGAGAGGGAGTGAGGACGAGAGAACAAGAGTGGGCGAGAGGACGAGAGAGGGCGCGAGAGGGAGAGAGGGTGAGAGAGAGAGAGAAAGGGAGAGAGAGGCAGAAGGGGGCAAGAGAGTGAGAGAGGGCGAAAGGGCGAGACAGGACGAGAGAGAGCGAGAGAAAGTGGTGGAGAGAGAGAGGACGTGAGAGGGAGAAGGGCCGACAGAGGGAGAGAGGGCAAGAGGGTGAGAGAGTGAGAGGGGCGAGAGAAAGGGTTGGGTGAGAGAGGGAGAGAGTGAGAGCGAGAAAGTGGGGGTTGGTCAGAGAGGTAGAGAGGGTGATAGAGGGAGAGAGGGCGAAAGTGGGAGATTGGGCGAGAGTGAGAGAGAGGGCAAGAGAGTGAGATAGGGCGAGAGAGGGCAAGGGCGAGAGAGAGGGCGAGAGATGGCGAGAGAGGATGAGACGGCGAGCTAGGGAGAGAGGGCGAGAGAGGGATTCAGGGCGAGAGACGGTGAGAGGGTAAGAGGGAGAGAGGGCGAGAGAAGGAGAAGGATAGTGAGAAGGCGAGGGAGGGCATGAGGGCGAGGGAGAGAGAGGGCAGGTGAGGGTGAGACAGCGAGAGAGGCAGAGAGAGGGTGAGAGGGAGACAGTGCGAGAGAGGGCGAAAGAGGGAGAGAGGGCGGGAGAGGGAGCGAAGGCGAGATGGCAGCAGGGCGGAGAGAGTGAGGGCGAGAGGGCGAGAGAGAGAGGGAATGAGGGCAAGAGAGAGGGAGAGTGAGTTCGATAGTGCGAGAGAGGTCGAGAGAGGGAGCGAGGGCGAGAGTGGAAGAGCGGGCGAGAGAGAGAGAGGAAGAGAAGGAGAGAGGGTGAGAGAGCGGGCGTGGCCGAGAGAGGCAGAGAGAGAGAGACGGCGAGAGATAGGAGTTGGGCGAGAGAGGGAGAGAGTGAGAGCGAGAGTGTGGGGTGGGCCAGGGAGTGAGAGAGAGTGATAGAGGGAGGGAGGGCAAAAGAGGGAGAGTGAGGGAGAGGGACAGAGGGCGAAAGAGAGAGTAAGAGAGGGCGAGAGAGGGAGAGAGGGCGAGAGAGGGAGCAAGGGCGATAGAGAGAAAGTGGGGAGAGACAGAGGGCGAGGGGGCGGGAGTGGAAGAGAGGGCGAGAGAGACAGAGGGAGAGAGGGAGAGAAGGTGAGAGAGGGGGTGTGGGCGAGAGAGGGAGAGAGGGCGAGAGGAAGGGGTCGGGCGAGGGAGGGGGAGAGTGAGCACGAGATAGTGGAGGTGGGCCAGAGAGTGACAGAGGGTGATAGAGGAAGGAAGGGCAGAAGAGGGATAGAGGGTGAGAGGGGGAGAGATGGTGAGAGAGGGAGAGAGCGAGAGCGGGAAAGAGGGCGAGAGAGGGAGAGAGGGAGAGGGGTGAGAGAGTGAGAGAGGGAGAGAGGGTGACAGAGGGAGAGAGGGCGAGAGAGGGAGCGAGGGCGATAGAGAGAAAGTCGGGAGAGACAGAGGGCGAGGTGGCAGGAGTGGAAGAGAGGGCGAGAGAGACAGAGGGAGAGAGGGAGAGAAGGTGAGAGAGGGGGTGTGGGCGAGAGAGGAAGAGAGGGCGAGAGGAAGGGGTTGGGCGAGGGAGGGGGAGAGTGAGCGCGAGATAGTGGAGGTGGGCCAGAGAGTGACAGAGGGTGATAGAGGAAGGAAGGGCAGAAGAGCGATAGAGGGTGAGAGGGGGAGAGATGGTGAGAGAGGGAGAGAGCGAGAGCGAGAAAGAGGGCGAGAGAGGGAAAGAGGGAGAGAGGGGAAGTGAGGGAGAGAGGGCGAAAGTGGGAGAGAGGGCGAGAGAGAGGGAGAGTGGGCAAGAGAGGGAGAGAGGGCGAGAGAGAGAGAGAGAAAGAGACCCAGAGTGGGAGAAAGGGCGAGAGAGGGAGGGAGGTTGAAAGAGAGGGAGAGAGGACGAGAGAGAGGGCGAGAGAAGGTGAGAGAGGGAGAGAGGGAGATAGGGAGAGAGTGCGAGAGAGGGAGAGAGGGTGCAGGAGGGAGTGAGGGCGAGAGAGGGAGAGAGGGCAAGAGAGAAAGAGTGGGCGAGAGCGGGAAAGAGGGCGAGAGAGGGAGAGAGGGAGAGGTGTGAGAGAGTGAGAGAGGGAGAGAGGGTGACAGAGGGAGAGAGGGCGAGAGAGGGAGAAACTGTGAGAGAGAGGGAGAGAGGGAGAGAGGGGGAGAGAGGGCGAGAGAGGGAGAGAGAGTGAGAGTGGGTGAGAGGGCGAGAGAGGGTGACAGAGGGAGAGAGGGCGAGAGAGGGAGCGAGGGCGATAGAGAGAAAGTCGGGAGAGACAGAGGGCGAGGGGGCAGGAGTGGAAGAGAGGGCGAGAGAGACAGAGGGAGAGAGGGAGAGAAGGTGAGAGAGGGGGTGTGGGCGAGAGAGGGAGAGAGGGCGAGAGGAAGGGGTCGGGCGAGGGAGGAGGAGAGTGAGCGCGAGATAGTGGAGGTGGGCCAGAGAGTGACAGAGGGTGATAGAGGAAGGAAGGGCAGAAGAGGGATAGAGGGTGAGAGGGGGAGAGATGGTGAGAGAGGGAGAGAGCGAGAGCGGGAAAGAGGGCGAGAGAGGGAGAGAGGGAGAGAGGGGAAGTGAGGGAGAGAGGGCGAAAGTGGGAGAGAGGGCGAGAGAGAGGGAGAGTGGGCAAGAGAGGGAGAGAGGGCGAGAGAGAGAGAGAGACAGAGAGCCAGAGTGGGAGAAAGGGCGAGAGAGGGAGGGAGGGTGAAAGAGAGGGAGAGAGGACGAGAGAGAGGGCGAGAGAAGGTGAGAGAGGGAGAGAGGGAGATAGGGAGAGAGGGCGAGAGAGGGAGAGAGGGTGCAGGAGGGAGTGAGGGCGAGAGAGGGAGAGAGGGCAAGAGAGGAAGAGTGGGCGAGAGCGGGAAAGAGGGCGAGAGAGGGAGAGAGGGAGAGGGGTGAGAGAGAGTGAGAGAGGGAGAGAGGGTGACAGAGGGAGAGAGGGCGAGAGAGGGAGAAACTGTGAGAGAGAGCGAGAGAGGGAGAGAGGGCGAGAGAGGGAGAGAGAGTGAGAGTGGGCGAGAGCGCGAGAGAGGGGGAGTGAGGGAGAGAGGGCGAAAGTGGGAGAGAGGGCAAGAGAGAGGGAGAGAGGGTGAGAGAGGGAGAGAGGGCGAGAGAGGGCGAGAGGGCGAGAGAGAGAGAGAGAGGGCCAGAGTGGGAGAGAGGGCGAGAGAGAGAGGGGGTAAAGAGAGGGAGAGAGGGCGAGAGAGAGAGGACGAAAGAAAGCGAGAGAGGGAGAGAGGGAGATAGGTGGAGATAGGGGAGAGAGGGTGAGAGAAGGAGAGAGTACAAAAGGGGGGGAAAGCAAGGGAGAGTGGGCGAGAGAGAGAAGGCTGGAGAGGGAGAGAGGGCGAGAGGGGGAGAGAGGGTGAAGGAGGGAGTGAGGGCGAGGGAGGGCAAGAGAGGGAGAGAGGGCGAAAGAGGGAGAGAGGGCGAGAGAGGGAGAGATGGTGAGATGGGGAGTGAGTGAGAGAGGGCAAAAGTGGGAGAGAGGGCGAGAGAGAGGAAGAGAGGGCAAGAGAGAGAGAGGGCGAAAGAAGGTGAGAGGAAGAGAGTGTGAGAGACGGCGTGAGGCTAAGAGGGCAAAAGAAGGAGAGAGGCCATGTGTAAGAGAATGGGTGGAAGTGTGAGAGAGGGTGAAAGATGGAGAAAGAGCGAGATAGAGGGAGAGAGGGCGAGAGAGGAAAAGAGGGCAAAAGAGGGTGAGAGAGCGAGAGAGGATGAGAGGGTGAAAGAGGGAGAGAGGTAGAGAGAGGGAGAGAGGGCAAGACGGCGCGAGAGAGAGAGAATGCAAGAGAGGGAAAGAAGGCAAGAGAGGGAGAGAGGGCAAAAGAGGGAGAGATGTAGAGAGAGAGAAAGTGGGCGAGAGAGGGAGTGAGGGCGAGCGAGGGATAGAGGGCGAGACAGTGAGAGGACGAGAGGGCGAGAGGTTGAGACAAGTAGAGAAGGAGGTAGAGGTAGAGAGGGCGAGAGAGGCAGAGAGAGGTAGAGAGAACGAGAGAGAGAGAAAGCGAGAGAGGAAGAGAGGGAGAGAGAGGGCGAGAGAGGTAGAATGAGCAAAAGAGGGGTAGAGGGAGAAAGGGAGAGAGAGAGAGGGAGAGGGGGTGAAGGCAGGAGTGGGAAGAGGGGAAGTGAGGGAGAGAGGGCGAGGGAGGAGAGAGGGAAAGAGAGCGAGAGAATAAGAGTGGGCAAGAGAGGGAGAGAGGGCGAGAGAGGGAGACAGGGCAAGAGAGGGTTAGAGGGAGAGAGATTGAGAAATGGCAAGAGAGCGAGAGAGGGGAAATGAGTTAGAGAGGGCGAGAGTGAGAGGATGAGAGAAAGCAAGGGAGGGAGAGAGGGAGATAGAGAGAGAGGGCAAGAGAGGGAGAGAGTATGAAAGAGGGAGAGAAGGTGAGAGAGGGAGAGAGGGTGAGGGGGGAGAGAGGGCGCAGGGAAGAGTGAGGGCGAGAGAGGGAGAGAGGGAGAGGGGGAGAGAGGGCGAGAAAGGGAGAGTGGGGGAAGAGAAGGAGAGAGGGCGAGAGAGAGAGGGCGAGAGAGGGCGAGAGGGCGAGAGACGGTGAGAAGGCGGGGGAGTGAGGGCTTGAAAGGGAGAGAGGGCGAGAGGGAGAGAGGGTGAGATGGAGAGATGGCGAGAGATGTAGAGAGGGAGAGGGGAACGATGGTGAAAGAGAAAGAGAGGGAGAGGGGTCGAGAGTGGGAGGGAGGGTAAGAGAGGGAGAGAGGGCGAGAGAGTGAGACAGGGCTAGAGAGGGAGAGGGAGCGAGGGAGAGTGGGAGAGAGGGAGACAGGGCTAGAGAGGGAGAGGGAGCGAGGGAGAGTGGGAGAGAGGGAGAGAAGGTGACAAAGGGAGAGAGGGAGAGGGCGAGAGCGGGAAAGAGGGCGAGATAGGGAGTGAGTGCGCGTGAGGGAGAAATGGCGAAACAGGAATAGAGGGTGAAAGAGGGAGTGATAGCGAGAGAGGGAGAGAGTGAGAGAAGGCGAGAGAGGTAGAGAGGCGAGAGACGGAGAGAGGATGAAAGAGGGAGATATGTATAGAGAGGGAGAGAGGGCGAGAGAGGGAGACAGCGCTAGAGAGGGAGAGAGGGAAGAGGGCGAGAGAGGGATAGAGGGCGAGGGAAGGAGAGAGGGAGAGAATTCGAGAGAGGGCGAGAGGGCGAGATGGGAGAGAAGGCGAGAAAGGGAGAGAGGGCGAGAAAGGGAGAGAGGGCGAGAGCGGGAAAGAGGGTGAGATAGGGAGTGAGGGCGCGTGAGGGAGAGATGGCGAAACAGGAAGAGAGGGTGAAAGAGGGAGAGAGGGCGAGAGAGGGAGAGAGTGCGAAAGAGGGAGAGAGTTATAGGGATGGAGAGAGAGAGGTAGAGAGGGCGTGACAGAGAGAGGGCGAGAGGGCAAGAGAGGGAGAGAAGGTCAGAGAGGTAGAGAGGCGAGAGATGGAGAGGGTGAAAGTGGGAGAGATGTATAGAGAGGGAGAGAGGGCGAGGAAGACGGGGGGAGATGGCGAGAGAGTGAGAGTGCGAAAGAGGGAGAGAGGTTGAGGGAGGGAGAGAGTGTGAAAGAGGGAGAGAGGTTGAGGGAGGGAGAGAGTGTGAAAGAGGGAGAGAGGGCGACAGAGTGAGAGAGGGCGAGAGAGGGAGAGAGGGCGAGAGAGTATGAGTGGGCAAGAGAAGCAGAGAGGGAGAGAGAGGAGAAAGTGTCGGAGAGACGTAGAGAGAGGTAGAGAGTATGAGAGAGGGAGAGAGGGTGAAAAAGAGAGAGAAGGCGAGAGAGGTAGAGAGTGCGAGAGAGGGAGAGAGGATGAAAGAGGGAGAGAGGTATAGAGAGGGCGAGAGAGAGGGGGAGTTGGCGAGAGAGGGAGAGAGGTAGAGAGGGAGAAACTGTGAGAGATGAGAGATGTAGAGAGGGAGAGTGGGCGGGAGTGAGAGAGGGTGAGAGATGGAGAGACAGAGAGAGTGGGAGAGAGGGCGAGAGAGGGAGAGAGGGCGAGAGAGAGAGACACGGCTAGAGAGGGAGAGAGGGAGAGAAGGAGCCGGAGGAAAAGAGAGAGAGTTCAAGAGAGGGAGAGAGGGATAGAGAGGGAGAGATGGCGAGAGCGGGAAAGAGGGCGGGATAGGGAGTGAGGGCGAGTGAGGGAGAGATGGCGAAAGAGGGAGAGTGGTAGAGAGAGGGAGAGAGAGCGAGAGAGGGCGATACAGAGAGAAGGCGAGAGGGCAAGAGAGGGAGAGAAGTTGAGAGAGGGAGAGAGATGGAGAGAGGGCGAGAGAAAGGGAAGATGGTGAGAGGGGGAGAAAGGGCGATAGAGGGAGAGAGGGCAAGAGAGGGAGAAAGGGCGATAGAGGAAGAGTGCGCAAGAGAGGCAGTGAGAGAGAGAGGAAGAGAGGTCGAGAGAGGGAGAGAGGGCTAGAGAAGGGAGACAGGGCGAGAGAGTTAGAGAAGGCGGGGAGAGAGAAGGCGTGAGAGGGTGAGAGGGCGAGAGACGGAGAGAGGGAGAGAGGGCGAGAGAGAGAGAAGGCGAGAGGGCAGGAGAGGAGGAGAAGGAGAGTGAGGGAGAGAGGGAGAGAAAGGGAGAGAAGGCAAGAGAGTGCAAAAGACCGAGAGGGAGAGAAGGCGAGAGAGGGAGAGAGCGAGAGAGGGTGAGAGGGGGAGAGAGGGCAAGAAAGAGTGAAAGGGGGAGATGGGGCGTGGGCGAAAGAAGGAGAGACGAGAGAGACGAGAGGGAGAGGGAGGGAGGGAGGGCGAGAGAGGGAGAGAGGGAGTGAGGGCGAGAGAGGGAGAGAGGGCGAGAGGGAGAGAGAATGAAAGTGGGAGAGATGGAGTGAGGGAGAGAGGGCGAGAGTGAGAGAGTGCGAGAGAGGGAGAGATAGAGAGAGTGGGAGAGAGTGTGAAAGAGGGAGAGAGGGCCTGAGAGGTGGAGAGAGCGAGAGAGAGGGAGAGAGGGTGAGAGATGGCGAGAGACGGAGGAAGAGCGAGAGAGGGAGAGGGGGCAAGAGAGCAACAGAGGGCGAGAGAGGGAGAGAGGGCGAGAAAGGGCGGGAGGGAGCGAAGGAGACAGGAGAGAAGCCGAGAGAGGGAGAGAAGGTGAAAGAGGGAGAGAGGGCAAGAGAGAGAGAGAGGGCAAGAGAAAGAGAGAGGGCAAAAGAGGGTGAGAGGGCGATAGAGAGAGTGAGAGGGCGAGAGCAGGAAACAGGGCGAGAGAGGGAGATGGGTTGAGGGCGAGAGAGGGTGAGAGGGTGAGAGAGGGTGAGAGGGTGAGAGGACGAGAGAGAGAGAGAGATTGAGAGAGGGCGAAGGAGGCAGAGAGTGCGAGAGAAGGAGTGAGGGGAAGTGAGGGACAGTGTGCAAAAGAGGGAGAGAGGGCGAGAGAGGGCCAGAGGGTGAGAGAGAGAGAGGGCCAGAGTGGGAGGGAGGACGAGAAAGGGAGAGAGGGTGAAAGAGGGAGAGAGGGCGCAGGATGGAATGAGGGCTAGAGAGAGAGAGGGGGCGAGAGAGGGCGAGAGCGGGGAAGAGGGCGAGAAAGGGAGAGAGGGAGAGGGTGAGAGGGCGAGAGAGGGAGAGAAATTGAGAGAGGGCAAAGGAGGCAGAGAGTGCAAGAGGGGGCGAGAGGACGAGAGAGGGAGAGAGGTTGGGAGAGGGAGAGTGGGCGAGAGAGGGAGAGAGGGTGAGAGAGCAAGAGAGGGAGAATGGGAGATAGGGAGAGAGGGCGAGAGCGGGAGAGAGTATGAAAGAGGGAGAGAAGGCGAGAGAGGGAGAGAGAGCTTGAGTGGGAGAGAGGACAAAGGAGGGAGGGAGGGCACTAGAGGGAGAGAGGGCAATAGAGCAGGAGACGGGGAGAGGGGCGAGAGGGGGAGTGAGGGAGAGTGGGCAAAAGTGGGAGAGAGGGCGAGAGAGAGGGCGAGAGGGGGAGAGAGGGCGAGAGAGTGAGAGGGCGATGGGGAGTGAGGGAGAGAGGGCATAATTGGGAGAGAGGGTGAGACAGAGGGAGAGAGGGGGAGTGAGGGAGAGAGGGCAAAACTGGGAGAGAAGGCGAGAGAGGGCGAGAGAGGGAGAGAGTGGGAGAGAGGGCGAGAGGGCGAGAGAGAGAGAGAGCTCCAGAGTGGGTGAGAGAGAGGGAGAGAGGGGGAAGAGAGGGAGAGCGTGCGCGAGAGAGAGAGGGCGAGAGAGGGAGAGAGGGTGAGAGAGGGTGAGAAGGCGGGGGAGTGAGGGCGAGAAAGTTAGCGAGAGCGTGATGGAGAGACGGCGAGATGGAGAGAGGGCGAGTGAGGTAGAGAGGGCGAGAGATGGAGAGTGGAAGAGAGGGAAAGATGGCGAAAGAGAGAGAGAGAGAGAGTGAGAGGGAGGGTGAGAGAGGGAGTGAGGGGGAGAGGGAGAGAGCGAGAGAGGGAGAGATGGAGTGAGGTATAGTGGTCGAGAGAGAGAGGGTGAAAGAGGGAGGGATGGAGAGAGTGGGAGAGCGGGCGAGAGAGGGAGAGAGGGCGAGAGAGGGAGAGAGGGAGAGAGGGAGAGAGGGCGAGAGAAGGATAGAGGGGGAGGGAGGGAGAGAAGGAGAGAGTTCGAGAGAGGGAGAGAGGGCAGGAAAGGGAGAGATGGGGAGAGGGAGAGTGGGTGAGTGAGAGAGGGTGAGAGAGGGAGAAAGCGCGAGAGAGGAAGAAAGACTAGAGAGGGATAGAGAGAGAGAGGGCGAGAGGGGGATAGAGGGCGAGGGAGGGAGAGAGGGAGAGAGAGGGAGAGAGGGAGAGAGAGGGAGACAGGGCGAGAGAGGAAGAGATAGAGAGAGGGAGAGTGGGTGAGAGAGAGAGGGAGAGATGGAGAGAGTGGGAAAGCCTGCAAGAAAGGGAGAGAGGGAGACAGGTCTAGAGAGGGCGAGAGAGGGAGAGAGGGCAAGAGAGGGAAAGAGGGCGAGCGAGGAAGAGAGGGAGAGAGGGGGGAGGGAGAGAGTTCGAGAGAGTGAGAGAGGGCGAGCGAGGGAGAGAATGCGACAAAGGGAGAGAGGCCGAGAGTGGGAGTGAGGGCGAGAGCGGGAAAGAGGGCAAGATAGGGAGTGAGGGCGCGTGATGGAGAAATGGCAAAACAGGAAGAGAGGGTGAAAGAGGGAGAGAGGGCGAGAGAGGGAGAGAGGGCAAAAGAGGGATAGAGAACAGAGAGAGGGAGAGAGGGAGAGAGAGGACGAGAGGGCAAAAGAATGAGAGAGGGCGAGACAGGGGGAGAGGGCTGGTATGAGTCCTAGTTGTCATATTTATCGGGCTGTCAGTTCAGAAATGTCCTTGATGTATGGTAACGTGGCTATTCCTTTGGGTTGTGGCATATCCTCTTTCCGTTGTCTTTCCCTTAGGATCTGTTGGGTATCCGTTTTTGGCGAATAAATTGTAGAGGTGTTCTTCTTCCTCTTCAATGCAATTCTGGTGTACTGCAGTGTGTTGTGGCCACAAAAGGGCAGCAGACCAGAACTGCAAAAAGAGGAAGAAGAAGAACACCTCTACAATGTATACGCGAAAAACGGATACCCCTGCAATTTCATCAACAAATGCCTAAGGGAAAGGCAATGGAATGAGGACATGCCACAACCCAACGGACTAGCCACGTTACTATCCATCAAGAACATTTCAGATCTGACAGCCAGACTACTACGACCACTAGGACTCATAAGAGCACACAAACCAACAGCCACTCTCAGACAACAACTCACCAGAACGAAGGACCCGATATCCAACATGAGCAAAACCAATGTAGTGTACAAAATCCCATGCAAGGACTGCACAAAACACTACATAGGACAAACAGGAAGACAGCTAACGATCCGCATACATGAACACCAACTAGCCACGAAACGACATGACCAGCTATCCTTAGTAGCCACACACGCGGATGATAAGCGACACGAGTTCAACTGGGAAACACTATTATTATAGGACAAGCCAAACAGAGGACAGCCAGGGAATTCCTAGAGGCATGGCACTCATCTATAGATTCTATCAACAAACACATCGATCTTAGACCCAACATACCGGCGACTGCAGCGGACAGCTGGAACTGACAACCGGAAGTGGCAGAGACAATCCACGAGAAATGCCGGAGGAAACATCACAGAAGCGCTTCACAGGAGGCTCCCAAGCACTGAGGATGTCACCTGGACAGTGCGCGAAACGTCTGCAACACAAATTCCCAGCTCAGCGAACAGAACCACAACAACGAGTACCCGAGCTCCAAATACTCTCACCAATGTTCTTCATGACCATGCAATTACTATACTCCGGAATATGCTGATACTAACATGTATTGAGCTGACGGAATTCCTAATTATAGGCGAGTTTTCTGATAGGTTCGCCCCAGTCATCATGATAAAAATGTAATTGTGGCTGAGTACATTGTGAACACCCCTCCATTAAACTTTTTCATGTGTTTACTCAGAGACAATGTTTAAAAATTGCCTCTATAAATGCTGTTGACTGTATTTTGCTATGATACCATGTTCCTGATCGATTTATTTTCTTTGTAATGCTGACACAAACGTCTGAATATTGATGACATTAAAAGTTGCATTGAATATGTATTGTACTTCTACAGAAGAAAAGCTGAGACAGCAAGTGCCGAATTCAGGGCTATCTGAGAATGTTGAATGTGAAAACAGTTCTGATAAATAATCACTGCATATCGAATGCATTTTCCAAACCATCATGCCGGCGTTCTAATGCTCAGTTCGCCAATACTAATTATTATGTAATCAATACCAGAGCAAACTCGTTTGGAAATATTGAATCACTTAATGCGTCAGCGTTCTAAAATAGATTACCAATTGATGGTTATTCCAACAATCACACAATAATTCAGCTTAGGATTTGTAACAAATAACGTGAGTTTTACATTGCAAATTAAACCATTATTTCTTAGTTCCAATTTCACAAAGAAAAATGGATCTTTTATTACAGGTCAACACAACCACGAACAAAGCAATGATTCCTCATCCAGCACTCACAGGAAATATCTGATACCTTCTCATTTGAATGTTCACAGAAATCATTGCTTTAATAGTCAGCCTTATAAATGAAGATACGTCTGATTGTTTTAGACTCCAATAATTAATATTCATTTTTACATATTACAATATGAGATTTCTAATTATTTTAAGTTTTCAGTGACCTGTGATAAGAGTAATTGTTCCTTATATCTAACATTTAATCATTGATCAGATGCACTTTATTCAGCTTTAAGTGTGGCATTAAGTCTCAGTTACGGAAGCATATTGCATGGTACAGTTTCCTAACAGTAGCGAATGCTGATTTTTTATTTTAATACAGAAATCCTGGTTGATTTGCTGTTGTGGGGATGCTCTGCCACATCTCGAACAGAAGGGTCCATGTTGGCTCTTGTCCAACAAACAAAAAGACACAACCTGCCTTAGAATTAAAACACAAGATGGTGGAGGAGGGATAAACAAGACGAACAAACTGATCCAGTCTTCATTTAAAAAGAACATTTTGTACAATCCTGCACCAAGTCCATAAGTATGCCATTCCAGTCAGTTATATTCCAGACAGCGACAAGAACATGCCAGAAACTGAAAAACGACCAACCCTGATCTACATTTATGAAAGAATAATTGTCCCAATGAATGAATAAACACCAGCTGCAGGATACAGCCCAGTTAACCCCCTAAACAGCTATCAGCGCAACAGAAAGCATTCGTTTGTCAGATATAGTTACTATTTTAATGTTGCTCAGAACATTTTTTTAAAAAGCGTCTAATTACAGATTATTGAGAATCGTAGATAAGACAGAGTGAGAGGTCAGAAGGAGTGCAGCAATTACCATTGTAATCTGAAGAAATAAGATACATAGAGAGATCCCAATGCCTGGAGATTATAACACCGGTTAACCACCATGAGACGATAGAAAGCTGGGGCTATCCATAACGATGTCCATCTGAGATTAGGTGTTCTACAGGATTGGGTGTCTGTATAAGGAGGGAAAGACTGTAAACATGTGGAGATTGTAATACAGGAAGTGTGTAAAAATACTGACCTCCCTTCCGAGAATGGTCTGGGGGGATGATCCCTGCATTAACTTGTTGCTGCATGAGTAAGAGTCTTCCACGTGCCTGAGTTCACCTTGCCTCCTGAGTCCTCATTCATTGTCAGCGGAAAACACTCCTACAGCTATGATGACATTTCAATTTAATACCAATATTTATTATGTATGAAATTATTACTTTCAGAGCGACATCATTTTCATGTTAAAATTGTTTTACTTTTTTGTGTGGAAGAAAACAATGTAGGCACATCCATTTGTTCTTTAGTTCACCTAACACTAAGTTATTGAAAATACTACACTGGGGGAAAAATAACGATTGTACAGCTCAAATGTCACATTAAACGGCTGTTTTTTTTTTCAAATCATATAACCGGCATTTCAATTTCATGATAAGGAAAAAACTGCTTTGTAAATGTTGATATAGTTTATTTTTCTTCCAACATTAGTTGTCAATGAACAATTATCACACAATTATCAGTCATTTGGTACAAAATTACTTCCTGTACCAAATGTCATTAACTCGACCTTTTGTTCATAATCATACTCACTTTTCCGGCCTAATTATTTTCTTCCTAATTCTGACATAAATGTCTGAACATTTATCACGGTAAATGTAAGTTGAACTGTGTTCAATTGTTGCTGAGTTTTTTTTTAATTATTAAAGCAACTTTTTAGATTTTAATTTTCAGTTGATTAATATTAATGAATATTCAATCGACATCAGAGCAAAGTGCATTAAAATATGAAGTTGTTTATCTATCAGGAATCTAGAAACAATTATCAATTACAGTAATTACACAACACTTTAACTTAGATTTCGTAGCCAGCACAACTTGTTGTAATATCTTCCATATTTCTTATTGTGAAAGCTACAAGATAAAAACCTGTTTGGACAGGCCATTACACCCACATAAATACCAGTAATTTCCCTTGCAATATCCTTTGTAAATATCTGACTTTTGCTCATTTGAAAGATCACAGTCATCTCAGCCATTGAATTTCCGAGAACACCAATAACTTTACGCTGCACATTACTCAGTGGAATAGCAAGATGAGATACCTAATTATTCTTAAATTCACTAATATAAGTTTTAAAATTGATTTGTTGCTAATACCTAATATCGAATAATTATTCAATTCTGTAGGGGGGTAAACGTGGAATTATGGTTGCATATAATAACTAATGCAAGGACATTGCGATGTATAATCTCTCAATCATTGTGAATATTGCTTTACATTTTAAACTTGGAAACATTTTCAATTGATTTGATTGTAATTCACTTCAATGTTAACAATGTTTCTAATGACAATAACAGTTAAATATTTTTCATGTGCAAAATTATTTAAATTCACATGAATCTTTTTCACGTACACAAAAAAGCATTGACATCACCCTTGTTTCATTAAACAATCAAAAGAAATGGTGACGTCTTAGAAATCATACATTTTCAGAAAGAATGAAGGTGCCTTCATTGACTGACCAGTTCATCATTTTGTTCCAATTTAAGTATAGAACAAAAACATTTTAATTTGCATTTCATAAATTGAGAAACTATTTTGAGGATATAAAATTATTGTTTTCATTTTTTATTAATCAATATGGAGTAATCACTCAATTCTGTCAAGTTGTTGCAATATGAATTTGCTGTGGTTTACTCCCACAATCCAAAGATGTGCAGGTTAGGTGAGCTGGCTATGCTAAATTGCACATTGTGTTCAGGGATGTGTATGTTAGTCAGCAGGCAGTGTGGAGGAATATGGTCGGGAAATGTATTTGGCTGGGTTACTCTTTGGAGGGTCATTTTTTTCGACAAAATTGCCTGCCACCACACTGTGCTAACAGGGATTCTACAATCGTTTAATTGCGTTTCTCTATACAATTCTAACGTTTTTTTTAATTGTTGACTTCAGTTAATATGTTTAATACTTGATTATCAATGTGTTCCCAAAGCTTGTAAAATATCTCAATGTTTTTTGAAATCAATGCTCACACAAAACATGAGATCACAAAAAGGTCCCCGTGACCAGCTAATTACTGTTCAGTGGAATAATCAGAGTAACTATCTGATTGTTCCTGAGATCAATCCCCACTGCCACAGTAAGGATCCGTTATCATTCCCTCCAATAAATGCAGTAATTGTCCTCTGGTATTTCAGTTCAGTAATTACACACGACACTGGTTGGTCAAAGCTGTGGTTATTTTTTATTATGAATGGCCAAGGATTCTAATGGAACAGATGTTCATCTGTCCTGATGTGTTGCATAATCACAAACAATTTTCAGTCCAAATATTGCAAAAAAAAGTTTTAAATTTGGTTTTGTGGGAAATAGGAAATGTAGTTTTCTGCAGGCGATATAGGAATGTGATTGTTGTAAGTGCTAGTGGAGTGTAATTTCTGTAGATGGGGGAGGGGTGAGACATTATACACACGGTCATGAAATTCTTGTAGCATATAGTATACTTAAGGCTAAGACTTTAATGAATATAGGGGGTCTTTTAAAGAAGTAGTTTTAAAGAAAATAGTTGTAAGCTAGGAAATAACTATGGAGTATTTTAGCTGACCACAAAAGAAGAAGTAAGTATATTTTCACAATAAAACTTAGAGTCAGACATCCAAGGACACGGACAACCTGGTACATAGATAAGGAAAGAGAAAAACAAGTGAAGGAATTATCTTCAGGTTCGTCACAAGTAAGGCCAAATAAGGGAATGAAATGAAATAAATAATTATGATAGGGTAAGAATAGGGAAAGGGGATGTGAGCCTGCAACACGCAAACTATATAAAAATGATTGCATAACTGATATATTTGCCCTTTTTGCCAGGCTAGCGGGGTGCCCGGACTTGCAAGTTCGTAATCAATTGTCCTTGTTTCCATGTCTTTGTCTCTGGCTGATTTAAAGTGAATTTTGTTTCTAACAGTTTTGTTCAACTGCCGAGGCTAATGTTCAAGTCCATTACAAATATTTGGAGAAAGTGAGGAAAGCAGATGCTGGAGATCAGAGACAAGAATGTGGTGCTGGAATAGCACAGAATGCCAGGCCGCATCTGAGGAGCAGCAGAAACCACGTTTCAGGCAGAAGCCTTCATCGGGAATCTCCGGCTCCATGGATGCTGCCTGGTATGCTGTGCTTTTCCACCACCACACTTACGACATAAAAAAAAGTCTGCTTATTTGGAGCAAATACTCTCTGTTTCCTCTGTAATATAAATTTACTGTGCTTTCTATTCATTCAAGTTCTCATTTTAATAGCTCCTCGTTTTCTTCTTAATCTGATACAAATCTCAAAACTCCGGGCACAATAAAAGCGATATGAATTATAAAATTAGTATCTGGACAAGAGAACCAATGAACAGCTACATAGACCTCATGAACAGCAAAGATATTTAAATGAAAAAGCAATGCCTTCCAAAAAAATCTCTGTACGTCTATTTTCAATTAAATAATCCTACAAATAGATTATAATTGTTAGTTGATCTCTCTTAATGACTATCTAATCAATGTCATTGTAAACCGCTGAAAAATATTGAAACATTTTATTTGTTAAAATGCAAAGATTCATTCTAAAATTCGTTATTACAACAATAAGTGAACCATATTTTATCTGTCCACTAAGGTCAAGTGACCTGTCGCCCATAATTGAACATTCTAAATATTCCTACAGCTGGGAAAATCAGAGCTAAAAAAGTCAAACTAAAGGAAACAGTAGATAAAATAACCAGCTCCAGAAAACAGTGGAAAGCCAGGTCAAAGAGGTCACAAAGGTTCGGGAGATCCAGTTACAACAAGCCCGAGAGCTGTGTTTTGGAGAGGTTGAAGCAGACTTCCTGGCACTTTGACTTGCAGCCAGTGCCTGAGCGTTCTACACCTCGCTTGAGGATGACGACAAGTGAAGGGTGTTTGCACGAAACCCATTGAATGCTTAGGATCCAGAATTTCGGAAAAATGTTCTGAAACATTTCCTAGATCATGGAAATCAGCTCAACATTATTGAAATCAAAGTACTCGTAATGGTCTTCAAGACCACCATTACTGTTCGGTGAAAAACACTTTGTACGTGCCTTATTGTTCTCAGGATGAATAATCACAGCAAACATCACACTCTCACCAGATCCAAAGATATGTAAGAGAAACCGTATTATAATTTACACATTACATCTTTCCCTGACCAATGATGACACCTTATTACTTCTGACTGAGGATACTACGCGTAACATGTATCGAGATGAAGCAAGTCCTGAATGTAGGATTTTTTTTTCTGATAGTTATCCAATCCAAAAATTATGATAAAAATGTAATTGTGGCTCATTACATTGTCAACAGATCCCCATTAAACGTATTTATCTGTTTATTCAGACACAATATTGAAACAAATACCTTGATAAATACTGTTGACTGTATGTTTCTGTGAAAATAAATCTTCCTTATTGACTTATTTTCTTTATAATTCTGACTCAAATGTCTAAATATTGATGATATGAAAAATTGCATGAATTAAATACAATGCAGGATTTGTTCTTATTATATATTATATTTCTCCAGAAGAAAAACTAAGAAACCAAGTATATAAATCTTGAAGATCTGAGGATTTTGAATGACAAACCATTTCTGATCAATGTTCACAGAATGTCTCATGTCTTTCCACATCATCATGCCAGAATTTGTATTCTCAGATGACAGATTAAGAAATATCTAATCAACATCAGAACAAACCTGTTTGGAAATATTGAATCATTTACTTTGCCAAAGTTATAATATTAATTATCAATTTATTTTCATTCCAAAAATCTCACAGTAGTTCAGTTTAGGTTTTGTAACAAACTTCGTCTAATTCACATTTTAATTTAATCCAGTATTTCTTAGTGTCAATATTAAAAAGGAATAATAGTTCTCTCATTCCAGGTCAACACAAACACAAACTAATGAATGACTCCCCATCCAACACTCACAGGTAATATTTGTTCCTTTCTAATTTGAATGTTCACAGAAATCATTGGATTAATATTCGGCCTTACATATTAAGGGACGTCTGTTTTTTTTGAGATTAGATTACTTACTTACCTTCGGCCCAACAAGTCCACACCGACCCACCGAAGGGCAACCCACCCAGACCCATTACCCTACATTTACCCCTAACACTGCGGGCAATTTAGCATGGTCATTTCACCTAGCCTGCACATTTTTGGACTGTGGGATGAAATCCGCGCAGACACGGGGAGAATGTGCAATTTCACACAGTCAGTCGCCTGAGGCGGGAATTGAAGCCGGATCTCTGGTGCTGTGAGGCAGCAGTGCTAACCACTGTGCCACCGTGCCGCCCATTACACTCCAACAAATGCTGTTCATTTTTACATATGACGGGCAGCTATATGAGATTTCTAATCAGCTATCGCGACAACAGAAAAGTTCGTTTGTCGGAAATAGTTATTATTTTAAAGTTACTCAGAATATTAAACAAAGGTTCTAATTACAGATTCTTGAGAATCATAGGGATAATTTGTAACATATTTAGATACATGTAACCAATGCCTATCAAAAACATTATAGAAAAGCATTTCGACTTAGTTGTGCAGTTAGCTAGTTTTAGGAATGAACTTCAATGCATGATGTTGACTGCCCATTAATTATAAATTCCTGACAGTAAGAGTAGCTGTATAACTTTACACAATGTAACGAACTTTATAACACAAGTCATATTACTAATCTTATAGCAAGTAAGTCAAAACTTTTGTATTTCTTTGTACGTATATAATTAGGACAGTGAACAATATGAGGACTAATTGACTTTGATAAAATTAAATATAATGAATAGCAGAATTCAAAATGTCCCAACTGATAAGGCATCCTGAGAGGCCCGAGGGAGTGCAGGAATAACTTTGAAATCTGAATTAATAAGATGTGTGGAAAGACCCCAATGTCTGGAGATTATAGTAGCTGTTAAACAACACGAGATGAAAGGAATTTAAGAATATCCATTAGAATGTCCATCTGCGATTATGTGTTTGAATTGGGTGTCTGGATGAGGAGGAGAGGTTGTCACCACATTGCATGTGGCCATTGTGATGCAGAAAGTCCATAAAAATGCTAAAAATCACACAACACCAGGTTATAGTCCAACAGGTTTAATTGGAAGCACACTAGCTTTCGGAGCGACGCTCCTTCATCAGGTGATTGTGGAGGGCTCGATCGTAACACAGAATGGATAGCTAAAATTCTGGATAATTCTATATAATTCTGTATAATTGCTATAAATTCTCTGTTACGATCGAGCCCTCCACAATCACCTGATGAAGGAGATTCCCTTCTGAGATTGGCCTCGGGGGACGATCCCTTCGTTAACTGATTGCTGCATGAGTAAACATCTTTCACATGCCTGAACCCAGCCTGCCTCCAGAGTCTTCATTCCCTGTCAGGTGAAAACACTTCTACAGCTATGATGACATTTCAATTCAATACATACATTTATCGTGTGTGAATTGATTACATTCAGAGCGATATAGTTTTCATGATAAATTTGCTTTGCATTTGTTTTTTTTGGTGTACAAGAAAACAATTTGATTATATCCATTTGTTCTTTAGCTCAACCAACAATAAGTTTTAAATTATTGTGAAGACTACAATGGAGGAAACGGGAACTAGTCTTCAGCTCAAATGTCACATGATGTGATTGTTTCTTTTTATCAAACCATGTGCCCTCCAAAATAATTTTTATTTTCATTTCATTATAAGAAAAAAATTGCTTGGAAATGTTGACAATTTTCCTTTTCCTTCCATGTTAGTTGTCAGTGAATAATAGTCACACAATTTTGAGAATTCGTTTCCGTACCAAATGTCATTGACACTATATTTTGTTCACAATAATAGTCACTTTCATGGCCTAATTCCTTTCCTCCTAATTCTGAAAAAGAAATATTGAAACATTTATTGTGATAAAAATTACGTTAACAAAATCGACATGACGCTTCAAGAAAGCTGTTGGAAGCATATAACTCTTGCATTGCCTGCATTTTTGAACAATTTGTTTTTCAATTGTTGCTGAATGATTTTTTCACACCATCCAGCTAAGTTTTACGCTTTACTTTTCAGTTTCTTAATCTTAATGAATATCCAATCAACATCAGAGCAAAGTGCATTAAAAATATTAAGTCAATTTATCTGTCAGATATAAAGGCATTTATCAGTTACAATAATTAGATAGCAATTTAACTTAGACTTTGTAAAAATGCAGTGTTTTTTTTTAAATTTCATTCATTATTTCTTATTGTCAATGCTACTATATTAATACCTATTTGTTCCGGCCAATCCAAAAACAAAACGACCAATAATATCCCTTGCAAAATTCTTTGTAAATATCTGATTTTTGCTCATTTGAAAGATAATAATTATCTCAGCCTTTGAAATTCTGAGAGCTCCAATTCCTTTTCCCTGCAATATTACTCTTCATTTCTACATATTACTCAGTCTAATGTCAAGATGAGATATCTCATTACTCTCAAATTCACGAATATGATTTTTAAAATCCCTTTGTTGCTAATATATCTTATATATAATAATTGTGCAATCTAGTAAGAGGTATAAATGTGGAATTATTCTTCCGTACAATAAATACTGCAAGGACATTGCAAAATACAATATCTCAATAATTGTGAATATTGTATTTATTTTAAACTTGGAAACATGTTTGAATTGATTTGATTATAATTTACTTCGATGCTGACACTTACTGTTTATCCAATCATAATATCAATAGATTATATGGAGGTATCATCGTTCATTCCAATAATCACAGTATCTGCTATATACTTTCTTCTGGTCACTAATAACAAGATGTATCTAATACCACTCATTTAATATTCCTTGGAAAATATTTGAGAATGTTGCAGTCAGAAAGCTGAAATATACGAAGTCATGATAGTCATTAATTTTCTCTTGTTCTGTAGATCCTAGTTAAAACAACACATAGAATTTTATGTTCCAGTGCTATAAATATGAGAAAAGATCAATTACTTCTTCAGTAAAATAAACAAATGCCACGTGCTATTATTTATCAATTTATGATTGTGTGAGATTTGATTTTAGCTTTCCAGTCATCTATTTATATTGAACGTGACATTGAAATTGTGTGAAAATATCAGGTTGTGTTCATTTGAAAATTGGATTTGCAAACTCTCACTTATCCCAGAGATTGCACGATGGTTTAAGAACGTTTTACTCAGCAATCCTAGTAAATATCAAAAACTGTCTGATTTTAAATCAGATCATTCGCATCCAATTATCAATCTGTTCCTAATTCATGTAAATATCTCAATTTTATCGAAACCAGTGTTCACACTAAACAGTGCACATAGAACTACGCAAAGACTTTCATCACCATCTGATTATTGTTTAGTAGAATAACCTAAGTTACTTATTGCTCCTGAAACCAATAATAACAGTAACCATTTGTTTACTATTCCATGCAACAAGTGCAATTGATATCTTCTATGTCAGTACAGTAGTTAAAGATGATTTATGTTGCTTAAAACAATGCTTCTAATTTATCACGGATATTGACTCTAACACAATCATGCAAACAACAAACATTTTGTCATTCTAAAAACCTGTAAGTTTACTTATTTTAAATTTGTGTGCAAGAGTTATTTCAAATTACAACCATTTTTGTTGTATAATTCAGCAAACCTAAATTTTGAATTTGGAAAAGTCTCCATTTTTGCAAAATGGAAGTAGTCTTCAGTTTATATAACACATTAAATGACTGTTTTATTTTCAAATCATGCGCTCTCCAAAATTATTATTGGTTTCATTTCATTGTAAGAAAAGAACTGCTTTGAACATGTTGATTTTTTTGTCTTTTCTATTCCAACATTATTCACATTGTACAATAATGACACAATTATTATAATTTCTTTACGTACCAAATGTCATTGACTGCAGCATTTGTTCACTTTCATGCTCACTTTCATTATCTATTAATTTTCTTCCAAATTTTGACACAAATGTCTGAACTCTGATCATAATATTAATCATCTAAATTAAAATAACATGTCTCTATGAAGAAACCATTTGATAGAAATTCATATTTCTTGTGTTACCTGTATTTTTTTAGTAAAGAAAGGAAGATTTGTTTTATAATTACTGAATGGCTCACTTTTTCTTCAATTCATAAAGCGAGCTCCTATATTTTCTTCCACAATTTATCAATTTTAATAAATATCCAATCAGCATCACAGCAAACTGTTTTTGAAATATCGAATCATTTTAATTGCTCATATAACAACATTATCAAGTCATTGTCATGATAATAATTGCGCAATTATTTAAGAAATTCTTTTGAACAAGTAAAATGAGATTCACATTTTAATGTAACCAATTGTTTCTGAGTACCAACACTGCAATATGACACTTTTTTTTCAGGTCAAGTATCCCACAATGGATACAAGGACTTCCCATCCAACATTAATTATGAATGTCTAATGTTTGCTTATTTGAATGATCTCCGTAACCACAGACTTTAAATTCACAGACCTGCAATTACTTTTCACTACAATAATTCCTGTTTGTTTGCACATATTCCTCAGTCACATAGCAAAATGAGATTTCTCATTATTTCTAAATTCATTGATCGAATTTTATAATTCAGTTGTTGCTCATTCCTAATAATTATTCAATCGAGTACGTGCTGAAAATGTGGAATTACGGCTTTTTAATGAATAACTAAATATATTGTAGTGTGCAATCTCTCAATCATTGTTAATATTAATTCTTATTTTACCCGCGGAATCATAGTTGAATTCATTTCAATATATTTCACATCGATGTGAACACTTATTGTATTTATAATTACAGTAAGATTTAAGTATTTTTCATGCAACAAAATCATTTAAAATGCCTGGGTTTTGTTAAGTAAAATGAAAAAGAATTAACATCTCTGTATTGTTTCATTAAAAAATGACAATGCATTTTGAATTTTTCGAAGTTGAGCATTTTTGCAAAGAAGGGATGTTGTCTTCAGCTGAATAATCACATTGAATGACTAATTCACAGAATCTGTTGTTTATTCACTTCGAGTTCCCAAGTAACCAAATTAACTAATTCTGCTGGTTCTAAATTCCTGGACAGTATTTGAGAATGTTGCAGTCTTAAAGATGAAGGAGACTAAGTGGTCGTACTGATTTTTTTAAAATTTCAGGCATATAAATCGCTATTCTGTAGTGTTACAAAGATGAAAAGCAAGTCAATTTCTTCATCAGTAAAATAAACAAATGCCACTTTCCGTTACTCATTAGTTAGCTAATTCCCAAATTTGTTGTTAAACAATGCAATTCACCTGAATATTGTTGTATCCTTTGATCATATTAATTTTCTAAATATTGTTCATTCATGATTTGTCAGGGAGTTTTATTTTTTGTTTTCCATTCACCTATTCATATTGAATGTTAGATTGATATGCTTCGGCAATATCAGAGAGTGTTCATTTAAAATTTGACTTTGCACATCTCTCACTTATCTCACTTCTTGCATGGGGTCTGGATCAGTGGTCAGCACTCCTATCTTACAGTGTTTTGCACTGGGGTTCAATTCCATCCTCGGTCACATGTCTGTGTGGAGTTTGCATGTTCTGGTTTTCTTCCACAAACCAAAGATGTGCAGGTTAGGTAAATTGGCCATGCTAGTCTGCATGTTCTGTTCAGGGACGTGTAGGTTAGGTGCATTAGTCAGGGGTAAATGCCCAGTAATCTGAGAGCAGAATGGTTCTGAGTGGATTATGCTTTGGAAGGTCAGCATAGACTTGTTGGGCCAAATGGCCTGTTTCCACACAGTAGGGACTCTGTAAACTTAGAATTGTGTTTCTCTAAACAAACCGGACAATTGTTCTGAAATGTTGCATTTAAAATTTATCTTTAACAGTCAATTGTTGTGGGATATAGGTAAAGTAGTTTTACCTCTACAATCATAATTACTTATGCAAGGAAAATGAACTCACACCAGTGTATAACTGTTTCAGCCAAGAGCTGAGCCAACAAGAATTAAACTATGTGAAGCAAACACATTTTTTTATGAGCCAAAATGTTAATGAATGAAATGTGCCTGCAAACAATGGTAGATGTTCCAGACAAATAGATAAGGTGCTGTGAGGGGAGGGGGTTAAGCTAGATATGACTGTGCAAACACAAGTTATAAGAATTTATTTCCCGCTTCTGCAAAAACAAGAACAAATCACAATCAAGAAGACATGAGGTCATGAGGTCATAACAATTAAGGGAAACAGATGGTAGTGAAGGAGGATATGTCTAAAAATGGACCACAGAAGGATGTGGTTAAACGGCCTTGTGAGGCCAGAACTAAGCATTTTGCCACAGACAAGGCCGGATAAGGCAAGAGATGAACAAGAGTAATGGGGGCCTGTCTTAGAGAAGTGGGAGATGTAAACAGGGGAGAAGCAATGGGACGATTGAATAGGAACAAATTACATAAATATTGTGTACTAGTTGAATTCAGTGTGTGTGTGTGTCCCTGCCTTGTGGACAGTGGACACAACACCCCTCTTACAAGACCATAATAAACGATACTACGGATTCAGATCTTGTCTCGGACTGAAGTTATTGAATTGAGTGAGTTTCGTTTTTCACAATTGGGGGCCGTCCGTGATATTATTCCATCGCTGGTGGGGGAGGGAGGTCGCTGGCCCTGGACACTGGGAAGACGCGTCCCGTTCCCGATTGAGGAGCGGTCTCATGTCCCGGTTTGGTCCGCTCCCTTGGGCGACTGGTACGAATCCCACAGAGAGACATTTGAATCAGACAGTGAAAGGAGGTCAATAGAAAATACGGAAAATAGGGGCCAGGCAACTCTGTACAGAGACCAAGGTAAGAAAATTGACTTTTAAGTACTGCCTTGGTGGCCGAGATTGCATTTTAGTAGTTAATACGGGACTAATGAAGGAACTCATTATGGGCTGTGCCGTGGGTAAGGAAAAAGCCTCCGGGAAAACAAAAGAAGAAAAAGACCATGGAAATTGAGTCGGGGTCCCTTACAACATCCCTCCAGAAAGTCCGATGGGCAGGATGCTGTGGAATTGGAAAAATAATACTTGTACAAGGGAAAAAGATAGTGAAAAGATGATTAAATATTGTTGCTTTCTATGGACTAAGGAATCCATTCTTCTTCCCGCCGTCTTCTGGCCAAAGCTCAGGTCGGACGAAGACTGGGTTTGTAAATATTTGTACTTATATGTCAGTGAAAAACAGCCTTACAGTCAGGGGGAAGCAGATTATGCTTCATGTCGGAAGGGCTAGTGGCTGAAGTGCTACTGAGGGTACACTTTGTAACTAAATCATGGCCAGAAATCCAGAGAAAAAAAAATCAAAAGATAGAGGGATGAAGCAAGGAGCATCTAGAGGTTTTGTTGCGGGAAGCTCAGAAAGTGTCTTTGAGATACTGTGTGTGTGTGTGTGAGAGAGAAAGCTGTTCAGCTAATGGAAAGTTTAACACTTTGTGATTTGGTTTGAATGCACATTTGGTTGTTGGTGATTGAGTGTTTGTGCTTCCTTCTCTGGAGCTTGAGATCCAGGACTGTTTTGAATCTGATTTCTATCATGGAAATTTAACATGATTTCTTTTTAGGTTAAGGATTTTACAATGACTATGAATAAAATGTTAACTCCTGTTACTTTTACAGGTCATTACTATATTACTCTCAGTTTCTAACTAATCTCCTTTATCCTTACATAAAAGCGATTTATGGAGGACAGTTGAAGTTTCAGTTCAACATTGGATTGTAATAATAATAAGAAGAAAAAATCCTATGTTTAATAACTGTGAGTTTGGATTTGGCCATTGTTCATGCTTTATAAGTTTTTTTTAACTTGAATAGACAAATCCTTTTAAGGCACCGCCGATTATTTCACGACCTATAACATTGTAATTGAGCATTCATTGGTCAGGACTACTTAAGAAAACTAATCTTGAATTTAAATTAAGGGACTAAAATTGGGATTAAAGTGGATGTCAAAGCTGGGAACTGTATGCATTTCACATGTTAAAAATTAAACACTGAAAAAATGAATTCATAATGTATAAATTTTGTTTACAAGTAAGGTTCCAAAACGTATAGTTAGGAACAGGCTTTAAAATTAGACAAGCATAATTTGTTGAACTAGTATTTGAGGTTATAGGGAGCAAGAAATGTTGCAAAATTTCTTTAAAAAAATTCAAGGTCAAACCAAAACATTGGGTGATGAAGAACGGCAATTCGGTGGCCCTAAGGCTGTTCAGTTGGTTAAATCAGGTCAGCAATTGATCTGGCAACGAAACATGAGAAGTAGAAACAAAAGGCAAAAATAATGATAGCCCACGGTTGATGAGATAATAAAGAAAAGGGACAAACCTAAAAGGAGAAAGAAACCGGAATGGTGGTGGGCAGCATGTTGAAAATAAAGGGAGGAGATGTTAAGGTGTCTGGTGTACAGGAACAAGGATCGAAGTGGAAATCAACCACAGGCGGGCTGCTATTACTGTGGAAAGACAGGTCACTTTAAGGGAGAGTGTCTAGATCTGAAAAAGGAAGCAAAGGCAGTACCATTTATAAATATTGATGAAGAATAGGGGTGTCAGGTGTTCCTGTCCCCGGGAACCCACCAGGAACCCTTGATAAATTTAAAGGTGGGTCTTTATAAAGAGGATGTAGTCGATACGGGGTCAGTAAGGTCACCCTTAAATTTTAAGTCCAAGGCAGTGGGAAAGAAAGAGTTAATTGGATTATGGCGACAGTTTTGTGATGAGAGGCACTCATGAAAAGATACTGCCATCAAATTGGGGATTGAATTAACTGCAAATGGTGCTATGAAATCTGTTGAGGGTCTTAAAAATGAATGTACTTGAGCAAAACAATTACAGAAACAGAATGAGAAGTCACAAGTGACTGGTAAACAAACAGAACTGCGCAATTACAGTTCTAAAAATGTTTAAGTCACTTGTTGCGTTTCCACCCTGAATTACAGGTAATGATTTTTATATTTATATAATCTATAATTAATAATTAATATTCATAATAAATCGATTGTGCTAGCCTGAATCAATATTAATTGGCAGGATCCCTTCATACATTTTCAGTGACTTGTCATATTGACTCCTGGTTAATTTAAAACATGACTGCATTAATTCATTGTTAATTAAGAAATGGAAAGCTACATTACTAGCTGATGAGGCAATTAAAGAAGCAGCCCTGAATCCACAGGAAGCGATGGTTTATTCCCTAATTCCTACTGTCCCAGGTTCTCGGGAAGCTCCTATCTCTGGCCACTGCCAATACCAGAAACTAATGATTTGTGGTTAAAGAAGTATATACTGGGCTCGTCCTCCTCTTTGTCTTTTCTCAGGAAACAGGGTTTATTGGCACAGGACCCCGCGCTTGAATTTGCTGTTCATCCAATTCGACTGGGAGATTGGGTATTAGTAAAATCATGGACAGTGATTAAAATGCAACTGGACTGGGAAGGGCCGTACCAGACTCTCTTGACCACAGAAACAGCGATAAGAATGACAGGGAAAGGCTGGACTCACTACACTCTGATCAAAGGGCCAGTGGAATCTCCAGTTGAGGAAGAAGTTTGGACAGCCGAATCAACACAAGAACTACTGAAACTCAGGCTAACGAGACTTCGAGTAACTGATTATACAGTGGTGATGTGAGCACGGGATTATTTCTGTAGGATTGTATATTAAGGCCTTTTGGTGATTCAGCACATTTTGTAGAATGCTTGGGATGCTTAGGGTTATGATACTAGCCTTCTTAATATTGGGATTTTGTCAAACATTATTTTCATATGTGTTATTAATGGTCCCTGATACTCCGCAAGTAATAGACGCAGATGCATGCAGCTTAGTAAACTGTGGGGATGTAGATAATCAGAGACAGTACAGCAGCTTGGAGAAACATCTTAAGTCCTTTGGGGATGGTAATTGGTATCATGGTCTTGTCACAGTACACCGGCTGCCCTTCTGATCAGCTCTCGAATGTCCCGATAAAGAGCGTAACCCAATATACCTAACGATAAAGAAAACCACATGGCACGAAGCGATTGTGCCGGGTGAGTGGGGGGGGGGGGGGGGGGGGGGGGTGGGGGCACTGTCATGTACAATTAAATGAAACATTTGGGATAGAAATGAAAGCAAACTAGAGGGATTTCTCAGGCTGTTGTTTTCAAATTAGCGTAGGAAAGGAAAAATGGACAGAACTACTGGACAATAAGGTACAACTTTCACCCATCCCGATGACTCTAAGGTAGTACAAACTATAGAGGTAAAGGACTTGAAACAGACCATCGAACTAGAAACTGTATATGGAGATGCAAATACCTGGGTTGAATGGGTAAAGTATATTGTAAAAAGGCCTGAACAAGAGCAATTGCTATGCATGTGCCTCCGGTAGGCCAGTGGCCCAGGTGGTTCCCTTTCCACTTGGGTGGAATCAAGACAGGAAGGGCATGAAATGTATGATAGTCCTGTACCAGGATGAGACTGCATGGAATGAGAGGAATTGTACCTCCCTACCTCTGATGTTCCCTCCCTTGGAGAAGAAGGACTTAAAAGCTCTCCCCCCTCCCCCCCCCCTCCCCACACACACTCACACGTTTTCAGCCGCAGGTGGAAATCACACATCGTGTGTGTGTAAACGAGGTACAAATCAGTCTAGAGATTTGGGCGAGCCGAAATTAAGTACAGAGATTAAGAATGTTACCAAAACGGACAAGGGAGGGAACTACTCAGCACTAAAGGTTCCTTGAGCAGATCTGTGGTGGTACTGTGAAGGAAAAGTATTGAGACCCACCCTACCTCCGGATTGGAGAGGGAGATGTGCAATTGTACCATTGGCAATTCCATTTACCCTGGCATTTGAGAAGAAAAGGATAGTAGAGAAAAAGGAAAGGAGTAAGAGATCACTGTTAGACACCGCTTTCAATGACAGGATTTATCTCGACTCTAGAGGAGTCCCTAGGAGGGATAACTGATGAGTTCAAGGCTCACAACCAGATTGCAGTAGGCTTTGAGTCAGCTCTCTTCTGGTGGGTAATGATTAATAAAAATGTAGATTGGATAAATTACATTTTCTATAATCAATAGTGATTTATAAATTATACAAGAGATGCGGTTAAAGGAATATGAACAGCATGATGCAACAAGTAGGATGGCATGGGTAAACAGAATGGCCCTTGATATGATTCTAGTGGAAAAAGGTTGTGTGATGTTAGGAGGAAGCCTTCCATTCCTGAAGAAGGGCTTATGCCCTAAACGTCGATTCTCCTGCTCCTTGGATGCCGCCTAACCTGCTGCGCTTTTCCAGCAACACATTTTTCAGCAATAGTTATAAGCATCTATTTCCCACTTCTGCAAAAACAAGAACAAACCACAATCAAGATGTCATGAGGTCATAAGGTCATAACAAGTAAGGGAAACAGATGGTAGTGAAGGAGAATATACCTAACAATGGCCCACGGCAGGATGTGGTCAAACGGCCTTGTGAGGCCAGAAAAAGCATTTTGTCACAGGCAAGGCCGGATAAGGCAAGAGATGAACAAGAGTAATGGGGGCCGGTCTTAGAGAAGTAGGAGATGTAAACAGGGGAAGAGCAATGGGAGTATTGAATAGGAACAAATTACATAAGTAGTGTGTACTAGTTGAATTCAGTGTGTGTGTGTGTCCCTGCCTTGTGGACAGTGGCCACAACACCCCTCTTGCAAGAGCGTTATAAACTATATTACAGATTCAGATCTTGTCTCGGACTGAAATTATTGAAGTGAGTAAGCTTCGTTCCTCACAATTATTAATCTTGTAAAATATCTCAATGTTACTGAAATCAATGCTCAAACAAAACACTGCACATATAGCCACACAAAGATCTTCATGACCATCTAATTACTGTTCAGTGGAATAATCACAATAAAGATCTTTTTGTTCCTGAGATCAATCACCATTATCACAGTA
This sequence comes from Chiloscyllium plagiosum, assembly GCF_037043375.1. NCBI lineage: Eukaryota > Metazoa > Chordata > Chondrichthyes > Orectolobiformes > Hemiscylliidae > Chiloscyllium > Chiloscyllium plagiosum. The sequence continues at coordinate 43,967,022 of NW_028270186.1, forward strand.
AGAATCTGGTTATCATTCCCTCCAATAAATGCAATCATTGTCCCTCTGGTGTTTTAGTTCAGTAGTTATACACCATACTGGTTGTTCAAAGGATTCTTTATTATGAATAGCCAAGGGTTCTAACAGCAAGAGATGTTGTTCAAACTGATTTGTTGCATGTTCTCAAACCGGTTTTCACTATAGATATTGCAAAAAATGTGTTTATTTGGTCTTGTTCAACTGCTGATGCTAACATTTTCAGTTCATGTTCATTAAACATATTTGGAGAAAGTGAGGAAAGCTGAAGCTGAAATCAGAGCCAAGAGTGTGGCATTGGAAAAGGGCAGGCACATCCAAAGAGCATGAGTACCGACCTTTTTGGCATTAGGCCGTCATCAGAAAAGATTTCTGATGGAAGTGTTATGCCCAAAATGTCGATTCTGCTTCTCCTTGAATGCTGCCTGACCTGCTGTGTTTTTCCAGCACCTCGCTATTGACATTAGAAATATTTGACTGAATATTCAGATATAATACTAAACATTGTCTCAGTCATTTTAATTTACTGTGCTTTCTCTTCACTGATGTTCTCATGTTAATTGATCCTCTTTTTCTTCTAACATCTGACACAAATCTCAAAATACAGAACACAATTAAATTCACATGAATTATAAATTTGCATTCTCGACAAGAAAACCAATGGAAGGCAATATATAATTCTTGAACAGCCTACACATTTGAATGAAAAAGCAATTCCTTCCAAAAAATGTTTGCACGTCTGTATCTTTCTTTCAATTCAATAATGCTGCAATAGTTTATAATTGTCAGTTCATCTCTCTGAATGAGTACCTAACCAATGTCAATGTAAACAGCTGAAAAATTAACAACAGATTGATAATTGGGTGTTAAAGATCTTATTTGAAGTCAACAAATGTTTGTCATTTACTAGAATTCCACTACGAAACATTCTTGAATCATAATACAAGAAATGAGAAATGTGAGAGATGTGCAAACCTTATTAACAAACTTCAATATTGTCAAACCATTTCAACCTTACGGTCAAAATGGATAGGTGAATGGAAAAATAAAAACAATTTTCTGACAATTCATACATTGAACAATAATTACAAATTCACTTTGATCAAATGACAGAGTAATATTTCGACTAATCGCAACATTTAGTTACAAAGTTGGTAACCAGCTGACTGACAAGTAATAGGTGGTAGCATTTGTTAGTTTACTGAAGATGATTTAAACTTTATTTCAAATTTATAGCACAAGGGAATAATGTTTAATGTGTTTCAATTGTTTGGACTTGCCACTTTGCAACAAAAAAAAAGAGATCAAATCTCATTACTTAGACATCGTAATCTTTAATTCTGCAACATTTTCAAATATTCTCCGGGAATTTATAAGCAACAAAATTAGTTACAGGTATCCTCACTACCCGAAAGTAAAGCATTACTATGAAACCTTTCATAAGCTGAAAATGCGTAAATCGAAGAAGCATTAATTTATATGGGAAACATCTCCCCTTTCTTCGTAAAAGTGAAAATCCTCTTCAGATTTCATTCAGTTAGAGAAAATAGGGACAAATGTAAATCTTTTGTAAAAGCAAAGTGGCAAAACCGAACTTTCCAAAAGTTGGGGATACCTGTACACATAATTCTTGGTAACCTGACACAAGTAAGTATCAGATTTTGTGATTACTGATATAATATGTAAAGCAGGTCTAATGTTGTATTGAAAAGCAATTCAATCTGTGCTTAGGTACTCTCTAATCAACATTCAGTCCAGCTCTTGATATATTTCTGTTGGAGGTGTGATTTGAAACCTTTCCTCGGGTCTAGTAATAGAGACACTACCACAACTACACAAGCTCCTTACATACTTTCCCCACTCACGACAGGCAGGACTGTAATATTATGTTTAATGTGGTTACTCAAATGAAAACTAATCAGTTGTTTATTGTAGTAATTTGAATGGGAATTAATTAGGTACTTTCTGTGTGTAATGGACTGGAAAATAAACAATATTTTACAATAACAATAGAATTGTGGTCTTAAATAAACAGGAATCTCATGACAGTTCTTTGAAAAACACATTGACAAAACTGTGTGATCATTGTACTTTGATTTTAAAGATGCATCAGTCATTCAATGTGAATATTCAGCTGAAGACAATTTCCCTTCCTTTCAACAATGTACAACTTTTACAAATTCAAAATGAACAGCCATTGTAAAGGAAGGAACAAGCAGATGTTAATTATATTTTCTGTACATAAACGTGCGATGAATTTTAAGTTTTATATAAAGGAAACTCTTATTGTGGTTCGAAATACAATAAATGTTAGCATGAAGTGAAATATAATAAAATCAATTCAATTCAACTGTGTTCTCTCAGTTAAAATACAGGTCAATATTCAAAGTAATCGAGTGATTGTACACTGCAATATCTTTACATTAATTCAGTGCTGAGACATAATTCCACATTTATACACCTTATAGTGAAGCAAACTTGTGCCAGGAGTCAGAGGAGGTAGGGGAGGTCCTTAATGAGTACTTTGCTTCAGTATTCACGAGTGGGAACTTGTCCTTGTGAGGACAGCATGAAATAGGCTGATATGGTCGAACAGGTCGATGTTAAGGCGGAGAATGTGCTGATCATATTGAAAATCATGGGGATAGATAAGTCCCCTGGGCCAGAAAGGATATAACTAAGATTGTTATGGGAAGGGAGGCAAGGGATTACTCTGTTTTGGCGATGATCTTTGCATCCTCACTGTCCACTGGTGTCAAACCAGATGATTGGAGGGTGGCAAATATTATTCCCTTATTCAAGTAAGGCAATTGACATAATCCTGGGAATAATCGATGAGTCAGTCTTACATCGGTTGTGAGCAAATTATTGGAGAGGATTCTGAGACACAGGATTTATGATTATTTGGAAACGTATAGATTGATTAGGGATGGTAAAAATGGCTTCGTGAACGGCAGATTATGCCTCATAAACCTTATTGAATTATTTGAGGATGTGACAAACACATTGGTGAGGACAGAGCAGTGGATGTAGTGTATGTGGATTTCAGCAAGGTGTTTGATAAGGTTCCCCATGGTAGGCTTATTCAGAAAGTAATGAGGCATAGAATACAGGGTTATCTTGATATGATTCAATGTTGAGACATTTGTGTCAGAGACTGCAAGGGGGTGAGTGAGAGAGAAAGAAATATAAAAAAAGCAGAAAGGAAAGGAACTGGTGAGCAGAGGAGATCCAAATGTAGTTTCTCACCCTGCCAGTATCGTATTGGGTTCGCTTGAACGCAGACACGTTAACCAACGGCCTGACACAGTCATATGCGCAGAGTCCCAGACTTACAATGCCCCAGACACCACCATCACCATCCCTGTATGTCCTGTCCCACCAGCAGGACATGGATGTAACTGAAATGCTGGAAGATGCAAGGTTATGGACTAAGATCTACAGAATGTGATCAATGTGATTTATTTGACATTTCCCCAGAATATTAAACTCCAGTCCAATTTGAAAATTTATTAACATCATCAGACTTGAACTCCAAATGTCAGAAAAAAAATCAGAGACTTACAGCACAGATCGTGGCCACTTGGCCCATCCTGTATGTGTTGCTTGTAATAGAACTACCTAGGCTTTACAACGTTTTGTACTCACCGATGAGAGCAACAATTTCAGACTGTGTACTCTGCCCTCTATGTTGTTATTATCTGTTTTTTCAAAGTATATCTTTGACAGCTGCACACTTTGTTTACTGGTATCTTTCCCAGCCCTAACTCCATTCCCGGTGGCCTTGAGGGACTACCATTTCTGCTATTTAATCTCTCCTGCCTTTCCCCGTGTGACAGACTGTCTTTTTGTCCTTATCTCACCCCCACCTTGCTCACAACCTTTCACTGCACCCCCTGGGTCAGTGGCACGAGTTTTGAATTCTCTTCCTCCAGAGATAATTGGAAATCTTTCTGGCTGCAGTTTCCCCCAGATTTTATTCTGAAAAGCAGAGCTTTTGTGTAAGAGTCAAGTATTTGTGAGCCTTCATCCACAATTCCGAGCATTTGGATGTAATCTGTGACCCGCCCACAGATGTGCAGCTTTACTGGATTGACCATGTTAACATGGACTGTAGTGTGCAGGTTCGGCGGGTTGGGTTAGCCATGATAAATGTGGGATTATGGGGGTAGGGTGGGAGAGCAGGTAATTGCAGACTCGATGGGCCAAATAGCCTCTTTCTGCACCTATGGGATTCTGTGATTCTAACTAGTTGTGATTGTCGTCACGTTTTCCTCATGCCAGATTCATTCAGCTCAGGTACACATGCTGCCTTGATGTTTCTGTGCGTGCTCACTCACTCCTTTCCTTCAGTTTTACAGCAATTTCACACTGTATGCGAGGGTAGGAATGGATTTGTAAATACAAATACTCCAACCGAAACCGCTCACAGGTCAGGACCTGTTTCTGCTGCTCGTGTTGCTCACAGGGAACAGGAAAATAAGGTTCAGTCATACATCTTACAAGGACACAGAGGTTACAATCACCAGGAAAAGCGAAACAGCTTAAAACTCTTTTCGCAATAAAAGAGGGAGGCTGAGAGACAACCTGGTACAAGCAGGAAGCTTTGTGCCCATGTTTTCAGAGAGTTGAGGTTGAAATCATTGGGTTGGAAGCATGTTTCATTTCCCCAGTATATCAAAGGTGCTATCTAAATGTGAGTATTTATTTATGTCTATCTGTCTGTGTTAACAATCAGATGGACAGGTCAGTGTCTGAGTGTTTTCCCAAATCCCTGATTGTGGGGGGAGGCAGATTCAATCTCAGGTGCCTCATCACTCACTAGGTCACAGAGAAACTCTGCCGTTACAATGAGATCATCCTTTGCTGTCGTCTCTCCTCGTGCTTCTGCCTAATCCCACTTCCCTTCATTAAATCCCAGCTGCTTCTAGTCCACCCACATGGGCATGTTGAAGAGCATGACAGGAGATAGGATTGAAACCGAGAGTTCAATAGCCAGAATGATAGAGGAAGGATGAAATAAACCGTGTTTGTGGATCCTAGGGGATACAGACTACAGGCTGAGTCCTTTGTGGACATTCCCGCAGGAATATAAGACAGCATTCCATGATGAGAGTTAAACCCGGGTGGCAGGAGGTAAAAACAATGACTGCAGATGCTGGAAACCAAATTCTGGATTAGTGGTGCTGGAAGAGCACAGCAGTTCAGGCAGCATCTGAGGACAGGCAAAATCCGACCTGTCCTCGGATTTTGTCTGTCCTCGGATGCTGCCTGAACTGCTGTGCTCTTCCAGCACCACTAATCCAGAACCGGGTGGCAGGAGGGGGAGCCACTGGCATGATCAGGTTGAGTTCAAACACAGGAGGTCTGTTCAGTCAGTAACAGTGTGTTCGACATGGATGTGAAGTGAGCAGTGAGGGGAAATGTTGCCACAAGCTGCAGATGGATAACTTCCATTGGAACAGCAGGTGGCCATTCAGCCCCTTAACCCTGCTCTGCCTTTCAATATGATCACGGCTGATTTGTGGCCTAACTTGCAATTTTCAAAACTCTCCAAACTCATCAATAAACTCCTCTGCAACACACAAGATGAATATCGAAAAATCAACCATCTGCAAATGCTGGGAAATCAGAAACAAAAAACAGAAATTACTGGAAATATTCAGCAGATCTGGCAGCATCTGTGGAGAGTGAACTTTTCGGGTCCAGTGACCGGTCAGGTGACCAGCTGCAGCTGACCATTCTGCCTTTTCTGTAACACTCTCTGGATGAGGTTCTGGTGCGAGGGGAATGAGACTGTCAATAACACCTGAGAAAACAGGAGGACGTGCTCAATCAGAATAAAACCCATTTTGGTCTTTCACTTTTAATTCAACTGCAAACATTATTCATTATCATTTCTGAAATAATAGGTCAGAAATCAACTCTTCATGTCATTGGGCCTGTGAAACTGTTGATTCTGACCAGGTCCAGCCTAGATGTGAATCCAGACCCTGAATAATGGGGTTGACTCTGAACCATCTCCTGGGCAGTCAGAATGGATGACAAATGCTGCCCTGGCAAGTGATGCCGTGATCCCATGAACAAACAAAATAAATCCAATCGCTGTGGTTACTTGTGAACTCACCGGTGTTTCACCAAGCTGGATATCTGAGTGAATTGCTTCCCACACGCAGAGCAGGTGAATGGCCTCTCCCCAGTGTGTATTTGCTGGAGTACAGTGAGGCTGGATGGTGTACTGAACCCAGTCCCACAATGAGAACAACTGAATGGTCTTTCACTGGTCTTCTGTGACAGGGAGATATGATATTCAGCACTCCGGGTGTCCAGGTGGGTACAGGTACCTCCAAGAGGGATCCAGTGAGAGTTGATTGTGGGAAACTGTTCACATGCATGAAAGAAATAATAATGAGAAGGCACCGATGTAAAGGGATTGACAAAAGAAGCACATGTGACATGAGACAAAACGTTTTTATGCAGAGAAAGTTTATGGCCTGGAATGCACTGCCAAAGAGTGTGGTGGAGCCAGGTACAATGAAGACAATCGACTTGAACAGTTATTGGAAGAGGACGAATGGAAAGGTTTATGGGGTAAAGGTAGAAGAATAGCATTCAGTGAGATGATCCTTTGGAGAGCTGATGAGCCAATCAGCCTCCTTTTGCACCATAACATTTCTGTGAACATTTCATTCTGAGCCCTCCAGGGAAATATCAGGGCAGGGTTTGTCAAGAGGTCAGATTGAATGAGGGTCTCAGTGAACAAAAGTGAGACACAGACACAGAGAGGTTTTCGAATAGATTGATTCAAATGTTACCAATTTTTACGGCCACCAACATTACAGCAGTTACAAATGGGAGTCAACAAGAGTGGAATGAGAGCACCAAATAAATCTTGAACATTTATGCAGCTAAAGGAGATGCTGGGTAAAGATACCGCAGTTAGTGCTTATTTCATTCCAGACACACCGCCAGGGAGCACATCGTCCTATATCTATCCTATTGAGCTCTTGAAGAATTTTGTTCAAGTGTTTCATATTTCCGTCCTCTAGAGAAGACAGCTTCATGCTCCTCAATCTCTCCTGACAGGACAAAGCTGCTAATAGAATTCAATTCACTGGGGCGTGTTACTGACTGCTTCATGGATTGGAACTGGCAATTGAGACTGTAAGGTTACTATATAAAATATCTTCAATTGTATTGCCAGATTGCTGGACACATGTGGGGCTATAAGAAAAAGAACTTACAGACATTGAGTGTCAGAGCACCTACTGTTGTGGGGGCATCCTGTTTAGATACAAGCTATTGATAATTGTTAGAATTGACTTATACTGACTCCATAGCCATGGTCAGAGCATTATAACGGTCATTGAAGCTGGTAACACATTTCCCATGGGTTAAAAGTCGCAAATGATAGCGTAGGAACAAGCTTGGCTAGTAAAGTCCAGTTATTCAAAATCATCCTAATTTACTTTCAGAAACAAGTGAGAGAAAGCCACATTATTGCATTCGTCCAAATTTAGAATTTCAGGAGAACTGAAGGGAGAGCTGGTGTTGGGAGCTGTAGTAATGAAGGAGATAAACTTGTTTTACAGAGAGAGAGTTCACAGATGGGAAACTCAGCTTTAACAACACACCCAATTCCGCAGGTCCTAAACATTATACAGAATATGGAAGGGGAAAGCAGCATTCCCAGCCCAGAGAAACCATTCGTGTTGTGCATGTGGTTGAGGATTAACTCGTCCTGTGATCTGGGAAGACACCAATGTGACAGGACCAGGGCAAGGCTGTGTAAATGTGGGGACTGTGAGAAGGAATTCACTTACCCCTCCCAGTGGGACACTCACTGACACAATAACACTGGGGAGAGGCTGGTCACCTGCCCCATGTACGGGAAGGGATTTACTCGCTCTTGCAATCTGATGAGGCACCAGAGACTGCGTAGAGGACTTAGATCTGCTCTGTGTGAGAGAAAGGATTCATTCAAATCTTTCTCCTGCAGAGACACCAGTGCATTCCCACAGGGGACAGGCCATTCACCTGCTCCATGTGGGGAAAGGATTCACTCAGTCTTCTGATCTGCTGAGACCCCAGCGAGCCCACACAGGGGAGAGGCCATTCAGATGCTCAGTGTGTCAGAAGGGATTCAGTGATTTATCCCGCCTGCTGAGACCCCAGCGGGTTCACACTGGGTAGTTGTTGTTACCCTCTCTGTGTGACAAGGGATTTACTGAGTCTTCAACATGACTGAGAGCCCAGTGAGTGCACACAGGGAAGTGGTCATCCCCCTGCTCCGTGTGGGGTAGAGTTCACACATCACTGCAGGTCTCTGATTCTGGAGTTACTGTTCATCAGAGTCAGGACTGGACCTTGCACATGATGACACTGTTGGAGTATCGATGTTGTTGTTAACCACATTAACTGGGCTGGTGCTGACTGAATTTATATTGCCACTTTCTGAACCTCAGGGTGTCTCTCTGGGCACAAGGCTCCACAAACAGCAATGTGACAATGAGCAGGGATCGTCTGTTTTGATTTAAATTCTGATTGTAGCACGGCTGCTTCACAGCATCAGGTACAAGCTTGGAGTCCAGCCTTGGCCAACGGCCTGTGTGGAGTTCTCATATTCTCCCCATGATAGTGTGGGTCCTCTCCAGGTGCTCTGGTTTCCTCGCAGTCTAAAAATATGCAGGTTAGGTGGACCTGTCGTGCTAAATTGCCCACAGTGTCCGGGAATGTGCAGACTAGGTAGATCAGCCATGGGAAATGCAGTGTTACAGGGATGGAGTGTACTGGCTGACATGTTCTTCAGGTGGTCGGTGGGGTTTGATGGGCCAATGCTCTCCTTCCACACTGTTAGGATTCTATTCTATGATTAAGGATAAAGGCTTAACAGCGGAGTGTCCTTGGAGAAGGAGCATGTGCTGTGTATCAATGCTCTCGATGCCTTTAGATGGAGGTGGGCACCACATGGGATACAGTGCTTTATCTCCATCACTGCCCCCTCCTCCCCCCAAATCTACTTTGATTTAGTCCCTTCCCACTTGTAATGGTTTGCTTTGCCCATAATGGGCTTTGTTTATAAATATTCAATTGGTTACACAAATGGTTTATTGCTGGTGATTATATGTGAACGAAAATGGTGTAATGATGATGTTGATGGTGGGAAGGTTGGTCAGCTGTGTGAGAGAAATGGGGAATAAAGAACGCTTCACAGCTCACAGTATGAGAACTGAAAAACAGTTAAATCAAACCAAAGGTTCAGACAGGGAGGGAATATTTCCCTGGAGTTTGAGTAACTAGAAGGTGATGGTGTCCGGGAAGAGACAGGATTTTGTTCTAAAGGGCATTTGAAATTTTAAAAACTGTTATATTCAGATATTTTCAATTCTTTTACTTTTATTTATTGTGGAATAAACTTTAACACAAGGTTAGCAAATTTGTTTTTTTTTAAATGTAAAAGACAAATGTTAAATAAAATCCATCAAACCATCCCTCACTGAAAACTGATGTGGACATGCAATCTCCTGGAGAATCCCTGCCCTACCTACTTCTTCCTACCCGGGCTCCATGGCTATATACATTCCTGGGAGATAGCAGCAGGAGGCCATTCGATTGTGCTCCACCATTCAATGGGAAACAGCTGACCATCCAGCTCAGTCTCCTGTCCCTGCTGTGTTCCAATCCCCTTTGATGACTTTACCTCGAAGAACTGTATCGAAGTCCTCCTTTGGCTTCACTGCCTTTTGTTCCAGTGATGTTGCGGTGTTGCTGTGTGGATGTAGGCAGGGGTAATGTGATGGTGCTGCCTCCTGGAGGATGCACGCAGCACCCCTCATCATCCGGTAGGTAAAAACAATGACTGCAGATGCTGGAAACCAGATTCTGGATCAGTAGTGCTGGAAGAGCACAGCAATTCAGGCAGCATCCGAGGACAGGCAAAATCGACGTTTCGGGCAACAGCCCTTCATCAGGAATAAAGGCAGAGAGCCTGAAGCGTGGAGAGATAAGCTAGAGGAGGGTGGGGGTGGGGAGAGAGTAGCATAGAGTACAATAGGTCAGTGGGGAAGGAGATGAAGGTGATAGGTCAGGGAGGAGAGGGTGGAGTGGATAGGTGGAAAAGGAGCTGGGCAGGTCGGACAAGTCAGGGGATCGAGTTGCTGGAGGTTAGAAACTAGGATGAGGTGGGGGAAGGGGAAATGAGGAAACTGTTGAAATCCACATTGATGCCCTGGTGTTGAAGTGTTCCGAGGCGGAAGATGAGGCGTTCTTCCTCCAGGCGTCTGGTGGTGATGGAGCGGCGGTGGAGGAGGCCCAGCACTTCCATATCCTCGGCAGAGTGGGAGGGGGAGTTGAAATGTTGAGCCACGGGGCAATTTGGTTGATTGGTGCGGGTGTCTCGGAGATGTTCCCTAAAGCGCTCTGCTAGGAGGCGCCCAGTCTCCCCAATGTAGAGGAGACCGCATCGGGAGCAACGGATACAATAGATGATATGAGTAGATGTGCAGGTAAAACTTTGATGGATGTGGAAGGCTCCTTTAGGGCCTTGGATGGAGGTGAGGGAGGAGGTGTGGGCACAGGTTTTACAGTTCCTGCGTTGGCAGGGGAAAGTGCCAGGATGGGAGGGTGGGTCGTAGGGGGGCGTGGACCTGACCAGGGAGTCACGGAGGGAACGGTCTTTGCGGAAGGCGGAGAGGGGTGGGGAGGGAAATATATCCCTGGTGGTGGGGTCTGTTTGGAGGTGGCGGAAATGTCGGCGGATGATTTGGTTTATGCGAAGATTGGTAGGGTGGAAGGTGAGCACCAGGGGCGTTCTGTCCTTGTTGCGGTTGGAGGGGTTGGGTCTGAGGGTGGAGGTGCGGGATGTGGATGAGATGCGTTGGAGGGCATCTTTAAACACGTGGGAAGGGAAATTGCGGTCTCTAAAGAAGGAGGCCATCTGGTGTGTTCTATGGTGGAACTGCTCCTCCTGGGAGCAGATACGGCGGAGGCGGAGGAATTGGGAATACAGGATGGCATTTTTGCAAGAGGTAGGGTGGGAAGAGGTGTAATCCAGGTAGCTGTGGGAGTCGGTGGGTTTGTAGAAAATGTCAGTGTCAAGTCGGTCGTCACTGATGGAGATGGAGAGGTCCAGGAAGGGGAGGGAGGTGTCAGAGATGGTCCAGGTAAATTTAAGGTCAGGGTGGAATGTGTTGGTGAAGTTGATGAATTGCTCACCCCTCATCATCCTGCAGTAACATCAACCGGGTTTCAGCAACTCGAGATAGAAACCATTTCCAGGATATGGGCATCACTGGCTCAGCCAGCATTTGCTCCCCATCTCTAGGTACCCTTAAGAAGATGGTAGTGAGCTGCTGTCTTGTACCAATCACAGTCCATTTGGCGCAGATAGACCGACAATGCTGGGAGGGAGAGTGTTGCAGGATTTTGGCCGAGTAATTCCACATCTTTGGTTTGTCAAATTCTGGATAACTCGATCATGATTGGCACATGATTTTGAGATTTCAGTCTGCAAATCTTCACCATCTAGCACCCTGTATAAATGAATAGGTACAGATTAGAAATTCAGAACAGACAATTCTCGTTTCTCCGGAATTTTTTCCCCTTTGTTCCCCCAAAGCTGTAACCCTCCAGCCCACTTACTCTCTCCCATCATTCTGACTCTGCTGCCCCTAATGTACACCCTCCCCATTCTCATGGAGTAACTGATAAACAGATCCATGCCACCACTTCCCGTCCCTGGTTAGACGCTGCACCGTTTCTGGGTTCACTTCCTTTCCCTTCAGTTGCTGCAAGTCAATAATATAACAGCAGAATGAAACAAAAGGAAACAGAAAGGGAGGTGGCAGATCCTGGACAGAAGAGGAACCTTCAGGCTGGGAGAATGGGTCAGATCCTTCTTTGTTTCCTCATTGGTCGACTCCCAGCGTTATGACAAGTTGCGAATGGAACTTGGTCCCAAGTGGGTGTAGTGACACTTTGACCCCCCTACAGATCAATACTACAAGCAGATGCGTCCCTTCGCCAGCCAAAGTGTGAAATGCTTTCCACTAGTTACCCCAAAGCAACTGCTCCAAAACTCACCCACATTCTGTACATGTGCAGTGCTGGCTTTCCCCGCACACGTGTGGTCCCTGCCTCAGGGATTGTGGGAGTTGTAGTCCCCATGAAGCCTCTGGAAAACTGTCTCTGAAAAGTGAAAGAAAGTGTGGGCTGGTGGGTGTTGTGTATAGGATCCCAATTCAGACACACAGGACATATGGGCTGACACTGGGTTTTACTGAGACATCCGATTAGACAACCCGATTTCTGATGCAAGAAATACACATTCAGCCAATTGCATGGTGGGGAGGTTAATAAGGGGCAGCAGATTTCAAGCAGAGGTGTCTCAGTGGCTAGCACTGCTGCCTCACAGCATCAGGGACCCGGGTTTGATTCCAGCCTTAGGCAACTGTGTGGAGTTTACACATTCTCCCCATGTCTGCATGGTTTTGTTCGGTGCTCCAATTTCCTCCCACAGTCCAAAGATGCGCAGGTGAGGTGGATTGGTCATGCCAAATTGCCCACTGGGTCCATGCATGAGCCGGTTAGGCAATTAACAATGGGAAATGCAGAGTTACAGGGAATGGATGGGTCTAAATGGGATGCTCATCATAGGGTGTCCACTCGATGGGTGAATACACTGTTTCTGTATTTTAGGGACTATTCTATTCTCATGAAGAAGAATATACCTATCTCGATGTGTTTGAACCTGTGGAATTCGCTATTCAAAATGCAGTGGATGCGAGGACATGAGCAAATTTAACGAAGAGATACAGATATTTAATTTGCAATGATTTGAAGGGTGAGAGAGAACAGGTGGGAAAATCCAGCTGAGACTGAGGTGAGCTCAATCATCACCGTATTAAATGGTGGAGCTGGTTCGAAGGGCTGCATTGACTCTCCTGTGCCCAGGGCTTATCTTCTTACGGTAATAACTGGAAAGCTGAATCCAAAACTCACCACCTTTAGATTAGATTAGATTACATTACAGGCCCTTCGGCCCAACAAGTCCACACTGACCCGCCGAAGCGCAACCCATCCATACGCTTACATTTACCCCTTACCTAACACTACGGGAAATTTAGCATGGCCAATTCACCTGCACGTCTTTGGACTGTGGGAGGAAACCCACACAGACACGGGGAGAACGTGCAAACTCCACACAGTCAGTCACCTGAGGTGGGAATTGAACCAGGGTCTCTGGCGCTGTGAGGCAGCAGTGCTAACCACTGTGCCGCTTCACCAAAGATTTTCGGAAAAAGCAGGATAGTTAGGTGGATTAGCATTCCAAACTTAGGTAGTGAGGAAGCATGTAGGAGATAATGATTTTGCAATTTTAACTGAGGGGAGACAGTGATTTATTTAGATTGTGTCGTACACTCACAGCGTCCAGAATACTCCGTTGTGAATATCAATCCTGTATTTTATTACAAAGCCAAGGTCTCGGACAATGAAACCCAAAACACCCAGGAAACATCGCCTCACCTCGTAATCGGATAAAAGACTTGTGATAAGTATGGTTGAATTTAGAACACAGATGGAAAGTGGGAAGATTAAATCAAATCCCAAGATCCTGTGCTTAAACAAAGGAGACTACAATAGGATGAGGCAGGAGTTGGCTAATGCAGACTGGAAGCAAAGACTTTACGGTGGAACAGTTGACAGACAGTGGAGGAATATCAAAGAATTTTTCGAAGTGCTCAGCAAAAGCACATATCAGTGAAAAGGAAGGATTGTCGGAAAAGGAGTAATCTGCCATGGGTGGCTCAGGAAATAAGGGACTGTGTCAAAGTGAAATAGAAGGCATACAAATTGGCAAAGACACCAAGAAAAAATTAGGAGATTACAAAAACTTCAAAGGGATTGGGGGAGAAAAGTGATGAGTAGCTATCCCCAGGGCCAGAATAACAGTTTACCCTGCTAGAGGGGAACCTATTGTGTTGGGAACATATGGCCTCTGTAATTGTTGAAGCACTTAACTGTTACCATAGAGATAATCCTGATCAAGTTACAAATCACAGCACACCCCAAAAGCTTGTACTGCCAAGTAAACCTGTTGGATTATAACCTGTTGTGTGATTTATAAGTTTGTCCACCCCACCCCAACACCGGCTCCTCCATATCAGAATCCTGATAGACAGCCCCACTGAAACTGAAGTGCCTGTCAGATACTTGAGAGAGCCACAGGGGTGGGGGGGAGGGGCGTGTGTTTTAACCACAAATGCTAAACTGAACTAGACTTTCTAACTGACCGTTGCCATGGAGATAATACTGAGAGACAGTCTCTATTCAAAGTCCCAAACCACAAAGGTATAAGAATGGGAGCGGCACATCGGACAGGCGGGGAGTTACCTGATGCTGCCTGGAGGTGTTCTGCATATACACTATCCAGGGAACTGCCATGTCTCATCAATAAAGACTCAAAGAAGACCTCTCAGAGTTCTGTGTCTAGTTATTCCTATCCAGCAGGGTTCAGGAATATGAGGACACAGCAGTCAGTCTTCACAGTGGAGGATACGAAGAACATGCCAGTAATTGATAAGCATACCGAGGAAGGTGAGGACTTTGAAACGACCATTATCATGAAAGAGTTAGGGCTGGGCAAGTTAATGGAGCTAAAGGTACACAAGTCTCATTGCCCTGATGGAATACATCTCAGGATACCAACAGAGTTAGCGGGAGAAATAACAAATACACTTAGAATTGTAGAATCCTACAGCAGAGACAGGCCCTTTGGCCCGAACTGGCCCATGCCGCTCAGAATGTCCATCCACACTAACCCCATTTCCCTGCACTTGGACCATCTGCTTCTGACCCTTTGCTTTCCATGTATTTGTCCAAATGCCTTTTACCTGTTGTGTGTACCCACCTCAACCACTTCCACTGGCAGCTCATTCCATATACATACCACCCTCTGTGTAAAACAGTTGCCCCTCAGTTTCCCTTTTATTCTTTCTCCTCTAATCATAATCTGATGCCCTCCAGTCTTTCGTTCCCTGGGAAAAAGACTGAGTGCATTCACCTTACCCATGCCTCTCATGATCTTATACACTTCTGTAAATTATTCCCCCTCGGTGTCCTCTGCTCTAAACAAAAAGGTCCTCGCTAGTCCAACCTCTCCCTATAACTCAGACCCCTGAGACCTGGCATCATCCTTGTAAATTTCTTCTGCACCTTTCCAGTTGAATAACTGAAACCTACACTGCATTCAGCACATTTCCCGTGTTTCCCCACGGCACTGGAACCGACGTGACAACGCCAATGGATTACAATCCATGATCGATAATTCACTCCGTTACAACAATCCCATTTTCATAGCTTTTTCCATGATGCAGGAATCCTTTTGTCTTTCTGGTTTCATGGTAAATTGCCCTCATACAAAACCAATCTGGGGCTTAACTGTTCCTGGGAAATGTGCCATGATTTTTTAGACTTTCAAAAAACAATGAAATTTCTCTCCACAGTCCCCACGCTAACATGGACTTTGCTGTCTCAGTACTTTTTCCAGTCACACTGACATTTGAGATATTCGTCCACAGGCAGAATGCACACCTTTCCTTCCAGATGAAAAGGCCAATGAATCCAGATCGGCACGGATCCAGTAACTATCAAAACTGAACATGAAATTCAATGTGAATTTCTCAACTACAAATCCCCCCTTTCAGTACTCCACAACAGAGAAAACAAAAAGTGCTGGAGATCCTCAGCAGGTCTGGCAGCATCTGAAATGGTGACAGATGCAGGAAACATTGCAGCCTTGCAGAAGTCCTGCATCTGTCACCATTTCAGATGCTGACAGACTTGCTGAGGATGTCCAGCAATTTATGTTCTTATTGCAGATTTCCACCATTTTGCTGAAGCACATAGAGTCATAGACATGTACACAGTTCCATATTTTGTTGACTCACATTTCTGAGAGGACTGATGGCTGAAGAGGGACTCAATCCTCGTTTAATCTTCCTTTTCTTTGGCTTTCTGAGCTGCTGACTACATCACTAATATTCTACCTCCCATTCCCTGACCTGAATCTGACCCATCTAAGCCGACACTTTAGTTCCCAACCCCCACCAGACTAGGTAAAACCTCACCAATGGAACTGCAAAAGCCCCCATCAGATTTGTCTCAGCTCTGCCCAGGGGTAACCGGTCAGGCTGGTATAGGTCCCACCCAGAAACAGTCCCAGTGCCTGAAGAATCTAAACCTTTCTCTGGTACACCATTTCCCCAGCCACACATCCAGCTGATCTACCCTCTTATTCCTGCTCTCACTAGCGCATGGCACTGGGAGTAAGTCTAAACAAAATAAAATGGGGTTATCGTCTCTGGTACATTTCAGGAGCTACATTTTAATGCATCTCTTCAAAGTTTGTGTGAAGATTTGAAGCTCGGGTGCTCGTTGTTGTGGTTCTGTTCGCCGAGCTGGAAGTTTTTGTTGCAAATGTTTCGTCCCCTGTCTAGGTGACATCTTCAGTGCTTGGGAGCCTCCTATGAAGCGCTTCTGTGGTGTTTCCTCCGGCATTTATAGTGGCCTGTCCCTGCCGCTTCCGGTTGTCAGTTTCAGCTGTCCGCTGTAGTGGCCGATATATTGGGTCCAGGTCGATGTGTTTGTTGATGGAGTTTGTGGATGAGTGCCATGCTTCTAGGAATTCAGAACAGCCAGGGAATTCCTAGAAGCATGGCACTCATCCACAAACTCCATCAACAAACACATCGACCTGGACCCAATACACCGGCCACTACAGCGGACAGCTGGAACTGACAACCAGAGGAAAGATCACAGAAGCGCTTCACAGGAGGCTCCCAAGCACTGAGGATGTCACCTAGACAGGGGACGAAACATTTGCAACAAAAACTTCCAGCTCGGTTAATGCATCTCTGCTCTCCCTATATCCAGCTTTCAGGCCCTCATCCCTCTGTTTAGCGATGTCATTGGTATCTGTGTGTTCCACCACCACGGGCTGTTTAACTTCCAGCTCCAGAAAGTCCTGCAGCCGCTCCATGATATTGCGGATCCAAGCTTTATGGAGGTAACATACCATCCTGGATTCACGTCTGTGGCCACAGCAGTGTCCGCCCTAACCCTGAGCGTTGAATCCCCTGTCACTATAGCCGTGTTTCCTCTCTTTCCTCCCGCTGTGTGCAGCGGAGCTCTCTGTGGTGGCATGACCCTGGCTGTTGCTGATTTCCCGAGAAGCTACCCCACCCATTCCCACCCTTACAGAATCCCAAGCGGGATACAGTATCTGTATGAGAAGGGGATGACCACTGGGGACTCCTGCACCCCCTTCCTGAGCCTCTTACTTGATCTGATGGTCACCCATTCCCTTTCTGCCTGTGTAGCCCTCACCTGCAGTGTGACGAACTCACTAAACATGCTGTCCATAACATTCTCAGATGCTCCACAGTGAGTCCACTCACCGCTCCAGGTCTGAAAAGCAGTTTCCCAGTAACTGCAGATGGACACACTTGCAGCACACATAGACGTCAGGCACACAGGAAGCGTCCCTTATTTTCCACATTGTACAAGAGGACCACACCACGGGTCTGAGGTGCCCTATCACAACATCTCTCTACATTCATCTCGTTACACCCATTAAGAAAATTTAAATGAGTGAGCAACCTTTCTTCACTTCAAACATGTACATTATAATAAAAAAAAACCTTTACTTCAGCAGATATGTCATACTTTAAAAACTTAAATACTCAGCAGGTATCACTGAGAAATTGGCTGTTCCCATTGGGACCACGTGAATTATTGAATGGCCTGAACCAAACCTGAGTTTCAGCTTCACCTTCTCCCAGTCTCACCTCACTCTGTTTACACCCAACTCCAAAACACTCTCATTGAGCCAAGCAGCACTCTCAGTACAGCCCTGTCATTTTCATTGTCTGTTCACACTTACACTGCCCTCAGCCTCCTGTACTGTTCCAATGCATCTCAATGGGAGCTCAGGACCAGCATCTCATCTTTCAGTTCAGCCCTTTGTAACCCCAGAGTCAACATAGAACATAGAACATAGAACATAGAACAATACAGCACAGAACAGGCCCTTCGGCCCACGATGTTGTGCCGAACTTCTAACCTAGATTAAGTACCCATCCATGTACCTATCCAAATGCCGCTTAAAGGTCGCCAATGATTCCGACTCCACCACTCCCACGGGCAGCGCATTCCATGCCCCCACCACTCTCTGGGTAAAGAACCCACCCCTGACATCTCCCCTATACCTTCCACCCTTCACCTTAAATTTATGTCCCCTTGTAACACTCTGTTGTACCCGGGGAAAAAGTTTCTGACTGTCTACTCTATCTATTCCTCTGATCATCTTATAAACCTCTATCAAGTCACCCCTCATCCTTCGCCGTTCCAACGAGAAAAGGCCGAGAACTCTCAACCTATCCTCGTACGACTTCCTCTCCATTCCAGGCAACATCCTGGTAAATCTTCTCTGCACCCTCTCCAAAGCTTCCACATCTTTCCTACAGTGAGGCGACCAGAACTGCACACAGTACTCCAACTGTGGCCTAACCAAAGTCCTGTACAGCTGCAACATCACTTCACGACTCTTGAATTCAATCCCTCTGCTAATGAACGATAATACTCCATAGGCCTTCTTACAAACTCTATCCACCTGAGTGGCAACCTTCAAAGATCTATGTACATAGACCCCAAGATCCCTCTGTTCCTCCACCTGACTAAGAACCCTACCATTAACCCTGTATTCCGCATTCTTATTTGTTCTTCCAAAATGGACAACCTCACACTTGGCAGGGTTGAACTCCATCTGCCACTCCTCAGCCCAGCTCTGCATCATATCTAAGTCCCTCTGCAGCCGACAACAGCCCTCCTCACTGTCCACAACTCCACCTATCTTCGTATCATCTGCAAATTTACTGACCCACCCTTCGACTCCCTCATCTAAGTCATTAATAAAAATTACAAACAGCAGAGGACCCAGAACTGATCCCTGCGGAACTCCACTTGTAACTGGGCTCCAGGCTGAATATTTACCATCTACCACCACTCTCTGCCTTCGACCGGTTAGCCAGTTTTCTATCCAATTGGCCAAATTTCCCTCTATCCCATGCCTCCTGACTTTCCGCATAAGCCTACCATGGGGAACCTTATCAAATTCCTTACTAAAATCCATGTACACTACATCCACTGCTCTTCCCTCATCCACATGCTTGGTCACCTCCTCGAAGAATTCAATAAGACTTGTAAGGCAAGACCTACCCTTCACAAATCCGTGCTGGCTGTCCCTAATCAAGCAGTGTCTTTCCAGATACTCATAAATCCTATCCCTCAGTACCCTTTCCATTACTTTGCCTACCACAGAAGTAAGACTAACAGGCCTGTAATTCCCGGGGTTATCCCTATTCCCTTTTTTGAACAGGGGCACAACATTCGCTACTCTCCAGTCCCCTGGTACCACCCCCGTTGCCAGTGAAGACGAGAAGATCATTGCCAACGGTACTGCAATTTCCTCTCTTGCTTCCCACATAATCCTAGGATATATCCCGTCAGGCCCGGGGGACTTGTCTATCCTCAAGTTGTTCAAAATGTCCAACACATCTTCCTTTCTAACAGGTATCTCTTCTAGCTTACCAGTCCATTTCACACTCTCCTCTTCTACAATACGGTCCCTCTCGTTCGTAAATACTGAAGAGAAGTACTTGTTCAAGACCTCTCCTATCTCTTCCGACTCAATACACAGTCTCCCACTACTGTCCTTGATCGGACCTACCCTCGTTCTCGTCATTCTCAGGTTTCTCACATACGCATAAAATGCCTTGGGGTTATCCTTGATCCTATCCGCCAACGATTTTTCATGCCCTCTCTTAGCTCTCCTAATCCCTTTCTTCAGGTCCCTTCTGGCTATCCTGTATCCCTCCACTGCTCTGTCTGAATCCTGTTTCCTCAACCTTATGTAAGCCTCCTTCTTCCTCTTTACCAGACATTCAACCTCTCTCGTCAACCAAGGCTCCCTCACACGACCATTTCTTTCCTGCCTGATAGGTACATACATATCATGGACACGTCGTATCTGCTCTTTGAAAAAGTTCCACATTTCCACCACATCCTTCCCTGACAGCCTATGCTCCCAACGTATGCTCCTCAAATCCTGCCTTACAGCATCGTAATTTCCCTTCCCCCAATTATAAAATCTACCTTGTTGTGCGCACCTATCTCTCTCCATAACCAAGGTGAAAGTCACAGAATTGTGGTCACCATCACCAAAATGTTCACCCACTAACAAGCCCACCACTTGTCCCGGTTCATTACCGAGTACCAAATCCAATATGGCCTCCCCTCTGGTTGGACAATCTACATACTGCGTTAGAAAAGCTTCCTGGACACACTGCACAAACACCGCCCCATCCAATCTACTTGATCTAAAGAGCTTCCAATCAATATTTGGGAAATTGAAGTCGCCCATGACTACGACCCTGTGGCTTCTGCACCTTTCCAAAATCTGTTTCCCAATCTGTTTCTCCACATCTCTGCTGCTATTGTGGGGCCTATAGTAAACACCCAACAAGGTGACTGCACCTTTCCTATTTCTGACTTCAGCCCATACTACCTCCAGAGGCAGATCCCCCTCAAACTTCCTTTCTGCAGCCGTTATACCATTTCTAATTAGCAATGCCACCCCCCCTCCTTTTTTCCCACCCTCCCTAATCTTACTGAAACACCTGTAACCAGGAACCTCCAACAGCCATTCCTGTCCCACATCTATCCACGTTCCCGTGATGGCCACAACATCGTAATCCCAGGTACCGATCCACGCCTTAAGTTCACCCACCTTATTTCTGATACTCCTTGCGTTGATGTATACGCACTTGAGCCCATCTCTGTGTCCGCTAGTAGTCCCTGTCAGTGCTACCTTCTCCACAGCCCCCCTACAGTCTTGGGCATCCTGACAAACAGCTAACCTACTTGCTGGACTACAAGTCCGGATCCCACCCCCCTGCCAAATTAGTTTAAACCCCCCCGAAGAGTGCTAGCAAACCTACCCCCCAGGATATTGGTGCCCTTCTGGTTCAGGTGCAACCCGTCCTGTTTGTACAGGTCCCACCTTCCCCAGAATGCAGTCCAATTGTCCAAATATCTGAAGCCCTCCCTCCTACACCAGCCTTGCAGCCACGTGTTCAACTGCACTCTCTCCCTATTCTTTGCCTCACTGTCACGTGGCACCGGCAACAACCCAGAGATGACGACTCTGTCTGTCCTAGCTTTTAGCTTCCAGCCTAACTCCTTGAGCTCTTGAATGACCTCCCCACCCCTCTTCCTACCTATGTCGTTGGTGCCAATGTGCACCACGACTTCTGGCTGCACACCCTCCCCCTTAAGGATTCTGAAGACACGGTCTGAGATGTCTCGGACCCTAGCACCCGGGAGGCAACAAACCATCCGTGAGTCTCGCCCATGTCCACAGAACCGCCTGTCCGTCCCTCTAACTAGAGAGTCCCCTATAACTAGCGCTCTCCTCCTCTCCCCCTTTCCCTTCTGAGTCTCAGAGCCACAGACCCCTTCACTGCAGCTTACACCTGCAACGCTGTCCCCACCAACAGTTTCCAAAGCTGTATATTTATTTTTTAGGGGAACGACCACAGGGGAACCCTGCACTGCCTGCTTCTTCCCCTTCCCACCTCTAACTGTTACCCAGCTACCTCTGTTCTCCGGCGTAACTATGTCCCTGTAGCTTCTATCAATCACCCTCTCAGCCTCTCGAATAATCCTCAGTTCATCCAACTCCAGCTCCAGTTCCCTAACTCGTTCTGTGAGGAGCAGGATCTGACTGCATTTCCTGCAGACGAAGTCGGCAGGAGTATCGGTGGTCACTCCTACCTCAAACATCCTGCAGGAGGAACATTTCACCGCCTGCGCTGCCATGACTGTACACTTTCTCCAAAAACAAGAACACTGAGTCAATAACACTGAAATGACCGTTGGTGATTAAAGGGTGAGTATTTATACTCACAGTTCTCCTTCCCGGCTGCCCCTCTGCTTGCCGTCACTTCCTCTGCTGCTCCCGCTCTTTTTGTGAAGAGAGAATAAAAAACACCGCTGCCCGCTACAGGTAAGTAATTTTGAAACAAACTGTTTTACCTTAGCTGTAGTCTCCCGGGTTCGCCTTTACTCGGCCGCTGCTCCCACTCAAAACATGGACTTCAGCAGTTTCTGGATGAACAGACAGTTGTCAGAATCTGGAACATTTCACCTGAAATGGTGCTGGAATTTGTGTCCACAAGGAAATTCAATGAGAAGCTTGCAGGGAATTGGAAGTAGGGAGTTTACAGGTTATCATGAAGTGGGTGACTGGGACTAAATCTGGCATTTGGATAAATCTGTGCTCTCTCTCAGGCCAATACCTCCTTCCACAGCTGCAGGGTCAAAAATTGAACACATACCCAAAGGGTGATCTGACCAGGAACTTGAACATTTTTCTGCTGTTTGCTTGACAAAACTATTGGTGATATTTTCCCAGACTGAACAGACAAACCTTTATCGTTCCACAGTTAAATGCCAATGATATTCAGATCCTGACTCTGCTGACTGTAGAAACTGTTTTTGAGATCCCAGTCTCAATTATTCTCAATTAATATCCTATAAAATGAATTCGCAAAACAAAGCTCACAATCAGTGCAAGGTGAATAGTGAAGGCGAACACTTCTCTTGGTATGTGTTTGATGTGTAAACGCTCCTCTTTAAATCACCCCGCTCCCCCCAAAAGAAGACATGTGCATGCTTCTTGCTGTACCTTGCCTCAAATAAAGATGGCGGCCATAACCCAGGACCTCTCCCTGCCTGAGGCCCACAGCTGTTTTCCCCTTTGCTGCAAACATGGGACCAAGATTTTCTAATTTAGATTAACGACCTGCACAGAGTATGACTAAACCCTCCCAGTCCACACTGATACATCTCATCCGGTTTCTGCTGCCACTCTCCCCTTTCCGCCTCCTGCAAACACCAAGGGTCATCACGGGTTCTGTGACCCTTCAGCAGAACCGAAGACAGCTGGGAAAAGTAGAATCCCTATAGCGTGGAAACGGGCTCTTCGGGCCAACAATTCCACACCTACCCTCTGAAGTTCATCCCACCCAGACCCATTCCCCTCCCTATTACTCTCCATTTCCCCGGACTAATGCACATCCCTGAACACTACGGGAAATTTAGCTGGGCCAATTCACCGAACTTGCACATCTTTGGACTACAGGAGATAAGGGTTAAAGAGTAAATAATAGGGAGGGGACAGAGTGCAAAGAGAGACAGGAACATTTGGAAAGACAAAGGAGTGAATAACGATCTGGTGGGAGGGTGGAAAGCTGTTAGTGGAGGAGACAGGAACCTGGTAGCATCTGAGTGGCAGTGGTGAAAATGGTGACTGATGAGTTACATTGTGGCTGCAAAAAGGTCCCAGAGCTTCAAGTTGCCTGTCACTTTAACACACAAGACTGTTCCCTGTCCAACATCTCTGTCTCATGCTTACTGCGGTGTTCCAGTGAAGCTTGATACAAGCTGGCAGAACTCTCTAGAACAGACCAAATGGTCTCCTATTTCAAGGACTGCAATTTCCCCTCCCATGTGGTCAACAATGCCCTCCAGTGTATCTCCTCCCCTTCCTACACCACTGCCCTTGAACCCCACCCTTCCAACCCCAACAAGGATGGGATCCCCCCCACTCCTCACCTTCCACCCAGATACAACACATCAACATCCTCTGCCATTTCCACCACCTACAATCAGACCCCACCAGAGATATGTTTCCCTCCCCTCCCCTTTCAGCATTCCACAGAGACCATTCCCTCTGTGACTTCCTCGTTAGGTCCAAGCTCCCCACCAACCCATCCTCCACTCCCAGCACCTTCGCTTGCCACTGAATGTGGTGTAAAACCTGTGCCCACACCTCCCCCTCACCTCCATCCAAGGCAGCAAAGGATCCTCCCACATCCAGCAGAGAATTCCTTGCCCACCCAAACACCTCAACTATTGTGTCGTTTGCTCTCAACGTGGTCTCCTCTACACTGGGGAGTCAGGACGCCAACTTGTGGAATATTTCAGGGAATATTTCTGGGACACATGCACCAACCAACCCCACCACCCTGTGGCCGACCACTTCAGCTACATCCCCTCCGCCGCCACGCTGCCAAGGACATGCAAGTCCTGGGTGTCCTCCACCCCCAAATCCGAGCCACCCGATGCCTGGAGGAAGAACACCTCATCCTCGACCTTGGGACCTTTCAACCACACGGCATCAAGGTTTCCTCATCTCCTCTCCCCCACCTTATCACAGATTCAACCCTCCAACGCGGCACTGGCCTCCTGAACTGTCCCACCTGTCCATCTTCCTTCCCAATTATCCATTCCACCCTCTCACCACTACCCCATCTACATCTACCTAGTCTCTTCCTAGCTCCCTTCCCCCCCAACCCCAAACACCCCTCCCTATTTATCTCTCAGCCCTCTTCTCCCACCTCCCACATTTCTGATGAAGTGCTTACATGCCCAATATGTCAATTCTCCTGCTCCTTGGATGCTGCCTGACCTTCTGTACTTTTCCAGCACCACAAGCTGGAAGAACAACACCTCATCTCCCAGTCGGGAACCCTACAATCCTCTGGCTTCAACATCAAATTCAATAATTTTAGGTCCTGAACTCTCCCACGTCCTAGTGTCTTTGCCCCTTACCCCACACACCAGGCCTTGTTATTACATAGCCTGGCATTACACACTACCTATGGTTAGCCACTAACAGTCCCCATAAACAGCTATTCACCCTCCCCCTCAGATCATTATCCACTCTTTTTGTCCAATTGTTCTTATCTCTCTCTTTGGACTCTATTCCCCCCTATCATTTACTCCTTAACCCCTACCTTCTGCATAAAAAACAACATTTCTTCTCAGTAGCATCAGTTCCTGAGGATGTGTCACCGAATGCAAATTGCGAACCAATTTCACTTCACAGATGCTGCCAGATCTGCTGAGCTTTTCCAGTACTTTCAGTTGTTATGTGTGATTTACAGCATCCACGGTTCTTTCAATTTACCCGGAGTATCTAATTCAGGTCTAGCAGACTGAAAGAGTGTTTATCAACCTTCCCAGTCCACACCACCTCCATCTCTCTCCCATCTCTGCTGTCTCTCCCACTCCTTCACATTCAGTTCCCCCTCACAGTGACACTGCGCCTGCAAAGCTGATGGTCATGTGTTGGCCTGCTGGACCCACCCCTCATTCACTCCCATTGGCTGGAGGATCACGCCAACTCTCCTATTGGTCTGAAGCTGTGTCAGTCAGCCAGGCCCCATTGTGACCTGAGTGGTGGGATCCTCCCAGGTGCATCAGAGGCTGAGGGGTGACCTCACAGAGGTTTATAAAATCAGGAGGGGCATGGGTAGGATAAATAGACAAGGTTGTTTCCCTGGGGTGGGGGAGTCCAGAATGAGAGAGCATAGGTTTAACATGAGAGGGGAAGAATTTAAAATGGATCAGAGGGGCAATTTTTTTTCCCACCGAGGTTGGTGCGTGTATGGAATCTTCTGTCAGGAAGTGGAGGATGTTGGTACAATTATACCATTTGGCATCTGGATGGGTATATGAATAGGAAGGGTGCATGTGCCAAGTGTTGGCAAATGGGACTTAGATTAGGTTGGGATATCTGGTCAGCATGGACCAGTTTAACCAAAGGGTGTATTTTCATGCTGTACACCTCTACGGCTCTGCCCTGTGATGAGCTTCATCATTCACAGTGAATGAGGCAGCATCACAGAGCACAGGGGCTGGGAGCTATTCAGCCCATTGGGGCTGTACTCTCTCCCTCTGGAGATCGTGCCAGTCAGTTCCAACTCACCTCCCACTTGGACATAGCCTTCCAAATCCTTCCTTAAAAAGTTAAATTTCAAATTTGTTTTGACAATAGCTACTGAATCTGCATTCAGCTGTCTTTCAAACTGTTCCAGATGCTCAGAACTTAGTGAGTAAAATAATCTTCACATTTTTAACCTGCATTATTTGCCAGTTACCTGAAAGTAGTTACTAAACATTGTGACGTTAAAAATTTCTCACTCTGTCTCTCTGGAAATGAAATACCCTGGAAACAAATCAACTCCTGGTCGAAATCACTGCTTATCCTTCTCAGCTCCAAGGAGAATTGTCTGACCTTCTGCTAACTCTCCATAAAAGAGAAACCCATCTTAATTTTAATTTATTAGTGTCGTAGAGATGTACAACACAGAAACAGACCCTTCAGTCCAAATTGTCCATGCCGACCAGATATCCTAAATTAATCTCGTCCCATATGCCAGCACTTGGCCCATAACCTTCTAAACCTTTCCCAATCACATATCCAATGAGATGCATTTTAAATGTTGTAACTATACCAGCCTCCACACTTTCTCTGGCAGCTTATTCCATACACATATCACGTTCAGCTTGAAACTTTGCCCCTAATATCCCTTTTCAATCTTTTCCCTCACGCCTGTGCTTTCTAGTTTGGACTCACCTAAACAGGAATAAGACCCTGGCTGTTTACCCTATCCATGCCCCTCACGATTTTATCAACCTCTATGGTCACCCCTCCGCATCCGATTCTCCAGTGAAAAGAGTCTCAGTCTATTCAGCCTCTCCCTATAGCTCAATCGCTCAACCCTGGAAACATCTTTGCACATCTTTTCTGAATCCTTTCAAGTTTCACAATATCATTCCGATAGTGGGGAGACCAGGACTGAAAGCAGAATTCCAGAAGTGACTGAATCAATGTCCTGTACAGCCGCAAAATGACGTCACAACTCCTGTACTCAATGTACTGACTGATAAAGGCAAGAATACTAAACACCTTCTTCACTACCCTGCCTATCTATGATTCCACTTTCAAGGAACTATGAACCTGCACTCCAAGGTGTCTTTGTTCAGCAACACTGCCCAGGACCTTCCCATTAAGTGTAGAAGTCCGGCCCTGATTTGCTTTTCCAAAATGCAGAACCTCACATTTATCAAAATTAAACTTCATCTGCCACTCCTCAGCCCATTTGATCGGAGTCTCATTGTACTCTGAGGTAACTTTACTGTCCACTGCACCTCAAATTTTGGTGTCTACTGTAAACCTACTAACCATAGCTCCTATATTCACATGGAAATCATTGATATAAATGACAAAAAGCAGTGGACCCAGCACCCAGCCTGACAGCATTTTGCTCACCACAGGTTTCCAGTCCTAAAAGCACCCTCCACCAAGACACTGACTGCTCAGCAAGGTTAGAGCTCATGGAATACAGGGAGAACTAGCCAATTGGGATCCAAAACTGGCTCAAAGGCAGAAGACAGAGGGTAGTGGTGGAGGGTTGATTTTCAGACTGGAGGCCTGTGACCAGTGGAGTGCCACAAGGGTCGGTGCTGGATCCACTACTTTTCGTCATTTATATGAATGACTTGGATGTGAACATAGCAGGCATAGTTAGTGAGATGACACCAAAGTTGGAGGTGTAGTGGACTGTGAAAACAATTACCTCAGAGTACAACGGGATCTTGATCAGATGAGTGAATGAGCTGAGGAGTGGCATTTGGGGAAATCAAATCTTAGCAGGACTTATACACTTAATGGTAAGGTCCTGAGGAGTGTTACTGAACAAAGAGATCTTGGAGTGCGGGTTCATAGCTCCTTGAAAGTGTAGCCACAGGTAGATAGGATAGTGAAGGCGGCATATGGTTAGAACATTAAGTATAGGAGTTGGGAGGTCATGTTGTGGCTGTACAGGGCATTGGTGAGGCCACTATTGGAATATTGCGTACAAATCTGATCTCCTTCCTATCGGAAGGATGTTGTGAATCTTGAAAGGGTTCAGAAAAGATTTACAAGAAAGTTACCAGGATTGGAGGATTTGAGCTCAGCTGGGGGTTGAATAGATTTTGAATAGACTGGGGCTATTTTCCCTGGAGCGTCGGAAGCTGAGAGGTGAGCTTATAGAGGTATATAAAATCATGAGGGGCATGGATAGGATAAATAGACAAAGTCTCTTCCCTGGGGTGGTGGATCCCAGCACGAGAGGGCATAGGTTTAGGGTGAGAGGGGAAAGACTTTAAAGAGACTTGTGGGGCAACATTTTCACAGAGGGTGGTACGTGTATGGAATGAGCTGCCAGAGGAAGTGGTGGAGGTTGGACGAATGCAACATTTATAAGGCATCTTATTGCGTATATGAATAGGAAGGATATGGGCCGGGTGCAGGCAGGTGGGACTACATTGCGTTGGGATATCTCGTCAGCATGTACTGGTTGGACCGAAGGGTCTCTGCTTCTGTGTTGTACATCTATGACTCTTTGATCTTCCAGCCAATTTTGTATCCAAATAGCAAGTTCCGCCTGTATTCTATGGTGTTGAACTTGCTAACCAGTCTGTTATGTGGAACCTTGTGTCTTTCTCAAGTCCAAGTTAATGACTTCCATGCACAAAGCCATGCTGACTATCCCTAATCTTTTCTTGCCTTTCCAATGACATGTAAATTCTGTCCCTGAGAATCTCTTCCAACAACTTGCCTGCCACTGACTTCAGGCTCACCGGTCTATAGTTCCCTGGCTTTTCCTTACTACCTTTCTCAAATAATGATTTGGAGATGCCAATGTTGGACTGGGGTGTACAAAGTTAGAAATCACACAACACCAGGTTCTAGTCCAAACAGTTTAATTAGAAGCACACTTCCAAATAAACCTGTTTGACTATAACCTAGTGTGTGATTTTTAACTTTCTCAAATAATGGCACCCATCTTCCAGCACCTTGTCTGTGGCAATTGATGATACAAATATCTCAGCGAGGGGCCCAGCAATCACTTCCCTGGCTTCCCACAAAGTTTTGGGATACACCTGCTCAGATTCCTGGGATTTATCCACCTTTCTGCTTTTTAAGACATCCAGTAGCTCCTCCACTGTAATGTGAACAATTGCCAAATTATCACTATTTATTTCTCCAAACTCTCTAGCTTCCATATCATTTTTCAGTAAAAACTGATGTGAAATACTTACAGAATCTCTCCCACCGCCTGCAGTTCCATAGACAGCCTTACTGATTTTTGAGGGTTGCTATTCTCTGCCTGGTTACTCTTTTGTCCAGCCATCCCTTTCCCTGGAAATAACCTCCCGCAAACAAATTTTGCAAGTTCTTACCTTGTGCCATCGCAATTGTCCAATTCAGAAGGCTACCTATTAGATCTGGTCTATTATTTTCTGTAACTATTTTAAAGCTAGTAGAATTATCAGAGAATCCAGACAGCGTGGAAGCGGGCCATTCAGCCCATCAGATCCACACTGAACATCAGAGCCTTCTACCCTACCCCTAAAAACTTTGCAATTCCAATGAGCAATCCACCTGGCCAGCACATCCCTGAACACTGTGGGCAATTCAGCCTGGATAACCCACCCATCCTACACATCTTTGGACTGTGGGAGGAAACCAGAGCAACCAGACGAAACCCAAGCAGACAACCACAACAAGGTGATCATCCCTTTCTTATTTCCCAATTCTATCCAAGTAACTTCACTGGAAATACTCCCAATATCCTCCCTGAGCACAACCATAAAGGTATCCCTAATCCAAAACGCCATTCCGCCTCCTCTCGTCCCCCTTTCTATCCTTCCCATTGCACCCTAGAACATTAAGCTGCCAATCCTATCCATCACTGAGCCACGTTTTTGTAATATCCATGATATCCCAGTCCCATGTTCAAAACCATATCCTCAGCTCATCTGCCTTCCCTGACGCGCCTCTTGCACTGAAATAAATGCAGTGAAACTGCTCTGTCCCACCTCGTTCTGTGCCTTGCCCTTGCCTGCCTTGACTGTCTAACTTCTCAACTGTACCAGCCTCAGACATACCTCTTCTCTCACTATCTCTTTAGGTTTACCCCCCACTCCCTCACTGGTTTAATGCCTCCTGAGTAGCACTAGCAAATTTCCCTGCCTGGGTATTAGACACCTTCCAATTCAGGTACAATCCATCCTTCTTATGCACGTCAATTCTACCCCAGCAGAGATTCCAATGATCCAAACATGGCAATCCTTCTCCCCTGCACCAGATCCTTAGCCACACATTCATCTGCTCTATCCTGCTGTTCCTACTCTCACTAGCATGCGGCACAAAGAGTAATCCAGATATTACTACCCACGAAGACCTACTTTTTATCCTCCAGGATAATTTGCTATATTCTCTCGTCAGGACCTCATCCTTTCCTCTTCCGATGTCATTGGTACTAATGTACAATGAGCTCCCACTGATCATACTCCCTTTTGAGAATACTCTGCTCCCTCTCCGAGACATCCTTGTCCCTGGCACCAGGGAGGTACCACCCATTCTGATGTCTCACTGTCAGCTGCAGAAACGGCAGTCTGTGCCCTATACCAGAGAATCTCCTATCACCATCGATCACCAGGAACCTCATATACCTCACATTACATTGGAACCAGTCTCTGTACCAGTACCTTGCTTGTCAGTGCGATATGCCCCTGAGAGTGTGACCTCCGACGCTTTCCGAAACAGTGTACTTGTTTGAGATCAATCAGCCGGGCCCCATTGTGAGGTGAGCGGTGGGATCCTCTCTCTCTCTGCCCTGTGATGAGGTTCATCATTCACAGTGAATGGGGCAGTATCACAGAGCACAGGGGCTGGGGGCTATTCAGCCCATTGGGGCTGTACTCTCTCCCGCTGGAGATGCTGCAAATCTGTCCCAACTCCCCTCTCACTTGCCCAAAGCCCACAAAGTCTTTCCTTAAAAAGTAAAATTATAAATCTGTTTGAGAACACCTGCTGAATCTGTGTCCAGCTGCCGTTCAGCCTATTCCAGGTGCGCAGAACTTACTGAGTGAAATAATGTTCCCATTTTCACTCTGCATTATTTGCCAGTTACCTGAAAGGAGTTACGAAAAATTGTGATCGTGCTAACAATTCCTCTCTCTCTGCAAATTAATTGTTTGGAAACAAATCTGCACCTGGTCAAAATCACTGCTTAACCGTCTCAGCTCCAAGGACAATTATCTGTGCTTCTGCTCGCTCTCCACAAAAGAGGAACGCATCTTAATTTATTAGTGTCATAGAGATGGACAGCACAGAAACAGACCTTCGGTCCAATTCTTTCATGTCGACTCGGAATCCTAAACTACTGGAGTCCCATTTGCCAGCTATTGGGCCCTATCCCTCAAAACCCATCCCATTCATGGAAGCCTTTCAAATGTTGTAATGGTATCAGCCTCCGCTACTTCATCTGGCAGCTCATTCCACAAACACACACCACACTCTGCTTGAAAACGTTGCCCCTTAGATCCCTTTTAAATCTTTGCCCTCTCAACTTAAGCCCATGTGCTCTTGTTTTGGACCCACCTCACCTGGGGGGGGAAAGACCCTGGCTGTTCACCGTATCCATGCCCCTCATGATTTATAAATCTCCATAAAGTCACCTCTGTCTTTGACTCTTCAGGGAAAATAGCCCCAGTCTCTCCCTGTAGCCCAAATCCTTCAACCCTGGCAATGTTTTTGCAAATCTTGTCTGACTCCTTTCAAATTTCATAACATCCTTCCCAGAACATGGATATTCGAACTGAAAGCAGAATTCCTGAAATGGTTTAATCAATGTCCTGTGAAGCCACAATATGACGTCCCAGCTTCCGTATACAATGCATTGACTAATAAATATAAGCATACTGTACACCACCTTCACTAGTCTGCCTACCTGCGACAATACTTTCAAGGAACAATGAACCTGAACTCCAAGGTCTCTTTGTTCAGCAACACTCTCCAGGACTTTACCATTAAGTGCATAAGTCCTGTCCTGATTTGCCTTTCCAAAATACAATAGCTCACATTTATCTAAATTGAACTCAGTCTGCCATTTTTCGTTCCAATGGCCCATCTGAACAAGATCCTGTTGTATTCTGAACTAACTTTCTACACTGCCCACTACACCTCCAATTTTGGTGCCTTCTGACCATATCTCATATATTCACATCCAAGTCATTTATTGAATGCCCCAATATCCATTGCTGCAGCACACAGCTGCTCACAGGCCTCCAGTCCACAAAACAACCCTACATCACCACTCTCTGTGTCCTACCTTCAAGCCAGTTTTGTATCTAAATGGCTCATTCTCCCAGCATTCCATGTTATCTAACCTTGCTAACCAGTCTGCTTTGTGGAACCTTGTTCAATGCCCATGGAGACAACGATCACAGGCTGCCATCATCAATTGTCTTTGTCACTTCTTCAAGAAACAAAACACACTCAAGTTAGTGAGACACGATTTTGCACAAACAAAGCCACTTTAACTCTCCCTAATCATTTCCAAATAGACGTATATCCTGTCCCTCAGAATCCCTTCCAACAGCTTGCCTGCCACGGACTTCAGGCTCACTGTTCTCTTGTTCCATGGCCTTTCCTTACCACCTTTTCAAAAATAATGGCACCTCACCTGTCGCTATCAACGATACAAATATCTCAGGAGAGGCCCAACAATCTTAACGGAGGACAGAGGGGGTTAGGGAGGATATTCCAGAGGTTTGTGTCCTTGGCAGCTCCAATCGTTGAGTGATGTAGGTGGGGAATAGCTGTCAACGGAGACAATTAGTGGTTAATCGTGGGTAGTGTGTAATGGCAGGCAATGTGATAACAATGTGTGTGAGTTAAGGGTTGGAGGGGTGGGGTTCAAGGGCAGTGGTGTCGGAAGTGGAGGAGATACACTGGAGGGCATTGGGGTTGACCACATGTGGGGGGAAATTGCAGTCCTTGAAATATGGTCCATTTGGTATGTTCTGGAGTGTTCTGCCAGCTTGCATCAAGCTTCACTGGAACACTGCACCTAAGCATGAGACAGATGTTGGCCAGGGAACACGCTCGTGTGTTAAAGTGGCAGGCAACCGGGAGCTCAGGGTCTTTTTTGGCCTGAGAGGGAGCACAGATTGATCCAAATTGCACTTCATTTCTTTGTAGGAACTGTCAGATTTAGTCCCAATCACCCACTTCATAATGTTAACCTGTAAACTCCTTATGGACTCGAATCCTAGCACCTTTTCAGGTGGAATGTTTTAGATTCTGATAACTCTGTTCATTGAGAAAAATGATCCCTTTTAAATCTTTTCCCTCTCATCTTAAGCCTGTGTCCTCTAGTTCTGAACCCACAGAACCTGGGAAAAAGTCCCTGACTGCTCACCTTATCCAGGTCCATCATGATTTTATAAACATTTATAAGGTCACCTCTCAATCTCTAACTCTCCAGGAAAAATAGTCCCAGCCTATTCAGCATTTCCCAATAGCTCAACCCGTCCAACCCTGGCAAAGTCCTTGCAAACCTTTTCTGAAACCTTTGAAGATTCACAACATCATTCCGAGAACAGGGAGATTGGAACTGAAAACAGAATCCCAGAAGAGCATTAATCAATGTCCTGTACAACCACAATATGACGTCACAACAGCTGCATTCAATGCATTGACCAATAACGGGGAGTGTACCAAACACTGCATTCACTACCCCGCCTACCCGTGACTCGACTTCCAAGGAACTATGAACCTGGACTCCAAGGTCTCTTTATTCAGCAACACTCCCCAGGACTTTACCATTAAGTGTACAGGTCCTGCCCTGACTTGCCTTTCCGAAATCCAACAGCTCACATTTGTCTAAATTGAACTCCATCTGCCATTCCTTGCGTCATTGGCCCATCTGATAAAGATCCTGTTGCATTCTGAACTAACCTTCTTCACTGTCCACTACACCTCCAATTTTGGTGCCTTCTGTAAACCTACTGACCATACCTTACACATTCACATCCAAGTCAATTATTTAAGGACCCAATATCGATCCTTGTAGCACACTGCTGCTCAC
This sequence comes from Chiloscyllium plagiosum, assembly GCF_037043375.1. Taxonomy (NCBI): domain Eukaryota; kingdom Metazoa; phylum Chordata; class Chondrichthyes; order Orectolobiformes; family Hemiscylliidae; genus Chiloscyllium; species Chiloscyllium plagiosum. The sequence goes on from NW_028270186.1 coordinate 44,000,930, forward strand.
AGGCCTCCAGTCCGCAAAGCAACCCTCCATCACCACCCTCTGTCTCCTACCTTCAAGGCAGTTTTGTATCCAAATGGCTTGCTCTCCCTGCATTCCATGTTATCTAACCCTGCTAACCAGTCTGCTTTGTGGAACCTTGTTGAATGTCCATATAAACAACATTCACCGCCTGGCTTCATCAATTTTCTTTGTCACTTCAAAACATTCAGTTAAGTTAGTGAGACACAATTGTGCATGGACAAAGCCACATTGACTCTCCCTAATCATTCCTTACATTTCCTAATAGATGGATATCCTGTCCCTCAGAATCCCTTCCAACAGCTTGCCTGCCACGGACTTCAGGCTCACTGTTCTCTTGTTCTATGGCCTCTCCTTACCACCTTTTAAAAATAATGGCACCTCACTTGTCGCTATCAACGATACAAATATCTCAGGAGAGGCCCAACAATCACTTCTAGATTTCCAGAAAGTTCTGGGATACACCTGATCAGGTCCCAGGACTTTATCAACCTTGATGCCATTTAAGACATCCAGTACCACCTCCTCTGTAACATGGACACTTTTCAAGGTATCTCTGTTTATTTCTCCATACTCTCGAGTTTCTATATCCTTCTCCAGTAAAAAATGATATGAAATATTTGCATATCTTTCCCATTCCCTGTGGTTTCATAGACAGCCTTGTTGATCTTTAAGGGGTCCTATTCTCTGGTCCAGTTAAACTTTTGTCTGTGATATATTTGTTTAATCTCTTTGGATTCTACTTAAACCAGTGCCTGAAGCTATTTCATGTCTTCTTTTTGCTCTCCTGATTTCCCTCAAGTACAAAAGTGTGATCCTGTGCTCCCAATTCCTCTGCCTCTGCAATATCTGCTCCCAGGAGGAGCAATTCCACCCCAGGACATCCCAGAAAGGCCTCCTACTTCAAGGACCACAATTTCCCTCTCACTTGATCAACAATGTCCTCCAATGTATATCCTCCACTTCCCACACCTCCACCTTTATCCCACCACTTCAACCACAATAAGATTATAACCTTGCAGTCTTCACCTTCCACCCCACTAATCTCCAGATACAGTGCATTAACCTCTGTTATTTCTGCTACCTAAAGCCGGATCCCACCACCACAGACATATTTCCCTCTCCATCCCTATCTGCGTTCCACGGAGACCATTCCCTCGGCAACACCCTTGTTAGGCCCACCCCCTCCCACCAACCCATGCTCCACACCATTGACCCTCCCTTGCCGCCACGGGAGATGTAAAACATGCGGCCACACCTCCCTCCGACCTCTGTCCAAGACACGAAAAGGATCTTTTCACATCAGGCAGCGATTTCTCCACACATCCCAAAACCTCATCTACTGCATCTGGACACTATGGGAAATTTAACATGGTTCATCCAACTAACCTACACATCTTTGGACTGTGGGAGCAAACTGGAACACCCGAAGGAAATCCTCACAGACACTGGGGAGAACGTGCCAACTCCAACACAGAGTCGCCAGAGGCTGGAATCAAACCCAGGTCCCTGGTGCTGAGGAAGCAGCGCTAACCACTGAGCCACAATACTGTGGGATCTGTGGTGCTGATGTGCTGCCCCACTGATATCTCGGTCACTCACCCTGCCTCATTTCCTAAGAGGCAGCGATGACGGAGTGAAATTATCGCTAGACAATTAATCCAGAGACCCAGATAACATTCTGGGGACCTGGGTTTGAATCCCATCACAGCAGATTTTGGAACGTGAATTCAATAAATATCTGGAAAAATTAATTTTGTGACGACAATGAATCCATTGTCAATTGTTGGGAAATCCCATCTGGTTCACTCATGACCTTTAGGGAAGGAAAATGCCATCCATACCTGGTCTGGTCTGCATGTGGCTCCAGACCTATAGCAACGTGGTTGATTCTTAACTGCCCTCTGGGTAAACGCAGCAATAAATGCTGGCCGAGCCAGTGACAGCCTCATCCTATGAATGAATAAAGAAAACGGGTCAGGTTTTGTTCCTTCTCTAGTAGGTACATCCTACAAACTGAATCTGAAAAGTTCTCGTACACACTGAACAAATACCTTTCCATCCAAACCCTTAACACTACAGCACTCCGAGGCTATGTTGGTAAAGTTAAAAACACTTATCATTGCATCCATATTATTCTTACAGATAACTGAGGTCTCCTGGTAAAATTGTGTCTCAATTCCCCGCTGACTATTGGGAGAGAGTTGAGAATACAATCCCAGTAAGACGGTCATCCCTTTCTTATTTCTCAGTACCACCCAAGTAACTTGCCTGGATGTACTCCCAGGAATATCCTCCCGAAGCCCAGCTGTAATGTTATCCCTAATCAAAGACGCCACTCCCCCTGTACAGTTGCCCCCTTTCTATCGCATCTACACCCTGGAATATTAAGCTGCTAGTCCTATCCATCCCTGAGTGATGCCTCTGTAATTGCTATAATATCCCAGTGCCATGTTCAAAACCATACCCTGAGCCCATCTGCCTGACCCGTCAGGCCTCTTGCACTGAAATAAATGCAGTGTAACTGGTCCGTCCCACTTTATTCTGTGGCTTGCTCTTGCCTGCCTTGACAGTCTAATCTGAACAGTACCAGACTCGGACATACCTCTTTTCTCACTATCTCTTTAGGTTTACCCCAACTCCCTCACTGGTTTAATGCCTGAGTGGAACTAGCAAATCTCCCTGCTCATCTGGACCCCATGCTTTCCCCTTCCTATGCCATTGGTACCAATGTACAATGTCCTCCCACTGGTTATTCTCCCCTTTGAGAATATTCTGCACCCTCTTCGAGGCATCCTTGACCCTAGCATCAGGGAGGCACCACCCCATTCTGATGTCTCACTGTCAGCTGCAGAAATGGCAGACTGTGCCCCTGACTAGAGTGTCCCCTATCACCATCGTTTGCGTGGAACTGGATATACCTTACATTATGTTAGAGCCAGTCTCAGTCGCAGTATCTTGGCAGTCAGTGCTATATTCCCCTGAAAGTCTATTACCCCCTACATTTTCCAAAACAGTACACTTGTTTGAGCTGGGGATAACCACTGGATATTCCTGCAGTACTTGCCTACCCCTCCTAGTTTTCCTAGAGGTAACCCATCTACCTGGCTGTATCTGCAGTATCCTGCAATCCTGAGACTGCCACCTATCACACCCCTGGGCCCTGTCAATTCCTCACTGCCTTTAATCACTCCTTCACCAATCCATGTGATCTGATAGGATTTGCAAACACACTTCCTGCAGACACAATCATCAGGATCATTGAAACTCTCTCTAATCTCCAACATCTGACAGGAACAGCACACCACTCTACAACAGGCCATCTCTCCGCCTTAACAATCTACAGACCAAGACAAAGGCACAGTCTTACTGCTCGAAAAATACTGCCCGAGAATAACTTAATGCTTACGCTTTATATTTTAAACATTTAAACAACAGACCGAAAGACATGAAAAAGAAACCCTCACCTTTCTCACTATTAATATAATAAAACCGTCTAAAGTTGATGTTTCAAGAGACTGAAACCCACTGAGCTGATCCGGCTGTGAGCAGCTCAGAGAGCGAGGTCTCTCTGAGGGCAGCTGTGAAATGTCACTGTTTGTTTCTCTTTTCTCCAAGCTGCATTTCCAGAGAGGTTTATACCTTCACAAGTCAGCTGGGAGAGGTCACTGCTCGGTTTTATTCACTGGAGGTTGCCTTTGCTGCCCAGACCAGTATTTATTGGCCACCTTTATGTGTCTTGGAGAAAGTGGTGGTGAACGGCCTCAATGAAATGTTGCAGTCCATGTATACCACAGTGATGTTTGGACAACAATCCCCCACTAGACCCACATCCCTCCCTGTCTCTGTAATCCCTCTCCAGCTTCAGAAATTGCATGTGTGTAATTTTACCTCAAATTGTACACGGAGAATGATGGAGCTTTTTTAAAATTAATACATTGCTAAAAACGGAGGCAATGGCCAGATGATATTCTTGCTAGACGAGTAATATGAGCAATGTTCCGAGGATTAGGGTTAGATGGTAGCATCATGGCTGATGGTGGCATCAGATATCAATAAAATCTCGAATGAAAAGGCTCATGATGACCATGAAACTATTATCGACTGTTAGGAAAAAACCCATCTGGTTCACTAATGCCCTTTAGGGAAGGAAACTGTCATCCTCACCCGGTCTGGCCAACATGTGACTCCAGACCCACAGCAATGTGGTTAACTCCCAACTGCCCTCAGGGTAAACATCCACATCTGAGTGAATAAACAATTTATATTTAAATCGCAGAGGAAAGCTTTTTTAAAAACAAAATTGTGTTTTCAAACTAAAAAAATTCACCTTGGTCGGATGGCACTATAGACGCTGCAATAATCAGGGAGAACATAAGGAACAAATATACAGAGAGATCTCCGATATACACTCACAACAATAAGGTTATAATAGTAGGTGATTACGATAGTGTGAAAGGTTTGGTTGGTAAAGAATGTGTTAAATGAGTTCAAGAAATGTTCTTTATCAATATTTAAATGTTCTTATCAGGAAGCAAGCAACACCTGACCTTTTCTTGTCTGATCAGACAGGGCAAGTGACTGAAGTGATAGGACGGGAACAGTTTGGGTGAGAGGAAATTGTGCGCACCATGGAGAAATATTTGTATAATCGATAACTACAGGTGAGCTGCCTGATGACTGGAGAGTGGCTAATGTTGTACCTTTGTTAAAGAAGGGGTATAAGGAGCAGCCTAGGAACTGTAGACCTCAGTGGTGGGTAAGCCGTTGGAGGCGATTCAGAAGGATAGGAGAGTATTTGGAGAGTTAAGGAATGATTAGGGACACTCAACATGGTTACTTAACAGGGTGTCTCACAGACTTGATTGAGATTTTTAAGGTAGTCACCAAGAAGATCGATGAGGGCAGAGTGGCAGACATTGTTTATTTGGACTTTAGTAAAGCCTTTAAAAAGGTTGTGCAGGGGAGACGAAGTTGTAAAGTTCGATCCCATGGGATTCAGCAAGAGCTTGCCAACTGGATACAAAATTAGCTTAACAATAGGAGACAGTAATAGTGGAGGGTTGTTTTTCACACTGGAGGCCCGTGACCAGCAATGTTCTCCAGGAATCAGTGCTGGGTCCATTTTTGTTTGTCATGTGTGTAGATGGTTTGAATTAGAATATACAAGGCATGGTTTGTTTGTGGGTGACATCAAAAACTGTTAAGGTAGACAGTAACAAAAGGTTATCCACGAATACAGAGGGATCCTGATCAGTTGGGTGAATGGGCTGAAATGTGGCAGATGGAATTTAATTTGAATAAATGTAAGATATTATATTTTAATAAAACAAACATCTCCTTTAGTCTCATTAATTAAGTACACTAATTAAAAGTAAGGCCTTGAGTAGTGATGTGGAACAAAGAGACCGAGGGGTTCAGGTCTTTGCAGTTTGTGTCACATGTAGACAGGATGGTTAAGTGAGTGTTTAGCACGCTTATCTTCATTGTTCAGACCTTTAGGTATAGGAGTTGGGACACTGTCATGAGGTTATACATGATGTTGGTGAGGCCTCTTCACTGTGTTCAGTTCTGGTCCCCCTGTTAGAGGAAGAATGTTATTAAATTGGGGAAGGTTCAGAAGATGTTTCCCAGGATGTTGCCATGAATGGAGGGATTGTGTAGAAGGAGAGGATGGATAGGCTGGGATGTCTGTCACTGAAGAGCAGGAGGTTGAGGGGTGACCTTATTAGAGGTTTATAAAATCATGGAGTGTGTAGATAAGATGAATGGCTGCATGGGAGGGGGATTCAAGACACCGGTGCATACAGTTTGAGAAGAGATGACAAAGATTTTAAAAAGACATGAGTTTTTCTATTTTTGCACTTATGGGTTGAACTTCGAGAGGAAGTGGTAGCTGTGAATACAATTACAATACTTAAAAGATAATTGGATAAGTACATAAATAGGAAATATTTGGAGGGATATAGACCAAGCAGAGGCAGGTGTGATTAGTTTAGGTGGAATTATAGTCGACATGGATTGGTTAGACCACAGGGTCTGTTTCCATGATATATACCTTTGAAACTCTAACTCTCGGTGTCTTCATGCTCACAACTCTCCCTATCACTGTCACCTCATGAAGCTTCACAACTCTTCCTCATCTCTGCTATCATAAGCATCTCTGTAACATCCTCCAATCACACAATCCTCCCTATCTCTGTAATCTCGATCCCCACAAAGCTCTCTGCTAAGTGGCTTTCTGTAACTCCAGCCTTGAGGATAGCCCATTTTTAACTCAGATTCCTGCACCCTGAGCTCCAGCATTTCCTACTAAACCTCTCTGCTCATTTGCCTCCCCAAAACATTAACCAATCCTATTCTAATATCAAAAAGGTATGAGATGATCGCAGCGGGCATGTATGCTTGATGACCAATATGGAGAAGATGGGGGCATTGTGTTCAACAGTTTAATACCAGAGACTCTGACCCCATTTTATTCCATGTTTCTCCGCGATTCCCTCTTTTTGAAGCAGACATGAGTGAGAAGCAGTGGAGAATGTAAATGATACATGGTCTGCATAGTGAAAGGATTCCACCACCACTGGCTGTTTACCCTCCAGCTCCACAATGTCCAATAACCTATCCATGCTATTGCGGATCCTGGCACCAGGGAGGTAACATACTATCCTGGATTCATGTCTGTGGCCACAGAAGTGCCTGTCTGTACGCCTGACTATTGAATCCCCGTTACTCTCTTTCCTCCTGTTCTGTGCAGAATCCAAAGCGGGATACAGTATCTGTTTGATAATGGGATGATCACTGGGAACTCCTGCATTTCCTTCCTGAGCCTTTTACTTGATCTGATAGTCATCCATTCCCTTTCCTAACTCACTGAACGTGCTGTCCATAACATCCTCAGTATTGCAGATGAGCTACAGTGAGTCCACTCACAGCTTCAGATCTGAAAAGCAGTTTCCCAGTAACTGCAGATGGGCACACTTCCTGCACATATTGTCACCAGGGACACTGGAAGCATCCCTTATTTCCCACATTGTACAAGAGGAGAACACCGCGGATCTGAGGTCTCCTGTAACAATGTCTCTCTAGATTCAGCTAGTTCTCCCATCGCGAGAACTTAAATGAGCTAGCAACCTTTCTTCACTTCAAGCATGTCCATTATAATCTAAATCCCCGACCTTTACTTAAGCTGACATGTTATACTTTAAAACCTGTTACAAAATATTCAGCAGGTATCTCATAAAAATTGGCTATTCCCATTGGGAGCATGTGAATTTCTGAATGGCCTGAACTAAACCTGAGTTTCAGCATCACCTTCTCCTGTCTCACCTCACTGTTTTCACCCAATTCCAAAACACACTCACTGAGCCAAGCAGCACTCTCAGTGCAGCCCTGTCATTTTCAGTTGTCAGAATCTGGAACATTCCACCTGAAAAGATGCTGGAATTTTAGTCCATAAGGAATTTGAGTCCATAAGGAATTTTAGTGGGTAGTTTGCAGAGAACTGAAAATAAGGAGTTTACAGGTTAACATTACGAAGTGGGTGATTGGGGACTAAATCTGACAGTTCCTGCAAAGAGATGAGGTGCAATTTGGATAAATCTATGCTCCCTCTCAGGCCAATATCTCCTTCCTCAGCTGCAGGGCCCAGAACAGAGCACACACCCAAAGGGTGATCCAGCCACAAATTTGTCCATCTCTCTGATTTTTGCTTGACAACAGTATTTAAGATACTTTCTCACAGACAGAACAGACAAACCTTTCTGTTTCCACAGTTAAATGCCAATTATATTCAGGTCCTGATGTCTCTGCTGACTGTAAAAACCTGTTTCTGAGATCCCAGTCTCAATTAATATCCCATAAAATGAATTCACACAACAAAACTCACAGTCAGTGCAGGATGAATAGTAAAGACAAATATTTATCTTGCACCTAACCTACACATCTCTGAAAACTAGCAATTTAGCTCCCAGTGCAATGGCAAAGGAGATAGGGGTTAAAGAGTGAATAATAGGTGGGGACAGAGCCCAAAGGAACATTTGGAAAGAAAAAGGACTGGATAGCGATCTGGCTGGGAGTGCGCATAGCTGTTAATGGAGGGAACAGGAACCGGTGTCTGGCAGCATCTCAGTGGATGCGATGGAAATGGTGGCTGATGTACGTTCTGCCGCAAAAAAGACCCTGAGCTTCCAGTTGCCTGCCACTTCAACACACGAGCCTGTTCCCTGGGCAACATCCCTGTCTCATGCTTACTGCAAAGTTCCAGTGAAGCTTGATACAAACTGGCAGAACACTCCAGAACATACCAAATGGATCCGTATTTCAATTACAGCAATTTCCCCTCCCATGTGGTCAACAATACCCTCCACCGTATCTCCTCTACTTCCCACACCTCCGTCCTTGAACCCAACTCCTTCAACTGCAACAAGGATAGAATCCCCCAAGTCCTCACATTCCACCCAGGTACAACACATCGTCCTCCACCATTTCCACCACCTACAATCAGACCCCATCAGAGATATATTTCCCTCCCCAGTCCTTTCAGCATTCCTCAGAGACCATTCCCTCTGTGACTTCCTTGTTAGATCCACGCTCCCCACCAACCCATCCTCTACTCCCAGCACCTTCGCTCGCCATTGCAAGAGGTGGAAAACCTGTGCCCACACCTTTCCCTCACCTCCATCCAAGACACCAAAGGATCCTTCCACATTCAGCAGAGATAGTTCTTACATTCAAACACCTCACCTATTGAGTCCTTTGCTCTCGATCTGGTCTCCTCTCCAGTGGGGAGACAGGATGCCAACTTGCGGAATATTTCAGGGAACATTTCTGGAACACATGTACCAACCAACCCCACTGCCCTGTGGCCGACACATTCAACGGACCCTCCCACTCCGCCAAGAACATGCAGGTTCGGGGCTGCCTCCATCGCCAAATCAAGCCACCCGAAGCTTGGAGGAATAACACCTCATCGTCCGCCTTGGGACCCTTCAACCACACAGCATCAATGTTTCCTCATCTCCCCTCACCCCACCTTATCCTAGCTCCAACCCTTCAACTCGGCACTGGCCTCTTGAACTGACCCACCTGTCCATCTTCCTTCCCCATTATCCACTCCACCCTCTCACCATTACCTCCCACCTGCATCTACCTATTGCCTTCCTAGATCCCTTCCCCCCCAGCCCTACACCCCCCGTCCTATTTATCTCTCAGCACTCTTTCCCACACCGCACATTCCTGATGAAGGGCATATACCTAAAACGGCAATTCTCCAGCTACTTGGATGCTGCCTGACCTGCTGTGCATTTCCAGTGCCACATGTTAACGAAGCTGGAAGAACAAAACCTCATCGCCCACTCGGGGACCCTTCAGCCCTTTGGCCTCAATATCAAATTCAATAATTTTAGATCCTGAACTCTCCCACGTCCTAGCATCCTAGCCCCCTACACCCCACACACCAGGCCTTGTTATTACATAGCCTGCTATTACACACTATCTGTGATTAGCCACTAACAGTCCCCATGAACAGCTATTCACTCTCCCCCAGCCAGATCGATATACACTCCTTTGTCCAATTTCTCCTATCTCTCTCTTTGCACTCTATTCCCAATCATTTACTCTTTAACCTATACCTTCTGCATATAAACCAACATTTTTCCCTCAGTCACATCAGTTCTGAGGAAGGTTCATAGGTTAAGAAATGTTAACTCTGACTTGTCTTCACAGATGCTGCCAGACCTGCTGAGCTTTTCCAGCACTTTCTGGTTGTTGTTTATCATTTCCATCATCCACAATTTTTTCTGGTTTTTATTTAGCGGGAGCTTGTAATTCATGTCAAGCAGCCTACACCGTGTGTTTATAAACCGCCCCAGTACCCGCAAACTCCATTTTTCTCCCAGTCTATGCCACTCCCATCACACTCACTGAGCCCCCCCTCACAGTGACACTGCGCCTGCACAGCTCATGGTCACGTGTTGGCCTGCTGGCCACACCCCTCATTCAGCTCTATTGGCTGGAGGATCACACCAACTCTCCTATTGGTCTGCAGCTGCTGTCAATCACCTGGGCCCCATTGTGTCATGTTGGTGGGATCCTCCCATAAGTGTTGGAGGCTGAAGGGTGACCTCATTGAGTTTTATAAAACCATGAGGGGCATGAATTGGATAAATAGACAGGTCCAGAACGAGAGGGCATAGGTTTAAGTTGACAGGGAAAATATTTAAAAGGGACCTAAGGGGCAACTTCTGTCAATCAGAGGATGCTGCATGCATGGAATTTTCGGTCAGGACAAGTGGTGGAGCCTGGTACAATTACCCCACCTGAATGGGTATATGAATAGGAAGGGTATAGAGGGATATATGCCAAGTGCTGGCAAATAGGACTTGATTAGGTTAAGACATCTGGTCAGCATGGACGAGTTTGACTGAAGGGTCTGTTTCTGTGCAGTACATCTCTCTGGCTCGATGGCTCTGCGGTGGGAGGAGCTTCATCATTCACAGTGAATGGGGCATTATCACAGAGCATAGGGGCTGGGGGCTATTCAGCCCATTTGAGCTGTACTCTCTCCCTCTGCAGATGCTGCAAATCTGTCCCAACTCCCCTCCCATCTGTCCATAGCCCTCCAAATCTTTCCTTAAAAAGTTGAATTCCAAATTTGTTTTGACAGTAACTGTTGAATCTGCATTCAGCTGTTGTTCAAACTGTTCCAGATGCTCAGAACTGACTCAGTAAAATAATCTTCACATTTTTACCTTGCATTATTTGCCAGTTACTAAAAATTGTGACAAACTTTCTACTTTCCCTCTCTGTCAACTAAATATCCTGGAGACAAATCTGCTCCTGGTCGAAATCACGACAAGGGGAGGTTGAATAGGCTGAGGCTGTTTTCCCTGGAGTATCGGAGGCTGAGGGGTGACCTCACAGAGGTACATAAAATCATGAGCGGCATGGACAGGATAAATAAGATAAATAGACAAAGTCTCCTCCCTGGAGTGGGGGCTTCCAGAACTAGAGGGCATAGGTTTAGGGTGGAGGGGAAAGATATAAAAGAGACCTGAGGGGCAACGTTTACACACAGAGGGTGGTACGTGTGTGGAATGAGTGGCCAGAGGAAGTGGTGGAGGCGAGTACAATTGCAACATTCATAGGTATATGAATAGGAAAGATTTGGAGGGATATGGGCCAGGTGCTGGCAGGTGGGACTAGATTGGGCTGGAGTATCTGGTTGGCATGGATGGGTTGGACCGAAGGGTCTGTTTCTGTGCTGTATATCTCTGTGATGAATTTTATCCAAATAGCTAGTTCTCCCCGTATTCTATGATGTTGAACTTGCTAACCAGTCTGTTGTTGTGTGGAACATTGTGTCTTCCTGAAGTCCGAGTTAACGATGTCCATGCACAAAGCCATGCTGATTCTCCTCAATTATTTGCCTTTCCAATTACTTGAAAATCCTGTCCCTTAGAATCCCTTCCAACAACTTGCCTGCCACTGATTCAGGCTCACCGGTCTATAGTTCCCTGGCTTTTCCTTACCACCTTTCTCAAATAATGGCACACATCTTCCAGCACCTCACCTGTGGTTATTGATGACACAAATATCTCAGGGAGGGGCCCAACAATCACTTCCCTAGCTTCCCACAAATTTCTGGGATACATCTGATCAGGTCCCAGGGATGTATCCACCTTTATCCATTTTAAGACATTCAGAGTATCCTTCTCTGTAACATGGACACTTGCCAAGTTATCACTATTTATTTGCGCAAATTCTCTAGCTTCCATATCGTTTTTCAGTAAAAACCAAACTCCTGCGGTTCCATAGTCAGTCTTGTTGATCTTTGAGGGTCCCTATTCTCTGCCTGGTCACTCTTTGTCCTTAGTGTATTTCTAGAATCTCTTTGAATTCTCCTTAAACCTATTTCCCAAAGCCATCGCTTGTCCCCTTTTTGCCCTCCTGGTTTCCCTCAAGTATTCTCCTACTGTCTCTATACTCCTCCAGGGATCCACTCAAACCCAGCTGTCTGTACCTGCCATATCCCTCCTTCATTTTCTTGACCAGAGCCTCAATTTCTCTTGACAGGCAGCATTCTCTACGCCTCCCAGCCTTGCCCTTAACAGGAACATACTGTCTGTTTACTCTCATTGTCTCATTTTTACAGGTCTATGGAGGCAATGGCAGATGTGGACAGAGAATCAATCATTCTCAGTAAAGAGGAAGTGTTGGGAAAGGTAACAGCCAAAAGGTAAAAAGGGTGCCTGGCCGTGATGGAATGCATCCCAGGGGCTAAAAGAGATGGCCGGGAAAATAGCAAATGTGTTCATGATAATTCGCGAAAATTTGCTGGACTCTGGGACATATCTGACAGATTGGAAAGCTGCAAATGTGATGCCACTATTTAAAAAAAAACACCCATTAGTTTAACTTCTGTAGTGGAGAAAATGCTTGAACCTCTCAAGGAAGTAGTAGCGAGTTATCTGGGCAGAAACTATCCCATTGAGCAGACACAGCATGGATTCATGAAAGGCAGCTCATGTTTAACGCATTTAGTTGAACTATTTGAGGACATCACAAATGCGTTGGACAAGGGGGACCCGGTGGATGTTGTGTATCTGGATTTCCAGAAAGTAATCGACAAGTTGCCACATGAAAGGCTGCTGTATAAGATAAAGGCTGCACGGCGTTATGGGTAATGTATTAGCAGGGATACAGGATGGGTTAACCAACAAAAAGTAAAGAATGGGGATAAACGGGTGTTTGGATTAGTGTTGGCACTACAACTGTTAACAATTTACACAAATGGTTTGGAGGTGAGGACCAAGTGTACGGTGTCAGAGTTTAGATTTGATACAAAGATGAGGTAGAGCAATGTGTGCAGAGGGCACTGTAAGTCTGCACAGGGATACAGATAGGTTGAGTGAGTGGGTAAGGATCTGGCAGATGGAGGACAATATTGGGAAATGTGCGGTCATCCATTTTGGTCGAACTAACAGCAAACAGGATGATGAAATAGTGAAAACCTGCAGCATGCTGCTGTGCAGAGGGAGCTGGGTGTCCTTGTGCATGAATCGCAGGAAGGTGGTTTGCAGGTGCAGCAGGTAATTAAGGCAGTGAACGGAATATTGTGCTTCCTTGCAAGAGGGATGGTTATGCTGCAGCTATACAGGGTGCTGGGGAGGCCACACCTGGAGTACTGTGTACAGGTTTGATCTCCTTACTTTAGCACTGGAGGGGGTGCAGAGGAGGGTCACTAGTTTGGGCCTGGAGTTGAGAGGGTTGGTGTATGTGGAGAGATTGAGAAAACTGGTTCTATACTCATTGTAATTTAGAAGAATGGAAGGTTGGATGGGGAAAAAAAAACAAAATTATGAAGGGAGTAAGTAAGATAGAAGCAGGGAGTTTATTTTCACCAGGGGTGGGTGAAACTAGAGAACATAGCATCAAAATAAGGTGGAGCAGATTTAGGACTGAGTTCAGGAGTAACTTCTTCAGCTAAAGGGTTGTGAATCTGTGGAATTCCCTGCTGAGTGAAGCAGCTGAGCTATCAACTTTATTTGCCTTTAAGGAACATGAAAGGAATTAAGGGTTATGGTGAGAGAGCAGGAATGTGGAGCTGAGGCCATGAAAAGATCAACCCTGACCTTATTGAATGGCAGAGCAGGTTTGAGGGGTCAGATGAAAGTTTTTGCCTTGTGCCATCAAAATTGACCTTTGAAAAGTTAAGTTTCGAAATTGGATAATCTGGTATATTATTTTCTGTAACTATTTTAAAACTAGTAGAATTATCAGAGAATCCCAGAATCCCAACAGTGTGGAATGAGACCATTCGGCCCATCACATCGATACTGACGCTCAGAGCCTCCTAACCTCCCCCTGTAACGTTGCATTTTCCAGGGCCACCCAACCTACACATCCCTGAACACTACGGGCAATTCAGCCTGGATAATCCAATCTACCCTGCACATCTTTGGACTGTGGGAGGAAACCAGAGAACCCGGATGAAATCCACGCAGACAACCCCAATAAGGTGATCATCCCTTTCTTATTTCCCAGTTCCACCCAAATAACTTCACTGGGCGTACTCCCATGAATATCCTCCCTAAGCACAAACATAATGCTATCCCTAATCAAAAACGCTACTCTCCCTCCTCTCTTGGCCCTGTTTCTATTCTTCCTATAGCATCTATACTCTGAAACATTAAGCTGCCAGTCCTATCCATCCCTGAGCCACGTTTCTGTAATACCCATGATATCCCAGTGCCATGTTCAAAACCATACCCTAAGCCCATCTGCCTTCCCTGTCAGGCCTCTTGCATTGAAATAAATGCAGTGTAACTGCTCAGTCTGACCTCATTCTCTGCTTTGCCCTTGCCTGCCTTGACTATTTGACCTCAGAACTGTACCAGCCTCAGACATACCTCTTTTCTCACTATCTATTTGCAATCACACTCACTCCCTCACTGGTTTAATGCCTCCTGAGTAGCATTAACAAATCTCCCTGCCTCGATATTAGACACCTTCCAAATCAGGTACAATCCATCCTTCTTATGCAGGTCAACTCTACTCCAGAGGAGATCACAATGATGCAAAAACGTGAATCCTTTTTCCACTGCACCAGCTCCTTAGCCACTCATTGAGCACCTCCTCCTCCTCTGTAATATGGACATTTTTCAAGATGTCACCATTTATTTCCCCACATTTTATATCTCCCATGTACTTCTTCACAGTAAACACTGATGCAAAGTACTTGTTTCCCTATCTCGCCCATCGCCTGAAGCCCCACACAAAGACTGCCTTGCTGATCTCTATTTTCTCCTAGTTAGCCTTTTGTTCTTAATGTATTTATAAAAGCCCTTTGGATTATCCTTAACCCTATTCGCCAAAGCTATCTCACGTCCCCTTTTTGCCTCCTGATTTCCCTCTTAATTATACTCCTACTGCCTTTATACTTGAAAATTTTTTGGATTGGAATAAATGCTAAATATTACATCTTGATAAAACAAACCAGGGTAGGACTTACACTCAATAAAAGTAGGACCTTGAGTAGTGATATGGGAACGAAGAGACAGAGGGCTTCACGTCTTGGAAGTTTGTATTACATGTAGACAGGGTGGTTAAGGTGCTTAGCACACTTACCTTCATTGTTCAGACCTTTGAGTACAGGAGTTGGGACGTTATGTTGAGAACGTACAGGATGTTGGAGAGGCCTCTTCTGGAATACTCTGTCCAGTTCTGGTTGTGCTTTTATAGGAAGGATATTATTAAATCGGAGCAGGTTCAGAAGAGATTTACCAGCATGTTGCCATGAATGGAGGGATTGTGTTCTAAGGAGAGGCTGGATAGGCTGGGAAATTTTTCCACTGCAGTGCACGAGGTTGAGGGGTGACCTTATTAGAGGTTTATAAAATCAGAAAGAGCGTAGATAAGGTGAATAGCCGGGGGAGAGGGGGATTCAAAACTCGGGTGCATTCATTTTGAGAAGAAATGAGAAAGGTTTGAGAAAAGACATTAGGGTTTTAAAAAAAAAATTATACGTGTGGAATGAATTTCCAGAGGAAGTGGTAGCTGTGAATACAATTACAATATTTAAAATACATTCAGATAAGTACATAAATAGGAAATATTTGGATGGATGTGGACCAAGCGGAGGCAGGTACAATTAGTTCAGTTTGGAATTATGGTTGGCATGGACTGGTTGGACCACAGGGCCTGTTTCCTTGCTGTATAACATTATGACTCTAATCCTCACTAACTCTAAATTCCTCCATCCTCAACTCTCCTGATCACTGTCACCTCATCCAGCCTCACAACTCTTCCTTATTTATATAATTCCTCACCAGCCACAGAACGCTCCCTATCTCATGTCCTCCAGTTTCTCAAATCTCTGCGATATGTGCCTTTCTTTAGTTCCAGCCTTGAGGATGCCCTCATTCACTCCGATTGGTTGGAAGACAAACTGGTACGGCCTGGTCCTCCAGTACTGCCCTCTGCCTCCTATTGGCCCTAGCTGACATCAATCATCGGGGCCCATTGTGAGGCGAGTGGTGGGATCCTCCCTCTCTCTGCCCTGGGATGAGCTTTAATATTCACAGTCAATGGGGCAGTATCACAGAGCACAGGGTCTGGGGCTATTCAGCCCATTGGGGCTGTACTCTCTCCCTCTGGATATTCTACAAATCTGTCCCAATTCCCTTCCCATTTGCCCATAACCCCCCAAATCTTCCCTTAAAAAGTAAAATTCCAAGTCTGTTTATGAATAACTGCTGAGTCTGTGTCCAGCTGCAATTCAGACTGTTCCAGGTACTCAGAACTTACTGAATAAAATAACATTCACATATTCACATTATTTGCCAATTACCTGAAAATAGTTACTAAAATTGTGACATTGTTAACAATTCCCCTGTCTCTGCAGATTAGATATCCTAGAAACAAATTTGCACCTGGTTAAAATCACTGCTTAACCTTCTCAGCTCCAAGGACAATTATCTGTGCTTCTGCTAGCTCTCCACAAAAGAGGAACACATCTTATTTTCATTTATTAGTGTCATAGAGATGTACAGCACAGAAACAGACCTTTGGTCCAATTTGTCCATGCCAACTAGGAATCCTCAACAAATGGAGCCCCATTTGCCAGCTATAGGTCTGTATCATTGGAAACTCTTCCTATTCATGTACCCAATCGGATGTCTTTCAAATGTTGTAATTGTATCAGCCTCCACTACTTCATCTGGCAGCTCATTCCACACATACACCACACACAGCTTGAAAACTTTGCCCCTTAGATCCGTTTTTAATCTTTGCCCTCTCAACGTAAGCCCATGTGATCTTATCTTGAACCCACCTAACCTGGGGGAGAAAGACACCGGCTGCTCACCTTATTCATGCCCTTCATGATTTTATAAATCTCCATGAAGTCACCTCTCAGTCTTTGACTCTCCAGGGAAATTAACCCTGGCCTATTCAGCCTCTCCCTGTAGCCCAAATCCTCCAACCCTAACAAAGTCTTTGTTAATCTTGTCTGAACTCTTTCAAGATTCACAACATCCTTTCCAGAACAGGGAATTTCGAACTGAAAACATAATTCCTGAAATGGCTTAATCAATGTCCTGTCCAATCACAATTTGACGTCCCAGCTTTTGTACTCAGTGCATTGACCAATAAATATAAGCATACCAAACCCCACCTTCACTAGTCTTCCTACCTGCGACTCTCCTTTCAAGGAACAATGAACCTGCACTCCATGGTCTCTATGTTCAACAACATTCCCAAGGACTTTACCATTAAGTGTACAAGTCCTGCTCTGATTTGCCTTTCCAAAATCCAACAGCTTACATTTGTCTAAATTGAACCCAGTCTGCCATTCCTCGCTCCAATGGCCCATCTGGTCAAGATACTGTTGCATTCTGAACTAACCTTCTTCATTGTCCACGACACCTCCAATTTTGGTGTCTTCTGTAAACCCACTGACCATATCTCATATTCACATCCAAGTCATTTATTTCAGGACCCAATATCCATTCTGCAGGACAATGTTGCTCACAGGCCTCCAGTCTGCAAAGCAACCCTCCATCACCACCCTCTGCCTCCTCCCTTCAAGCCAGTTTTGTATCCAAATGGCTAGTTCTCCCGCCATTTCATGTTGTTATCTAACCTTGCTAACCAGTCTGCTTTGTGGAACATCGTTCAGTGTCCATATAGATAACGTCCACAGTCTGCCTTCATCAATCATCTTTGTCACATCTTCAAAAAAACTCAATCAAGTTAGAGAGAGAGAATTTCCCACACACAAAGCCATGTTAACTATCCCTAATCAATCCTTGTCTTTCCAAATACATGTAAATCCTGTCCCTCAGAATCCCTTCCAACAACTTACCTACCACTGACGTTAGGCTGACTGTTCTCTTGTTCCCTAGCCTTTCCTTACCACCTTTTTTGAATAATGGCACCCAACTTCCAGCACCTCACCTGTCACAAACAATGATATAAATACCTCAGGGAGGGGCACTGCCATCACCTTCCTAGCTTTCCACAAATTTCTGGGATACACCTGATCAGGTCCCAGGGATTTATCAACCTTACTACTGTTTAAGACATCCAGTACTTCCCCCTCTGTAATATGGACACTTTTCAAGTTATCACTATTTATTTCTCCAAACTCTCTAGAATAGAATAGCATAGTATTTCTCCCACCTCCTGTTGTTCCATAGATGGCCTTGTTGATCTTTAAGGGGTCCTATTCTCTGTCCGGTTATTATTTTATCCTTAATGTATTTGTAGAATCTCTTTGGATTCTCCTTAAACTATTTCCTAGAGATATTTCAAGTCCCCTTTTTGCTCTCCTGATTACCCTCGAGTATATTCCTGTAAAAACGTGATTCTGTCCTCCCAATTACTCCGCCACTGCCATATCTGCTCCCAGAAGAAGCAATTCCACTCCAGGACATCCCAGAAAGGTTTCCTCTTTCAAGGACCGGATTTCCCTCCCACTTGATCAACAATGCACTCCAACGCATATCCTCCACTTCCTGTACCTCCGCCTTCCCCCCACCCCTCCAACCACAATAAGAATATAATCCCCCGGTCCTCACCTGCCACCTACTAATCACCATTAACCTCTGCTATGTCCGCTACCTACAGTCAGACCCCACCACCAGGGATATATCTCCCTCCCCAGCCCTTTCTGTCTTCCACAGAGACCATGGGATCTTTGGTGCTGATGTGCTGCCCGACGGATACCTCAGTCACTCACCCTGCCAAATGGCCTAGTGAGATTATCACTAGATGGATAATCCAGACACCCAGAAAACATTCTGGGACCCAAGGTTTGGATCCCGTCACGGCAGAGAGTGGAATGTGAATTCAATAAAAATTTGGAATTAAGAATCTATTAAAGACCATGAATCCATTGTTGATTACTGCGAAAAAAACCCATTAGATTAGCTAATATCCTTCAGGGAAGGATTCTGCCATCCTTACCTGGTTTGGCCTACATATGACTCCAGACCCACAGCAATGTGACCCTTTACTGCCCTTTGAGCCCAGCCAGTGACACCCTCATCCTGTGAATGAATAACAAAGAAGGTCAAGTCTTGTACACAACCATACTATTCTTACAGAGAAGTCATCTCTTAGTAAATTTGCTTCTCAACTCCCTGCTGACTATTGGAGAGTGGGGGGGGGGGGGGGGGTCAATAGTACCATCCCAATAAGGAGATCATCCCTTTCTTATTTCTCAGTTCCACCTGTATAACCTGCCTGGATGTACTCACAGGAATACCCTCTTGAAGCCCAGCTGTAATGTTATCCCTAATCAAAATTACCTCTCCCCCTGCTCTGTTACCCCCTTTCTATCTTTGCTATAGCATCTATATACTAGAACATTAAGCTGCTGGTCCTATCCATCATTAAGTCATGCCTCTGTGTTTGCTATAATATCCCAGTGCGATATTCAAAACCATACCCTGAGCTCCTCTACCCGACCTATCGGGCCTCCTGCATTGAAATAAATGCAGTGTAACTGCTCATTCTGTGCCTTGCCCTTGTCTGCCTTGACTGTTTGACGTCTGAACTGGACCAGCGTCAGACTTAGCTCTTCCTCACTCTCTCTCTGGGTTTACCCATATTCCTTCACTGGTTTAATGCCTCCTGAATAGCACTAGCAACTGTTCCCTTCCAGTGCCAGTACAATCCATCCTTCTGATGGAGGTCAATTCTACCCCACAAGAGATTCCAATGATCCAACAATGTGAACTCTTCTATTCCTATGTCATTGACACCAATAAACAACAGCCTCCCCTCAAAATGGTTATTCTCCCCTTTAAGAATATTCAGCTCCCTCTCTGAGACATCCTTATACAAAAATTACACATTCGAATAATAAACCTTACACTCATCACGTCATCATAAAAGGATTACATGACACATTAAAGGTTTGGGGAGACCTTTTGCGAGAATGCGATGATTCAAAGGAGAATTTTTAAGCAGCAAATGGGATTGATCTGGAACACAATACTCACACACACAATGCGAATATCCAGGTCTGATATACTGAGTAATTCAATTAGAGTTTGGCAGAATATTTACTAAGATTACCATCTGAATGTCCACCTGTAATATCCTGTAATACAAGTTTATAAAATCTGTCACTACCAGTTCAAGTTAGAAACCCACACCATTCCCTCCTTGTGGCCCAGGATGACTGTACATATTACCCTTGAGGACATCAGCAGTCAACTCAGGGGGAAATCTGTGGGTTTCTAGGAGATTCCAACTTGAGATCTCATGTGACTGAACACAGCAGTTCTTTGACACGTTGGAGAAAATGACCCAAGCGTCAGTGAGATATGGGGATCAAGAATGACTTTCTTTTCTTTCATTCCGTGCTGCCGCTCTGCCTCATCAATAAGACATGGGTGTGAAAGGCGAATGCCTAACGATGGGCAAGTTGTCTCCATCCTGACCAATGGGGAGGAAGATCCTCCCAATCACTCCAAAGCGTATCCCAAAAAAGATAGCAACTCTGTCTGCTTCCCACTGCCCAGTGCTCCCAGTAAATGTTTGGATGAATGGGAAGGGGGGATATCTCCTAGAAAAGGCATAACTGTAAAGGTCTAAGAGGATTATGAAAAGTGAGAGATGTACAGGAGAAGGGGCAACAAGTTGCCAGATGGGGTGTAACTTGGGAAAATGGGAAGTTGCTCATTTTGGAGGAGATACTAAAAGAACAAAGTACTATTTAAATGGTGGAAACTGTAGAAAGCTGCACAAAGGGACCAGGGGTAATTGTTCAGGAAACACAGAAAGCTACCACACAGTTATAACAGGGAATCAGGAAGGGGAATGGAATGTTTTGTTTCAAAGGTTCTCAGTCTGAGAGTTTGGAGTATATACCTGAGAGTAACGTGTGTAAGTGCTGGTGAGACCACCATATCTGCAATAATGAGAGCAGTTTTGGTCCCTTTAGATAAGGAAATGTGTCACTTTATTGGAGGCATTTCAGGGAAGATCCAATGAGATGATCCCTGGTTTGGAGGGATTATCTTTTAAATAAAGGCTGAAAAGATTGGGACTCTACTCACTGGATTTTGGAGAAAGAGAGGTGATCTCATTGAGACAGATGGGATTCTTCAGGGGTTTGACAGGATAAATACAGAGAGGATGTGTCTGAGGGTAAATACTGAGAGAGGAGTCTGAAACCAGATTCTGAGTCACGGAATCAAGGGTTCTGTTTTTTATTCAAGTTTAAGGCGACACAGACACGGGTAAGGGATTTCAGTAGCAATGGAGCTGGGGTGAGGTGGAGAAAAGCAACGTTTAAGAGATTGGAATTCCTGGTGTTGTGATTGTGTGGATGTCTGATCAGAAGGTCACCTTGGGGTCAGATATAACAGCAATATTGTGAAGAGAGTCATTCTGCCTCAGAGAGTTCCCAGTGGGAGGGAGGGGCTCAGTAGAAAGGTAAAGGTAAGGCAACGGGTTTAACCGTGACAATGTTTCATTGGAGGAAATTGCAGCTAATCGAGTAGCAGGAATGTGATAAGCAGTTTGATAACTGAGTAACAATGGAGTAATGGAGAGGGATGATGGGGAGGGAGAGCTGGGCATCGTCAGTGTACATATCAAGCCTAACACAGTGTTTTTGGACGATATCACCTCCTGGCACTATGTACGTGAGATACAGGAGAGATCAAGGATAGATCGTTGAGGGACACCAAATGCAAGGAATTCAGAAAGGGAAGGGAGAGTGGAGATGGAGCAGGATTTTCCAACAATGGTGAGGTCAAATATTAGTTTTTCACAGAATGGGAGAGAAGGACATAACCAAAAAAGACCAACAGACAGAACAAGGAACAATATCTATGAATTGGCGAGGGGGGGTGATGAGGCGGCAGCGGAGGAAAGAGAGTTAGAAAGTGAGTTTAGCGAGATTAGGGAAAAGGGTCAAGGTGAGCTCTGATAAGGCTTGACAAGAGACTGGAGAAAGATGTAGGTTTAGGACAAAAACCAGGAACACCATGTGAGGCAGTTTGGATCAGTGGGCTAGTGGGAGGGAGAGAAGCAGCAGATCTGATTATCTCAGTCTTAGTGACAGAGAAACTCCATGTGCACCTCTCTCTTTGTTGGAGAGAAGGATGGAGGAGTCAGGATGATGGACAGTGTTTTACATAGAAACAAAACCAGGGTTAGTGATATTTAAAATGAGTGAACAAACCTGATGTATTTAGCTTTTATCCAGAATATTAAAACAAACGACTGAAGTCCTGGTTCGAATCCCGTCTTGGCAGATGGTGGAATCTGAATTCAAGAAAAAAAAAAGTGTTAGGAATCTCCTGATCTCCATGGAACCATTGTCAATGGCGAAAAAAATCCTACCAACCTGACAGCGGCCCAGCCAGCTGCTCACTGTACTAATCACTGCAAAGTCTCAACACAGGAATGAAACTGGATGGACCAGTTGGCAACTAACAAGTCACCAGAAATTACAACCACAGAATCAGCACTCTCAATGTTCCATCGCCCTCCTCACTAACATATGGTGTTTGGTGCCAAAATGTGGAGAGCTGTCTCACAGACTAGTCAAGGAACAGCCTGCCATAGTCATACTCACGGAATCATCCCTTACATACAATGACCAGACACCACCATCACCATCCCTAGATATCGAGAGTGTGGTGCTGGAAAAATACAGGCAGCATCCGAGGAGCAGGAGAATCGATGTTTCGAGCCGAGGCCCTTCATCAGCCTGACCTGCTGTGCTTTTCCAGCACCAGACTCTTGACTCTGATCTCCAGCATCTGCAATCTTCACTTTCTCCTGAAATCTCTGGATATGTCCTGCCCCACCAGAAGGACAGACCAAGCAGAGGTGGTGGCACAGTGGTGTACAGACAGGGAGGATTTGCCCTGGGATTACACAGCATTGGCCCCGGAGACCAGGAAGTCTCATGGCTCCTGCTGATTACCACATCCCCTCCTCCCTTGGCTGATGGATCAGTTCTCCTTCATGTTGAACAACATTTGGAGGAAGCACTGAGGCAATAAAATGGTGTCAAACGTACTCTGGGTACAGGATTTCAATGTCCATAATCAAGACGAGCCTTGCAACAGAATTACTGACTGAGCTGGCCAGGTCCTAAAGGACATAGCTGCTCAACTGAGTCTGCAGTGGGTGGTGAAGGAACCAACAAGAGGGAAAAACATACTTAATCTCATTGTTATGAATTGACAAGCTGCAGATACATCTGTCCATGACAGTATCAGTATGCGCGACCATCACACATTCTTTTGGAGACAAAGTCTTGCCTTAAAGTTGAGACAAACCTCCATTGTGTTGAGTGACACTATCACCATTCTAAATGGGACAGACTTTGAAGAGATGTAGCATCTCAGACTGGGTATCTCTGAGGCACTGTGGGACATCAACTGCAGCAGAACTGTACTCCAGCACAATCTGTAATCTCATGGGTTTGTAAATCCTGCTCTCACCCATCACAATGGACAGGAAAGGAGGGCATGCCATGAGCAGCACCAGGCAGACTTAAAAATGAAGTGCCAACCTGGTGAAGCTATCAAACAGAACTATCTGCATATCAAACAGCATCAGCAGCAAGCAACAGAGCTAAGTGATCCTACATCCAATGAACAGATCGGAGCTCTGCATTTCTGCCACACCCAGTTGTGAACGGTGATGGACAATTTAAACAACTCACTGGAGGAAGCATCACAGAAATCCCCACCCTTACTGATGGAGGGGCCTCACATACCCATGTACCAGATAAGATGACAGCATCTTCAGCAATCTGCAGCCAGAAGTGCAAAGTGGGATGATCCATCTCAGCCTTCTCCAGTGGTTTCTAACATCACAGATGTGAGTTTTAAACCAGTTCGATTCAGTTTGAATCACATCAAGAAATGGTTAAGTAGTGCAAAGGCTACTGGCCCTGCCAATATTCTGGCAATAATACTGATGGCTTGTGCTCCAAAACTTGCCACCCACCAAGCCAAGTACCGCTCCAGCACTGGCAGCTACCGACAATGTGGAACATTGCCCAGGGATGTTCAACACAAAAACACAGGGCAATCCCCATCTATCAGTCCACACTCGACCAGCAGTAAAGTGATGGAAGATGTCATCAACAGTGCTACCAAGCAGCAGCTACTCAGCAACAGCCAGCTGAGTGACACTCATTTTAGGCTCCACCAGGGCCACTCAGCTCCCGATTGTGTTACCGCCCTGATTCACAACCTGGCAACCAGCTAAATCCCAGAGGTGAGGTGAGTGTGATAACTCAGTCCCACTCCAAGACCACTATTTCTAGCTGATTACACCCTTGTGTCAGCTCATACACTTTCATCCACTTTGTGTTATCTCCAGACTTCATTTTCCAAACACACTCAGGCCCAGCTTCCCACATTCAACCTCCCTGTAATCTCAAGAAAGTCTAAATCTCTGCTTGTTGATTCATCAAAAGGCTCCTAATTATAATCAACAGCATACAGCCATAGGGATGTACAGCAAGGAAACAGACCCTTCGGTCCAACCCGTCCATCCCGACCAGATATCCCAACCCAATCTAGTCTCACCTGCCAGCACCTGGCCAATATCCCTCAATTTAAAATTTTCACACTTGATTTAATTCCTGGCTGTGATCATCCTAGCTCCCTGCACCACACACACTTTGAGACCTCGACGACCCATTTTCTTCGAGACTCCCAACCATTTGTTAATTAAGTACTTCACCTGTGTGGCTGTTTCTACAGTTGCTGAAGCAGCATGATCTGAAATTCGCAAAAACCTCATAGGTTTGCTTTCCACCTTTAAGACATCCCTCAAAACCTGCTTTTTGGCAATTTGGTCACCTGACCTAATATCTCCATCTCTGGCCTTATGTCTAAAGTTCTCAATAGTATTTTTGTGAAATTATAAGCATGATGATAAAACTACAAACTGTTCTTGATTTGGACATTATCTTCAAATCATCACTGTTGCTGTAATGAATACTCTGTAATGTCTCTTACCCAACCACATTGTGAGAGCACCTTCACCACACAAACTGCAGCTGTACAAGAAAGTCAAACATCACCCTCTCCACAGGCAACAGGGTTTTGGCATTAATCACTGGTATCTGTGGAAGGAGAAACACAGTTGATGTTTCAGGGAGTGGAAAATGGATTACAGGGAATGAAAAGAGTGCAGAATTTGATAGTCAGAAATGGAAGGAAAATACACTTGCTTGTTGGAAAAAATAATTCTTGACTGTAAAAAATATTCAAGAAAAAAGTAATCTGATAATAGAGCAGCACATGGTCAGGGGCTGGGCTGCAGTGAATAACTCATTTACAAAGTGTGAGAGACGATTTCGGTACAAACACTTGAGATGTGCATGACCCCAGAGTCTAAGGGGAATAGAGCCATAGGGGTAGGGTAAAACATGCTTCTCTGTAATAAAAGACGAGACATCTGCTGCTACGGATTGATAAGACCACTCACATTGACATAGTAGAAAAACAAGTCCTTGATTAATAGGACCACTAACTCTGACAGAGAAGAATAAGTCCTTGACTGATAAGACTACAGGGTAAGAAAAAAACAACTCGGGAGACATCTGCTATAGACTTTAAGATAAGGATGTAGAATGGAAAATTACTGAACGGTTTAGAATGTGAACCTCGTGACTCTTAAGAGCCACAGAGGGGAGGGTCTTGTCCTGTATTTAATCAGAAGACATTGTTAGCCTCGGCGCGCTTTTCTCAGAAGGGTGCCCAACTCTGCAGACTTGCTAATAAAACTTTGTTTTCCTGAATTTGTCTAGAGCGATTATTGAGAAGCGATTTTCGTTTCGAACAAACTTGGGGGCTCGTCCGATCAACACTCCGGCCGCGAGGGGGGCTGAGGAAGGACATCGGAGAAGGTGCACCCTGCCGAGTTCGGCAGTCCCTGATTCCTTGCTTGTCGCCCCGCGCGGCTTGAGCGAGTGATATCCGGAAGGCTCAGGAGAACAAAGGAGGGGTGTGGCCGAGGCAGTGGGGACGGTTAACGATCGAGTAATTTCGGTGCACCGAACCCAGGTAAGAAAAGACTTGCGGGAACCGTCTTTCCGGAGGACTGGGGACCTGCGGCGTGCCTGTAGATTTTTCTACAGAGACCTGGGACTCAGGAATCTAGAGACCGGGGCTCGTCTGTGCAAGATTTTGCAGAGACCGTGTTTGCGGAGGAACGTGGACCTATGGGGTGCCTGTAGATTTTTCTACAGAGACGTGGGACACAGGAATCCAAAGACCGGGGGTGCCTGCAAAGGGACCTGGGCGATCACGGAACTGAAGGTCCGGGAATTGGCTAAATAGTGATAGATTATCACGGGATAGTACAGGGATCTCCAATTTTACAAAGTCCTCGGCAATGGGAAGTAAGGGATCCAAGGCGGATCAGGGAGAGGTAGGCTTGAGCGTAGACAATGAAAAACACCCCGGGGTACCTGCCGATAGTCCGTTAGGCATAATGTTAAATAATTGGGGTCAGGGTAGGGGAAAAGGAAAATCTAGACAGAAGATGGTGAAATACTGTCGAACGTGGTCCCAAAAACCTATTCAGGGAGACTCAGTGTGGTGGCCTAAATTCGGCACTGATGAAGACTGGGTCCGGCAAGCTCTAATTTTATATGTCACTTCCAAACCTAATGTTACTCGGGAGGAAAGTGATTACGCCCTTTGTTGGCTACCAGTCGCACTATCTTGCAAAAGGAAGGTAGCCAATGAAGACTCGAAAGGGCAGAAAGATTGGGAACCTTTAGATCACTTACCGCCGCCCTACGTGACCCCGTCTGCCCCGCAAAATAGTCCTTCGGGTGGCGACGATTCAGGGGAAGGGGAAAAAAGCGGGGAGGAACCACCCGGTGCCTCAGGAGTACAGACTAGATCTCAAGCTGAAAAGAGTCACAGACGAAACTCTGTCCCGATTGCAAGAATGAATCCACTCCGGGAAGTGCCCATGGGAGGCGCGGAAGGAGGGACGGGATATGTGAACGTCCCCTTAACGAGTACTGAAGTACGGAATTACAAGAGGTAGATGAAGGGCCTCCTGGAGGACCCCATGGGCCTGGCTGAACAATTAGATCAGTTCCTGGGGCCAAATACTTACACGTGGGATGAGATGTATTCCATCATGGGAACATTGTTCTCTAGCCAGGAGCGACAGATGATACGACAAGCTGCGCTGTTGGTCTGGGAGAGAGAGGGAGGAGCAGGAGGGGAGCAGAAATTTCCCCTCACCGACCCCGAGTGGGATAAGCAAACGGAAGAAGGAAGACGCAACATGAGGGACATGCGGGAATATTGGATAAAAGGAATAAGGCAGGCAGCCCCGAAGGGGCACAATTTTACCAAGGCCTTTGGGAATAATCAAAACCCGGAAGAAACCCCTACAGACTTCCTAGACAGGATTAGGAAGAACTTGCAGCAGTTCGCTGGGGTGGACCCTGAGACGGAAGTGGGACAGCAACTCATACGGGTAGAGTTTGTATCAAAAGCCTGGCCAGACATACGAAAGAAGTTAGAGAAACTGGATGATTGGGATAGTAAACCTCTGAGTGAACTACTACGGGAGGTGCAAAAGGTGTTTGTGAGAAGGGACGATGAGAAGCAAAAGAAGGCGACAAAGATAATGATGCAGACGGTGCAACAAGTGACAGCTGGAAGGAGGGAAAAGGGGGAGCCGTGGCAGGAACAGGAAAGGGGAGAGTCGTGGCAAGAGCAGAGGAAAAGAGGACCGGGGCCGGAACAAAGGAAGGGTGGAGGAACTCGAGGCCGCGACAGGGAAACGAGGAGGATACTCAGATGTTACTACTGTAATGAAGAGGGACATTTTAAGCGAGAGTGCCCCCGCTACAAGAGGGAAGTGCGGTCGTACGCCCTGATGGAGGAAGATTAGGGAGGTCGGGGGTTCCTACCCTTGGGGCAAAAGGACTATCGACAGGAACCCCTGGTAAACTTGAAAGTAGGGCCCCAAGGGTCGGAGATTACATTTATGGTGGACTCGGGAGCCGAAAGATCAAGTATAATCCAAATACCCCCCGGCGCCCGAGCAGGAAGAACAGTTATGGGGGTATCTGGCATTGGAGGAAAGACATTGCAAGTCCCAGTCGTGGAGGACGTGGAAATTGGGTATGAACACAGAACTACTAAACGAGACCTCCTTCTACTGCCATCGGCGGGGTTTAATTTGTTAGGAAGAGACTTGCAGGTCAAACTAGGGATCGGAACGGTACCAAGTAACGGGGAAATGGTGGTAAGGTTGTTCGCCCTCACCGAAGAAGACGATCAACAGATAGACCCGGGAGTTTGGTACCGAGAGGGGAACAGAGAGGGTCTAAACATCAAACCTCTCCAAATCACCATGTTACCAGGAAGAGGCCCGGTAAGAAGGAAACAGTACCCGATTGCTATGGAAGGACGGGAAGGGTTACAACCTGTGATAGAAAGATTAATCACAGATGGATTACTGGAGGAATGTATGTCCCCTTTCAATACTCCAATACTCCCTGTGAGAAAGCCGGATGGGACGTATAGGCTGGTGCAAGACTTGCGGGGGTTGAATGAAGTAGTCCAGGCTAGATACCCGGTGGTGCCCAATCCCTACACGTTAATGAGTAAAATTCCCCCCGAACATGAATGGTTCAGCGTAATAGATCTGAAGGATGCCTTCTGGAGTTGCCCCCTTGATGAAGAAAGTTGGAACCTTTTTGCATTTGAATGGAGAATCCCTTCACAGGACGAAAGCGACAGTTAAGATGGACAGTCTTGCCGCAGGGATTCACGGAGTCACCCAACTTGTTTGGACAAATACTGGAGCAGATCTTAGGAGGATTTCGGTGTAACGCGGAGAATCAATTGCTCCAATATGTCGATGATCTCTTACTCTCAGGACCAAGAGAAGAGGAGGTACGAGCAGACACCGTTGCGCTGCTGAACTTCCAGGGGAAACAGGGCGTACGCGTCTCCAGGTCAAAACTCCAGTTTGTGGAGCAAGAAGTAAGATATCTGGGCCATCAGGTCAGTAAGGGGCATCGCCGTATCACACCAGAACGAATATCGGGGATTACGGGTATGCCAATACCCAGGATGAAGAAGGAAATCAGACAATTCCTGGGGCTAGTAGGGTATTGCCGGATATGGATTGAAAGTTACACCACTCTAGTAAAGTTTTTGTACGACAAACTGGGACAAGAAGAACAAAAGCTGGACTGGTCAGATGAGGAGGAGCAGCGATTTAATATTCTTAAAAATAAACTGATCCGAGCTCCTGTATTGGCTTTACCCACCCTGAAGGAACCGTTCCAGTTATATGTTAATAGCGCCGGCGGAATTGCCCAAGGTGTGCTTACCCAGCTGCGGGCAGGGAAACGTCAGCCGGTTGCATTTTTGTCAAAAATGTTAGACCTCGTGTCACGTGGGTGGCCGACCTGTATATAGGCAGTGGCAGCTACGGCAATGTTAGTAGAAGAGGCCCGGAAACTTACCTTTGGAGGAAGAATCACAGTATACTCCCCACATTCGGTTAGTACCATACTGGCTCAAAAGGCTCACCGCTGGTTAACAGACTCTCGCATCCTGAAGTATGAGACGATTTTGATGACCGGAGACGATCTCAATTTTGCAAAAGATCTCAGTTGCAACCCTGCCCAGTTTCTATATGGACGTCCTGTAGATGGGGAACAGGAGCATGATTGCGTGGAATTTGTAGACTTACAGACCAAAATCCGAGAGGACCTGCAAGAGGCCCCGCTGGGTGAAGGACAGGAACTGTACATCGACGGGTCCTCCCGGTGCATCAGAGGGGTACGGTACAGTGGCTATGCTGTCGTAGATGGCGCAACAAAACGGACGATCGAGTCCGGACGACTGCCCGGGAAGTGGTCAGCCCAATCCTGTGAGTTGTACGCCCTCCAGAGGGCCCTGAAGTTATTGGAAGGGAAAGTGGGGACCATATATACTGACTCAAAGTATGCATACGGAATCGTTCATACTTTCGGGAAAATCTGAAAAGAGCGAGGATTGATAACTTCCCGGGGAAAAGAATTAGCTCACGAACAAATGATCAGCCTAACGTTGGAAGCCCTGGCGTTGCCTACAGAACTCGCAGTAGTCCATGTACCCGGTCACCAGAAGGGGTCGAAACCGGAAGCGGTGGGAAACCGGCTGGCAGACGAGGAAGCCAAGCGGGCAGCGGTCGAAAAACGCGTCCAATTATTAACATTAATACCGTTGAGGGAAGGGCTCGCTAAACAACCCGTCTTCACCCAGGGGGAGATTGATAAAATGGATCAATTGGGTGCCCGGCTAGAAACTAACGGGAAGTGGACGGTTCCTGATGGGAGACAAGTACTAAACAAACGGAGTATTCTGCACCGATTACATCATCAGACCCACTGGGGGGTGCAAGCTATGTGTGACACGATCCTGAGAGACTATGTATGTAGGGGGATATACACGTTAGCCCAACAAGAAATAGTCGGATGCCCCACTTGCCAGCGAATTAACAAGAAAGCCATGCGTTCTATGCCAGCTGGTGGTCAGCCCCTCGCAATTAGGCCATTCCAGAGGATCCAAATTGACTTTACAGACTTACCCCCAGTACAGAGATGGAAGTATCTGCTAGTAATAGTAGACCATTTCACTCACTGGGTAGAGGCTTTCCCAACCGCCAAAGCCGGTGCACCAACCGTGGCCCGACGATTGTTAGAGAACATAATCCCGAGATATGGCATAATGGAATCTATCGACTCAGACTGCGGGACACATTTTGTTTCTAGGCTACACCATTTGATCTGTACTGCCCTGGGTATCCAATGGAAATTCCATGCACCCTGGCATCCCAAGAGCTAGGGTCGAGTTGAGAGAATGAATGGCACACTCAAGACCTAATTGACTAAGCTGATGTTAGAAACTAAGTTACCATGGCCAAAGTGCCTTCCCATTGCCCTATTGAGAATACGTACAGCACCTCGCCGGGATATCGGGGTCTCCCCCTATGAGATGCTGTTCGGATTACCATATTGGAGTAAGGTTGATGGGTGTCCCACTCTACAAGGGGGAGATGTATTTGTCAGAGACTATTTACTGGTCTTATCCCGTTCTTTTGCAGAACTCCGGAGGAAGGGTCTCCTGGCTCAGACTCCGCCGCTCAACTTCCTCTTGCATAAGGTGGAGCCCGGAGATTGGGTACTTGTAAAGACCTGGAAGGCCGAAAAGGTCCAGCCACAGTGGGAAGGACCGTTCCTGGTCCTGTTAACAACTGAAGCCGCTGTTCGGACAAAAGAAAAAGGGTGGGCGCACGCATCGAGGATAAAGGGGCCTATTCTGCCAGAAGGAGAGAGTACTTGGACATGCGGGCCAGGGGACAAGCCGTTGGTGGTAAAGCTGAAAAGACAGCGACAATGAACTCTACCTGGACTGTATTGATGGGGATATTGATCAGTTTACTCCTGTATGTGGGGAAGGGTGAGGGGAGATGTGACAAATGTCGGACTACGGTGAGGCTTGGGAGTCAGATCTATTCGGGGTCATTTGTGTCTCACTCCCATTTGAACGATTGGTGTTACGATGTGAATGCACGGCAAGAATGTTGGGAGGGTGGAAAACCCTATTATCAGGTGTATAATAAAGGGTACGGTGGCAAAGCCCTTGGATGCCCTAACAATGACCGCTGGGTGTGTGTTAACAAAGCTGGGCAGTGGGGGCTACCCTCTGTGTTGCTCGAAGAACATGTGGACAGGGTCAGGGAGACATTAGTACAGAACATTAAACGGAAGTTAGAGAAAGAGCGCGACCGTCAAAGGACGGTCGTTGTCTCCAAGGTGCCGTCTATATACAAGGAGGTAGAAGAAAAGATCAAACTCCCCGAAGTAACACAGAACCTGTTTATTGATCTTACGTCGAGGATAGCCACCGTGTTAAATATTAGCAATTGCTGGGTTTGTGGGGGGCCACATATGACTGAACAATGGCCGTGGTCTGGTCAAAGCTTAGATATATGGGAGTTGCTTCAGTATAATTGGACACATGTCAATGAAAGGAAAGGGCAGGTGTGGAGACTGACTAACAGCCCGGAAGGCCAGTTCTGTGTTGAAGGGAAAGGGAAGGTTGAGGTGGGTATCGGCCCCTGTCAGAGTGTGTTGAATGCAACCACACAAGTCTGGTGGCCTGAGGATATCACATGGTACATTGCTAAACAGGAGAACCGCAATTGTGTGAGGCTGAGCGATGACTCTCGGTTTTGGAATTGTAGCGGCACCGGCCCTTATGAGGGCATCCCTGGGATAAAAGAGGTGTGGAATGGAGTTGCGAAACGGGGGGCCTGCCCCAGATGGCCTATTCTGGATATGCGGTAATCAGGCATATGCCAAGTTGCCCATCGGATGGGCTGGGGTATGTTTCCTGTGTCTAGTTAGACCAGAGTTCTTCTTATTACCCCGGGAGGAAGGCCACGACTTGGGGGTTAAACTATTTGACTCCCTGCGGAGGCCAACAAGGGATATCCAAGTTGGTGATTGGGGGGATGAATGGCCACCGGCCCGTATTATTGAATACTATGAGCCTGCTACATGGGCACAGGACGGATCATGGGGATACCGTACTCCTATCTATATGTTAAATCGAATTATCAGGCTCCAAGCAGTCGTAGAGGTCATTACTAATCAGACCGCCCTGGCCCTGGAGTTGCTGGCTAAGCAGCAGAATCAGATGAGGGCTGCTATATACCAAAACCGGCTTGCCTTGGATTATCTGTTGGCCTCGGAAGGGGGCGTGTGCGGGAAGTTTAACCTGACTAACTGCTGTCTGAAAATTGACGATAATGGTAAAGCGGTTTTGAAGATTCCCGATAAAATTCGGAAACTGGCCCATGTGCCGGTTCAATCCTGGCGTCCTCTTGGTAGCATCGGATGGTAGGATGGTCTCTTAGGTGGTAGTTGGTGGTGCTGGTGTTACTGGTGGCTGGGGGGGGGGCGTAATGCTTTTACTCATCTTACCCTGCCTGACCCCCTGTGTTCAATCTTTAATCCAGAAAAATATTTCCCAACTCCAGGCAGTGGCGATACCCCAACATGGAACGCAGGAACTTAAGGTGCTGTTGCTGTGAAAGACCAAGGATTTCCCGGGCCCTTGATGAGAGGAGGCTTATCTTTGTCATGCACATCCTAAAAAAAGGGTGGAATTGTGAGAGACGATTTCGGTCCAAACAACTGAGGTCTGCATGACCTCAGAATCTAAGGGGAATAGAGCCATAGGGGTAGGGTAAAACATGCTTCTCTGTAATAAAAGACGAGACATCTGCTGCTACGGATTGATAAGACCACTCACATTGACATAGTAGAAAAACAAGTCCTTGATTGATAAGACCACTCACACAGAATAGAAAAACAAGTCCTTGATTAATAGGACCACTAACTCTGACAGAGAAGAATAAGTCCTTGACTGATAAGACTACAGGGTAAGAAAAAAACAACTCGGGAGACATCTGCTATAGACTTTAAGATAAGGATGTAGAATGGAAAATTACTGAACGGTTTAGAATGTGAACCTCGTGACTCTTAAGAGCCACAGAGGGGAGGGACTTGTCCTGTATTTAATCAGAAGACATTGTTAGCCTCGGCACGCTTTTCTCAGAAGGGTGCCCAACTCTGCAGACTTGCTAATAAAACTTTGTTTTCCTGAATTTGTCTAGAGCGATTATTGAGAAGCGATTTTCGTTTTTAACACAAAGGATCTATAAAAGTAATAATACAGGACTAAACAGACCAGAAATATACCCATGGTTCGAGACTGAGGAAGCTAGATATTGACAAAGTGGTGATGAGGGAGCCCAGAGGTGAATCAGAGCAGTATTGGCTGCTATGATCCTGAAGACTCTATGCCAGAGAAAGGCTGCACAAGCGCCTGGCTGCACCTTGCCCCCTACAAAGATGGCGGCAGCGCACGTGTCCCGAATAAAGATGGCGGCGCTCACTCACACCTGCAGCCGCGCTGAGGCAATTCCCCATTTACTGCAAACACGGGACTGGGACGTTCAAATTTGTGTTTTCCGACGTGCACAATTTGTTTGTCAAACCTCTCCGCTCATAGCAACAGTTTTTCTCTCGTTTCCTGTTTATTTCTTTCCTTACCGTATCCTTTCTCTCCATAACTTGCCGAGCATTCATTACAGCGACTCTGCGCCACGCGAGAGGGTGATCACATGGTTTAGTTTAGCTCCGCCTTTCATTCACTTTGATTAGTTGGAGGACCAACATCCTGCTAGGTCATCCAGCTCCACCCACCGTCCTTTCATTGGTCCGGTGCTGACATCAATCACCCGGGGTCCCTTTGGTGGCTCGAGCATGCGCAGTGCGTCCTGCTTGAGCTGATATGTTGGGTAATGTGATGGGAGAGTTTACTGAGGGTAAGAATTCCCTTTGTGTGAGCTCTGCAGTAGATTTCCTTTATTCATGGAGGGAATTGCCTTCCTACTCATGACTGTATAGCTGTGATTGATGAATCAATGCCACCTGAATCAGTACATAAACACCCCATTTTCATTCCTTTTCACAACATCTGAGATTTTTACCACATTGTATCACGCTCTTCTTTGGAAACAAAAACAAAACAGGAATCGGTGCAGGAGGAGGGCATTCATTCCCCTCAGCTTGTTCCCCCATTCTATCAGATCATGGCTGGGCCAATCCAGACCTCAACACCTCTTTTATGCTTGATCCGCATAGCCCTCAACTGCTCAATATTTCTAAAATCTATCTGTCCTCTTAAAATAATTTGAGATAGAATCATAGATTGCCTACTGTGTGGAAACAGGCCCTTCAGCCCAACAAGCCAGAATAACCCTCTGAAGAGTAACCCAACCATTCCCCTCCCACATTAAACTTTCACAATTGTTTGGGCGAGAAAATTCTAGCCATTCACTGAGAGAAAAAAATCTTTATTTTTTTCTAAAATGAATGTTCCCTTATGTAATGTCCCCTGGTTTGAGACTTCACTAGTGCTAGATCGAGTCAACATCTACCCTTTCAAGCTCCTCAGAATCTTGTTTCCGTAAGATCACCCCTGCTTATCTATTCTTGATAGGTCAACCCTTTCGTCCTCGAAGCAGCTAAGTGAATCTTTTTTGAATGGTCTCCGATGTGGTTTATCCTTTATTAAATATGGGAGCTAACATTATATACAGTACTCCAAGTGAGGACTCAGCAACAGCCAGTGTGGTTAACCAATCCTCAGTCCATGCTAATACATTACCCCGATACCATGAGCTCCTAAATTGTGCAATTAACTTTTATGTAGCACCTTATCATTTGCATTTTTAAACTCCAAACACAAAACATAATTGGATTACCCTTTATCAGCCCTGCCTGTTATCTCCTCAATGAACAGTCGCAAATTTGTCAAATATAGTTTCTCTTTCACAAACCCCAGTCTATCATGTTTTAATGATAAGCTTTTCTAAATGTCCTGCAATTTCTTACTTTAATATTCGACTCTGTAGATTCTTTCAGTAGATTTGTTAAGTATGATTCCCCTCTCTGAAATCCATGCGGACTCTGTCCAATCCTGTCACTGTTCAGTAAGTAACTTGATTGTACTCCAATATAGTTAGTAAATGTATCTGTATTTATTTTTTTAAAAATCGATTACTTATAATTGCTGGACCCATGCAATAATCAATGAACTTGTGACCCTGAATTTGGGTTATAATGTTTTTTTTTTCTGTTAATTCCTTTTCATACTGTGTTATGCAGACAGCACCGAATGATCACTCTTAATTGTGAGTAACTTTGAAAATAATATATTTTAAAAATGACATCCCAAAATGCTGCCTCATTATTGTGCAAGGAGGATTTTGCATTCAATAATTTGCAGATAAAATTGAACAGCTTTTTGCTGCAATTTGGCCAGACTGAAGATTACACCAAAGTGGCAACTCTGCTCTCAAATTCTTACTTGACACTGCCCAAGGCGATACTGATGGGTCTTTACTTTGCCATTCTTGTTCACCAGCTTTATTTCCAGGTTTAATCCTATAATCATTCTAGAGCTTGTAATTTTAGACAACTTCTCTTTTAGGTACATATGTAAATATCGTACTGAAATGTTGCACTGAATGGTGCCAAATCTGAAATTAGTCTCTAATCTGATAGTAACATGTTCTGACCCTTCTACGTATGTATTGGCATAAGTCTATGCCCGTTATTTTTCTGAAGCCTGTGTTTCCTGATGAAGGGCTTATGCCCGAAACATTAACTCTCCTGCTTCTCGGATGCTGCCTGACCTGCTGTGCTTTTCCAGCATGACACTTTTCCATACTGATGTCCAGCTTCTTTGGTCGTCACTTTCTTCTTTGAGTAGATTAAACCAAGAATATTTTTTGTTGATCAAAGTGCAATAGGAACCAATTCATGAAATTCAGATATCTCACATTTACCTTAACTATGTGAAGGCTAAGACATTACTAAATGATTGTCAGTAATTGAAACCGTGCTGACAAACTTGTGCAGTATCAGTGCCTCACCTTTAGCGTGTTCCCAGGTATCGCGCAGCTGCAGTATTTTGTTTTGCACTCAGCTATATGTTGTTCTCACTTGTTTCTTTGTGAAAGATTACAAAACTAACTTGTATGAATCATTTCTTTAACCAATGTTGGGAGACAAAAAAGTCAGTATTTCAAGTGCTGATAAAGAAAAATAAACTGATAATCAGTAGAAAGGGTTTTAGATGGATATGGAACAAATGCTGGCAAATAGGACTAGATTAATTTTGGATATCTGATCAGCATGGGCAAGTTGGACTGAAGGGTCTGATTTTGTGTTGTACAACTGTGACTTCATTCTCTCAATTATTCAAGACGTTAAATACTTCGAGGAGAAAAGGAGAATTTATGCAGACAATGCACTTGAAATGATGATTGAGGTATATCAAACTCACATTGTTGCTGTGGTTCTGTTCGCCGAGCTGGAACCACAGCAACGAGCACCCGAGCTACAAATCTTCGCACAAACTTTGAACTCACATTGTTTCATGACCTTTTCCTCTGGGTTCTTCAATGAACAAACTTGTTTTGTTATCTGAATAACTATGTATCATGTGATTTGTTTTGCACAAAATATTTCGTTATGATCTAGTGAACTATTAAGAAGTGTTCATTTTTAGAATTTAGGCAGCTTGATTATTAAGCAAGAAAAGGTTAGCGTTTTACTTCCATTGAATCATTGTTCTATAAAAGGTAACAAGCTTTTTATCTTTTCTGGGCACTGAATATATGGAAGTCAATGCTGAAGGAAAAAATCCTCCTCAGTAATGTTGACACATATGTTGGAGTAATTGCTTCTGATCACTCTTCAGGTTATAGAGGCTCGGAAAGAAATGAGTTGGCCAAAGTTAGCAACGTCATTTGGATGGACTTTGCTCATTGAGGAAACTTGCAGGATCTGTAGAAGGAACACGTGTTTCAGAGTGTATGCAATAAACCTGAACATTGTTATTTTTTTCACAGAGCTTGGGACCCGACTGGAGCAGCAATGAAGCTCGTTTTGTTTTTTTAAATTTCCGAGCTTGCGAAATTATTGTTGGTAAACGCAGGTGATGTTATCAAAGCACATTTCACACTCCCCAGCCAGGAATTTGGTCCCAATTCTGCCAGTCCATCCATTCCTATGGATAAGAGGTATTGTAAATGTGAGCATTCCATTTTACTATTTGAATTGAATACTTCAGTGGTTAAGTCCTCTTGGATTCTTAATTTCAAATTACTCAATGTGATTTTTTTGTCCCCCCTGAATTTGCCAAGCACTGGGCAGTTCTGAAATATTCCAAATATTTACAATAGATGCATTCACACTATTAAAGGAAACCTGGCAGATTTAAATACCATTCGGGTAGTCACCAATAATGCATAAGTAACTTTTTAAATTGCTTACTGTACACTAACACAAGCCAAGTACTACTGAAACCACAGATTGTCTCCCAAGGATTCCCAAATCTAAACGGTGCATTCCAGATATGCTCACTATCACCATCTGGGAGCAGTCTCCCAAAGTGCTCCCAGAATTTAGAAAGCGCACACACTGCCTTCCAAAGCTAAATCTGCTGTCACAGGCTTCACTCTTATTGCATACAATGACATTTATTGTCCAGTTCTTTAACGCGACATGATTTTACAAACAATTTGTAGAAGTGAATGGAAAGTGTGATGTTTGTTTGACCTTTGGCTCTATGTATCAGACTGAACTGAACCTTTAGTAAGATGTGGGTCTTTCCCACAAACTTTGTTTAAAAAAAGCAAAGATTATGCTCTGAGATTTAAATGTTCAATCAGGTTTCATAAAAATCTTTCCAAAAATTGAGAGTTTGACTTCAGCTCCTTTAAAGAGACATGCTCTTGGCCTTCAATTTTGTGACATGTGACCATTCTTTGGTAAAGGTGGCTGTGTGCAACACTGCAGGATGTTGTGCTGAAGTGCCTCATTGGGTGGATGAGCTTTATTACTTGTTTAACTTGGCTAATTTTCAGATGGAATGTTATTTTGAGTTAAATCTTGTTTTTAAACTGAGGTGTGCTTCAGTAACTCAAGTGTAGACACTATGCTCAGGTTTACAATGAACTTTTCACTTTTGCAGATTAGTATTTTCCAATCTGTTTTGTAAATAAAGTTCAATATAAAAAGCACAATGTTGGAGACCCGCAGGTCCAGCAGCATCTCTGAGGGGAATAAAACATTGTAAGTTCAAAGTCTCATGACCTTTTGTCCTTTCAGATGAAGAGTCAGTGAAGTTGAAATGTAACATTTTTTTCTCTTCACCGATGCCCTGAGAACTGCTAAGTTTCTCCAGCACTTTGTTTCTGGGGTTGAGATCTCCAGCACCTGCAGTTTATTCTTTTATTATACATCTATGATTTGACTTGAGGAGCGAGTGGCAGCAACTGTGATCAACGAGGATAAAACTCCCCAACCATGGAAAAAAACAGTTCTTTATACTTTGCAAAACACGACTGTAAATAAGAAATGCAATTAAGCTAAGTGCAAGGCGGCATACCACCTGCCTTGTCTCAAACCTGCTACTCATCTTTGAGGACTAATCTGTCAGAATTGTGTTTGCTCCCTTCCTTTGAGATCACGGTCCACAAATGTTCCTGGGCCGGGCCCAGTTACCACATTGCAGTGGGGTGGGGAGCTTTGTGTCAGCCTGAAGTTTTTGTTAACAGCAACATTTCAGGTTGACGTTGACGGTTTTGACTAATATTGTGTCATCAAACTTGGAGGAAATCCTTCCGAATGTATTGACTAACTGGACTGAACCTGTTTACATGCAGTCCTGTTAGTAGTGCTGTAATGTTCTAAGAATCACACAACACCAGGTTATAGTCCACCAGGTGTAATTGGAAGTACACTAGCTATCGAAGCGCCGCTCCTTCATCAGGTGATTGTGGAGGGCACAATTCTAAGGCACAGAATGTATAGCAAAAATTTATAGTGTGATGTAACTGAAATTTTCCATTGAAAAATACCTTGATTGTCTGTTAAGTCTTTCATCTGTTTGAATACCATGATAGTTTCATTTCTTACATGTGTAAATCACAAAACCTTATTTTAAAAGTTGCATTCCTGATAACACTCAACACTCCCACCAAATCACTCATTGTATTAATCACTGCACAGTCTCAACAAAGGAATGAAACTTGATGGACCACATTACATCTACCAATGCACTGGAAAATACAATACAATCAGCCCTCTTGGCCCTGCAACTTCCGCCTCACTGTGGGCCAACAACAGCAGCAGAACTGTTCTCCAGCCCAATCTGAAATCTCGTGGCCTGGTATAACCCCCACTCAACCATTAACATCAAGCCAGGGGATCAACCCTAGTTCAATGGAGAGTTCCACAGGGCATGCCAGGAGCAATACCAAGCATACATAAAAATGTGGTGCTAACCTGGTGAAGCTACCCAACCTGCACGCCAAACAGTGCAAGCAACACCAAATAGAACTATGTGATCCAACAACCAATGGATCGGATCTGAGCTCTGTAGTTATGCCACACCTAGTCAGGAATGATGGGCAATTAAACAACTCACTGCAGGAAGCATCACAGATATCCCCACCCTTACTGATGGAGGGGTCTCACACATCCATGCAACAGACAAGACAACAGCATTTGCAGCAATCTTCTGCCAGCAGTGCCGAGTGGATGAGCCTTCTACATTGGTCCCTGACATCAC
Organism: Chiloscyllium plagiosum; assembly: GCF_037043375.1. NCBI lineage: Eukaryota > Metazoa > Chordata > Chondrichthyes > Orectolobiformes > Hemiscylliidae > Chiloscyllium > Chiloscyllium plagiosum. The sequence goes on from NW_028270186.1 coordinate 44,041,195, forward strand.
AGACGTGAATCAAATTGGTTGAGAACGTATTTCAAATCAGATCAAGAAACGGAGAAGTAGTGTAAAGGCTGTCAGCCATACTAACATTGTGGCAATAATACTGATGGCTGTGCTCCAGAAATTGCTGCCCAACAAGACAAGTCCAGCATTGGCACCTACTGACATTGTGGAACATTTCCCAGGGATGTTCAACACAAAAACTCAGGACAGAGCCAACCCAGCCAATTTCCCTCCATCAGTCGACACTCGCTCAGCAGTGAAGTGATGGAAGGTGTCATCAACAGTGCTGTCACGCAGCTGCTCAGCAATAACCTTCTGTGACACCCAGTTTGGGGTCTGTCAGGGCCAATCAGTTCCTGAGCTTGTTACAGACTTGATTCACAAACTGACAAACAGCTGAATTCCAGAGGTGAGGTGAGGTGATAGCCCAATCCCACTCCAAGACCATTATTTCGACTTCAGTGATATCACCTGACCTCACCACAGTCTCAGCTCATTTACTGAAACTCTCATTCATTCATTCATTTTGTTAACTCTAGATTTCATTATCTAAACCCACTCCTGGCCAACATCCCACAATCACCCTCCCTATAATATCCAGAATATTGAAAACTCTACCGCCCAAGTGCTCACTTGTACCAGAGCTTGCTGATCCATCAAAAGGCTCCCATTTATAAGCAACAGCAATTTACTTTCACACCCTTGATTTAATTCCTGGCTGTAATCATTCCTATCTCCATGCACCAGACACCCTTTCACATCACAATAACTCATTTTAGTTTAGACTCCCAATGATGTGTTTATTTTTGAGTTCAGCTGTGTGACTGTTTCTACAGATTCCAAGGCAACACGGTCTGGAATTCCCACCCTCTAAGATCTGCTTTCTTCCTTCAAGTCATTCCTGAAAAATTGCTTATTTCGCAAAGGTTTGGTCACCGGACATAATATTCTCCATCTGTGGCCTTATGTCAAAAGTTCTCAATATTTTTGTGAAATTAAAAATGTGTTGATTTGTCCAGATATCTTCTACTCTTCACTATCTCTGAGTGAATAATCTGTAATGTCTCCTACCCAACCACGTTGTGGGAGAACCTTCACTGTACCAACTGCAGCAGTACAAGGAAGTCAAACATTACCTTCTCAACAGGCAACAGAGCTTTGGCCTTGATCACTGGTATCTGTGGAAGGAGAAGTACTTATCATGTTTCAGAGAGTGCAATATGATTTATAGGGAATGAAAATGGTGCAGAATTTGACTGTCAGAAATGGAAGGAAAATCCACTCACTTATTGGAAAAAAGAACTCTTGACTGTCAAAGATATTGTAGAAAAAATAACCTGATAATGGAGCATATGGTCAGGAGCCAGGCAGCAGTGGAAAATTCATTTACAAAAAGGTCTGTGAACGTAATAGTAAAATACTACACATAGCAAAAATATACACGAGAGACTGAGAAAGCTAGACAACAAAAAAGTGGACATCAAGGAGCCCAGAGATGAATCAGAGCAATATGCACTTTTATGATCCCACAATCAGAGATGTCTAGCACAGAAACAGACTCTTCGGTCCAACCCATCTATGCCAAACAGATATTCTAACCTAATCTATTCCTATTTGCCAGCACTTGGCCAACATGACTCTGAACCCTTCCTATTCAAATGCCTTTGAAATGTTACAATTTTAGTTGTCCTTTAGGCTCCTTTTGAATTCCCCCCCTCCAACTCTAAACCTATATCTTCTAGTTCTGGGCTCCACCAACCCTTGTCTATTTACGCTATCCATGTCCCTCACAATTTTATAAACCTCTATAACATCACACCTCAGCCTATGACACTCCAGGGAAAATGACCTCAGCCTATTATGCCTCTCCCTGCAACTCAAATCCTCCAACTCCTTGAAAATCAATTCTCAAACCTTTCAAGTATCAGTGCCTCCTTCTGATAGGAGGGAGACCAGAACTGCACACAATATTCCAAAAGTGACCTAACCAATGACCTGTCCAGCTCCTTTACCCAATGCTCTGACCAATAAGGGGAAGCATACCAAATGCCTTCTTCACTATCGTATCTACCCGCGACTCTATTTTCAAGGAAATATGAACCTACATTCCAAGGTCTCTTTGTTCAGCAAGATTTTCCAAGATCTTACAATTCAGTGTGTGACTCCTGCTCTGATTTGCTTTTCTATAATGCAGCACCTCACATTTATCTAAATTAAACCCTATCTGCCACTCCCCAGCCCATTGTTCCATTCGATCAATATCCCATTGTACTTTGAGATACCCTTTATCACTGTCCACAATACCTCCAATTTTGGTGTCACCTGCAAACTTACTAACTGTACCGCCTCTATTCACATCCAAATCATTTAAGTGAATGACAAAACAAATCCAGAGAAAAAAATCAATTTCTCTGGTTGTGAATATGCTCTGTGGAAATCCTGCCCTATGACTCTCTCCCAGACAGGGCTGCACATGCGTCCCGCTGAACTTTGCCCCCCACAAAGCTGGCGGCTGCACGTGTCCAGTGAATTGTTGCCCCGAATAAAGATGGCGGCGCTTACTCGAGTCAATCGCTGGATGAGGCATTTTCTCGTTTCCTGCAAAAACGAGACTAAGTTTCAAATTTGTATTTTCGATGTGCACCAAATGTCTATAAACCTTCTCAACCCATACCAACACCATTTCCCTCACACTTCCTGCTGTTTATTTCTGTCTTAACCAACAGCTCTCCGTCCACACATCCCGAAACAACCGCGAGGATGATCACGTGGTATAGTCTAGTCCCGCCCCTAAATCACCCTGATTGGTCGGAGGACCAACTGCCCCGCCAGGTCCTCCAGCTCTGTCCCTGCCTTTCCATTGGTCCGCCGCTGACATCAATCACCTGGAGCCCATTGTTGGCTGGAGCATACGGATTGCTTCGTGGCTTTTGTTGCTGTTCATGAGTTACAAGAGTTAAAAATGACAACACCATCTCAAAACCACCTGATGAAGAAGCAGCAAACCTAGTGCTTCCAAATAATCCTGTTGACCAATAGCCTGGTGTTCTGTGAACTTTAATTTTATCCATCCCAATTCAACATCAACACCTCCAAGTCACGAATGAGGGAGGATGTATAACAGAAGAAGAACTAGGAACAGGAGAAGGCCGTCCTGCCCTTCTAGCCTGCTCTGCCATTCAATAAGATCATGGCTGATCATTTCGTGGACACAGAACCATTTACCCAGGTTCTCACCATGTCCATTAATTAATTACGTTTTAAAATAATCTAACCTAGCTTGAAAAACGTTTTCTGAACTAGCATCAACTACTTCCCTGGGCAATGAATTCCATCGAGGTCAAGAAGTCCCTTCTCAATTCAGTCTTAAATTTGCTGCGTCTAGTCTTGTACTGATGCCCTCTTGTCCTAGCTTCACCTGCCAATGGAAACATCTCTCTACTTCTATTTTATCCATTCCATTCATTATTTTATGTGTTTCCATTCTTCTGAATTCCAATGAATATAATCCCAATCTACTCAGTCTTTTTACCTCAGTCTCTCTTAAGCCAACCCCCATCAACTCCGGAGTCAACCTAGTTAACATCCTCGTCATCCCCTTCTCGTGCCAATACATCCTTTCTCAACTAAGGAGTTAAATACTACATGCAGTACGCCAGGTGTGGTCTCACCAGCACCCAAATACAGCTGGAAAATTACCTCTGCTTTTAAACACAATCCCTTCAGCAATGAAGGACAAAATTCCTTTTGTTTTCTGAACTGATTGTTGTACCTGGTGACCAACCTTCATGCAGAAGGATGCTCAGGTCCCTCTGCAGAGCAAATGATGCAACTTTTTAACATTCAAGTTTTTTTTTTAAATGTTAGTACAACCAAAGAGTATAAACTTTATATTTATGAACATTCTACTTCATTTTACAGACCATTACCACTCACTCAATGTATCTATGTTCCTCTGCAAAGTTTCACACTCCTCCACTCACTTTGTTCCGCTAATCATCTTAGTGTCACATGCAATCTTTGACACCCTACATTTGGTTCCAACTCCAAATCATCTGTATCAATTGTAAATAATTGCAGCCCCAACACCGATCCCTGAGGCACACTACTTATCAATGATTGCAAGCCAGAATAATACTTATTTATCCCCACACTTTGCTTCCTGTTCGACAACTAATCTTCTACCCCTTACACCATGCACCCTTATATTATGCAACAGCCTCTTGCACAGCACCTTGTTGATGGTCTTTTGGAAATCCAGCTACACCACATCCACTGGGTCCCCATTGTACACCTTGCTTGAAATGTCTTCATAGAATTCCAAAAGATTGGTCAAGCATCGGGAGGGTCACAGTTATCAATCCAGGATTGTGATGTCCTAGTGGACATCAGTATAACAGAGGGGACATCAGGTTTCCCATGAGTGTGTGGGAATGCTGCCTGGGATGTTTTTGTTTAGTGTTCCCCCTCCAACACTGTACATATATCATGTCTCGTGGACCAGCGTCTTCAACAATTTTTAATTCCTATAACAGTTCCTGTCCCTGTAACCTCCTCCCTTCCCGATAGTCCCTCCACACATTTGAAATGTACTGCATTCTAGACTACCATCTCTATCTCTATAACTTGCTTCAGTGCCTACAACATGCCTTATCTCAGTAGTTTCCTCTTCCAATAACTGGAGAAAGAGGCATGCAGAACAGAAACGGTTCCTTCGATCCAACTAGTCCATGCTGATCACGGTTCCTGAACGAGTCATATTTGCCTGCGTTTGGTCCCTATCCTGTCAAACCTTCTCCTCTCCATGTACCTGACCAAATGTCTTTTCCATGATGGAATTGTACTTTTCTCGACCACTTCAGCGGCAGCTCATTCAATGTGTGCACCATTCTCTGTGTGGAAATGTTCTCCAGTGGTTGTTTTTAAGTATTTCATCTCCCACCTCATATTTCAGCCCTCTCGTTATGGATTCCCCTACCCTGAGATAGAGACCTTCACTATTCACCCTACGTATACCCCTCATGTTTTTATAAACCTTTATAAGGTCACCCCTCAGCCACCTACACCCAATGGAAATGCGAAGGATAATGATACAAATATTTCTGTCACGGCCCCCACTGCAACTTTGCCACAATGTTCTGGTATACACTTGTTCAGGACCTAGGGCTTTCTCTACCTTTGTGTGCTAAGACCTCCAGCACCATGTCTTCTGTAATGGGGACTCTTTTCAAGACATTACTATTTATTTCCTTTTGTTTCCTAATCTTTGTCCACAGTACGTTCTGACATGAAATATTCATTTCGGGTCGCGCCCATCTCCTGTGGTTCCACACATGAATGGCCTTATTGATCTGTGAGGGGCTCTATTGTCTCTCTCGTAGCTTTTTTGTACTTGTATGCTGTAGAATCTCTTTGTATTCTCCTTAACTTTATCTGTCAAATCTATCTCATTCCACCCATGTTGCTTTGCAGTTTATCCAGCCTCTCTGTTTCTGTCAAACTCTCCAGTATCAGTAACATCTTCGTCAATCTTTGCTCCATTTACAGTTTCAGAATATGCTTCCTAAAGCAGGAGGATCGGAATTCCACACAGTACTCCAACTGGAGTCCCAGCAATGTCTGATACAGCCGAATCATGATGGACCAACTCATGTTTTCAATGCTCTGACCCATGAGGGCTAGTGTGTCAAATCCATTTTCCCCGCCCTGTCCACCTGTGATGCCACTTCCATGGAACAATGTAACTGCAGCCCTTGGTCTCTCTCCGTTTGACACCACTGCACAGAGCTCTGCCATTAATTGTGTTCGTCGTCCCTGGTTTGTCTTAACAAAATCCAATACCTTAATTCAGCTCCATCTTTCATTTTTTAACCCACTGGCTCAGTTGGTTAAGATCACCTTTGTTAACTGTATTCACTGCCCACTATAACACTTATTATACTATCCACTTATTATACTATAAACTTACTAACAATAATTCATATATTCTCGTTTATGTCAATAATGCACATATGTGGACCCTGCACCGATCCTTATGGCACACCGCTGGTCAGAGGCCCCCAGTCTGCACAACAACCCTCTCCCACTACCCTCTGTCTCGTACTGTCAATCCCATTTTGTGTCTGTTTGGCATGCTCTCCCTGATCCCATGTGATCTAACTTTAGTAACCAGTGCACCAGGCTCAACCCTGTCAAAGGCCTTGCTAAAGTCAGGATAGACAACGTCTACTGCTCTGCCTTCATCCATCCTCTTGGTCACCTCTTCAACAAACTCTATCAAGTTTGAGAGACACGACTTTGCATGCACAATTCCCTGCTCGGGCCCCAAAATAAACAAAAAAACTAAAATAAAAAACAAAAAAACACAGAGATGGGCTCAAGTGCGTATACTTCAACGCAAGGAGTATCAGAAATAAGGTGGGTGAACTTAAGGCGTGGATCGGTACCTGGGATTACGATGTTGTGGCCATCACGGAAACGTGGATAGATGAGGGACAGGAATGGCTGTTGGAGGTTCCTGGTTACAGGTGTTTCAGTAAGATTAGGGAAGGTGGGAAAAAAGGAGGGGGGGTGGCATTGCTAATTAGAAATGGTATAACGGCTGCAGAAAGGAAGTTTGAGGGGGATCTGCCTCTGGAGGTAGTATGGGCTGAAGTCAGAAATTGGAAAGGTGCAGTCACCTTGTTGGGTGTTTACTATAGGCCCCCCAATAGCAGCAGAGATGTGGCAAACAGATTGAGAAACAGATTTTGGAAAGGTGCAGAAGCCACAGGGTCGTAGTCATGGGCGACTTCAACTTCCCAAATATTGATTGGAAGCTCTTTAGATCAAGTAGATTGGATGGGGGGGTGTTTGTGCAGTGTGTCCAGGAAGCTTTTCTAACGCAGTATGTAGATTGTCCAACCAGAGGGGAGGCCATATTGGATTTGGTACTCGGTAATGAACCGGGACAAGTGGTGGGCTTGTTAGTGGGTGAACATTTTGGTGATGGTGACCACAATTCTTTCACCTTGGTTATGGAGAGAGATAGGTGCGCACAACAAGGTAGATTTTATAATTGGGGGAAGGGAAATTACGATGCTGTAAGGCAGGATTTGAGGAGCATACGTTGGGAGCATAGGCTGTCAGGGAAGGATGTGGTGGAAAGGTGGAACTTTTTCAAAGAGCAGATACGACGTGTCCATGATATGTATGTACCTATCAGGCAGGAAAGAAATGGTCGTGTGAGGGAGCCTTGGTTGACGAGAGAGGTTGAATGTCTGGTAAAGAGGAAGAAGGAGGCTTACATAAGGTTGAGGAAACAGGATTCAGACAGAGCAGTGGAGGGATACAGGATAGCCAGAAGGGACCTGAAGAAAGGGATTAGGAGAGCTAAGAGAGGGCATGAAAAATCGTTGGCGAATAGGATCAAGGATAACCCCAAGGCATTTTATGCGTATGTGAGAAACCTGAGAATGACGAGAACGAGGGTAGGTCCGATCAAGGACAGTAGTGGGAGACTGTGTATTGAGTCGGAAGAGATAGGCGAGGTCTTGAACAAGAACTTCTCTTCAGTATTTACGAACGAGAGGGACCGTATTGTAGAAGAGGAGAGTGTGAAATGGACTGGTAAGCTAGAAGAGATAACTGTTAGGAAGGAAGATGTGTTGGACATTTTGAACAACTTGAGGATAGACAAGTCCCCCGGGCCTGACGGGATATATCCTAGGATTATGTGGGAAGCAAGAGAGGAAATTGCAGTACCGTTGGCAATGATCTTCTCGTCTTCACTGGCAACGGGGGTGGTACCAGGGGACTGGAGAGTAGCGAATGTTGTGCCCCTGTTCAAAAAAGGGAATAGGGATAACCCCGGGAATTACAGGCCTGTTAGTCTTACTTCTTTGGTAGGCAAAGTAATGGAAAGGGTACTGAGGGATAGGATTTATGAGTATCTGGAAAGACACTGCTTGATTAGGGACAGCCAGCACGGATTTGTGAAGGGTAGGTCTTGCCTTACAAGTCTTATTGAATTCTTCGAGGAGGTGACCAAGCATGTGGATGAGGGTAGAGCAGTGGATGTAGTGTACATGGATTTTAGTAAGGCATTTGATAAGGTTCCCCATGGTAGGCTTATGCGGAAAGTCAGGAGGTATGGGATAGAGGGAAATTTTGCCAATTGGATATAAAACTGGCTAACCGGTCGAAGGCAGAGAGTGGTGGTAGATTGTAAATATTCAGCCTGGAGCCCAGTTACAAGTGGAGTTCCGCAGGGATCAGTTCTGGGTCCTCTGCTGTTTGTAATTTTTATTAATGACTTAGATGAGGGAGTCGAAGGGTGGGTCAGTAAATTTGCAGATGATACGAAGATAGGTGGAGTTGTGGACAGTGAGGAGGGCTGTTGTCGGCTGCAGAGGGACTTAGATATGATGCAGATCTGGGCTGAGGAGTGGCAGATGGAGTTCAACCCTGCCAAGTGTGAGGTTGTCCATTTTGGAAGAACAAATAAGAATGCGGAATACAGGGTTAATGGTAGGGTTCTTAGTCAGGTGGAGGAACAGAGGGATCTTGAGGTCTATGTACATAGATCTTTGAAGGTTGCCACTCAGGTGGATAGAGTTTGTAAGAAGGCCTATAGAGTATTATCGTTCATTAGCAGAGGGATTGAATTCAAGAGTCGTGAAGTGATGTTGCAGCTGTACAGGACTTTGGTTCGGCCACAGTTGGAGTACTGTGTGCAGTTCTGGTCGCCTCACTTTAGGAAAGATGTGGAAGCTTTGGAGAGGGTGCAGAGAAGATTTACCAGGATGTTGCCTGGAATGGAGAGGAAGTCATACGAGGATATGTTGAGAGTTCTCGGCCTTTTCTCGTTGGAACGGCGAAGGATGAGGGGTGACTTGATAGAGGTTTATAAGATGATCAGAGGAATAGATAGAGTAGACAGTCAGAAACTTTTTCCCCGGGTACAACAGAGTGTTACAAGGGGACATAAATTTAAGGTGATGGGTGGAAGGTATAGGGGAGATGTCAGGGGTGGGTTCTTTACCCAGAGAGTGGTGGGGGCATGGAATGCGCTGCCCGTGGGAGTGGGAGAGTCGGAATCATTGGCGACCTTTAAGCGGCATTTGGATAGGTACATGGATGGGTACTTAATCTAGGTTAGAAGTTCGGCACAACATCATGGGCCGAAGCGCCTGTTCTGTGCTGTATTGTTCTATGTTCTATGTTCTATATGCTGATTATCCCTAATCAATCATTGCCTTTCCCAACGCATGGAAGGCCTGTCCCGCGGATTCGCTTCCAACAACATTTGCACCACTGACATCAAGCTAATTCGTGTTTTTGTCCCTAACTTTCTGTCGCAGCCTTTCCTAAATACTGGCACAACATTAAGCAACCTCCAGGCTCCGAGCTCACTACCCGTGGCTGTCAGTGATAGAAATATCATTGAAGTTTCTTCCTTAACTTAACCCAATGTCCTGGGGTATACTTGATTAGTTCCCAGGGAGTTGTCTAATTTTAATGTGTTTGAAAACCTTCAGCACCTCCTGTTCTCCAATGTGGATTTGTTTGAAAACACCCCTGTTGATTTCCCTGCTTCCCTAGTGTTTCTCCCACAGTAAGTTCTGACGTGAATTGTTTGTTTCGGATCTCAGCTATTTCCTGTGGCTTCACACACGGATGGCTTCATTAATGTTTAAGGAGTCACATTCTGTCCCGAGTTAATCCTCTGTTGTTAATATACTTGTCGAATCTCTCTGGATTTTCCTGAACCTTCTCTACCAAAGTTCCGTCAGTTCCCCTTTAGGCCCTCATGGTTTCCCTCTTAAGAGTATTACTACACCCACAATGTTCTTCAAGGGATTGACTTAATCGAGCTGGCTATATATGACATGTGCCCCCTTTTGTCTTGACCAGAACCTCAATATCCCAAGTCATGCAGTGTTTCTCACTTGTGTCAGCATTGTCCTTCACACTAACAGGAATATGCTGCCCCTGAAATCTTAATTTATTTATCTTTGAAAGAATCCCATTTGCCCGACGTCCTTTTACTTTCAAATAGTCTCCATGAATCAACTTTTGGACAGTCTTGCCTAATAACTTCTGGACTGGTGCAAGGTCAATTTTGATCATTAACTTGTGAACCAGGCCTGTCCTTTTCCATCGCTATTTTCAAACTAATAGATTGTAGTGACTTTGCCAAATATCCCCCCCCTCCCCCCCCCCCCCCCCCCCCCCCACCCCGCCACAAACGCTTCAACCCCTTCCACTTCCTTGTTTCCCGAAGGGAGGTCAGATTTCATCCCTTTCTCCAGTCGGAACAGTTACATACTGACTGAGACAGTTTTCTTGAACACACTGAACAAATTCCTCCCATCCAAGCTGTGAATATTATGGCAGTCCCAATCTAGGTTTAGAAAGTTAAAATCCCCGACCATTACAACCCTATCATTCTTACAGATATTTGAGATCTCCGACATATTTGCTGCTCAATTTCCCACTGACTACTGCGGGCCTGTAGTGCCGTCATATCAAACTGATCATCCAGCCGTATTTCTCAGTTCCACTAATACAGCTTCACTGGGCGATCCCCCGGAATATCCTCTCGAAGCGCTGCAGTGATGTTTTCACTGATCAAACACACCAATCCCCCTCCTCTCTTGCCTCCCCTTCTATCCTTCCTGTAGCATCTGTCCCTGGAACATTGAGCTGTCTGTCCTGCCCCTCCTCAGCTCCCTGTCCCATGCTCCCATCCATGCCATGTATTCACCTGTATAACCTGTTAGTCCTTTTACATTAAAGTAAATGCAGCTTAATTGATCAGGTTTCCCCCATTGCCTGCTGTGCTCTTGCCTGCCTTGTCAATTGAAATGACTCACTTGAAATTCTGTCCTAGCCTCAACCTTCAGACTGTAGCCTGAGACCACCCCCCTCACTGTGGACAACACCCTCACCTTTCATGTCATCTGCAAACCGACTAATGATACCTTCTGCTTTCATATCCGAGTGATTAATGTCCATAAGGAACAGCAATGGTTCCTGCACAGATCCCTGTGGTACACCCACTGGGCAAAGGGTTTCAATCAGAAAACCAACCCTCCAACAATTTTGGATCCAATTTGCCAACTTGCCTTGGATCCCATGGGCTCTTCCCTTTTGGACCAGCCTTCCACTTGGGACCTTGTCTAAGGCCTAAATGAACTCCATGTAAAACACAACATCTGCACTGCCCTCATCAATACCGTCAATCGTAATTTCAAAGAAACCTCAGCATATTTCATCAGACATTATCTTCCTCTTCCAAATCCATGCTGACTATCACTAACCGATCCCTGCCTTTCCAGTTATTGATTCAGCCTGTCCCTCAGAATTGTTCCCAATTTCCCTCCCACTGCTGTCAGACTATCTGCTCTGTAATTACCTGGCCTATTCCTACTGCCCTTCTTGAACAAAGGAACCACATTAACGATCCTCCAGTCATTCGGCACTTCACCTGTGGCCAGTAAAGTATTAAATATATCGATCAGGGCCCCAGAAGTCTCCTCCCTTACCATAGCATCCTGGGATACAGTTCATTGGGTACTGGGGATTTCTCCACCTTTATGCCTGTGAAACTATTTAATACCTCCTCCTTATTGATCTTAACATATACTTGAACCTCACAAACCCAACTAAAATCCCCGGCTACAATGTCTTTCTCCTGTGTGAATACAGATGGGAAGTATTCATTGAATACCTCACCTGCTTTTTCTGGCTCCATGCACAGATTGTCCCTTTGGTTTCTCACAGGCCTCCCTCTTTCACTGGGAATCCTCTTACTCTCACGATGCGGATAAAGTAACTGTGGCTTTTCCACAATCATACCTGCCAAATATATTTCATTACTATTGTATTCCCCTCATTTTCCACAATCCCTTTGCACTCTCTATACTTGTGAAGAGCCTCACCTGATTTTATTGCACTGTACTTTTTTTTATCGAACTCACGATATCACTTGTTCAGTATTCCCTGGACTTGCTGCCTTTACTATTCACTCTTCAAGGAACACCCCGGCCCTGCGTTCTCACTGCATCACTTTAAAATTCTCCACTTTTCTAATATGCACCAAATTGTAGGGAGTTCCTCCTTGTCTCTGTTTGCCAGACCCTCTCAAATGAGCGCAATACTGATGGGAGACTCAGTTGTGAGGTGGACAGACAGGAGACTGTGTGGCTGCAGAAGAGACCCCAGGATGATGTGCTGCCTCCCGGGTGCCAGGGTCAAGGGTGTCTCTGAGCGGTTACTGAACATTCTGAAGGTGGAAGGGGAACAGCCAGAGGTCATTGTGCACATCGGCCCATATGACAAAGGTAGACAAAGGGATGGGGTCCTGTGGAATGAGTACAGGGAGTTAGGTAAGAAGTTAAAAAAGCAGAATATTGACGTTAATGATCTCCAGATTACTCCCAGTGCCACGTGCCAGTGAGGATAGAAATAGAAAGGTGGGCCAGATGGATGTGTGGCTGAGGAGCTGGTGTAGAGGGCAGGGTTTTCAGTTCTTGGGTCATTGGGATCTCTTCTGGGGTAGAGGTGACCTGTACCAGGGGGATGGATGGCACTGGATGCAGAGGGGCACCAGTATCCCTGGGAGGAGATTTGCTAGTGTTACCCGGGCAGCATTTAAACTAGTTTGGCAGGGAGTTGAGACTCTGAATAAGACAGGGGCCATCAACTAGTCAGGGGAAAATGCATCAGCCATCAAGAGCAAGTTTCCTATCCAGGATATCCGGGTACAGTATAGGGAGGGAAAAGACTTCTAGTTTAAAAGGCATTAATTACAACGCACAAAGCCTGACTGGTAAGCAGACAAGTTCAGACCATGGATTAGCTCTGAGGACTGGGATATTATAGCCAGAACAGAAACATGGCTGAGAGAAGGGCAGGACTGGCAGCTCAGTGTTCCAGGATACAGAAGCTACAGGTGTGACAGAAGGACAAGTAGGTGAGGAGGGGGAGTTGTCCCTTTGATTAGGGACGACATTACAATAGTGCTTAGAGACAATATTGTTAAGCGGTCCTCAAATGAGGCCATATAGTTAAAAGTTAGAAACAAAAAAGGGATGGTGAGTCTGCTGGGATCGTGTATTAGACCCGCAAATAGCCAGCGGGTACGAGAGGAGAAAATGTGTAGTGAGATTGCAAGTACCTATAAAAACAATAGAGTAGCATTGGTTGGAGATTTTAACTTCCCCTAGATTGACTGGGTCACCCAGAGTGTAAAAGGACCATATGGGGTGGAATTTGTCAAATATGTCGAAGAAAGTTTCCTAAACCAAGGTGTACAAGGCTCTACGCTACTCAGGCGGATGCAACACTGGACCTCCCCTCAGAAACCGAGGTCAGGCAAGTGACTGAAGTGTCAGTCGGAGAGCACTTTGGGTCCAGTGACCACAACTGTCTTTGTTTGCATATAGTTAAGGAGAAAGATCAGACAAGTCCACAGATTAAGGTCTTTAACTGGAACAGGGCCAATATTGGGGACATTCAGAAGGATCGAGCAGGGTGAAGGTAACAATCACACAACACCAGGTTATCATCCAGCTGGTTTACACAGGAACCTCGATTATCTGAACGAGATGGGCAGGCAATAGTTCATTCAGATAATTGATGATTCAATTAATCCATTCAATGCCTTTCCTCTCGGGCTTGGAGTTTTCGGTAATGTCTAGTCCCCGTTGAGGTGACTAGGCAGCACCAAACCATGCGTGAGCCTTCTTGCCCCGCCAGCCCCCCAAAACACCCCGCTGCTCGCTCCCATACCCTTCAACCCCATCATCACCCACCCCTCAACGTCGCCCTGCCCGCCAGACCCAAACTCATCCAACAGCGACCCAGCCTGCCCCCGCCATCAAAACCGTCCAAAGCCACCCTCCACTCGGCACCTGCCCCTGCCCCCAAACCTATCCAACACCACACTGAACCCGCCCAAAACCTGTCAAACACTGCCTCCAACAGTGCCCCTCCAGTCCCACACCTGTCCAACACTGCCACCCCGCCCGCCCCACCCACCGTTTGCGCCCATACCCCCGGCTGTCCCGCCACTTGTGCGCCCCTGCACCCGTCATCTCCTCCCCTTCCTGGGCAGCCGGAGTGGGCACCAACAGTAAGACAGCTGCTGCCTTTGGTGGATTAAGTCTCTAATAGCGCATGCACACACACATGCACACATAGCCACGCACACAACTTTTTACTGCAACATTGCGAAAAGTTCCACCTCTGCACTGTACAGGACAATGTTCGAGAGAATATCTAGGGAGGCGGGGGGTTAGGATGTACCCCTATGTAGAACTCTAGGCTAAGTGTGGGGAGAGCCAGAGAGGGTGGGAGGTCAGTCATTTGGAGATGGTACCAGGGCTCAATGTCCAGGACTGTTCTCGACAGGATTTCTGCGAGCCGAGATCTGTTTTAATCAGTGTGAACAAAAAAAAAAACACAATCAGGGTTGAATAAGCTCTTTGATATAATGTTTCTATCGGGACCTCGAGATCTCCTTTGGATAATCCGATATTCAGATAATTGATGTTTGGATAATCGAGGACCCTCTGTGTTTGGAAGCGCTTGATTTACATGCTCTGATGATCATTCTAAAAGATTAAAGACTTAATCAAAACCTGTTTAATATTTCATTCCATGACACTGCCATCCTGTTGCTATAAATTCTGTGTCTTATGACTGTGCTCCACAACCACCTGATGAAGAAGCAGCACTTCGAAAACTAGTGCCTCTAAATAGACCGATTGCTCCTGTAGCTGGTGTTGTGTGGTGTTTAACTTTGCCCACCCCAGTCCAACACCGGCACGTCCAAATCATAGGTCGGTATGTTTAAAGGAAAAGGAATAACTGGCAAATGGGAGGTTTTTCAAAGTGTGATCTCAATAATCTGGTATGTCCCTGTTAGTGTGGAGGGAAAATCCCTTACAACCCTTCCAATTTTGACCATTCTGGAGATAGTTACTAATGCTCCCTCATCTGTGTAACTGTTTTCCAACTAAAATTACTGCCCTTCTGGAAAATCTGTCGGACTCCACAACCTCCATATCTAAATAATCTGCAGAGCCTAAACTTTCCTGTATCTGAAAACATCTTCAGCCATGATTACCCTCCATATCTCTATTTGTTCCTCCAATCTATACAACTCACTTTATCACTGTAATCTGGTCGATTCGCCTAATACATTCCTGACTGGGTAAACTACTCCATTCGACCAACATCCTTATCCCTGTAAACTGGACCATCCCTCCCAACCTCCCCATCTCCATGAACTCCTGCAGGCCATACAGCTCTCTGCATTTCTGTAACCTCCTGTGGCCTCTATTGTCGTCCCTCCCTGTGAAACCACCTCCAAACCCCACATCCATCCCAGTCTGGGTCATCTGCTTCAGATCAGGCCATTGGTGTTTCTGTTACCGCTGGCACTCCGAGCAAACCTTTCTAATTGTGTCTATTCTTTCCGATTCCATCCTCTCCAGCCTCCTGTAACCTCTTCCTGCCATTGTAACCCTCCCTGTTTGGAACACAGTACAGCACAGTTTCTGCAGTAACCACATATTTCTGGTGACCAACTCATATTTATCCCTGTGTCACAAGTTATTGCTGATACTTTGACAATTCCAAAAAAAACTGTAATTGACTTTTTTTCCCAGAATGTCCTGTCATAGCCTAATTCACTGATATACAGTTTTAGTTAAACTCTGTGCCTTCCTGTTCCCTTCTGCTTGTCTTCAGTCACATCCCCATGCTGTTCTGATGCGTCATCTTTTATATTTGGACAGGGTTCACCTGAACCCTGTCCCTGCATCCTCTCTGTCAGTTTAAAGCCCTGTCCATAAACCTGCCGATATGATTGGCCAGGCCAATTCTCCCAGCACGGTTGTTTTTAATTCACTCGTAGGATGTTGCTGTCTCTGGCTGGCCAGCATTTCATGCCCACCCCCGAGCTGCCCTTGAGCTGAGTGGCTTACCAGGTCATTCCTGGGGGCAGTTGAGTCAACCTCCTTGCTCTGGGTCTGGATTCCTATGTAGGCCAGACCAGCAGCCCATAACAGATTTCCTTACTTAAAGGGTATTAAGCAGTCAGATGCTACCAGCATTAAATTCTGGATGAACAGTTGAGTGAGAGTAACACTAGGCCATTGCCTGGCCCACTGATAGCTCGCTCATCCATGCGTACCGATCCCAGTGCACCTTCTTCGTGACGATGGTTTGATCGTGATACCATCCTGCACTCTGGTGATATCACACAGTCTCACTCCATGTGGTATCTGTCACTGTGAGGGTCTAATTGCTGCCGCCGACTGCACCTTTTGCAGCTACTCCAGATCCTGAGCCAACAGAATTCTCCACTCCAGAGAGACGCAGCAGCACAGACCATGGATGGATACTGGGATTTTTCAAATCTCTGTGGGACTCAGTGGCTTTCTTCATGTGTAATCCTCACTGCATCAGTCTAATTTCCCATTCTGTCTGATCCTCTGTCTTCTGTAGGTGCTCAGGATGATCCTGACTCAGCAGAATTCCCAACTGCTGTTTCGTCCATCACCACACTGAAGACAGTTTGTCAGCCAGGGAGAGATGGAGAGTGAGATCTGGAGCCTTCAGTAAATCCTGCAGTTAGGTAAGATCACTCACAGTGAACAGAGCTGAATGTATTTAAGGGATTGAACTTTGGTCCAGAAGACATGACATAGATACAGTGTTGAAGAACGAACACAGAGCAATATTTGTCCCAGGCTCAATCCACACCCTTTTGTTAATTTTCATCTCTCCTGTACTGAGCCTTCCTGTGTCAATATAGGAAGTTGACAGTTAGCAATCCAGGCCTGTGCTGTCTTAGTGAGGATCAGTAAAACAGAGGGGAAAGCAGGTCTCCCTCAAGGATAAAAATCTCACAAAACCAGGCTTTAGTCCAACAGGTTTAATTGGAATTCTGGATCAGTGGTGCTGGAAGAGCACAGCAATTCAGGCAGCATCCGAGGACAGGCAAAATCGACGTTACGGGCAAAAGCCCTTCCCGAAACGTCGATTTTGCCTGTCCTCGGATGCTGCCTGAATTGCTGTGCTCTTCCAGCACCACTGATCCAGAATCTGGTTTCCAGCATCTGCAGTCATTGTTTTTACCTCGAGGTTTAATTGGAAGCTCACTAGCTTTCGGAGCGACACTCGTTCATCAGGTGATAGTGGAGGGCTCAATCCTCACACACAGAATTTATCGCAAATATTTACAGTGTAATGTAACTGAAATTATACATTGAAAAATGGATTGTCTGTTAAGCCTTTCATCTGTTAGAATACAGTGATAGTTCCACTTCTTTCATGTACAATAATCCCATCCTGCACTCAGTAAAATAGTCCCATCCTGCTCTCAGTACAATAATCCCATCCAATATTCAGTACAATAATCCCATTCCGCACTCAGTACAATAATCCCATCCCACACTCAGTACAATAATCCCATCCTGCTCTCAGTACAATAATCCCATCCAGTACTCAGTACAATAATCCCATCCCGCACTCAGTACAATAATCCCATCCTGCACTCAGTACAATAATCCCATCCTGCACTCAGTACAATAATCCCATGCCGCACTCAGTACAATAATCGCATCCCGCACTCAGTACAATAATCCCATCCCGCACTCAGTAGAATAATCCCATCCCGCACTCAGTATAATAATCCCATCCCGCACTCAGTACAATAATCCCATCCTGCACTCAGGACAATAATCCAATCCCGCACTCAGTACAATAATCCCATCCCGCACTCAGTGCAATAATCCCATCCTGCATTCAGTACAATAATCCCATCCCGCACTCAGTACAATAATCCCATCCTGCACTCAGTACAATAATCCAATCCCGCACTCAGTACAATAATCCCATCCCGCATTCAGTGCAATAATCCCATCCTGCATTCAGTACAATAATCCCATCCTGCACTCAGTACAATAATCCCATCCTGCACTCAGTACAATAATCGCATCCCACACTCAGTACAATAATCCCATCCTGCACTCAGTACAATAATCCCATCCTGCACTCAGGACAATAATCCAATCCCGCACTCAGTACAATAATCCCATCCCGCACTCAGTGCAATAATCCCATCCTGCATTCAGTACAATAATCCCATCCCGCACTCAGTACAATAATCCCATCCTGCACTCAGTACAATAATCCAATCCCGCACTCAGTACAATAATCCCATCCCGCATTCAGTGCAATAATCCCATCCTGCATTCAGTACAATAATCCCATCCTGCACTCAGTACAATAATCCCATCCCGCACTCAGTATAATAATCCCATCCCGCACTCAGTACAATAATCCCATCCTGCACTCAGTACAATAATCCAATCCCGCACTCAGTACAATAATCCCATCCCGCACTCAGTGCAATAATCCCATCCTGCATTCAGTACAATAATCCCATCCTGCACCCAGTAGAATAATCCCATCCCGCACTCAGTACAATAATCCCAGCCTACACTGAGCACAATAATCCCATCCCGCACTCAGTACAATAACCCATCCTGCACTCAGTACAATAATCCCATCCAGCACTCAGTACAATAATCCCATCCCGCACTCAGTACAATAATCCCATCCTGCAGTCAGTACAGTAATCCCAGTCTGCAGTCAGTACAATAATCCCATCCCGCACTCAGTACAATAATCCTATCCTGCAGTCAGTACAGTAATCCCAGTCTGCAGTCAGTACAATAATCCCATCCCGCACTCAGTACAATAATCCCATCCTGCAGTCAGTACAGTAATCCCAGTCTGCAGTCAGTACAATAACCCATCCCGCACTCAGTACAATAATCCCATCCTGCACTCAGTACAATAATCCCATCCCGCACTCAGTACAGTAATCCCATCCTGCAGTCAGTACAGTAATCCCAGTCTGCAGTCAGTACAATAATCCCATCCCGCACTCAGTACAATAATCCGATCCCGCACTCAGTACAATAATCCCATCCCACACTCAGTACAATAATCCCATTCTGCACTCAGTACAATAATCCCATCCTGCACTCAGTACAATAATCCCATCCTGCACTCAGTACAATAATCCCATCCTGCACTCAGTACAACAATCCCATCCTGCAGTCATTACAGTAATCCCAGCCTGCAGTCAGTACAATAATCCCATCCCACACTCAGTACAATAATCCCATTCTGCACTCAGTACAATAATCCCATCCCGCACTCAGTACAATAATCCCATCCTGCACTCAGTACAATAATCCCATCCCGCACTCAGTACAATAATCCCATCCTGCACTCAGTACAATAATCCCATCCCGCACTCAGTACAAAATCCCATCCTGCACTCAGTACAATAATCCCATCCTGCACTCAGTACAATAATCCCATCCTGCAGTCAGTACAGTAATCCCAGCCTGCACTCAGTACAATAATCCCATCCCGCACTCAGTACAATAATCACATTCCGCACTCAGTACAATAATCCCATCCTGCACTCAGTACAATAATCTCATCCTGCACTCAGTACAATAATCCCATCCCGCACTCAGTACAATAATCCCATTCTGCACTCAGTACAATAATCCCATCCCGCACTCAGTAAAATAATCCCATTTTGCAGTCAGTACAGTAATCCCAGTCTGCAGTCAGTACAATAATCCCATCCCGCACTCAGTACAATAATCCCATCCCGCACTCAGTACAATAATCCCATCCTGCACTCAGTACAATAATCCCATCCCGCACTCAGTACAATAATCCCATCCTGCACTCAGTACAATAATCCCATCCTGCACTCAGTACAATAATCCCATCCTGCAGTCAGTACAGTAATCCCAGCCTGCAGTCAGTACAATAATCCCATCCTGCACTCAGTACAATAATCCCATCCCGCACTCAGTACAATAATCCCATCCCGCACTCAGTATAATAATCCCATCACGCACTCAGTACAATAATCCCATCCTGCACTCAGTACAATAATCCAATCCCTCACTCAGTACAATAATCCCATCCCGCACTCAGTGCAATAATCCCATCCTGCATTCAGTACAATAGTCCCATCCTGCACTCAGTACAATAATCCCATCCTGCAGTCAGTACAGTAATCCCAGCCTGCAGTCAGTACAATAATCCCATCCTGCACTCAGTACAATAATCCCATTCCGCACTCAGTACAATAATCCCATCCCGCACTCAGTACAATAATCCCATTCTGCACTCAGTACAATAATCCCATTCCGCACTCAGTACAATAATCCCATCCCGCACTCAGTACAATAATCTCATCCTGCACTCAGTACAATAATCCCATCCCGCACTCAGTACAATAATCTCATCCCGCACTCAGTACAATAATCCCATTTTGCAGTCAGTACAGTAATCCCAGTCTGCAGTCAGTACAATAATCCCATCCCGCACTCAGTACAATAATCCCATCCCGCACTAAGTACAATAATCCCATCCCGCACTCAGTACAATAATCCCATCCTGCACTCAGTACAATAATCCCATCCTGCAGTCAGTACAGTAATCCCAGCCTGCAGTCAGTACAATAATCCCATCCCGCACTCAGTACAATAATCCCATTCCGCACTCAGTACAATAATCCCATCCCGCACTCAGTACAATAATCCCATCCCGCACTCAGTACAATAAGCCCATTCTGCACTCAGTACAATAATCCCATTCCGCACTCAGTATAATAATCCCATCCCGCACTCAGTACAATAATCCCATCCTGCACTCAGTACAATAATCCAATCCCGCACTCAGTACAATAATCCCATCCCGCACTCAGTGCAATAATCCCATCCTGCATTCAGTACAATAATCCCATCCTGCACTCAGTACAATAATCCCATCCTGCAGTCAGTACAGTAATCCCAGCCTGCAGTCAGTACAATAATCCCATCCTGCACTCAGTACAATAATCCCATTCCGCACTCAGTACAATAATCCCATCCCGCACTCAGTACAATAATCCCATTCTGCACTCAGTACAATAATCCCATTCCGCACTCAGTACAATAATCCCATCCCGCACTCAGTACAATAATCTCATCCTGCACTCAGTACAATAATCCCATCCCGCACTCAGTACAATAATCTCATCCCGCACTCAGTACAATAATCCCATTTTGCAGTCAGTACAGTAATCCCAGTCTGCAGTCAGTACAATAATCCCATCCCGCACTCAGTACAATAATCCCATCCCGCACTCAGTACAATAATCCCATCCTGCACTCAGTACAATAATCCCATCCTGCAGTCAGTACAGTAATCCCAGCCTGCAGTCAGTACAATAATCCCATCCCGCACTCAGTACAATAATCCCATTCCGCACTCAGTACAATAATCCCATCCCGCACTCAGTACAACAATCCCATCCTGCACTCAGTACAATAATCCCATCCTGCAGTCAGTACAGTAATCCCATCCTGCAGTCAGTACAGTAATCCCAGCCTGCAGTCAGTACAATAATCCCATCCTGCACTCAGTACAATAATCCCATTCCGCACTCAGTACAATAATCCCATCCCGCACTCAGTACAATAATCCCATTCTGCACTCAGTACAATAATCCCATTCCGCACTCAGTACAATAATCCCATCCCGCACTCAGTACAATAATCTCATCCTGCACTCAGTACAATAATCCCATCCCGCACTCAGTACAATAATCTCATCCCGCACTCAGTACAATAATCCCATTTTGCAGTCAGTACAGTAATCCCAGTCTGCAGTCAGTACAATAATCCCATCCCGCACTCAGTACAATAATCCCATCCCGCACTCAGTACAATAATCCCATCCTGCACTCAGTACAATAATCCCATCCTGCAGTCAGTACAGTAATCCCAGCCTGCAGTCAGTACAATAATCCCATCCCGCACTCAGTACAATAATCCCATTCCGCACTCAGTACAATAATCCCATCCCGCACTCAGTACAATAATCCCATCCCGCACTCAGTACAATAATCCCATTCTGCACTCAGTACAATAATCCCATTCCGCACTCAGTACAATAATCCCATCTCGCACTCAGTACAATAATCTCATCCTGCACTCAGTACAACAATCCCATCCCGCACTCAGTACAATAATCCCATTCTGCACTCAGTACAATTATCCCATCCCGCACTCAATACAATAATCCCATGCCGCACTCAGTACAATAATCCCATCCTGCACTCAGTACAATAATCCATATTTCTGTAGTCTTGCGCAATACTTACATTAACCCCATCTCTGTAAAATCCTCCAGCCTGGAGCAAAATACCCACCTGTGTACCTTCCTCAAGCCCCAGGAGAACATGATATCACTGAAACCTTCTGCAGGCCCGATCACATTCCTGCCTCCTGGCCTATAGCACCACACGACCACAGTAACCTTCTCCCATCCCTACCGAGCTCCTTATCTGTATAAACACCTCCAGACCCTTTTCAAGCTACAACAGCACTCCACATTTCTGTTTGCTCATCCACTCCCTACAGTCCTCCCAGCACCTCAAACACTCTCTCTTTATGTAATTCTGCAATTTGGGCAGCACCGTGGCTCAGTGGTGAGCAATGGTGCCTCACAGCGCCAGGGACCAAGGTTCGATTCCAGTGTTTGGTGACTGTCTGCATGGAGTTTGCACATTCTCCCTGTGTCTGCATGGGTTCCTCCGGGTGCACCGGTTTCCTCTCACAGTCCAAAGATGTGCAGGTCAGGTGAATTGGCCGTGCTAAATTGTCCATAGTGTTAGGTGCATTGTCAGAGAGAAGTGGGTCTGGGTGAGTTACTCTTTGGAGAGTTGGTGTGGACTTGTTGGGCAGAATACCCGTTCCCATGCTGTAGGGAATCTAATCTAAACTGTCCCTCTGCGTAAATATATCCCTCAATCCATAATCAGCCCCAAACCCTTGAAACCTCCGGTCTCTGTGAACCCGCACAGCTCCAACATCCCTCCTTAACTGTGTAACATTTTCCATTCCCGAAATACTCTGAAAATGTGGACATCCTACAAACCTCCCTATCTGCGTAATCCTCTCAGGACCATGTAAAACCCCCGATCTGTGGAACCAACTCCAATGCTTGTGACTCTCCCGATCAGTTTCTACAAGACTGGCTATCTCCTGTCGCTATCATACGCCCTGTCAATGTAAGCTCCTCCAGTCTGCCCACGAATCTAATCATCTCCATAACCTTCTCCAGCTCTTACACCCCTATCTGTGTAAACGTTACACTCCCCTACAACCATCCCTAAAGCAGAAACCTCCTCCAGTGTCTGCAATACTCCCTATCTGTATTAGTGTCTTCAGGTTCTATTGCTGTTCCTGTCTCTCTAGGCTCTGAAAGATTGTCCAGCTTTCCGGTCCATATACTTTCCAAAGGGTCAGCGTGGACGTGCTGTTTGAAATGCCCTGTTTTCTCACCGTTGGGATTCTATGATTCAATGATTTGTTCATAAGAAGGGTGGTGGGTGCCAGGATCAAGAATGTCTTCGAGCATGCTCAGGGCATATTGAAGTGAGAGGGTAAACAGCCAGCGGTCGTGGTTCACATTGCCACCAATGACATAGGTAAGAAGAGCGAAAGGTCCTGCAAAGGGAGTTAGAGGAGTTAGGAGTGAGTTTATAAGCAGGATCTCCAGGATTATATTCTTGGGATTACTCCCGGGCATCTGGAAGTGAGATAAGGAAGAGGAAGATAGTCAAGTTGAATATGTGACAAAGAGCTCGTTTGGGAGGAGGGTTTCTGATTTTTGGATGATTCCGATCGTGTTCAGTGCACGTGGGAACTGTACACAAAGGAAAGTGTACAGTTTAACTGGAGGGGTCCCAACATCCTGGATTTAAGCTAATGATCGAGGAGGATGGGAACCAAAGCAGCAGAACATAAAATGAACAGAAAGTAAAGGTTTGTCAAATAAACATGCTAAGGGAACTCATCACAACAGTTTTAAAAATGTGAGTTGCAATTTGGAATAAAAGATAGGCTCACTATTATCAGGGATCAATAAGTAAGGATGGAGCGCCTGTGCACACAAGTATTAAAAGAGAAAGATAAATCGATAGAACTTATGTTAAAATGTTTTTTTAACTAAATGTGTGCAGTATTTGGAGTAAAATGAATGAGCTGATAGTGCAAACAGGTATAAATAGGTACGGCATGGTGGGCATGACTGAAACGTGGTTACATGAAGGTCAGGACTAGGCTGTTAAATGTCCTGGCTACTCAGTATTTACACAAGAAGGAACAGCAGGTGGAGTGCCTGTATTGGTTAAGGATTATGTCAAGGCAGTATTAAGAAATGATATTAGTACATGTGACAAAACTGATGAATCAGTCTGGTTTGAAATAAAACACGTTGAAAGAAACCTATTGGTAGGAGAATTTCCAGCCCAAAACCTGTCCCCCCCGCCCCCCCCCCCCCCCCAACAAATTACTTTCAAAGTAGGGAATAGCATGAACCAGGAAATAACGATGGCTTGAGACAAGAGCACAGAAGTGATTATGGGAATGTAAGCATGCAATTTGCTTGGATTAATCAATTTGGCAAGGGGAGTCTCAAAGAACGATTCGTCGAATATATGATGGATTATTTCTTTGATTAACATGTAATGGAACCAAACAGAGAACTGGCTTTGGCATTACGTAATGAGGAAGGAGTGAAAAATCATATTGTAGTATCAGGATCATCTTAGAAATAGTGACCACAACATCTTGGAATTGCACATTCAGACTGTAAAAGAGAAGACAGAGTCACATAGGAGAGGTTTAGTGTTGGGCAATGATAATTTTACTGGCCTGAGAAAGGGCTTGGCCTGAGTGGACATGTCAAAAAGATTAAAGTGCAAGACATTTGAAGAAGAGTGGCAACAACTTCGGGAGATAGTCAAAACCACTCAAATAAAGTTTAATTCTGAGTGGAAGAGGAATTGTAAAAAGTTGAAAAGCAATCCATGTCTTAACAAGGAAGTCAGCAATAATATGAAGGTTCTTGCCTGGTCGTGTTATCAGTGACTGCTAATCCAGATAATGTTCTGGGGATATGGCTTCAAATGCCACCACAGCAGATGGTGGAATTTGAATCCAATATGAACCTGGAATTAAGAGTCTATTGATGGTAATGAATCCATTTGTCATGGTTGGAAACACCCATGACACCGGTCATGAATGTCTTTTATGACCGGAAAACACCACCCTTACCTGGTCTGACCTACATGTGACTTCAAACCCACACAAATTTGGTTGACGCTTAACTGCCCTCTGGGCAATTAGGGACAGACAATGAGTGCTGGTTAACCAGCGACACCCTCATCCTTTCAGGAATTAAAGAAAATCACTTTAATTGTCAGCAAACAGTTACTAAAAACATAATCAAAATGGCTATGAAGGAAAATGAGGAGAAAACATAAGAAATGATAAAGAACACTTCTCTGATTAGCAAAAGGTTTAAAAATGCCGAAAGTAAATGTTGGCCTCTGATAGGATGAAAATGGCGAGGTAATAATGGGAAACTCAGAAATGGCAGAGGCAAAACCAACACTTTCTGTATTCACAGTGCAAGATAATTTCTTCCCAAAATTAAAACAACTGCAAAGGATCATGATAGAAGTACGATGACAAGGAAGAAGATATTAAGTACATTGATGGGATTATAGGCAGGTCAGACCCTCAGCCTGCAGTCTATCATATTAAAGGATGTAACAGCAGAGATAGTGGATGTGTTAGTTAGGATATTGAAAAAATCCTTGAATTCTGGAACCATACCAATATCTTGAAAAATTAATAATGTAATACTCGTACATAAAACAGGAGATAGGCAAAAATAAACAAACTGTAGACCAGTGAGTTTAACCTCTGTAGTGGGGAAGTTTCTTCAGTCAACCATAAAGTAGGACATAACTGAACACTTGGAAAAACAAATATCAATTCACCAGTGTCAGCACAGTTTCATGATGGGCAGGTTATGCTTGACAAACCTGCTAGACTTCTTTTAGAATGTAAGCAGCAAGGTGGATAATGGGGATGCAGCAACTGCTGTACATCTGAACTTCAGAAGGCATTTGACAAGGTGCTGCTTGAAGGACTGATCTAGGCGGTTAGAACCAAGGGGTTAAGGGTAGAGTATTGAATTGGATAGAGGATTGACTGACTAACAGAAAGCAGAGCATCGGGATAAATGGTCTTTCCCTGGCGAACTGAAACTAGTGAGGTGCTGCAGGGTTCAGTTCTCAGACCTCAATTGTTTACAATCTGCCCAAATGAGCTGGAAGGAGAGACAGAGTGTAGCAACTAAATTAATAGATGGCATTAAACTAGGTGGTAAAACAGGCTGTAACAAGGATCTAAAGAGTTTACAGATGAATAATGGTAGGGTTAGAAAATGGGGCGGGTTGCTATAGCTGGCAGATGGTGTTTAATGTGGTTCACTACACAGTTGAATTTCCTACCGCCGCTCATAATTTCTATTGTGTTGCACCTTCTACAGTTCTTTGGATTTTATTCACCGTTGGCGGCTGGGGTCACAGGAGTCGGGAGGTTTGGTTGAGGGAGATGCAGGTTGCTCTGTGTGTCCGGAACAAGACATTAATGTGGAGAAAAGACCACAGTCAGGCCTTGTTGATTCCCACAGCAGGCCTGGCAACCAGCTGGCCTATCCCTGTTCTTACCTCCTGATGATTAATTGCCTGGAGTAATCCACATCAAAATGTTACAGTCAGTCCGTAATTAATATGCCCATTTCATAATAAAGGGACAAATGGCCACTTAGATCAGAAGTAAAGACTTGGCAATTCATTTGAGATTTAATGACTATTTGCTGCAACTGCAGTCTGGGAGCTGGGTGATGGGACAACAAAACAGTTCAGCATTGTTGCAAATTTATAGGTTAGATATTCAGTAAAAATATTATGTTATCAATTCTGTTAGAAAGTGTCCATAATCTATATCTTATGAAAAATGTGTTGAAGGTATTGTGGGAAAAAACAAACATTGAATTGGTTAGAAAAGGAAGATGTGAAGTGAATATAAGTCATAGAACATAGAACACAGAACATAACAGTGCAGTACAGACCCTTCGGCCCTCGATGTTGCGCTGACCTGTCATACCAATCTGACACCCATCTAATCTACAGTATTCCATATGAAGCCCATCTCACCTATACTACGTCCATATGCTTGTCCAATAACGACTTAAATTTGGCGAATCTACTACCGTTGGAGGCAAAGCATTCCATAACCTTACTACTCTCTGAGTAAAGAAATTACCTCTGACATCTGTCCTATATCTATCACTCCTTAATTTAAAGCTAGTCCCCCTCGTGCTCGCCGTTATCATACTTGGAAAAAGGCTCTCCCTGTCCACCTTATCTAACCCTCTGATCATTTTATATGTTTCTATTATGTCAACTCTGAACATTCTTCTCTCCAATGAAAACAGCCTCAAGTCCATCAGACTTTCTTCGTAAGACCTACCCTCCATACCAGGCAACATCCTATTAAATCTCCTTTGCACCATTTCCAAAGTTTCCACATCCTCCTCATAATGTGGTGACCTGAATTGTACACAATACTCCAAGTACACAATAAGAATTCTTTACAGCTGTAGCATAACCTCATGGTTCCAGATTTCGATTATTCTATTAATAAAAGCTAAAACACTCTATGCCTTCTTAACAACCCTGTCAACCTGGGTGGCAAATTTCATGGATCTGTGTACTCGATCTCTCTACTCATCTACACGACCAAGAATCTTACCATTAGTCCATTACTTTGCATTCCGTTTATTCGAACCAAGGTGAATCACCTCACATTTGTCCACACTAAATTCCATTTGCCACCTCTCAGGCCAGCTCTGCAGCTTATCTATGTCTCTCTGTAACCTACAACATACTTCGTCACTATCCACTATCCACAAATCTACCGACCTTAGTGTCACCTGCAAATTGACTAAACCACCCTTCTACGCCCTTATCCAGGTCGTTTATAAAAATGACGAACAGCAGTGGACCCAACACCGACACTTGCGGTACACCACTAGTAACAGGACTCCAGGATGAACATTTCCCATCAACTACCACGCTCTGTCTTTCTTCAGCAAGCCAATTACTGATCCAAATTGCTATATCTCTCACGATCCCATCACTCCGCATTTTGGACAATAGCCTACTGTGGGGAAATTTATTGAACAATTGCTGAAATCCATATACACCACATCACCCGTTTGGCTTTTATTTTTCCTGTCTGGTCACTTTCTCAAAGAACTCAATAAGGTTTGTGAGGCACGACCTACCCTTCACAAAACCGTGCTGACTATCCCTAATCAAATTATTCTTTTCTGGATGATTATAACTCAAGCTCTTATAAAGTTTTCCAACACTTTACCAACAACTGAAGTAAGGCTCACTGGTCTATAATTACCAGAGTTGTCACGACTCCCCTTCTTGAACAGGGGAAACAGATTTGCTATCCTCGAGTCTTCTGCTCGCAATCTCCTCCCTGGCTTCCCAGAGGTTCCCAGGATAAATCCCATCCGGCTCAGGGAACTTATCTATTTTCATACTCTGCAGGATTTCTAATACCTCTTCCTTTTGAACCTCAATCACACCTAGTCTCAATCACACCTCTCTATTTGCCTCGACAACATTGTCGTTTCCTAGACTGAATACTGTCGAAAAATATTCATTTAGTGCTTTCCCTGTCTCCTGTGACTCCACACACAACCTCCCACTATTATCCGTGATTGGCCCTAATCTTACTCTCGTTATTCTTTTATTCCTTAAATACCGATAGAAAGCCTTAAGTGTTACCCTGAACTTATACGCCAACAGCTTCTCATGTCTCCTCCTGGCTCTTCTGAGCTCTCTCTTTAGGTCTTTCCTGGCTACCTTGTAACCCTCAAGCACCCCAACTGAGCCTTCACATCTCATCCTAACATAAGCCTTCTTCTTCCTCTTAAACAGAGATTCCACTCCCTTCGGAAACCACGGCTCCCGCGCACTACAGCTTCCTTCCTGCCTGATAGGGACCGTATTGTTGAAGAGGAGAGTATGGAACGGACTAGTCAGCTAGAGGAGATACTTGTTAGGAAGGAAGATGTGTAGAGCATTTTGAAAAACTTGAGGATAGACAAGTCCCCCGGGCCTGATGGGATATATCCTAGGATTATGTGGGCAGCAAGAGAGAAAATTGCAGAGTCGTTGGCAATGATCTTTTCGTCATCACTGTCAACGGGTGTGGTACCAGGGGGCTAGAGAGTGGCAAATGTTGTGCCCCTGTTCAAAAAAGGGAATAGGGATAACCCCGGGAATTACAGGCCTGTTAGTCTTACTTCTGTGGTAGACAAAGTAATGGAAATGGTACTGAGGGATAGGATTTATGAGTATCTGGAAAGACGCTGCTTGATTAGGGACAGCCAGCACGGATTTGTGAGAGGTAGGTCTTGCCTTACAAGTCTTATTGAATTCTTTGAGGAGGTGACCAAGCATGTGGATGAGGGTAGAGCAGTGATGTAGTGTACATGGATTTTAATAAGGCATTTGATAAGGTTCTCCATGCAGAAAGTCAGGAGGCATGGGATAGAGGGAAATTTGGCCAGTTGGATATAAAACTGGCTAACCGGTTGAAGTCAGAGAGTTGTGGTAGATGGGAAATATTCAGCCTGGATCCCAGTTACAAGTGGAGTTCCACAGGAATCACTCCTGAGTCCTCTGCTGTTTGTAATTTTTATTAATGACTTGGAAGAGGGAGTCAAAGGGTGGGTCAGTAAATTTGCAGATGATACGAAGATTGGTGGGGTTGTGGATAGTGAGGAGGGCTGTTGTCGGCTGCAAAGGGACTTAGATATGATGCAGAGCTGGGCTGAGGAGTGGCAGATGGAGTTCAACCCTGTCAAGTGTGAGCTTGTCCATTTTGGAAGGACAAATAAGAATGCGGAATACAGGGTTAACAGTAGGTTTCTTAGTAAGGTGGAGGAGCAGAGGGATCTTGGTTTCTATGTTCATAGCTCTTTGAAAGTTGCCACTCAGGTGGATAGATCTTTAAGAAGGCTTATTGTGTATTAGCGTTCATTAGCAGAAGGATTGAATTGAAGAGTCGTGAAGTGATGTTGCAGCTGTACAGGACCTTGGTTAGTCCACATTTGGAGTATTGTGTGCAGTTCTGGTCGCCTCACTTTAGGAAAGATGTGAAAGCTTTGGAGAGGGTGCAGAGAAGATTTACCAGGGGACGTAAATTTAAGGTTAAGGGTGGAAGGTATGGGGGGATGTCAGGGGTAGGTTCTTTACCCAGAGAGTGGTGGGGGCATGGAATGCGCTGCCTGTGGGAGTGACAGAGTCAGAATCATTGGTGACCTTTAAGCGGCAATTGGATAGGTACATGGATGGGTGCTTAAGCTAGGACAAATGTTCGGCACAACATCGTGGGCTGAAGGGCCTGTTCTGTGCTGTATTGTTCTATGTTCTGTGTACTTATCTCAGACACTCAGGAGCTGTTCCTTGAATAAGCTCCACTTTTCTAATGTTTCCATCCCCGGCAGTTTCCTTCTCCATCCTATGCTTCCTAAATCTTGCCTAATCTCATCGTAATTGCCTTTCTCCCAGCTGTCACTCTTGCCCAGTGGTATACATCTATCCCTTTCAATCACTAAAGAAAACATCACAGAATTGTGATCGCTATCACCAAAGTGCTCACCTATGTCCTTTACTAACACCTGGCCGGGTTCATTACCCATTAGTAAATCTAATGTGGCTTCGCCCCTTGTTGGCCTGTCTGCATACACTAGCAAGAAGCCCTCCTGCACACACTGGACAAAAACTGACCCATCTATATTACTCGTACTACAGTGTTCCAGTCAATATTTGGAAAGTTGAAGTCCCCATGACAACTACGCAGTCTCTCTCACTCCTATCAAGAATCATCTTTACTATCCCGTCCGCTACATCTCTGGAACTATTCGGAAGTCTATAGAAAACTCCCAACAGGATGACATCTCCTTTCCTGTTTCTAACCTCAGCCCATTCTCACTCAGTTGACGATTCCCCAAACATCCTTTCTGCGACTGTAATACTGTCTTTGACTAACAATGCCACACCTCCCCTCTTTTACCATCTTCTCTGTTCTTACTGAAAGATCTAAATCCTCGAACCCGCAACAGCCATTCCTGTCCCTGCTCTAACCATGTCTCCGAAATGCCCACAACAATGAAGTCCCAGGTACCAACCCATGGTGCAAGTTAACCCACCTTATTCTGGATGCTCCTGGCATTGAAGTAGACACACTTCAAACCAACTTCTTGCTTGCCGGTGCCATCTTGCATCCCTGAAACTTGATTTTGGACCTCCCTACACTCAACCTTTTCTATACTCAAACTACAATTTTGGTTCCCATCCGCCAGCTGGATTAGCTTAAACCCAACGATAGTCTTAGTGAATTCCTCCCCCCCCCCCCCCCGCCCCCCCCGCACAAGATATAGGTACCCCTCTGGTTCGGATGAAGTCCATTCTGCTTGTAGAGGTCCCACGTACCCTAGAAAGAGCCCCAATTATCCAAGAAGCCAAAACCCTCCGTCCCGCACCATCCCTGTAGCCACATGTTCAATTCCTCTTTCTCCTTGGTCCCCGCCTTACTAGCACGTGGTACGGGCAACAAACCAGAGACAACTCTGTTCATCCTAGCTCGAAGCTTCCATCCTCGCTCCCTGAATTTCTGCCTTAAATCCCCATCTCTCTTCCTACCTATGTCGTTGGTGCCGATGTGGACCACAACTTGGGGCTGTTCCCCCTCCCCTTTAAGGATCCCAAAAATACGATCAGAGACATCAAGAACCCCGGTACCTGGGAGGCAACACACCAACCGTGAGTCTTTCTCGTCCCAACAGAACCTCCTATCTGTCCCCCTAACTATGGAGTCCCCAATGACAACTGCTCTGCTCCTCTTCTCCTTCCCTTCTGAGCAGCAGGGACAGACTCTGTGCCAGAGCCCCGTGCCCCACTGCTTTCCCCTGGTAAGCCCCCCCAACAGTATCCAAAATGGTATACTTATTGTTGAGGTGGATTGCCACAGGTGATCCCTGCACTGCCTGCCGGTTCCCTTTCCATCCCCTGACTGTAACCCATTTACCTTTTTCTTGTACCTGAGGAGTGACTACCTCCCTGTAACTCCTCTCAATAACTCCATTTGCCTCCCGAATGATCCGAAGTTCATGCAGCTCCAGCTCCGATTACCGAACGTGGTTTTCGAGGAGCTGGAGTTGGGTGCACATCCTGCAGATGTCATCAGCAGGGATGCGAGTGGTGCCTCTTACCTCCCACATTCTGCAGGAGGAACATTCAACTGCCCTCACCTCTATTCCCATGATTCTAAATTCCCAAAGAGACTGTTGAAAAATAAGGAATAAAAAATAAACTCACTACCTTACCAAGCTGGCGCACAGAAGTTTTGTTTTTGGTCAGAGGAGGAGATGGGTGGGAGACACTACCCATGTAGTGTTTCGAGTAACGCAACCACACAAATATATAACTTCCCAGAAGTCGTTCGCTCCTCCCTCACACCTCTCAGAAAATGGAGGCCCGAGTCCCCAGGTAAGTCCCTTTTAATTCTTTCTATAGGTCTAGGCATGTCAAGGAACGGTCAAATATTGGTCTTTGAATCATATTAGGAAAATATGTCTGTGTTAGAGCACAATGACGAGTGGAATGGAAAAAAAAGTGTATTATTTCAATGAATAATTTCCTTATTATTGAGCCTTCGAGTAAATTTAATCAGCGATTGATCTGTCCACCTGAAGAACCGGTTTATACCCTCCTGTACCCTCACACGTTCCTCCTCACTGTGAACCACCATATCATCTTTGTATCATCCACAACATTATTTACCATTCCCTCCAAACTCCATCCCTCCCATTCTCACCATCATCGTTTATGAAGTTCACAACTAAGCCTTGAATTTATCCTGTTTTTCAGATGTTGTTCACTGGGAAAGCATCGAGAATTCCATTCTTTTTTTCCCTATTTTGGTGAATTTACAGCGTGATGCAGTTGAGTTCGTTTTTACGAGGGAGCCACAAATTTTATTTTGGATATGGAGCTGAAGTCTACTTTTATACGATGTTCCTCTGTATGTTTTATTAATTAAGCTTGTTCGTAATTAGTATTGGATTAGGTTTAGAAGGCTTTCACTGCAACATTTGAGTTCCACGTCGGCCTGGATAATGTTCTTTGTGTCGTTCCCTGCAATAGTCAGAGCTGGAGGAAGTTTCCATCTCGACGATAGAGATAGATTCATAATTTTGTTTGAAATAGTTGGAGTGATGAGGATAAAGATTCAACTAAATTCTATATCTTAACTCACAGCAGAAGATTTTGAGTGGGAGCAGCGTCGAAGTAAAAGCGAACCCGGAGACTACAGCAAAGGTAAGACAGTTTGTTTTAAAATTGCTTACCTGCAGCGGGCAGCGGTGTGTTTTTTTTTACTCTCTCTCCACAGAAAGAGCGGGAGCAGCAGAGGAAGTGAAGGCAAGCACAGGGGCAGCCGGGAAGGAAAAGTGAGTATATAAGTCAGGAGGAGGAGATGGCTAAACCCGAGATTCTACACCTGTAGTATCTCCCACCCACCCTCCTCCTCTAACCTTCTTAACTACTCTGCTTTTTCTTTTAAGGTAAGGATTTTTATTTCTTTACCAGGGACTAGTTAAAAATTTACTTCGTTTTTTCTTGTGTGTATACATCAAGTCCTTATTTAGGGTCAAACAAACTAGAGCAGAGAGGTGTCAGAAGCTATTCTAACTCATACTTGTACAAAGTAAGTAATTAACTCACTCAGCAGAGATGGCTGGGCAGGTGATGTGTTGTTGCTGTATGATGTGGGAGCTGGCTGATCCCATTGTGAACGGCAGTGACCACATCTGCAGCAAGTGTTGGTTGCTGATGGGATACAAGTACTGAACAAACAGATCACCCGAGGTATTCTGCACCGATTACACCATCAGACCCACTGGGGGGTGCAAGCCATGTGTGATACAATCCTAAGAGACTATATATGCAGGGGGATATACACATTAGCCCAACAAGAGGTAGTCGGATGCCCCACTTGCCGGCGTATTAATCAGAAGGCCATGCGTTCTATGCCAGCCGGTGGTCAGCCCCTCGCAATTACAGAATTTACAGAATTACCCCCAGTACAGAGATGGAAATATCTGCTAGTAATAGTAGACCATTTCACTCACTGGGTAGAGGCTTTCCCAACTGCCAAAGGCGATGCACCAACCGTGGCCCGACTGTTGTTAGAGAACATAATCCCGAGATATGGCATAATGGAATCTATCGACTCCGACTGCGGGACGCATTTTATTTCTAAGCTACACCATTTGATCTGTACTGCCCTGGGTATCCAATGGAAATTCCACGCACCCTGGCATCCTCAGAGTTGAGAGAATGAATGGCACGCTCAAGACCCAATTGACTAAGCTGATGTTAGAAACTAAGTTACCCTGGCCAAAGTGCCTGCCCATTGCCCTATTGAGAATACGTACGGCACCTCGCCGAGATGTCGGGGTTTTCCCCTATGAAATGCTGTTCGGATTACCGTATTGGAGTAAGGTTGATGGATGTCCCACTCTACAAGGGGGGGATGTATTTATCCGAACCTATTTACTGGCCTTATCCCGTTCTTTTGCAGAACTCCGGAGGAAAGGTCTCCTGGCTCAGACTCCGCCGCTCGACTCCCTCCTGCATAAGGTGGAGCCCGGAGATTGGATACTTGTTAAGACCTGGAAGGCCGAAAAGCTCCAGCCGCGGTGGGAAGGACCGTTCCTGGTTCTGTTAACAACTAAAGCAGCTGTTCGGACGAAAGAAAAAGGGTGGGTCCACGCATCAAGGATAAAGGGGCCTGTTCCGCCTGAAGAAAAAAGCACCTGGACATGCGAGCAAGGGGACAAGCCGTTGTCGGTAAAACTGAAAAGACAGCAATAATGAACTCTACTTGGATTGTATTGGTGGGGATATTGATCAGTTTACTCCTGTATGTGGGGGAGGGTGAGGGGAGATGTGACAAATGTCGAACTACAGTAAGACTTGGGATTCGAATCTATTCGGGATCATTTGTGTCCCATTCCTATGTGGACGATAGGTGTTACGATGTGAGTGCACGCCATGAATGTTGGGAGGATGGGAGACCCTATTATCAGATATATAATAAAGGATACGGTGGCAAAATCCATGGATGCCCTATAAATGACCGCTGGGTGTGTATTAGCAAAACTGGGACCTATCCTCCGTGTTGCTCAGGGAGCAGGTTGACAGAGTCAAGGAGACCAAGATACAGATCACTGATCGGGGGTTGGGGAAAGAGCAAGACCGTCAGGGAACGGTCGTGCTCCCTAAAGTGCCATCTGTATACGCAGAGGTAGAAGGAAAGATTGAACTCCCTGATGTTACACAAAACCTGTTTATTGATCTCACCTCTAGAATAGCCACTGTTTTAAATGTTAGCAATTGCTGGGTCTGTGGGGGGCCGCATATGTCGGAACAATGGCCGTGGACTGGTCAAAGCTTAGACATAGGGGAATTGCTGCAAACCACTTGGACTCATGACAACGACAGAAAAAGCCAGGGGTGGAGACTGACAAACAGCCCTGAGGGCCAGTTCTGTATTGAAGGCAAGGGGACCGTGAAGGTAGGGATTAGCCCCTGTCAGAATATATTGGATGCAACCACGCGAGTATGGTGGCCTGAGGATATTACTTGGTACATTGCAAACCGAGATCATCAAAATTGCATTCGGTTACGTTCTGATTCCTCCTCTTACGAGCTAAGTGCTGACCCTCCCGATGGCATGAAAAGAGTGTGGAGCGGTGGTTGTCAGGGGAATCAATGCTGGAATAATCCTGTCCAGACTCTGCCACGGGGCCAACAATCCGAATACTGGAATTGCAGTGGTCCTGGTCGTTATGAGGGCGTCCCTGGGGTAAAGGAGTTGTGGGATGACGTTGTGAGGCAGGGCGGGCCTGCTCCAGATGGCCTATTTTGGATATACGGTAATCAGGCATATTCCAAACTGCCCATGGGATGGGCTGGAGTATGCTTCCTGGGTCTAATAAGACCTGAATTCTTCCTATTACCCCGGGAGGAAGGCGATGATTTGGGAGTTAAACTCTTTGACTCCCTGCGTAGGTCGCCAAGGGATATCCAAGTCGGTGATTGGGGGGATGAGTGGCCACCGGCCCGGATTGTTGAATACTACGGGCCGGCTACGTGGGCACAGGACGGATCATGGGGATATCGTACTCCTATCTATATGTTAAATCGAATTATCAGGCTCCAAGCAGTCGTAGAGGTCATTACTAACCGGACTGCCCTGGCCCTAGAGTTATTGGCTAAGCAGCAGGAACAGATGAGGGCTGCTATATATCAAAACCGACTTGCCTTGGATTATCTGTTGGCCTCGGAGGGGGGTGTGTGCGGGAAATTTAACCTGACAAACTGCTGTCTAGAAATTGACGATAATGGTAAAGCGGTTTTGAAAGTTTCCGATGAAATTCGGAAATTGGCCCATGTGTCAATACAATCTTGGCGTCCTCTTAGTGGCATCGGATGGTGGGATGGTCTCCTAGGTGGTAGCTGGTGGCGCACGGCGTTGCTGGTGGTTGGGGGAGGCATGATTCTTCTTCTCGTAACACCCTGCCTAACTCCCTGTATTCAGTTTTTAATTCAGAAAAATATTTCCCGACTCCAGGCAGTGGTGGTTCCACAACATGGGACGCGGGAACTTAAAGTGATGTTGCTGCGAAAGACCAAGGATTTCCCGGGCCCTTGAGGGAGGCGGGGGCTTATCTTGGTCAGGCACATCTTAAAGAAAGAAAAGGGTGGAATTGTGAGAGGTAATTTCGGTTTAAACTTTAAGATGTGCCTGGACCTCAGACTGATCTATAATAAAAGACAAAACTT
Source organism: Chiloscyllium plagiosum (assembly GCF_037043375.1). Taxonomy (NCBI): domain Eukaryota; kingdom Metazoa; phylum Chordata; class Chondrichthyes; order Orectolobiformes; family Hemiscylliidae; genus Chiloscyllium; species Chiloscyllium plagiosum. The sequence continues at coordinate 44,078,135 of NW_028270186.1, forward strand.
TTGTTTCTTTTCTAGAACATTTTATATACTCAAAAGTAGAATAGTTTAAATTGTGCAGAATGCTGACAATTTGTGAGCAGAGTAAAAACAAGCAGGCTAGTTTAAATTGTGCAGAATGCTGACAATTTGTGAGCAGAGTAAAAAAAACAAACAGGCCCTTGATTGATGAAACCATTAACACAGGCAGGGAAGGATGAGTCCTTGACTGATAAGACTGCAGGATAGGGAAACGACTCGAGAGACATCTGTTACAGATTGATAAGACCGCTAGCACAGACAGAGAAGAATAAGTCTTTGACTGATAAGACGACAGGGTGAGAAAAACAACAACTTTAGAGACTCTGAAGACATTTGTTGCAGACTTTGTGATAAGAGTGCAAATTGGAGAATAATGATGTTTTTTAAGAATGTGAACCTCATGGCTCGTTAGAGCCAAGGAGGGGAGGGACTTGTACTGTATATAATGGGAGACTTTGTAAGCCTCAGCGCGCCTTTTTTTTCTTTCAAGGGTGCCCAACTCTGCAGACTTGTTAATAAAACTTTGTTTTCCTGAATTTGTCTAGAGCGATTATTGAGAAGCGATTTTCGTTTCTAACACTGGAAGAACTCCGGATCAGAGTTGATGATCTGCAATCTGAGCTTCAAACACTGCGGCACATCTGGGAGGGGGAGAGTTACCTGGACGCTTTGTTTCAGGAGGCAGTCACACCTGGGAGATTAAGTAATTCACATTCAGCTAGTGATCAGGCACAAAAGAGTGTGAGTGTAAGTGAGGCAGGTAGGGGGAACCGGAGTTCAGGAGTGGAGGAGCCTCAGCCCTTGACCTTGTCCAACAGGTACGAGATTCTTGCTCCCTGTTCGGATGAGGAAAAGGGCTCTGGACAGGATGAGCCAACTGACCAAGGCACCATGGTGCAGAAGGCCATTCAAGAGGGGGGAGCTAATAGACAAATAGTGGTTATAGGGGATTCTATAATTAGGGGGACAGATAGTATCCTTTGCAAGCCGGATCGGGAGTCTCGCATGGTGTGTTGCCTGCCCGGTACCAGGGTGCGAGACATCTCCGACCGGCTTGAAAGGATATTGGAGCGGGAGGGGGAGAATCCAGTTGTTGTGGTCCACGTTGGTACCAACAACATAGGCAAGACTAGGGTGGAGGACCTGTTTGGGCATTACGAAGCACTAGGCAGGAAATTGAAGCACAGGTCCTCAAGGGTCATAATCTCCGGATTACTGCCCGAGCCACGTGCCAATTGGCATAGGGACAAGAAAATTAGGCAAGTAAACACGTGGCTAAGGGATTGGTGTGGGAAAGAGGGATTCCACTTCATGGGGCATTGGCATCAGTTTTGGAACAGGGGGGATCTGTACCGTTGGGACGGTCTCCACCTGAACCAATCAGGTACCAATGTTCTAGCGAAGAGGATAAATAGGGTGGTCAGTAGGACTTTAAACTTCTGAGTTGGGGGGAAGGGAAAGTGAAAGCGACAGGGAGTATGGAGGTAAATGGCAAGATAAGCAGCAGGATAGCATGTTTCCAGGCGGATTTAAAATTGAGGCAGACTGAGAATACAGTAAAAAGCAAGGATAACTTAGGACATATGACTTCCAACATTTCTAATGATAAGGAAGTTAGCATTAATGCACTTTACCTGAATGCTCGTAGCATTCATAACAAAGCCGATGAACTAATGGCACAGATAATAGTGAATGATTGATGTAGTAGGCATCACAGAGACTTGGTTACAGGGGGGTCAGGACTGGCAGTTAAATCTCCATGGTTTTTCAACTTATCGAAAAGACAGAGGTGGGCAGAGGGGGTGGGGTTGCCTTGTTAGTTAAGAACAAAATTAATTCTATGGTATTGAATGACATAGCGTCGGATGATGGGGAGTCTGTGTGGGTGGAATTGAGGAACCACAAAGGCAAAAAAAAACATAATTGGAGTTGTGTATAGACCTCCTAACAGTGGTCAGGACCAGGGACGCAACATGTACCGGGAAGTAGAGAAGGCATGTCAGAAAGGCAAGGTTACATTGATCATGGGAGACTTCAATATGCAGGTGGACTGGGTAAATAATGTTGCTAGTAGATCTAAAGAAAGGGAATTCATGGAATGCTGACAGGATGGCTTTTTGGAACAGCTTGTCATGGAGCCCACAAGAGAGCAGGCTATTCTGGACCTAGTGCTTTGCAATGAACCAGGCTCTATAAAAGATCTTAAAGTAAGGGAACCCTTAGGAAGTAGCGACCATAATATGGTAGAATTCAGTCTGGAGTTTGAAAGGGAGAAGGCAAAATCGGATGTAATGGTGTTACAGTTGAATAAAGGTAATTATGAGGGCATGAGAGAGGAACTGACTAAAATAGACTGGAAGCAGAGGCTAACCGGGAAGACAGTACAGCAAAAATGGCAGGAGTTTGTAGGTATAATTGAGGACACTACAGAGGTTCATTCCCAAGAAAAGAAAGATTAACCGGGGACGGATTAGACAACCTTGGCTGACAAAGGAAGCCAGAAAATGTATTAAAGAAAAAGAGAGATCCTATAAAGTGGCTAAGAACAGTGGGAAATCAGAAGATTGGGAAGGATACAAAAGCAAACAGAGGATAACAAAGAGTGTAATAAGAAATGAGAGGATCAAATATGTAGGTAGGCTAGCCAGTAATATTAGAAATAATAGTAAAAGTTTCTTTCAGTACATAAGAAACAAACGACAGGCAAAAGTAGACATTGGGCCACTTCAAACTGATGCAGGAAGCCTAGTGATGGGAGATAAGGAAATAGCAGGAGAACTTAACAAGTACTTTGCGTCAGTTTTCACAGTGGAAGACATGAGCAATATCCCAAAAAATAAAGGGTGTCACGGGGCTGAGTTGAGTATGGTTGCCATTACGAAAGAGAAAAGTTAAAAAGTCTTAAAATTGATAAATCTCCTGGCCCCGATGGGATACACCCCAGAGTTCTGAGAGAGGTGGCTGAGGAAATAGCAGAAGCATTGGTTGAGATCTTTCAAGAGTCACTGGAGTCAGGAAAGGTCCCGGATGATTGAAAGATGGCTGTTGTAACCCCCTTCAAGAAAGGATCAAGGCAAAAGATGGAAAATTATAGGCCAATCAGCTTAACCTCGGTTGTTGGTAAAATTCTAGAATCCATCATTAACGATGAGGTTTCTAAATTCTTGGAAGAGCAGAGTCTGATTAGAACACGTCAACATGGATTTAGTAAAGGGATGTCATGCCTGACAAACCTGTTGGAATTTTTTGAAGAGGTAACAAGTAGGTTAGACCAGGGAAACCCAGTGGATGTGGTCTATCTAGACTTTCAAAAGGCCTTTGATAAGGTGCCACACGGGAGGCTGCTGAGCAAGGTGAGGGCCCATGGTGTTCGAGGTGAGCTGCTGGTATGGATTGAGGATTGGCTGTCTAACAGAAGGCAGAGAGTTGGGATAAAAGGTTATTTTTCAGAATGGCAGCCGCTGACGAGCGGTGTCCCACAGGGTTCGGTGCTGGGGCCACAGCTGTTCGCATTATATATTAATGATTTGGATGAGGGAACCGCGCGCATTCTAGCGAAGTTTGCCGATGATACGAAGTTAGGTGGACGGGCAGGTAGTACTGAGGAAGTGGGGAGGCTACAGAAGGATCTAGACAGGTTGGGAGAGTGGTGCAGGAAATGGCTGATGGAATTTAACGTGAGCAAGTGCGAGGTCTTGCACTTTGGCAAAAAGAATAAAAGCATAGACTACTTTCTAAATGGTGAGAAAATTAATAAAGCCAAAGCACAAAGGGATCTGGGAGTGCTAGTCGAGGATTCTCTAAAGGAAAACATGCAGGTTGAGTCCGTGATTCAGAAAGCGCATGCAATGTTGTCTCTTATCTCAAGAGGGTTGTAACATAAAAGCAGAGATGTACTACTAAGACTTTATAAAGCTCTGGTTAGGCCCCATTTGGAGTACTGTGTCCAGTTTTGGTCCCCACACCTCAGGAAGGACATACTGGCACTGGAACGTGTCCAGCGGAGATTCACACAGATGATCCCTGGAATGACAAGTCTAACATATGAGGAACGGCTGAGGATACTGGGATTGTATTCGTTGGAGTTTAGAAGATTAAGGGGAGACCTAATAGAGACGTACAAAATAATACATGGCTTGGAAAAGGTGGATGCTAGGAAATTGTTTCCGTTAAACGAGGAGACTAGGACCCGTGGACACAGCCTTAGAATTAGAAGGGGTCATTTCAGAACAGAAATGCGGAGACATTTCTTCAGCCAGAGAGTGGTGGGCCAGTGGAATTCATTGCCACGGAGTGCAGTGGAAGCCGGGACGCTAAATGTCTTCAAGGCCGAGATTGATAGATTCTTGTTGTCTAGAGGAATTAAGGGCTACGGGGAGAACGCTGGTAAGTGGAGCTGAATTGTGCATCAGCCATGATTGAATGGCAGAGTGGACTCGATGGGCCGAATGGCCTTACTTCCACTCCTATGTCTTATGGTCTAGGAAAGCAAAGCTGGAAATGTTGTTGTGTTAGGAATGCAATGCTGGCGATGTTGCAGACTGAGGAAAGGAAGACTGGATACGTTACAGAGAAATTAAAGCAAGGCTGGAGATGTTACACGGAAAGGAGAGCAAGGCTGGAAATGTTACAGAGAAAGGAAATCAAGGCTCCTGATTTTACAGAGAGAGGGCAGAAAAGCTGGTGATGTTGCACAGATAAGAAAGTAAGGCTGGAGATGTTAGACCAAAAGGTATAGACATAGGAGTGGAAGTAAGGCCATTCGGCCCATCGACTCCTCATGTTACAGAGAAAGGAGAGCAAGGCTGAGATGTTACAGAGATAGGAAAGCAAAGCTTGAAATGTTAGAGAAATAAGAAAACATGGGTGGAGATGTTACAGAGAGCGGTAACATGGCTGGGGATGTTGCATAGACTGGAAATCAAGGCTGGAGATTTAACAGAGGAGAAAGCAAGCTTAAGATGTTACAGAGATAGTAATGCAAGGCTGGAGCTATTACAGAGACTGGAAACCGAAACTACAGATGTTACAGAGATAGGAAAACTTCGCTGGAGATCTGAGAGAAATAAGAAAACGCGGGTGGAGATGTTACGGAGATATTAATTCAAGTCTGTAAATTTTACAGAGACTGGAAAGCAAGGCTGTAAATACTTAAGTGATAGGAACGTACTGCGGGATATATGAGAGACAGAAATAATCGGCTGGATATGTCACAGACATAGGAAAGCAAGGGTGAAGAGGCTCTAGGGATTAGGAAAGCACATCGACAGATGTCACCGAGATAGGAAAGCATGGTTCGATATTATACATAAATCGGAAAGCAAGGTTGAAGATATTGTAAAAAAAGGATAGCAAAAGTCTGAGATGTTGCAGGGATAAGAAAGCAAGGCTGGAAATTTGACAGGAATAGGAAAGAAAGGCTGGAAATGTCATAATGACAGGAACACAATGTCAGAAATGTTACAGAGACAGTGAAACAAGGATCTAGAGATAAGAATGCAAGGTTAAAGATATCACAGAGGTAGGAAAGAAAGGCTGGAGATGTTGCAGAGATAGGAAAGCAAGGTTGGAGAGGTTACAGAGAGAGGAAAGCAAGGTTGGAGAGGTTACAGAGAGAGGAAAGCAAGGCTGGAGACGTTACAGAAACAGGAAAGCAAGGCTGGAGATGTTAAAACAGAGATAAAAGCAAGGCTGCAGATATTACAGTGATAGGAAAGCAAGGCTGGAGATGTTACAGAGATTGGAAAGCAAGGCTGGCCATGTTACAGAGACAGGAAAGCAGGGCTGGACAGGCACTAGAGATAGGAATACAAGGCAGAAGATAACACAGAGATTGGAATGCATGGCTGGAGATGTTAGAGATAGGAAACCAAGTCGTGAGAGGTTACAAAGAGAGGAAAGCAAGGCTGAGATGTTGCAATGTTAAGAGTGCAAGGCTGGAAATTTTACAGAGGTAGGAAAGCTAGGCTGGAAATTTTATAGTGAGAGGAATGCAATTCTGGCCATGTTACACATATAGGGATGCAAGGCTGGAGATGTTACAGAGGTAGAAAAGCAAGGCTGCTGATGTTACAGAGAAAGGAATGCAAGGCTGGAGATGTTGCATAGGTATGAAAACAAGGCTGCAGATCTCACAGAGAGAGGAAAGCAAGGCTGGAGATGTTACAGAGATAACAACGCAAGACTGGAAATTTTACAGAGATAGAAAAGCAAAGCTGGAAATGTTATAGTGTTAGGAATGCAATATTGCAGATGTTACAGAGACAGGAAAGCAAGGCATCACCTTTGACAGGAACGCAATGCTGACGATGTTGCAGACTGAGTAAAGGAATGCTGGATATGTTACAGAGTAAAGAAAGCAAGACTGGAGATGCTAAAGAGAGGAAAGCAAGGTTGGAGATGTTACATGGAAAGCAGACCAAGGCTGGAGATGTTATAGACATAGGAAAGCAAGGCTGGAGATGTTGCAGGTATAAAAAAGCAAATCTGTAGATGTTGCAGAGAAAGGGAAGCAAGGCTGGCGATGTTACAGAGATACGAAAGCAAGGCTGTAAATTTTACAGAGATTGTAAAGCAAGGCTGGGAATGTTATGGTGATAGGAACGCACTGCTGGAGATGTCAGAGACAGAAATACTAGGCTGGACATGTTACAGGGATAGGAAAGCGAGGCTGGACAGGCTCTTGAGATAGGAAAGCACATCTATGGATGTCACCGAGAGTGTAAAGCATGGTTCGATATGATACATGGATTGGAAAGCAAGGCTGGAGATGTTACAGAGAGAGGACAGGAAGGCTGTTGATGTTTCAGAGATAAGAAAGCAACATTGGAGATGTTACAGAGAGAGGTAAGCAAAACTGGAGATGTCACAGATATGAGAAACGAAGCTCACTGACTTCAATAATGTCAGTCCGAGACAAGATCTGAAGCAATCAGTATGTGTATTATCCGCTTGCAAGCATGGTGCCTGAAATAGACGTCCAGAATTTAGCAAGTACGTATATTATGTAGGATTCACTACTCCAAACCCGGTGTCCATTACTATTATTTATCTCTTGCCTTATTTGGCCATGTGCTTAACAAAGTACAAGTTTTACTTGGCCATTTCACCACATCCTGGTGTGGTCTATTGTGAGGTATATCTTCCTTCACTACTATCTATTTCCCCCACTTGTGACATTTCCTTCCTTTACCCAACCATATTGATCCTTATGACCTTTTAATTGGGGTTTGTTTTTTGTTTTTTGCAGAAGTGGGAAACAGATGTTTATAACTCCTGCTTATACAAGCATATCTGGCTTAACCTACATACTCACAGCACCTTATCCCGTTGTCTGTAATATCTACCATTGTTTGCAGGCACGTTTCATTCTTCTATGCACATTTTAGCTAATACAAAAACAATTATATATTTCCATCATATTAGTTTTCATTCTTGTTGACTCAGCTCTTGTTTGAAACAATTATACACTGGCGTGAGTTCATTTGCCTTGCATAAGTAATTATGATTGCAGAAGCAACACTACTTTGCTTATATCTCACAATTTCCCCCTTTTCCTTTAATTACCATTTATTATCTTCTGCATTTTTCTTTTAAGCATCGCCCCCAAAATTCGCAAGCATCATTCCGGATATTTCATCCATCTTGGTCTCACTGATCCCCTCATTTTTTAATTGATAAAGTTCCTCTGCCTGATTCCCTTTTAGGGGCATCTGTTTAATTAAGGCTGTCTCAATCAGTCTGTTGGTGGGTCCTCATATACAGGGTATGATACAACAGTCATTGGTTACCAATATCCCGGAAGTAAGGGAAGTAAGAACGGAAACCACCACCCCCTTCCATTTTCCATACCATGATTCAAGCCATCCCGTGAGAGAAATGTGTACTCCTGAATTCTCAGCACGTTCCTCTGCTAACATAGTTAATCCACTTAAGGCCTGAGTAATTGAACCATCAGGCGCAGTGGTATTAGGAATAAAGGTTCAACAGCTTCCTCCTAACATTACAAACGCACACACACCCTTTTCCTGCTAAAATCATTTCAAGGACCATTCTGTTTTCCTATACCATCCTACTTGTCGCATCAAGCTGTTCTGATATTCCTTTTCCGCATATTTTGTATAATATATAAATCGCTGTTGATGATAGAAAATGTAATTTATCAAATCTACATTTTAATTAATTGTTACCCACCAAAAGAGAGCTGACTCAAAACCTGTTGCAATCTGGTTACGAGCCTTGAACTCGTTCGGTACCTCCCAAGAGACTCCTACAGAATCGAGATAAATCTTGAAATCAAAAAGAAGTGTCTAACAGTGATCTCGTACTCCTTCCCTTTTTCTCTACTATCTTTTCCTTCGCAACTGCCAGGGCAAATGGATTTGCCAATTGTACAATTGCACATATCCCTCTCCAATCCGTAGATAGGGTAGGTCTCAATATTTTGCTTCCGTAGTACCACCATAGATCCGCTCGGGGCAAATTTAGTGCTGAGTAGTTCCCTCTCTTGTCCGTTTCGGTGACATTCTTAACCTCTGTACATACTTTCAGCTCCCACAAATCTCTAGACCGATTTGTACGTCGTCCATGCACACACGATGTGTGATTTCCGACTGTAGCTGAAATCTTAGGGGGCCTTTGAATCTTTCTTCACCAAGGAATGGAACATTAGAGATAGGGGGCTACAATTCCTGAACTCCCACACTCCCCCCACCCACTCCAACCTCTCACCCTCGGAACGCGCAGCCCTCCACTCCCTCCGTTCCAACCCCAACCTCACCATCAAACCAGCTGACAAGGGAGGCGCAGTAGTAGTCTGGCGCACTGACCTTTACACCGCTGAGGCCAAACGCCAGCTCGCAGATACCTCCTCCTACCGTCCCCTTGACCATGACCCCACCCCCCACCACCAAACCATCATCTCCCAGACCGTCCATAACCTCATCACCTCAGGGGACCTCCCATCCACCGCCTCCAACCTCATAGTCCCACAACCCCGAACCGCCCGTTTCTACCTCCTGCCCAAAATCCACAAACCTGACTGCCCCGGACGACCCATCGTCTCAGCCTGCTCCTGCCCAACCGAACTCATCTCGGCATACCTCGACACGGTCCTGTCCCCATTAGTCCAAGAACTCCCCACCTACGTTCGTGACACCACCCACGCCCTCCACCTCCTCCAGGATTTCCGCTTCCCCGGTCCCCAACGCCTTATCTTCACGATGGACATCCAGTCCCTATACACCTCCATCCCCCATCACGAAGGACTCAAAGCACTCCGCTTCTTCCTTTCCCGCCGTACCACCCAGTACCCTTCCACCGACACCCTCCTTCGACTGACCGAACTGGTCCTCACCCTGAACAACTTTTCTTTCCAATCCTCCCACTTTCTCCAAACAAAAGGAGTAGCCATGGGCACCCGCATGGGCCCCAGCTATGCCTGCCTCTTCGTAGGGTATGTGGAACAATCCATCTTCCGCAACTACACTGGCCCCACCCCCCATCTTTTTCTTCGCTACATTGATGACTGTATCGGCGCTACCTCGTGCTCCCACGAGGAGGTTGAACAGTTCATCCACTACACCAACACCTTCCACCCCGACCTCAAATTCACCTGGACAGTCTCGGACTCCTCCCTCCCCTTCCTAGACCTTTCTGTTTCTATCTCAGGCGACCGAATCAACACGGACATCTACTACAAACCTACCGACTCCCACAGCTACCTGGACTACACCTCCTCCCATCCTGCCCCCTGTAAAAACGCCATCCCATTCTCCCAATTCCTTCGTCTCCGCCGCATCTGCTCCCAGGAGGACCAGTTCAAAATACGTACAACACAGATGGCCTCCTTCTTCAAGGACCGCAATTTCCCCCCCGACGTGGTCGACGGTGCCCTCCACCGCATCTCCTCCACTTCCCGCTCCTCCGCCCTTGAGCCCCGCCACTCCAACCGCCACCAGGACAGAACCCCACTGGTCCTCACCTACCACCCCACCAATCTCCATGTACAGCGCATCATCCGCCGTCACTTCCGCCACCTCCAAACAGACCCCAGCACCAAGGATATATTTCCCTCCCCTCCCCTATCAGCTTTCCGTAGAGACCACTCCCTCCGCGACTCCCTTGTCAGATCCACACCCCCCACCGACCCAACCACCACTCCCGGCACCTTCCCTTGCAACCGCAGGAGGTGCAACACTTGCGCCCACACCTCCCCCCTCACTTCTCTCCAAGGCCCCAAGGGAAACTTCCATATCCGCCACAGATTCACCTGCACCTCCACCCACATCATCTACTGCATCCGCTGCAGCCGGTGTGGCCTCCTCTATATTGGGGAGACAGGCCGCCTACTTGCGGAGCGATTCAGGGAGCACCTCTGGGCCACCCGGACGAACCAACCCAACCAACCTGTGGCACAGCATTTCAACTCCCCCTCCCACTCCACCGAGGATATGCAGGTCATTGGACTCATCCACCGCCAAACCACAACAACCCGACGGTCGGAAGAGGAGCGTCTTATCTTCCGACTGGGAACCCTCCAACCGCAGGGGATGAACTTGGACTTCACCAGTTTCTTCATCCCCCCTCCCCCCACCTTGTCTCAGCCGGATCCTTCCAGCCCGGCACCGCCTTCCTGACCTGCAGTCTTCTTCTTGACCTCTCCGCCTCCACCCTACTCCGACCTATCACCCTCACCTTGACCTCTTTCCACCTATCACATTTCCAACTCCCCTCCTCCAAGTCCCTCCTCCCTACCTTTTATCTTCTCCTGCTGAACACTCTCTGCTCATTCCTGAAGAAGGGCCTGTGCCCGAAACGTCGAATCTCCTGTTCCCTGGATGCTGCCTGACCTGCTGTGCTGTTCCAGCAATAAAGTTTCAACTTTGATCTCCAGCATCTGCAGACCTCACTTTCTCCTCTACAATTCCTATCATTCCATGCAGTCTTATCCTGATACAGGGCTATCATACATTCCATGCCCTTCCTGTCTCGCTTCCACCCGAGCGGAAAGAGAACCACCTTGGCCGCTGGCCTACCGGAGGCACATGCATAGCAATTGCTCTTGTTCAGACTTTTTACAGTATACTTTACCCATTCAACCCAGGCATTTGCATCCCCGTATCCAGTTTCTACTTCAATGGTCTGTTTCAAGTCCTTTACCTCTGTAATTCTTACTCCTTTAGGATCATCGGGAGGGGTGAAAGGTTGTACCTTATTATCCAGTAGTTCTGCCCGTTTTCCCTGTCCTTCGCTAATTCGAAAACAACAGCCCGAGAAATCATTCCCGTTTGTTTTCATTTCTATCCCAAATGTTTCATTTAATTGTACCTGATAGGTGCCGCACTCACCCCCTGCACCCCCTCCAACCACCCACCCCCCAGAATTTCTTCATGCCATGTGGTTTTCTTCATCGTTAGGTATGTTGGGTTACACTTTTTATCGGGACAATCGCGAGCTGGTCGGAAGGGGGCCCCGTGTACTGTGACGAGACCATTATACCAAGTACCATCCCCAAGGCTATCCCCATAGGAATTAAGATGTATCTCTGAGCTGCGGTACTGTCTCTGATTATCTACATCCCTACAATTTACTAAGCTGCATGCATCAGTGTCTATTACTTGTGGATTATCAGACTCAGGAACCGTTAATAACGAAAATGATATTTGACAACATTCCAAAACTAAGAGGGCTAACATCATACCTCTAAGCATTCCCAGTATTCTAAAAATGGTGCTGAAGCACGAAAAGACTTAATACACAATCCTACAGAAATAATCCCGCGCAGGCGTCGCCACTGTATAATCAGTTACTCAAACTCTCTTTAGCCTGAGTTTCAGCGTTATTGCGTTGTTTCGTCTGTCCAGACTTCTTCCTCGACTGGATATTTCACTGGCCCTTTGATCCTTGTGTAGTGAGTCCAGCCTTTCTCCGCTGTCCTTATTGCCGTTTCGGTCGTCAAAAGAGCCTGATACAGCCCTTTCCAGTCCGGCTGCAATTTAGTCACTGTCCATGATTTTACTAAGACCAAATCTCCCGGCCGGATGGGATGAACGGCAAATTCAAGGGGCGGAGTCTGTGCCAATAAACCCAGTTTCCTGAGGAAAGACAAAGAGACGGACAAGCCCAGTATATACTTTAAGAACAAGTCTTTAATTTCGGGAATTGGCAATTATCCATTCATTCCCAGAATAAGGTAAGTCAAATAAGATTTCATATGGGGAATTGTCCCAAATCTTTCCTTTGGGCTGTTCGTACTCGCAAGAGGGCTATAGGTAAACAATTGGTTGAAGGGAGTCTGGTTTCTATTATCAATTTAGAGAGCTGGCGTTTGAGTGTTTGGTTCATTCTCAAAACCCTTCCTGATGATGGCGGGTGCCCTGGAGCATGGAACGCCAAGGAAATTCCCAACCCTTTCATTATCCTCGTAACACTTTAGAGTTAAAATGAGTTCCTTGGTCGGAATCTATACGGTTCACTCGCCCATATCGGGGAATTATGTGCTCGAATATTGTTGTAGACACCCCACATGCGGTGGCGGTAGCTAGAGGGTATGCCTCAGCCCAACCAGATTGATGATCTACTATGACCATCATATGTTTTCATCTTCCTACTCTGGGTAGTTCAGTATAATCTACTTGCATAGTCTGGAAGGGTCTCAATCCCGGGTCTCTTCCTCCCGGGCTCTGTTATCTCAAGACTTTCTTATTTATCTTTCTGCATATTATACAAGCCTCATATTTGTTGAGCAATTGTATAAAGACCTTTACATCCATATTCCCTAAGAACTAAAAGACACGTTGCTTGTACTCCCCAATGGCTGCCTTGATGTAGGACAGCCATAATTTCTCGCATCATCATTTTGTTTAACATTTCCCTTCCATCAGGTAGCATCCAATGCCCGTCTGCTATCTTTGCAGCCCCTAAATTATTTTTCCTCTCTTTCAGTTAATATAGGAGCTTCCCGAGGATCGGGACAGTATGTATTAGGGAATGAATCACCACTCCTTGTGGGTCCAGGCATGCTTCCTTAGCCACTTCATCGGCTAACCTATTCCCCCTAACTTCTGGTTCATTTCCTTTCTGATGACCATTTACATGCACTACCGCTATTTCTCGTACGAGTAATAGGGACTCCAAGACCCGTTTAATCAACTCCTCATGTGCAAATTCCTTCCCCCAGTAATTGATCAGTCCTCTTTCCAGCCATATCTTTCCAAAAGTGTGCACAACACCAAATGCATATCTACAGTTAATGTATACTGCTCCCTCTTTATTTTCTAACGCACTCAGTGCTTTTCCCAATGCATAGAGTTCGCAGGTCTGAGCTGACCACCCACTCGGCAACCTTCCTGCCTCTACGGCGCGACCTTTCGTCCCGTCTACAACTGCATACCCATTATGTCTTTTCCCTTCAGTCACATGGGATGATCCATCTATAAAAGGTCGGGCTCCTGCATGAAGGGAAACATCTCTCAGGTCCATGCGAACCTTAGTTTGGTATTCTATAATGTCAAGGCAGTTGTGCTCTGGATTCTGAGGAGAGTCTTCTTCCCCTTTCCAAAGAAAGGCAGCTGGACTTAAACAATTATCCGTGACCAACACTAGATCATCCTTTTCTCTTAATGGTGCCTCATATTTCAGAACCTGCCAGTCTGTCAACCATCGTCCACCTTTTTGGTTTAGGATCATTCTCACTTGGTGTGGAGTGCTTATTATTAGGGCTCCCCCAAATGTAAGCTCCCTGCTTTCCTCCACCAACAGTGCAGTAGCAGCCACGGCCTGCAAACATTCAGGCCTCCCCTGGGATACTGGATCCAATATCTTTGAAAGATATGCTACTGGCTGTTTCATTCCTCCCCACCTCTGGGTTAATGCTCCCAAATATGCTCCCTTATCTACGGTAGCAAAGAGGTGGAAAGGTTTATCTAGAGAAGGTAAGGCTAACACGGGGGGATGGATCAGATCTCTTTTGCATTCCTCAATAGTTCTTTTTCCTCATCTTTCCATATCAGACACTTTGATTCCTCCTCTAATAGTTTGAGATATAATTTGTTCGTCTTTTGAGCATAAGAATCAATCCACAATCTGCAATATCCCGTTAAACCCCAAAAAATTCGTAATTCCCGTTTAGTCCAGGCTAATCTTTCGCTTTCTCTCACTAACTAAATGTCCCAAGTATTTCACGTCTCGCTCCACATATTGTAGTTTGTTTTTAGATACTCGCAGCCCCTCCTGACCCAGGAGACTCAATAATTTGTTAGTGGCTTCTAGTACTTTTTCTCTTCTTCTTCCTGTTACTAAGAGATCGTCTACATACTGCAACAGGGTAGTCCCTATGGGGCTGCTTAATTCCTCCAAAATTTATTCTAACATCTGTCCAAATAAATTATGGATTGCGCAAACCCCTAGGGGAGCACGATCCACCGGTATTGCTGTTTCCGTCCTGTCTTGGGATCTTCCCATTCAAATGCAAACACATTCCTACTTTCCTCCGACAAGGGGCAAGCCCAAAAGGCATACTTTAAATCTATCACACTAAACCATGAGGGATCTTACTTAATAACGTATAGGGATTTGGCACCACTGGGTGCCTGATCTGTTCTATTTGATTCGATGTTCTCAAATCCTGCACCAACGATAAGTTCCATCGGATTTTCGCACTGGTAGAATTCGGATATTATAAAGAGACATACATGGCTCCAACAGTCCATCTCTAGCCCCTCAATTACTGGCTGCAGTCCTCGTTTACCTTCTATGGAAATGGGATACTGTAGCTCATAGACAATGTCCCCTTTCCTTTTCAAAGTTATTTCAAGGGGAGGGATCTGTATTCTTCCACGATTCACTTCTCGAGCCCATACAATATTGCCATTTGTGTTACTAATTCTTTTTCCTGAATTCAAATCTCCAGTCCTAAGCGGGTAATTAAATCGCTCCCTTGTGAGTTACTTCCTATATCAGGGATATACAACAGTTCCTCTGTGACTCAAATCCTTAGGACCGTCTATCATCATAGGTTCAAATATAGAAGAGTAAATCCTTCCCCTTTAGCCCGGAAACAGTAATTGACCATGTCGACATTTCTACTTTCTTTGGTTCAAAATTCAGCGATGACCGTGCTGCCCCTATATTTACTAGGAAGACTACCTCTTCCCTCCACGGTCCCACCTTCAAGTTTATCAATGGTTCCCGGTGGGTCCCCGGGGGCAGGAACCCCTGAAACCCTTCTTCTGTATCAAACTTCATCAGCTGAATTGCCCTTTCTTCCCTGTGTAGGGAAGAAAACTCCCGCTAAAAATATCCTATCATTCTGCAATAATAGCATCCTGCCTGTGGAGACTTGCGTCTCTTCCCCTGTCGCCCGAACCCGCTATCAAATGCCCCACTTATCCTCTCCCTCTTCCTCTCTGTCCTACATGCTGCCACCCGCCGCTCCAGTTACTCACTATTGGTTCTATTCTTTTGTTAACTACTTCATCAACCATAGCTACCATCATTTTTGCCTTCTGTTTTTGTTTTTCATCCTCTCTCTTTCCAAACACTTTGTGTGTGTCTCTTAACAATTGATCCAATGGTTTTTCGCTCCACCCTTCTATCTTCAGTATCTTTCTCTTTATGTCAGGCCATGCCTTTGTCACAAAATATACTTTCAAAAGACCCTGTGCCACTGGGTCCTCAGGGTTCATTCCAGAGTATTTCCGCATTGAGTCTCTTTATCTTTGCAAGAAAGCTGAGGGAGTCTCAGCTTTCTCCTATCTAACTTCAAAGGCTTTAGTCAAATTCTGCGACTTGGAACTGCGTCTCTTATTCCTTTTTGAAACAGGTCTTGTAATTCTCTAATTTCTTCTCTATGCTCCGGGTTTTGATTTTCCCACTGGGGCTCTCTGAGGGAAACTTCTTCTCTCTCTGTCCAGCATCCCCATCCCCAATGGGATGTTCCCTGTTCCATATTTCAATGGCTGCTCCTCGTATAAGCCCCCTTTCTTCCCCAGTAAATAATCTTTTCAAAATAGACTTTAACTCAGTCCACGTACACAGACTGGGCCCTAAGAAATGATCAATTTGTGCAGACTACCCTACCGGATCCTCACCCAGGACCTTCATCTCCTTCTGAAATGTTTTGATCTCCCCACTGGTGAGGGGGTACTTACAAACCCAATCTCTGTCCCCTATTGGTACCTCCCAAAGGCGATAAGTCTTAACATTCTTCCCTTTTTTGTTTTTGTTTCCACCCTTAGACTTTGGTTTAGAATCTCCGGAGGCCTCCTTTACATCTACTTTATCTTCCCTTTATTTTGTTAAGGACTGAGGGTCGGGAACAACAACATCGCCGTCCACCGCCCCTTCATCCTTCTCTTGTGGGTCATCCATTCCCTGTCCCAGTCTATCTGTCTGTCTCTCCTCCTCTCCGATTTTCACCTAATCTGATTTTATGGTACGGCGCGGGTTGGGGGTAGCAGCCAAGAGGATCCGAGGGACAGGGTGGGGCAGAGGGGGAATCTCTTGTCTTTACCATCATCATTCTCAAACTGTCGTTCCAACAGGACTCATAGTCCGCCTCTGCTTGACTGAAAGGTTGTTTCTCATGCATATACAAATCTAAATACTGACATACCCATCCTCGTCCGAACCATACTTTGACCAGAAGACAGCCGGACGAAGGATTGATTCTTTGGTCCATACTAAACAACAATATTTAATCATTTTCTTTGTATGTTTTTCCCTTGTACTAGTGTAACTTGTCCATTCCCGCAATATCCTTCACAATGGACTTTCAGGAGGAATATTACCAGCGACCTTTTCCTCCTTTACTCCGTAACAGTTCGACTTTCCCTGCCTACCCCCCGTTTCTCGGGGCCCTCGCCAGTCCCATAGCGATTAAATACCCCTTTTCCCAGCCACCAAGGCAATACTTAAAAGTCAATTTTCTTACCTTGGTCTGTGCACAGAGTTGCCTGGCCCCTTTTTGACGTAATTTCTAATGACATTCTTTCACTGTCTGATTCAGATGTCTCTCTTGTGGGATTCGTACCAGTCGGCCAAAGCAGCGCACCAAACCGGGACACGAGACCGCTCGCCAAATGGGAACGGGACACGTCTTCCCAGTGTCCAGGGCCAGCCACTCCCCCTGATGATGGAAGAATATCCCGGACGGTCGACATTTGTGAGAAACGAAGCTCACTCACTTCAATAATGTCAGTCCGACACAAGATCTCAAGGAATCAGTATGTTTATTATCCGCTTGCAAGCGTGGTGCCTGAAATAGACACCCAGAGTTTAGCAAGTACGTATCCTATATAGGATTCACTACTCCAAACGTGGTGCCCATTGCTTATCTCTTGCCTTATCCGGCCTTGTGCATAAGAAATTACAAGTTTTACTTGGCCATTTCACCACATCCTGCTGTGGATCATTGTGAGGTATATCCTCCTTCACTACTATCTATTTCCACCACTTGTGACATTTCCTCCCTTTCCCCAACCATACTGATCCTTATGGCCTTTTAATTGTTTTTGTTTGATTTTGCAGAAGTGCGAGACAGATGCTTATAACTACTGCTTATACAAACATATCTGGCTTAATCTGCATCCTCACAGCACCTCATCTATTTGTCTGTAACATCTACCATTGTCTGCAGGCACGTTTCATTCTTGTATGCACATTTTAGCCATTGCAAAAACAATTATATATTTCCTTCACATAGTTTCATTCTTGTTGACTCAGCTCTTAATTGAAACAATTATACACTGTTGTGAGTTAATTTACCTTGCATAAGTAATTATGATTGCAGAAGTAACACTATTTTACCTATATCTTACACGGAGAAAATAAAGCAAGGCTGGAGATATTACAGCGAAAGGAAAGCAAAATTGGAGATGTTGCAAAGATAAGAAAGCAAGGCTGGAAATTTTACAAAAATAGGATAGAAAGGTGGGAAATGTTTTAATGAGAGGAACGCAAAGCCGGAGATGTTATAGAGATAGTAAAGCAACGCTGGCCTTGTTACAGAGTCAGAAAAGTAAGGCTGGACAGGCTCCAGAGATGGGAATGCAAGGCTGAAGATATCACAGAGGTAGGAAAGCAAGGCTGGAAATGTTGAAGAGATAGGAAGGCAAGGCTGGAGTTTTCACAGATAGAGGAAAGTAAGATTGGAGATGTTACAGAAACAGGAAAACAAGGCTGGAACTGTTAAAAGAGAGATAAAAGCAAGGCTGCAGATGTTACAGAGACAGGAAAGCAAGGCTGGAGTGGTTACAGAGACTGGAATGCAAGGCTGGAGATGTTGCAGATACAGGAAAGCAATCCTGGACATGTTACAGACAAGAAAAGCAAGGCTGGGCAGGCTCTCGAGATAGGTTAACACGGCTGGAGATGTCACAGAGACTGGAAAGGAAGACTAGCGATTTTATAGAAATAAGAAAACAAGGCTGGAGATTTTATAGCGTGAGGAAGGCACGACTGGGAATGTTACAGAGACAAGAAAGCAATTCAAGAGATGTTACAGAAAAATGAAAACAAGGCTGAAGATGTTGCAGAGATAGGAAAGAAAGGCATGAAATTTTACACAGAGAGGAAAGCAGGGCTGGAAATGTTACAGAGATACGAAGGTAAGGCTGTGGATGTTATAGAGACATGAAAGCAAGGCTTGAGATGTTACAGAGTAAGGAAAGCAAGGCTGGAGATGATACAGAGATAGGAATAATAGGCTGGAGGTGTTAGAAATAGTAGAAAGCAAGTCTGTAAATTTTACAGACACAGGAAAGCGAGCGTGGATATGTTACAGAAAGTGGAAAGCAAAGCTCGATATGTTAAAAGAGACAGAACTGCAAGGCTGGGAATATTACAGGCATAGGAAAGCAACGCTGGATATGTTACAGGGATAGAAAAGCAAGGCTAGAGATGCTACAGAGATAAGAAAGCAAGGTTGGCAATTTCACAGAGATAGGAAAGCAAGGCTGGACAGACTCTTGAGATAGGAAAGCCGGGATGGAGATTTAACTGAGAGGGGAAAGCAAGGCTGGAGATGTTACAAAGACAGGAATGCAAGGCTGGAGATGTGACAACGAGTGGAAAGCAAAGCTGGAGATGTTATAGGGAGACGATAGCAAAGCAGAAGTGGGCACAGAGATTGAAAAGCAAGGCTGTAGATGTTACAGACTTAGGAAAGAAAGGCTGGGGAAGTCACAGAGTTGGGGAAGAAAGGCTGGACATGTTACAGAGATAGGAAAATAAGGCTGGACAGGCTATAGAGACAGGAAGACAAGGCTGGAGATGGCACAGAAAAAGGAAATCAAGTCTGGACATGCTGCAGTGGAAGGAAAGCAAGGCTGGACAGGAACGTAAGATAGGAAAACACGGCTGGAGACGTAACAGAGAGGGGAAGCAAGTCTGGAGATGTTACAGAGACAGGAATGCAAGGCTGGCGTTGTGACAGTGAGAGGAAAGCAAAGCTGGAGATGATGCAGGGAAACGAAAGCAATGCTGGAGTGGGTACAGAGAATGGATAGCAAGGCTGTAGACGTTACAGACATAGGAAAACCAGGCTGCTAATGTTACAGAGATCGTAAAGCAAGACTGCAGATATTACAGGGATAGGAAAGAAAGGCTGGAGATGTTACAGAGAGAGGAAAGCAAGGCTGAGATGTTAGAGAAACAGGAAAGGAAGACTGGAGATGTTAAACGAGAAAGAAAAGCAAGGCTGCAGATATTAAAGGAATAGGAAAGCAAGTTTGGCGATTTTACCGAGACTGGAAAGCAAGGCTGGAGATGTTATAGAGATAGGAAAGCAAGGCTGAAGATGTTACAAAGATGGGAATGCAAGGCTGGAGATGGCATAGTGACAGGAACGCACGGCTCGAGATGTTAGAGGTAGAGAAACAAGGCTGGTCATGTTACAGAGATAGGAAAGCAAGGTCAGACAAGCTTGTGGGACAGGAAAGTACGTCTAGAGATGTCACAGAGATAGGACAGCAAGGTTGCAGATGATACATAGATCGGAAAGCAAGACTGGAGATGTTACAGAGAGAGGACAGGAATGCCGGTGATGTTTCAGAGATAACAAATTAGGTTTGGAGATGTTACAGAGAGAGAGAGAGATAGGCAAGGCTGGAGATGATACCGTGAACAGAACGCAAGGCTGGAGATGTTACAGAAAAAGGAAAGCGAATTTGGAGATGTTGCAAAGATAAGAAATCAAGGCTGGAAATTTTACTGAAACTGGAAAGAAAGGCTGGAAATATTGCAGTGATAGGAATGCAATGCTGGATATGTTACAGAGATAGGGAAGCAAGGCTGGCCATGTTACAGAGACAAGAAGGCTAGGCTGGAGAGTCTCTAGTGATAGGAAATCAAAGCTGTAAATTGTATAGAGATAGGAAAGCAAGGATGGAAACGTTACAGTGATAGGAACGCAATGATGGCGATGCCACCGAGTGAGGAAAGCAAGCCTGGAGATGTTACAGGGAAAGGAGAGCAAGGCTGGAGATGTAACAGAACGGGTAAAGCAAGCCTGGAGATGTTACAGAGAGAGGAAAGCAAGGCTGGAAATGTTTTAGTGATAGGAACATAATGCAGGATACAAGAACAAAGAACAAAGATAATTTACACGCCCTTCGGCCCTCCAAGCCTGAGCCGATCCAAATGTACTGTCTCAACCTGTCGGTCAATTCCTAAGCATCTGTGTCCCTCTGCTCCCCACCTACTCAATGATCTGTCCAGACGCATCTTAAATGAATCTACCGTGCCTGTCTCTACCACTTCTGCTGGCAACGGGTTGCAAATGCCCACCACCCACTGTGTGAAGTACTTGCCGCCTGTATCCCCCTTAAACTTTCTACCTCTCACTTTGAAAGCATGACATCTCGCTACTGAATCCTTCAAGCTGGGGAAAAGCTTGTCTCTATCCACCTTGTCTATACCCTGCATGAGTTTGCAAACCTCAATCAGTTCCACCTCAATCTACTTTTTTCTAATGAAAATAAAGCTAAGCAACTCAACGTCTCTTCATAGCTCGCACCTTCCAAACCAGGCAACATCCTCGTAAACCTTGTCTGCACTCTCTCCAAAGCGTTCGCATCCTTTTCGTAATGTGGCGCCCTGAACTGTTCACAATATTCTAAATGCAACCGAACCAATGTCTTGTACAATTTTAACATGACTTGCCATATCTTATACTCAATATCCAGTCCGATGAAGGCAAGCATAATATAACTTCTTGACCACACTATCCATTTGTGCAGCAACCATCAGGGTACAATGTACCGAACTCCCAGATTTCTCTGCCCATCATCTTTTCCCAAGGCTCTTCCAATCATTCTATAATTCTCCTCAGAATTCGACTTGCCTAAATGAATCACCTCACATTTGCCTAGATTGAAAGCTATCTGCCACTTTTCCGACCAAATCTCCTGTCTATGTATATCGTCCTGTATTCTCTGACAGTCCCTTATGCTTTCTGTCACTCCACCAAACTTTGTGACATTTGCAATCTTGGTGATCACACCAACAGTGCCCTTTGTAGATCATTTATGTATATTACAAACAACAGTGGCCCCAATACTGATCCTTGTGGAACACCACTGGTCACCTTTCCCCATTTCGAGAAACTCCGTTCAGCTACCACTCTCGGTCTCCTGTCGCTCAACCAGTTCTTTATCCATATACTCCAGAGAAAGGGAAGCAAGGTCGGAATTGTTACAGAGATAGACAAGCAAGTCTTGCGATGTTTCAGAGATGAGAAATCAAGGCTTAAAATTTTACAGAGATAGTAAAACAAGGCTGGAGATGTTATAGTGATAGGAATGCAATGCTGGAGATGTTACAGAGATAGGGAAGCAAGTCCGCAGATATTAAAGAGATTGGAAGCAAGGCTGGAGTGGTTACAGAGAGAGGAAAGCAAGTCTGGAGATTTTACAGAAACAGGAAAGCAAGGCTGGAGATGTTAAAAAGGAGAGGAAAGCAAGGCTTCAGATATTACAATGGTAGGAAAGCAAGGCTGCTGATGTTATAGAGATCCGTAAACAAGGCTGGATATGTTAGAGATAGGAAAGCAAGGCTGGAGATAGTGTCATAAACTCATAGAGATGTACAGCATGGAAACAGACCCTTCTGTCCATCCCGTCCATGCCGACCAGATAACCCAACCCAATCTAGTCCCACCTGCCAGCACACGGCCTATATCCCTCCAAAACCTTCCTGTTCATATACCCATCCAAATGCCTCTTAAATGTTGCAATACTTCTTGCAGCCTTCACCACATCATCTGGCAGCTCATTCCATACACCTACCACCCTTTGCGTGAAAACGTTGCCCCTTAGGTCCCTTTTATATCTTTCCCCTCTCACACTAAACCTTTGCCTCTAGTTCTGGACTCCCCGAACCCAGGGAAAATATTTTGTCTATTTATCCTATCCATGCACCTCATAAATTTTTAAATCTCGATAAGGTCACCACTCAGCCTCACGTTCCCAGAAAAACATCCCCAGCCTGTTCAGCCTCTCCCTGTAGCTCAGATCCTCCAACCCTGGCAACATCCTTGTTAAACTTTTCTGAACCCTTTCAAGTATCACAACATCTTTCCGATAGGAAGAAGACCAGAATTGCATGCAATATTCCAACAGTGGCCTAACCAATGTCATGGCCGCAACATGTCCTCCCAACTCCTGTCGGAGAAATTGAGGACTGCAGATGCTGGAGATCAGAGCTGAAAATGTGTTGCTGGAAAAGCGCAGCAGGTAAGGCAGCATCGAAGGAGCAGGAGAATCGACGTTTCGGGCACGAGCCCGAAGAAGGCCTCATTGTTCATTGTCATTTCCATTATATTATACTCTGCACGTTCCCAACTTACTGTCAGGCGAACACTGTTTGCTTTCAGACTAACTGCACAAAGGGTTTTGGGAGTCCTTGTGTATCAATGCGAAAAAGGTAGCTTACAGGTTCAGTAGGTAATAGAGAAGATAAAGCAAATGCTGAAATTCAGTACAAAGGGAATGGTGTCTAAAAGTAGGAAGGTCTTGCAAAAATGTGCAAAATACGAGTCAAAGCGCGCCCAGAATATTCTGAAGAGTGTGAGTGTCCTAAAGAAAGATATTGTTGTATTGGATGGAGCCCAGAGAAGGTTCACTCGGCTGATCTTGGAGATGGAGCGATTTTCTAATGAAAAGAGTTGGATTAAGATGAGTTTGAACCCATTAGTATTTCGAAGAATGGGCGAAAATTTTTATGCAATATGCAAGATTCAAAGGGGCTTCGCCAGGGTAGATTCCGGGAAGTGAGAAACTACAACAGTACAGCTCAGCAATAGGCCCTCAGCCCAACATTGCTGTGCTGAGTCTGATGCTATTCGAAACTAATCTCATCTGTCTGCACATGGTCCGTATCCCTTTACTCTGTTCCTGTTCATGTGTCTGTCTGAATGCCACTTCAAAACTTTGCAAACATTTCAGCTTTGACCACGTCCTGAGCAGCTTCCACCCTCTATGGAAAAAAAACTTGGCTCATCCATCTCATTTTTGTTTTTCACTCGCAAACTTAAACCAAGGCGGCCTAGTATTTGACATTGCCACATTGGAAAAAAGGTTACGACCATCCACACTATCCATGCCAATCCTAATGCTATATACCTGCACTAGTTTGCCCCTCGGCCTCCAACATTCTCGCAAATCAATCGACTTGTGTCCAACCTCCTTATATTAATCACATTCTCATCAAGGCAACATTCTGGTAAACCACTATTGCACCATTTCTAAAGCTCCATCTACTTCCAATTGAGTGGCGCTGAGAACTATACGCAACATTCCAAAAGTGGCCAATCTGATTTGTTATTAAATTACAACATGACATGCCAATGTGTCTACTCAATGCTGCCACACTCCTTCTTAATCAGTACATCCTGTTGTGTTGTTATGTTCAGGAAGCTATGGATTTCCTTTCAAGATTCCTCTGCATATCAATTTTCCCAAGGGTCTGGTCATTCACAGTGTAATTTTCCTTAGCATTTGACTTAAGAAAATACATCACCTCTCAATTGTCACGATGAAATTAAATTTTCTGTTTCTCCATCCAATGTTCCATTTGATCTACACATTGCTGCATCCTTTAAAAACTTCCTCACATCCCACAATTTCACCAACTATCCATAATTAGTACATGCCTTTTCAAATGTCTTCCAAAAAAGTGCTCATCTGACTGCTGAGAAATTCATCTTAGTCACAGATATAAATTCCAATCAGAAATCGCAGTATTGATCCTTTTGAAACATCTCTGGCCACAGATCTCCAATCAGAAATATACCCCTCCACGTTCTGCTGTCTATTATGACCAACAAAATTTTGTATCCAACTTATCAACCACCATGGATTCCATGGATTGTGATTTCATCTTTCGGGCCAAACTACCTTGGCATAAGGTTTAGTATAGCCCATATAGGCACTATCCATAGCCTTACACTCAATACTTATCTTTGCCACTTCCTTGGTTTTCCTTGTATGAGGATCTGCAACCAGAGGACATAAAATCCCAGCAAGGGCTCACTTATTCAAGACAGAGGTGAGGAGGAATTTCTTCCCTCAAACAATACTGAATCTGTGGGAATTTCTTACTGCAGAAGGCTGGTGAGGCTGGGTCATTAAGTATATTTCGAATAACGATGGTCAGAGTTTAATTCATCAGGGAAACAAAGGCTACCTGGAAAAGACAGGAAAGTAGATTTGGGGATTACCTGATCAGCAATGATCGCATTGAATAGTGAAATACAATTGATGGGCCAAACGGTCAAAGTGATCTAAATCATGTTTCACCTCGAACAATTGCACAATATTCTGCTTCTCTTAAAACAAAGCTCCTTTTCAATGAAATTATTAGGCATTTGTCAATACACAAAATTTGATATAGAATGGTCCATTCTCTTAATGGCTCATTGACATGCTATTACATAAAACCACCTCGTATACAGTCCAGGATTCCATTACAGCACTGATACTCATTAGTCATTCAGTGAGGATATAATGGACTCAAAACAGTTAAACCAATAGGAAGGCATATAGGAATTTTTAAACAGATAGAGAGGATTGTTGGGATTTGAAGAGGTTACACAGTTGGGAGTGATGTAGGGACTGGAGGAGATTACATTCATAGAGATTATTTTAGAGACTGAACAATGTTAAGCAATAAGGGATCTGCAATGGCAATGCAAGATTCAGCACATTGGATGATGTGGGCCCGAATGTGGTTACATAGATAGCAATAGCTGTAGTGTCTGGAGGAGATTGTAATGACTGGAGGAATTTACTCGAATAAAGATAGTACTAGCGGTAGGCAGAATTAACAAACATGGAAAGGATTGGAGGGGCTGCAAGACGCTACAGAAATGAGAAATGTTGTATCAACTTGATGGTGTACACATGCAGGAATGTCGTGGCAATTGGATCAGCTCACCATGACAGGGAGGGACACAGAGACACGAGATGTTATAGAATTGGAGAGGTTTGAAATCATTGCAATCGTCAGGAACAGCCAGAGAGTTGTATGGTCTGGTGGAGATTACACAGCTGGGAGAGATATAGGGACCCGACGATGTTGCACATGCAAGTACGTTTGTTGGGACTGAAGTTGGGAACATAAATAGAGAGAACTGTGTGGGGTTACAGGGACATGGAGGGTGGTGATGTCTGTTGGAAGTTCCTATTAGAGGGATTTTTTATTGGAACTGCAAACCATGCCAGAGATAGGGAGGTTTGAAGGGGTTGGAGCCGTTTACAGAGGCAGTGAGAAATATAGTAATTGGAAGATACAGAGATGGTGGGGGCTGTAGGAGATACTTGAAATTGGAAGGACTGTAGATGCTGGAAGGGTACGCAGCCAAGGAGGATTGCAAGAATGTGAGGAGTTTACAGAGGTAGGGAAATTGGAGCATTCACAATAATTAGTCGTTAGGAGTACTGTCCAGACTGGGGGAGGTTTCAGAATGGGAGAGGCACTGAGAAACAGGAAAATGTTGCAGAAAATAGAGGAACATAAACATGTCTCTCCGATGCTGTGCCAATGAGGGTCATCAGGAAGATATTTGTCCCCATTAAACTGTACAGATCCTCAGGGTGATGGGCCGGATGGATGCTGAAGAGATGTTTCCTTCCTGTTATGGGAGAGAGACAAAGAAGAAGACTCCGTTTGACAGAGATAGAGAGAGGAAAAGTCATCTTGTTTTCAGTGGCTCAAACCAATTTCAGGTTTGTACCCACACAGTTCAAAGGAATACAATGAGATAGCAAAGAGCAAGGTCGTTTTGGACTGTATGAGATATGAGGCGAAGGCTAGGTTGGAAAGCCAAGGGGGAGTGAGAGGGAAGGGAGATGTTCAACAGCTGGAAGGGTTTACAGGGAATGGACACTGTCAGAACTGGAGAACATGACACGCTCACTCATGAGAGGGAGGTAACGATATGGCATAAGGTCAAATATAACAGGAGGATTCCAAGCTCTGACTTGTCATTTACTCAGTGAGCTGCTCTCACCCAGTCTGGTGCCAAGCCCCACGTGCAAACAGCATGAGGTTGCCCAGCTCCTGGTGCTCATGGCCCCGTGCACTCGCCCCTTAACCACACGGTAGGTAGTTACACAGCCATACATTCTCCAGAAACACTGTGCCCTAGCCGACATAAACTGGTAAATTCACACTCTGCCAACCAAAGACCATCGGCACTCCGTGAATATTTCTCTGAGTGATAGTCTTCCTAGAACAGCAGAATCCACGAATTCCTCTACATGTTAAAAGTTTCTTTCTCTCAAAAAACGGAAACTCCACATTCCTGCATCTCACGAAACTGTCAATTAAAAAAAATGAAAAATTAAAGAGCATTCCGACCGAAGGTTTTGATGAGGTGAGCTTTGGTAAGTCATGCAGATCTGGATGTCATATCGAAGTATCAGATCAGTATCAGGCACACAGATAGAATGGGCAAATAGATTCACATCTGAACTCACATATCCCAGCCTTGGAATCTGTAGCTGTGCTCACCCATTCCAGTAAAGATCTCCAGAATTTGGACAAGATAGGCTGAACGATCCGATCCAAAAAGATCTGTGTTCAAATTGTGACATCCTTCACATTCCACAACCTATGCCCTGTCCCACCTTGCAGGTTCTAAGAATTCTGTTACCTTTAACCTTCTGAGAATCCACGTCCTTTCCAGCATTTGTATCACTCTCCCTTCCTACCTCCATAACATGGTCCGCATTCTGCAACTCTTCCTTCCTCTGCAATGTTCTCCAGAAGGGCACTGGAGAGTGTTGGGGATTACAGAGATAGGGAGGGATATCAGAATGGAAGGATTTTTCAGGTATTAGGAATATTGAAGTGGCAAAAGAGACTTCAGTAATTTTGAGGGTTGCTGCTAATAAAGGAGGAAGGTAGGGACCTGAGGAGTTTACACAGTTCATGAGTGTTTTAGGGACTGGAGGAATTTACCAAATAGGAAGGGTTTAAGATTGAAGGATTCTGCAGGAAACCTTTACAGTGTTAAAGTCAGGATTCTTCGCAGTGTGGAGGAACAAGGGGATCTCGGGGTTCATGTCCATCGATCACTCAAGTTTATAGGGTTGACTTTTTTCCTTAACAGGAGGATTGTGTTTACGAGCTGCGAGGTAATGCTACAGCTCTATAGAGCACTAGTTATACCACGTTTGGAATATTGTGTTCACTTCTGTTTGCCACATTGTGAGGAAAATGTGAACACTGCCGAGAGGGTGCAGATGTCTTTTGCCAGAATGCTGCCTGGACTGGAGGGCATGTCTTATTAAGGAACTGTTGATGAAGCCAGGCCTTTTCTTATTGGAGAAAAGAAGGAAGAGTAGTAATTTGATAGGGGTAATGAGAGGCATATGGAGAGTAGATAGCCAGAGACCTCTTCCCATGACAGAAATGGCTGTCGCAAGGGGACATAATTTTAAGGTAATTGAAAGTTTGGATTAGATGACAGACGTAGCTGCTTTACACAGAGAGTGGTGGGTGTGTGGAATGCACTGACAGCGGTAGTAGAGTCAAATACATTGGGGGCATTTAATCAACTCTTCTGTCGGCACATGCATGACAATGAAATTAATGGTCTGTAGGTTAGTTTAATCTTACAGTAGGATTAAAGGTCAGCACAATATCGAGGGCTGGAGGGCCGGTTGTGTGCTATATTGTTCTATGTTTGAAATAGGGAGAATCACAATGACAGGAAGAGGTTTCGGAAAGCTGGAGAGAATTGGGTCTGAATGAAGAGACACAACTAGGAAGGCTTGCTCGGATTGTCGGAGGTAACGGAGGTAATGGGCTGATCTGGAGTAGACGACCCAGACTGGAAGAGTTGTGGGGACTGGATTTGGTTGCACAGGAATGGACGACCACAGACCACAAAGCGACAGAAATGTGGTGAGCTGTAGGACGCACAGGTGTTCATGGAAATGGGTAGATTGGAATGGATGGATTAGTTTTCAGGGATAAGGGTTTTGGTAGGATAGAGCTGGTTTACACAGACAGGGACTGTTTAGGGAATGAAGTAGATTAGAGAGATAATGTGATTTGTATAGACTAGAAGAAGAAACAACCTCAGGATGGTGAGGTTCTAGAACATGTTAATATCAATAAGGAGGGTAGTTTGGACTGAACATGTTTATTGACATAGGATAGCTTACGTTCTGCAGGTTATTTAGATGTAGAGGGTGTGGCGTCGAACAGTTTTTTTTTCAGGAGATATGTACAGCAATTTTGGTTGGACACAGTTTCACAGATAAGGGAGATTAGTAACCTCCTCCAGTTTGGTCAAAGTGGGTTGGTTTGCAGGGGAGGGTGACGTTTACACAGAAGGTGTGTAAGAGCTGGAAAGGCTTATGGAGATGAGTAGATAGATGGAGGGACTGGAGGAGATTACGTTCACGGCAGGATGCTAGTGACGGGAGGATGTTACAGATAGTGAGTCTTTTCGGAACTGGATCAAGAGAGTCACAGGCATTTGAGTGAGGTCGACAGATCACGAGTGTTACAGAGACCTGAGTGGATTGTAGGCTCCACATATTGATCGTGTCTTTATGAGTGGAAGAGGTTACATAGATATGGACAGCTTAAAGCTTCCTTTTTTCCGAAACAGAGCCTCAACGTCCTCCATCAGCCAGGAATTCCTCAACCTGCCAGTTTTTCCCTTCACCCTAACAGGGACGTATTGGCCCTAGATTCCTGATGTTACACCTTTAAAAGACTTCTGTTTGCCAGAAGTTCCATTTCTTTCAAAATGATTCAGTCAATCGATGGCAGTTCATAATGCGGAGTTGCTAGTATTGGACTGGAGTAGGCAAAGTTAAAAATTAAAGGACACCAGGTTACAGTCCAACAGATTTATTTGGAGGCCCTAGCTTTTGGGGCGCGCTTCTTCATCAGGTAGTTGTGGTGCACAAGGGAACCGTAAAGGCAACATGTCCAGCAAATACTGATCAATCGATATCGTGAGTTTGATGAATAAATTAGAGTGTAATAAAAAACAGGTGAAGCCCTTCACAAGAAAAGAGAGTGCAAGCGGACTGTGG
Source organism: Chiloscyllium plagiosum (assembly GCF_037043375.1). Taxonomy (NCBI): domain Eukaryota; kingdom Metazoa; phylum Chordata; class Chondrichthyes; order Orectolobiformes; family Hemiscylliidae; genus Chiloscyllium; species Chiloscyllium plagiosum. The sequence continues at coordinate 44,107,711 of NW_028270186.1, forward strand.
AAAATGAGGGGCAAACAATGGCCATGAAATACATTTTTCAGACACGACTGCAGATATGCCACAAGGTATTTTATCAGTATAATTAAAGGAGGAGGATGCCTAGCTGAAGAGTGGGACCTGTTAGAAACAAAAGGGGCAATCTGCATGGAACCAGGGGAAGAAGGTGAGATCCTCAATGAATACTTCCCATCTGTATTTACACAGGAGAACGAGATTGTAGTCAGGATGGTGAGGTTCTAGAACATGTTAATATCAATAAGGAGGTGGTATTAAATGTTTTCACAGGCATAAAGTTGGAAATATCCCCAGTGCCCAATGAAATGTATCCAGAATGCTATGGGAGGAAAGGGAGGACTTTTCTGGGGCAAAGGTGGGTATATTTAATACTTTGCTGGCCGCAGGTGAAGTGCCAAATTACTGGATGACAGCTAATGTGGTTGTTCTGTTCAAGAAAGGCAGCAGGGTTAGGCCCGGTAATTACACAGCAGATAGTCTGACTGTAGTGGGAGGGAAATTAGTGTAAACAATTCTGCGGTGCAGGATGGAAAGGTAGGGGTCGGTTAGAGATAGTCAGCATGAATTTGACAGAGGAAGGTACTGTCTGATAAATTCAGCTGAGACTTCTTTGAAATTACAATTGAACATATTGACGAGGACAATGCAGATGATAAGAATTACTCCGAGTCCAGTAAGGCCTTTGACAATGTCCCACTTGGAAGGCTGGTCCAAAAGGGAAGAGCCAATGAGATCCAAGTCAAGTTGGTAAATTGGATCCAAATTTGGTGTTGGGATGTTTATGTGTTGAAATTCTTTCACCAATTGCTGTTCGTCTGGGATCTCTTCAGGAACCATTGCTGTTTATTATATGTATTAATAAATTGGATGCTAACCACAAGGTGTCTTTAGCAGGTTTGCAGATGTCATGAAATGTGAGGGTGTTGTCCACAGTGAGGCGCATGGTGTCAGGCTACAGCCTGATTGTTGAGATTGGGACAGAACTTCAAAGGAGTAATTTAAATAGACAAGGCAGGCAAGAACACAGCAGAAAATGAGGAAAATTCATCAATTAAAATGCATTTACTTAGATGTAAAATGCCTGCAATTCAGGCAGATGAAGTCACCACATTGATGGGAACATGGGACTGGAATATCAAAGGAATTACAGAACTACAGCTGAGGTAGGGACAGCCAAGCAGCGCAATGTTCCGGAATACATCTACGACCGGAAGGAAAAGAAGAGAAGACAAGAGAGGTGGTGGAGTGGAGTTTTTGATCAGTGAAAACATCACTGCAGCACTTCGAAGGGATATTCCTGTGGATCACCCAGTGAAGCTATATTAATGAAACGGAGAAATAAGCATGAGTCATCACTTTGGTATGACTGTACTACAGGCCCGCAACTGTCAGCGGGAAATTGTGCAGCAAATATGTCTGGAGATCTCAGGTATGTGTAAGAATGATAGGATTGTAATGGTCGGGGATTGTAACTTTCCAACCTCCACTGGCACTGCCAGAGTGTTCAGAGCTTGGATGGGGTAGGATTTGTTCAGCGTATTCAAGTAACAAGGTAGGGAAAGGGTCTGAGGTGTTAGTGGGGAAAAACTTTGGCAAAGTGACAACAATTCTATTCATTTGAAAATAGCTATGGAAAAGGATTGGTGTGGTCCACAAGTGAAAGATCAAAATTGGCCTTGCTTCACTCCAGAAGGTATTAGACAAGACATTCATGGTTGATTCGTGGAGACTATTAGCAGGTAAAGGACGTCTGGCAAGTGGGATGCTTTCAAAAGAGAGATGAAATGAGAGGTCAGGGCCAGAATATTCCTGTTAGTGCAAAGGACAATGCTGAAACATGTAGGAAACACTGAATGAATAGTGATATCGAGGGTCCGGCCAAGAAAAAAGGGCAAATGTCATATATAGCCAGCTGGATTAAGTGAATCCCTTGAAGAACTTTACTGGTGTAGTAATACACGGAAATCAGGAGGGCCCAAAGTGGACCTGAGAGAGCTTTGGCAGATAAGGCTAAGGAAAGTCCATGAATATTAACAACAGAAGATGAACTTTGCACCGAATGTGACCCCTTAAAGATCAATGGGGCCATCCATATGTGGAACAGCTGTTAATGGGTAAGATCCTAAAAGAAACTTTCACGTCAGAACTTACCGTGGCGAAAGACTGGGGAACGTAGATATAAACAGTGATGTGTTCAAAGCAGTTTACAATGGAGGACAGGAGGTGCTGGATGTTTTAAAACGCATAAAAAATACACAAACACGTGGGAACTTATCAAGTCTGTTCAAGGACATTATGGGAAGCTAGGGAATCACATACTGCCACGGGTGGTGAGCTGGAAGCCTCGAAGGTGACTAATGTTGTGCCAGTATTTAAGAAAGGCTGTGAGGGAAAGCAACGTACAGAAACACCAATTAGCTTGATATCAGTGGTGTGAATGCTGTTGGAAGCGATTCTGAGGTACAGGAGTTGCTTGCGTTTGGAAAGGCAACGATTGATCAGGGAGTCAGCACAACTTTGTGCATAAAAATAGTGTCTCTCTGACTTGACTGATTTTGTTGCGGTGATGGCCAAAAAGATTGATGAAGACAGAGCAATAAACGTTGCCTATACTGTTTACAGCAAGCCCTTTGACAAGGCGTTGAAGGGTACATTGGTTAGTATGGTTAGATCACATGGGATCAGGGAGGGCGAGCGAAGTGGGTACACAATTGGCTTGAGAACAGGAGATAGAGGATGGTGAGAGCAGGTTGTGGAGGCCTGTGACCAGCGGTGTGCCGGAAGGAGCAGTGTTATGTCCACTGTTGGGCATCATTTAAACAAACGATTCATTGTTAATCATATTGTGGATAACAGAATTAGTGTGAAAGTGAGCAGTGAATGCAGTTATCGAGAGGGATAAGCAATGAATGATGGAATTGAATTCAGTTGTTGGATTTTGTTAAGACTGGGCAGTGTTGTTGAACAGAGAGAGGCCAAGGGGTGCAGTTATATTGTTCCTTGGAAGTGACATCACAAGTGTACAGGATGGTGAAAGAGGCATTTGGTTGGGCCCTGGGCAGTGTTGTTGAACAGGGAGAGGCCAAGGGGTGCAGTTATATTGTTCCTTGGAAGTGACATCACAAGTGTACAGGATGGTGAAAGAGGCATTTGGTACACCTGCCCTCATGGGTCAGACATTTATGTACATGAGTTGGCAAATCATGCGATAACTGTACAAGACATAGCTGGGTCTCAATTCGGAGTACTGTGGAGAATTCTTATCATCCTGCTTTAGGAAGCATTTTTTCTGAAACTGTAAATGAAGCAAAGATTGACAAAGATGTTACTGATACAGGAGGGTTTGACTAACAAGGAGCAGCTGGAAAAACTGGAAAGTAAAACGGGGGGATAAGACAGCTTTGGCAGATAAGCTTAAGGAAAATCCAAAGAGATTCTACGGCATACATGTATAAACAAGTATCTAGAGAGACAACAGGCCCCTCAACGATCAATGACGCCATCCATGTGTGCAACCACAGGAGATGTGCGAAAGCCTAAATGAATATTTTATGTCAGAACGTCCTGTGGACCAAGACTTGGAAACAAATGGAAAGAAACAGCGATGTCTTAAAAACGGTCCCCATTACGGAAGAGGTGGTGCTGCAGGTTTTACAACACAAAGGTAGAGAAAGTCCAAGGTATTGAACAAGTGTATCCCAGAACATTGTGGCAAAGTCGTGGCGGGGACCCGAGCAGAGATATTTATATGGTTGTCCTTCATGTTTGCATTTGGCATCGATAGCCGAGGGTTATCCTTATAAAGGTTTACAATACCATGAGGGGAATGCGTAAGGTGAACAACCAAAGACTTTACCCCAGTTTGGGAAGACCATAGCTGGTGAGAATGAATATGAGGTGAGCGAGGAGATTCAGAAAAGGGATTGGAGGAGATCATTTTCCACACAGAGAATGGTGCAAGTACTGAATGAGCTGCCAGGGGAAGTGGTAGAGAAAACAGGTATAAGACATTAGGGCAGACACATGGAGAGGAGAAGGTTTAAGGGATATGGGCCAGATGCAGCCAAATGCGACTCGTTCAGTGGAGGAACAGTGGTTGGCACGGACAAGTTGGATGCCTTGTTTCTGTGCTGCATGACTCTGTCGTTAGTTATTGGAGGAGTGTAGACAGTGAAGAAAATTACAGTAATAGAGATGCTAATCTAGTTTGTGGTACGTTTTGTGGCTCGGCACGGTGGCCTAACAATGCCAGGGCCCCGGGTTTGATACCAGCCTCGGGTGACTGCCTCTGTAGAGTTTGCACTTTTTCCCTGGGTTCGGCGGAATGTGTCTTGGTGGGTTAGTCTCCCGTCTGTTATGTGGAATTGTTGGGTTGAAGGACCGGTTTTCACACTGTAAAGATTTTGTTTAAAAAGATGTGGAGGCCCTACAGGGAATAAAGGAGATTACAGGGACAGGACCTGCTAGAGGAAATTAAAAGAAAATGAAGGCACTGGTCTGCCAGACATGCCATAGACACAGTGTTGAAGAGGGAACACAGCACAGAAAGATCTCAGGCAGCATTCCCACCCTCTCATGGGATGCCTGCTTTCCCCTCTGTTGTCCTGATGATCACGAAGACAGAATAGGTTTGTACTGATAAGTGTGGCACTCCCGATGGTGTCCCAGTGCCACAATAACTTACAGTAGTGGTGGTGATTTAGCCTCGGGTGGGTTTGTACTGTGCTTCCCCTCCAGCACTGTATCTAAGTCATATCTTGTTAGCCGATGTTTGGAGCCCTCTCATTGCTCTCTGCTCTGTTCAACGTGAGCGATCTTAACTCGCTCCAGGATTTATCAAAGGCTCCAGATCTCCCTGCACTTTGTCTCCCTGGCTGACCAACCATCTTCAATGTGGCAAAGGACAAGACACCCAGCAGTTGGGACGTTTATTGAGTCACGCATTTGCTGAGTACCTACAGGAGACAGAGAAATATACAGAATGCCAAATTATACTGATGCAGTGAGGGTTGCACATGGATAATGGTACTGTGTCCGACAGAGTTCGAGAAAATCCTAGTCCCAATCCCTATCCTGTGCTGCCTCGTCTCTCTGGAGTGGAAAATCCTGTTGGCTCAGGACCTAGAGTAGCTGCAAGAGCGAGACGCGCTGTCAGAAGCGGCAATTAGACCCTCACAGTGAGGGATACCACATGAAGAGACATGGAGTTATAGTACCAGAGTTCAGCATGATTTCACAATCAAGCAATTGGGTATGAAGAACGGGTTTTGCTTTTTGGTGCACTGGTATCAGCGCTCGGGGATGAGCAAACAGTGTGCAGGCGAAGTGATGATCGAGTGGTGTGATCGCCAGAGCATGTTTTCAAAACCTCAGCTAATGTTGCATTTTGAATCCAGTTCACTAGCTCCACCTGAATGCCATATCCTTTTACGTTGATCAGAACTCATTATCAGGTTTACCATTCGGAACGTAGAACACAGAACAGTACAGCACAAGACCCTTCAGCACCTCACGTGATGCAAACCTTTTATCCGACTGTACGATCAAACTAACCTATATTTCCTTCATTTTACTGTCATCCATGTGCCTATCCAAGAGTGCATTAAATGTCCCACATGTATTTGAATCTCCTAGCACCACTGGCAGTGCATTGCACGCACCTGGCACGCTGTGCGTAAAGAACCTACCACTGAAATCTCCCCCTAACCATCGTCCAATCACCTTAAAATTGTGCCCCCTCATCATAGCCATTTATGCCATGGGAAAAAAATAGTATCTCACTATTGACTCTATCTATGCCTCACATCGTCTTGTTCGCCTCAACCAAGTCCCCCCTCACTCTTCTTCTCTCCAATCAGAAAAGCCTTAGCTCCCTCAACCTTTCTTCATAAGTCACGCTCTCTAGTACAGACAGCAGCTCTCTAAATCTCCTCTGTACCCCCTCAAAAGCTTCCACATCAGTCCTGTAATGACAGGACCAGAACTGAACACAGTATCTAAGTGTGGTCTAACCAGACCTCGATAGAGTTGCAGCATGACCTCACGGCTTTAAAACCCACTTTCCCAGCTATTGAAAGCCAGAACAACATAGTCCTTCTCAACAACCATGTCGGCTTGGGTGGCAACTTTGAGAGATCTATGGATATGGACCCGAAGGTGCCTCTGATAAGCCACACTACACTGTATTCTGAATTCATGTTTGACATTCCAAAATGAAGCGTTTCACATTTTTCTAATATGAACTCCATCTGCCACTTCTCAGCCCAGTTCCCCATTCTGTCAATATCCCGTTGCAACCTGCAACTGATCTCCACACTGTCCAACACTCCACCAATCTTCGTTTCATTTGCAAACTTATTAACCCATCTTCCACACCCATATCCAAGTCATTTCTGAAAGTCTCAAAGAGCAGAGGTCCTGGAACCGGTCTCACTGGTTTGTAATTTCCTGGATTTTCCCTGCAGCCCTTAAGTGATGGAACAGCATTAGCCGCCCTCCTGTCCTCCGGTACCTCACTGTGTCTGTTGATAACATTTTTTTTTAGGGACACTAAAATCTCTTCCCTCGCTTCCCACAATATTCTAGGATAGGCCTAATGAGCTACGGAGGATTGATCTAATTTTATTTGTTTTAAGATTCCGGCGCTTTCTTTTTTCTGCCAAGAATTCTTTCCAAGACACCACCATCTATTTCCCCAAGTTCCCGAGCTTCCATGTCTTTCTCCACAGTAAATTCTGACAATAAATTTTCTTGCTTAATATCGCACCCACCTCCTCTGCTTCCACGCATAGAGGAAATTACTGATAATGAAGGAGTCCTATTCTCGACCAATTTACTCTTTAGGCATTATTTAAACATGAGTAAAGGCTGCTGAAAATTCAAATAAAACATATGCCCCATACCACCATACCCCTCTTCAGCCTTATTTATTCTGCCATTTATATTCACACCAACAAACAAAATCCAACAGGCTCAATAACAAATTCTCGTTTATAAAAAAAAGTCTTCCTAAGTTTCTAGTGATTGTTTATTGACATATCCTTTCTAACACATTCCAGCTCCCGACTTACTGTCAGGATGACACTATTTGATTTCAGACTTGCAGAAGAAAGGGTTATGGGAGTTCTTGTTTATCAATCTGAAAAAGGTAGCTTTCAGAGTCAGCAGGTAATTACAAAGGAAATGGAGTTCAAGCAGAAGGAGGTCTTGCCACAACTATACAAGGTACGAGTCAGACCACACCCAGAATGTGATAAACTCTATGAGTACCATAAGGAAAGATAGTGTCGCATTGGAAATAGGTCAGAGGAGGTTCATTCCGCTGATCCTCGGAATGGAGGGATTCTTTAAATGAGAAGAGGTGGTGTAGATTGAGGTTGAACGCATTGCATTTTAGATAAAATGAGAGAGAAATTGAACGAAGCATCCACGATTCAGGGTAGATGCTGGGAAGTTAGAACACTACAGCACAACAATCGGCCCTTCGGCTCACTATGACTGTATCGACGATGACCATGACTCAACTGATACCATCTGCCTATACATGATCCATATACCTCTAATTTCTGTCTGCTCATGTTTCTGTCTAAATGTCACTTCAAAACGTTACTCACATTTCTGCTTCTCTGACCTCTCTCAGTAAATTTCACTGTCTCTGTTAAAAAAAAACGTGCCTCACATATCTCGTTTAAAATTTCTCTTTCTCACCTTAAAACGATACGCTCTAGTATTTGGAGCATTCACATTGGAAAACAGATTCTGACTATCCACGTTATCTGTCCATGTCCTAATGTTGTATCCCTGTACCTGGTCGCCTCTAATCCTTTGATACTCTCGCAAAGCAATCCAACGTTGTTGAATTTCCTCTTACACCTAACATACACTTAAAAAAAACCGAACATACGTACAATGCTGATCAACCCCTTTTTTTCATCTTCTCCAACACTCCACATCCTTCCTATTGTGTGGAGATGAGAATTGCACACAGTACCCCAAATGTGCCCAAACAAACATTTTATACAATTATAACATAAAGTGCAAACCATTATACTCAACGTTGTGACCAACGAAGGGGAGTGTTCCATTTGCTTTCTTTCCCATCTGGAACACTTCTGTTGTCATTTTCAGGGAATTACTGACTTGCACCAAGATAATGCTGTACATCAATGTCCCTCAGTATCCTATTTTTTCTTGAATTTGCCATCCAAAACTCCATCATCTGACACATGTCCAGATTAAACTTAATTCGTCATTTCTCTGCACATCTTTCCAACTAATCTGTAACCTCCTGCAACCTTGATATCCTTGCACATTCACCCAAACTCCACCAATTTTCATGTCATCTGTAATAATTATCTTTGTCACTGTTTTTTTTTATTTTACGTTTGCGGGAATCTGAAACCAGAGGACATGAAATCCCAGCAAGTGCTCACCCATTTAAGATGGAGAAGAGGGGGATTGTCTTCAGTCAGAGGGTAATTACCATGTAGGAATTCCTTATGGCAGACGGCTGTCAAGGCAGGGTCAGTGAAAATATTTACAGCAGAGATGGTCAGATTTTAATAAATCAGCGGAACAATAGTTTTATGGAAAAGGCAGGAAAGTAGAGTTGAGGATCATCAGATCAGCCAGGATCCAATTGAAAGGCAGAGCATACACAATGGGCCAAATGGCGTAATTCTACTCCGACGTCTCATGGCCTGAACTCTCATGGCTTCTTGATATGAATGAGCAAACCATCTCGTATACAGTCCAGGATTCTATCCATTACAGCAGTCACACTCAATAGTTATCCAGTTGGCATGGAGACCACTGTCATGCATCGTTACAGTACTGCCCTTGCTGTAAGTACATTCAGTGTCCTGACTGTAACCATATTTATATTACCATCACTGTCTGGTGCCTATAAAAGAATCTGCCTTTTGGCAAATGTAGGGAATCATTCCTTAGTTGGGGTAGTGGAAATGAACGGTGGGTAAAGGTTACAGGGATAGGGAGGCTGACAGGGGCTCGAGGACGCTATCATTTAGCAGAGTTACATCGAGTCAAGAATGTCAGTGGACAAAGGGGTTTGGGGACTGGAAGAATTTACAGAGGTAGAGGGAGCTGGATTAAATTCTAAACATAGGGATAGGGATGGATATAGAGAGAGGCAGGCAAACTGAGTGGCACATACAGGGGTGCTTAAGGGAGAAGAGTATTGTACATACTATTGAGATATGGAAGATTGTAGTGACTGAGGATGTTCACTGACATAAGAAGGCTTCTCGGTTCTGGAGGCTGTTTAGATAGAAAGGCAACGGAGGATGCCATGTTGCTGGTTTGGAGACAGTTCAAAAATGGGAGCGTTGGACAAATTGAAAGAGTTTCCTGTTGTGAGGAGGTTGGGGGGTGAATTTGAAATAGATTAGTTTCTAAGAATTGGAGAAGAATAAGGCGATTACAGATGGATTTAGAGACTACACGAGCTGGCATTAAATGTGAGTCTTACAGGAACTGGAGAGTCACAAAGATTGTGGTTGGTGCTAAGATCGGAAAATTGGTAGGTATTTCCAGGGATTAGCCAACAAAGGAAGATTAAAGGGGCTCCATATAAGCTTAATGGGACTGGATGACCGAAGGAAGGCACGGACAGTCGTAGTGGCTGCAGATGTTAACGGATTATATAGAGAGCTGCAGATTAGACAGAGTATGAGCTTCAGATTCTGACCAACATTGTGGGAGCAGGAGTAACCTTGGAACATGAGAAGTTTGCAGATACAGAATGTGCTGAAGGGACTGAAAGAGGTGAATGATGTAGGGAGGGTTGTGCAGGCATTTGGTAGTTCGAGATAGGGAGGGCTGCAGACACTGCATGGGATCATAGGGATAGGGAGATTTCTAAGAGCAAGGGAAAGTAACAAAAACATAGAAAGTACAGTGTCTGAAGAGGGTTAACAAAAAGGTTTCAAGACTCAGGACAATGTTGCAAAATAAGGACAGTTATAGGGATTGCATGACCATACAAGATAGCTAGGGCTTTCGACCCTGTAGGATATTACGTTACAGATATGGGGAAGGCTTCACGACGAAAGGGAGTTAGAAAGATCAGGAAGATTTGAAGTCATTGGAGCAGCTTTGACTGTCTAGTTCCGACAGAGATGGGAGAGTTCTGGAGTCTGCATCAGGTAACAGACGTAGGGAGAGTTTTAAGAATAAGAAGGGCTTTTCAAAGAGACTGAGGTATGTCGGGATGGAACGTGGTGAGAGTAAGTGAGAATTACGGCAATTCATGACAGTAATGGAAAAAAATAGTGTATTCATATGCAGATGACGTTAAAGGTATAAACATTCGTAGTGACTGAAGGTGATTACATGCATAGGGAGGGTAGTGGGGACCAGCAGAGGTTTCAGAGATTGAGACTGTTTCAGAGAGGAAGAGCTTATCGTCACCATTAGGATTGGAGAAACTACTTTCCGTCATATGGATGTTAGAACGAGATGGGATACACAGACATGGAGCATGTTAACAGGTGGAGGGAGTGCCTAAGGTCAGGAGTTCCTTGAAAGATGACACAGACATTGAGATTCTCATGTAGCAGCCTGACACAGTTGCAAAGACAGGGAGGTATTTCACATCTGGAAGGGATTACACAGGTCGGGACAGCTCAATGGTCTGAAGAAATTTTCACAGATACCGTAGGGTTGCAGGAACTGGAGACGTTTACCCAGATAGGGACGCATGTAGAGGTTAAAGCCAAATACATTGACATAGAGGGTGGTATTGGTAGGTGGAGCATACAGGGAGAGGCTGGTTTGTCGGGGTTTACAGGTATGACGTAATTTATTATCTACTGAAGAATATTTCGGGATTAGGGTGTTCGTGATTGCAGAACCTGACAGAAACAGAGAGCATTGTGTGGACTGTAGGAGATTCCAAACAGAGGAAGGATTATCGGAACTGGAGGATAATACAGAGATCACTAATAGAGCATCAGTCAGGATCGATGCCTGGGACCTCCTGCGCTGTCTCAGTGAGGATCAATACAGCAGAGCTGAGCGCAGGACCCTGACAAGATAGTGGGAATGAAGCCTAGAATGCAGCTGTTCCTTGCCCAACAGTGTGTCAACATCTTATCTTCCTGGTACGAATATTGAAGTCGACTAAATCCTCCCTATGCTGTTTACTGTGATGTTTCTTTCGTGTGTTGCAGGATTTACTGAAGGTTCCAGATTTCCATCTCCATCTCTCTCTGGCTGACCAACTGTCTCTGATGTGATTATGGACGAGACAGGAGTTAGTAATTCAGTTGAGTCAGAACATCCTGTTTACCTGTAGGAGACGGAGAAATAGTCAGAATGGGAAAATGGACAGATGCAGTGAGGATGACTCATGTACAGTAGCACTGAGTCCAACAGAGATCTGGAAAATCCCAGTATCCATCCCTGGCGTGTACTGCCTCGTCTCTCTGGATTAGAGATTTCTGTTGGCTCAGGATGTGGAGTAGCTACAAGAGCGATAGGCGCAGACAGAGGCAACAAATAGACTCAAGCAGTGATGGATACCTCATGGAGAGATATTGAGTGATATCGCCATAGTTCAGGAAGTTAACAGGCCAATTAATTGAGACAAATAAGATGTTCAGAATGTTAGATCATTTGTACAGTGAGACCTTTTTCCCTCGGATAGCGATGCCGAGCCGGAGGGGTAATAGATATAGAACAGATGGCAGAGGTAGTTTCTTTGCTCAGGGTTGTAGGGGCGTAGAATCGATTGCCTGCAACAGTAATGGACTCGCGAAATTTATTGGCATTTAAATCGTCATTGGATAAGCATAGGAAGAGAATTGAATAGTGTTGATTAGATGGGCTTCAGGTTGTTTTCTTAGGTTGGCGCAACATTGATGGCAGAAGGGCCTGAACTGCGCTGTCATATTCTATGTTCTAGACGGCATAAATATGAGATGGAGAGGAAAGACCTAAAAGGGATCGTAGGTGAACATTTTTCACATAATGTATAGTGCATGTATGGAATGAACATCCAGGGGAAGTGGTAGAGAAAAGCACAATAACAACATGTAAAAGACATTTGGGCAGGTACATGGAGTGGAGAAGGTTTGAAGGGATATGGGATAAAATTCAGGTGAATGCGAGTTGTTCAGGGACTCTGGTCAGCATGGTCTAGTTGGATCGAAGGAACTGTTTCTGTGCTTCAGCGAGAGAGAGAGAGAGAGAGAGATTTGCTTCATGCAGCATTGGTATAACTGGTTAGGAATGAGCAACCTGTGAGCATGCGAGGTGATGGCCGAGTGGTATCATTGCGAGACCATATATCCAAAACCTCAGCTAATGTTCAGGGGAGACAGGTTTGAAATGGTGGAATTTGAAACCAATATTTTTTAAAAATGCAATCAACAATCCATAAATAAGTACGAAACCATTGCAGATGTACAAAAAAGGTCCTTTGTACATCAATACAACACTTGTCCTTCAGAGAAAGACATCTGCCATTCTCATGTGGTCTGCATGACATGTCAACAGCAAAGTGTTTGCCTTTTCATTGCCCTCTGAGATGGCAGAGCAAGCCATTCATTCAAGTGCAGCTAGGACTTAGCAATAAATCTGGTTAACCAGAGACACACACAACCCACGAGTAAAAAGTAACAATAGCGTTGAACTAAGACTAATGGAACCGTGTTAGTAACGGTGCCTTTGCCAATCATGTCAGTAGATTGAAGGACATGGTTTTAAGCTGACATGTAGGATGTACGGACAGGGTTCAGGTGAAAGTTGCTTTCCAAATTCAAACAGAAAAGGTGAAGCATTGGAACTGCACAGGGATGGGACTGAAGACAATCAGAAAGAAAGAGGAATGGAAAGAGTTTAACTAAAACTGTACACCAGGGAATCGGTTTGTGACAGGAAATTGTGGGAAACGTTAAATTATGTATTGTTTTTGGAATGGACAAAGTATCTCAGTCAGGTAACTGGATTTGTGACACGGACATAAATGTAGTTTAGACACCAGAGAGAAAATGGTTACAGGTCGAAAAAGAGGTGGGACATTAATATGCAACGGGACACAATCCTGCGACATCTAAAGCAGAATAGGAAAACAGGGTTGGGTAACGCTGACAGTAAAGGGTAACAAAGGCATTAACGAGAAAGCCTTTGACCTCACATCATAAAATAGAGTCAGCCTGAATGTAACTTCTGCATACTACTTGCTATGGACACAAGCAGCAGAACAGTTTTAGCCACATAACAGCATTTCATTGCTCATCACTGCATGAAACAGGCTAAACCGTTTGGTTTCTGGCTGACTGCGCAAAGAGTAATGGGAATCCTTGTGGATCAACCTGAACAAGGTAGCTTATAGGGTCAGCAGGCAATAAAGAAGGTAAATCAAATGCTGACATCTATTACAAAGGGAATGGAGTCTAGAAATAGGGAGGTCTTGCTAAAACTATACATGGTACAAATCAGACCATACGTAGAATATTATGAACAGCATGAGTGCCATAAGGAAAGATATTCCTGCATTGGACGGGAGGCCAAAAAAGTTTGATTCGGCTGATGTTAGAATGGGCAGATGTTAAAAAGAGAGGAGATGGATTGATTGAGCTTGACTTCATTGGAATTTCGAAGAATGAGGAAGAAATTGAGTGAAACATCCAACATTCTGAACGGCTTTGCCAGGGTGGATACTGGGAAGTTAGAAAACAGAACGGTACAGCATAACATCAGGCCCTTCGGCCAACCATGGCTGTGCTGTCCATGATGCTATTCTAAAGTAATCCCATTTGCCTGCACACGGTCCATATCCCTCTATCCCTACCTGTTCACATCTCTGTCTAATTGCCACGTCAAAACTTTGCTCACATTTCCGCTTCTACTAACTCCCATCATATCTTTCACTCTCTCTGTAAAACAACACTTGCTTCGAACATTTCTTTTAAACTTTCCCCAGCTCCGCTTAATCCTATGCACATTTGAATTTGATTCTCCTACACTGGAAAATATATTCTGACATCTACATTATCCTTGCCTCTCCTAATTTTATATTTCTGTACCATTTCACGCCTCAGCCTATGATACTCGCAAAACAATCCAAGTTTGCTCAATCTCACCTTATGGCTAACAGACTCTTAAAAGATATAACACAGGTAGAATGTTTGTAACCTGCTTTTATACCCATCACAAATACTCCCGATTCTTGCTATCGTGTGGCGATGAGAGCTGCACACAGTATTCCAATGTGGCCAAACCAAAGTTACACACAGTTACAACATGACGTGCAAACGGCCATACTCAAAGCGGTGAGTGATGGAGGCAAGCATACTGTGTACTTTCTTTTTCATCTCAACCACTTGCATTGCTACTTACATGGATTCCACTGCAAATACATATCCTCAGCATCCTGACTTTCTTGCAGTTGACCACACAAATGTTTCATCTCACACTGGTCAAGTTAAGCTCCTTTTGCCATTTCTCCACCCATCTTTCCAGCTGATCTATATCCTGCTGCAACCTTTATTTTCCTCCCTCATTGGCCACAACTCCACTAATTTTCTTGTTGTCTGCCGTAATTATCTTTGCCAATTCCTTTGGTTTCCCTTGTGTGAGAATCGTTAACTAGGTGGCATCAAATCCCTGGAAGGGCTCACTCATTTAAGATGTCGATGAGATGGAACATATTCACTTTGAGGGGAGTGACTCTGTGAGGTTCCTCACTACAGAGAGCTCTCTGGGCTGGATTATTAAGAATATTGAGAGCAGAGATGGTCAGATTTTAATTCATCAGGGAAACAAGTGTGTCGTGGGAAAGACAGTGAAGTACAATTAGGGGGTCATTGGATCAGCCATGATCTCACTGAATGCTGGAAACTCTCAATGGGTCAAATGCCCTATTTGTACCTCTAATTCTCCTGGTCTTCACTTAATCAGACTGAAGATCAATAAAAGATTATATAGTATTATGGTTCTCTGCTCACAAATCTTCTTGAAAATGAGATTATTTGACATTTCTCATTATCTAACATTTGATCTAGAGTAGGGAATTTTCTTGATGGCTCCTGACATGGTATTACAGAAAACTATTTGTATACAATCAATGATTATATTCATTACAGCTCTGATACTCATTAGTTATCCAGCCGGGATGGAGACTACTGTCACACGCAGTTCCTGTCCTGCTCTTGCTACAAGTACATTCCGTGTCCTCATTGTAACCATATTTACATTACCATCACTGTTCGCTGCCTATAAAGTAATTCTTGCTAACGGTTGCTGCCCCTTGCTGTTTCTCAGATCCACCTAAATAGAATCTAAATTTTGATTTTCAGATCCATATGGCTGTCTTACCAATGCACTCACCACATCCTTTATTTACAACGTAAATTAACCTTGCTTGTCGTTTTGCCTATCCTGCTGAAATCCCGACGACCCTTCAATATTCACTTCATAGCCTCGCAATTCTGTAGCCACATCTCTATAATGACATTTCGAACATATCTATTCACTTCAGTTAATGCTGTCATTCCATTTGCCTGGACACAATCCCAAGGGTATTTCAGTGATTGTGGATGTTTCTCTGGATGGATAGAGGTCACAGAGTTAGGGAGGCATTCAGAGGATCGAAGAAGTTATAAAGATACGCACAGTTACAAGCAGTCGAAAATGTTGGTGAGAGAAATGGTTTTAGGAAAGACACAGGGAGATCTGAAGGGACTGCAGGTGATAGAAAGGACAGTGAGGCTTCTCAGTGTAGAATGGGGTTAATTTACACAGATGAGGAGTATTTTATGGAATAGTGCTCTTTACAGAAACTAAGAGAGTTGAATAGAATTGAGGAACTAACAGACACACGGAAGGCTACAGTGAATGAAGACATTTGCTGATATCAGATGAGGAGATCTGGAGGTTATATCGATGGCGAGGCTGGAGAGTCTGGCAGAGCTTATAGACACACGAACAGCAATAAGGCCTGGAGACAAACAGATAGGGAGCATCGCACAAACTGGAGGAGATTCTTGCGGTAGGGAGGGTTGTAGGCCAGTAAATGTATCAGGACAGTAAAAAGGAATTGGTCTGGATTCTACAGATCGGGGTGTTGCAGAGACATCATAGGATAACATACATAGGGAAGATTATAGGGACTCCACATTTTAAGAGAGTTTAATAACTGTAGTTACTTGCACAGATAAAAAGTGATGTTGGAGCTGTAGGAGCGTACCGAGATGGGGAAGATTGGAGGTCTTTTTATGCACAGAGGGATATTTTTAGAGATAGTAATACGGAACACAGGTGGACAGTTGCAGAACAAAGAACATTACCACGCAGGAACAGGCCCTTCAGTTCAAGCCTGTGCTGATCGAAATTCTGTATCTAAACTTACCGCCTATTTTCTAAGAATGGAGATCCCTTTGATTTCTGCCCATACATGTATCTGTCTAGATACATCCTTAATGACGCTACTGTTCCCGCCACTACCACTTACGGTGGCAAACTGTTCTAGGTAATCACCACCTTCTGCGTAAAGAACTTGCGACATATATCTACTGTAATCGTTTCCCCTCTCACTTTGAACTCGTGACCCTAGTAATTGTGTCTCCCACTCTGGGGAAAAAAGTCTTGTTATCCACCCTGTGTACACCTTTCACGATTTTGTCAGCATCAGTCAGGTCCCCGTCAACCTCTTTCTTTCTACTGAAAATAATCCTAATCAACTCAAACTCAGCTCATAGCTAGCACCCCCCATACCAGGCAACGTCCTGGTGAACCTCCTCTGCAACCTCACCAAAGCATCCACATCTTTTTGGTAATGTGGCCACCAGAACTGTATGCAGTATTCCAAATGTGGCCGAACCGAAGTCATACACAACTGTAACATGACCTGACAACTCTTGTACTAATTACCCCGCCCAATTAAGGAAAGCATGCCATATGACTTCTTGACCATTCTATCGACCTGCATTGACACATTCAGGGACCAATGGATCCGAACACCCAGATCTCTCTGCACTTCATTTTTCGCAGGACATTTTCATTTACTGTATAGTTCATTTTCCGATTGCATCTTCCAGAATGCATCAACTTGCATTTGTCCGGATTGAACTCCATCTGCAACTTCTCCTCCCAAATCGCCAATTTATCTTTGTTCGGCTGTATTCTCGCACAGTCCTCTGCACAACCTGCTAATCCTCCAATCTTAGTGTCAACTTCAAACATGTTAATGAGGCAAAGTACACCTCGGTAGAATTTATTTATGTATTTCATAACGAGTTACACAAAGGTTGAGCGTTTGAGATGCGGGGAGTATTGTAGGGAGTGGAGGAATAAACAGAGTTGAGGAGTGTTGTTGTGCCTGGAAAAGTACTCTGAATATAGGGGGACTATGAGGGCCTGAATGTGGTGACAGTGACAAGAGCCCGCAGAGTCTGTCAGGACTGGAGTAAGCCCGGCCGATGGCGAGTGATATCGCTGCTGGACCAGTTACAGAGTAGACCTGACAGATAGAAAGTGATATTGCTGCTGGAGCAGTTACAGATGGGGAGAGATGTGGCTGCTGGAACATTACAGAGTAGGCCCGACAGATGGGGAGTGGTAGAGTTGCTGCAGCACTTACAGAGCAGGACTCACAGATAGGAAGTGATATAGCTGCTGGAGCAGTTCACGATTTGGCCTTACAGATCGGGAGTGATATAGCTGCTGGAGCAGGTACACAGTCAGCGTGACCAATTGAAAGTGATATAGCCGCTGGAGCATTTACAAAGTAGGAATGGCAAATGAGGAGTGATATAGCTGCTGGAGCCGTTACTGAGTTGGCCTGGCATAAGGGGAGAGATATAGCTGTTGGAGCAGTTACACAGGCGGACTGACAGATGGGGAGTGATATCGCTGCTGGAGCAGTTATGGACTAGGCCTGACAGATGGGGAGTGCTCTGCATGAGCAGGTACATATAAGTGCTGACAGATTGTGAGCTGCATAGATCCTGAAGTAGTTACATAGTAGTCCTGACAGATGGGGAGTGATATCATTGTTGGAGCGTCACAGAGTAGGCCTCTCTGGTGGAGAGTGATGTCACTGCAGCGGCATTTATATACTATGCCGGAGAGGTGGGGATTGATATTGCTGCTGGAGCATTTACAGAGGGAGTCTGACAGATAGTGAGTGATATAGTTGCTGGAGCAGTCAGAGTGTTGGCGAGATAAAGGAGGAGTGATATAGCTGATGGAGCAGTTACAGAGCAGGGCTGACAGATGGAGAGTGATAGAGCTGCCGGACCAGGTAGAGAGTAGGCCTGATAGACGGGGAATGATATCTCTGCTGGAGCAGTAACAGAGTGGGCCTGATAGAGGGGAGTGATGTGGCTGCTGGAAAAGTTGCAAAGTAGGCCTGACAAATGGGGAGTTAAACCGCACCCTACAGAGTAACCTGTCAAATGGAGAGCGATATCACTGCTGGTGGAGCAGTTAGAGAATAGGACTGACAGATAAGAAGTAATACAGGTTCAGGAGCAGTTACACAGAATGTCTGACAGATGGGGAGTGACATAGCTGCTGGAGCAGTTACATAGTAGGCCTGACTGATGGAGAGTGATATCGGTGCAGGGCCATATACATTACTATGCCAGACAGAAGGGGCGGGATATCGCTGGAGGACCAGTTAAAGAATGTGCCTTCCAGATGTGGAGTGATGTCGCTGCTGAGAAGTTAAAGAGTAGGCGTTACTGATGGGGAGTGATATAGCTGCAGGGGCAGTTGCACAGTAGAACTGACAGATAGGGAATGATATCGTTGCTGGATCAGTTACATACTCGGCCTGACAGATGGGGAATGAGATAGCTGCGAGAGCAGTTACACAAAAGGCCTGACAGATGGGGAGTGATAAAGCTGCTGCAGCAGTGAAAGAGCAGGCCTGACAAATGGGGAGTGATAGCGCTGCTGGAGCAGTCACAAAGTAGCCCTGCGGGATGGGGAGTGATTTAGCTGCTGGAGCAGTTACAGAGTAGGCCTGACAGAAGGGGAGTGTTATAGCTGCTGGAGCAGTTACACAGTAGACCTGGCCGATGTGGATTGATATGTCTGCTGGAAAAGTTGATGTAGCAGCTAGATGTAGAGTGATCTAGCTGCTGGAGCAGGTACAGGGTCGGCCTGATAGATTGGGAGTGATGTCGCTGCCCGAGTGGTTATGGAGTTGACGTCACATATCGGGTGTTACGTTGCTGCTTGAACAGTTGTAGAGTAGGCCTGATAGATTGGTAGTGATATCGCTGCAGGAGCAGTTAGAGAGTAGGCCTGACGGATGAGAAGTGATACCGCTGCTGGAGCAGTTACAGAGTAGGCCTGACATTTGTGGAGTGATATATTTGCTGGTGCATTTACAGAGTAGGCCTGCGAGATAGGGAGCGATATCGCTGCTGGAGCAGTTACAGAGTACGGCTGACAGATGGGCAGTGAGATAGGTGCGAGAGCAGTTACACAAAAGATCTGAAAGATGGGGAGATACATAGCTGCTGGATCAATTACATAGTAGGCCTGACAGATGGGGAGTGAGATCCCTGCTGGACCGGTTACAGATTAGGCCTGACAGATGGGGAGTGATACTCATGCAGGAAAAGTTAGATAGTAGGCCTGACTGATGGGGAGTGATATAGCTGCAGGAGCAGTTGCACAGTATGCCGATCCACCGGGGAGTATACAGCTGCTGGAGCAGTTACAAAGTAGACCACAGAGATGGGGAGTGATATAGCTGCCAGAGCAGTTACAAAGTAGGCGTGACCGATGTGGAGTGAGATCGCTGATGGAGCAGTTATATAGTAGGCCTGAGAGATGGTCAGAAATACAGCTGCTGGATCAGTCGCAGAGTTGGCCTGTTGGATGGGGAGTGATGTAGCTTCGAGAACAGTTACAGAGAAGGCCTGAAAGATGGGGAGTAACAGTGCTGTTGGAGCAGATACAGAGTAGGCCTGACAAATGGGGAGTGACAAACCCGCCGGACGAGTTACAGAGTAGCCTGACATTTGCGGACTGATAAACTCGCTGGTGGCATTACAGAGTAGGCCTGACATTTGCGGAGTGATATAGCTGCTGGAGCAGTTACGGAGTAGTCCTGACAGATGGAGACTGATATAGGTGATGGAACAGTTACAGAGTCGGTCTGCTAGATTGTGTGTGATATAGTCAACTAGGAGAAAGTGAGGACTGCACATGTTAGAGATCAGAGCTGAAAAATGTTTTGCTGGAAAAGCGTAGCAGGTCAGGCAGCATCTAAGGAGGAGGAGAATCGACGTTTCGGGCATAGGCCCTTCTTCAGGAATGAGGAAGGTGTGCCAAGCAGGCTAAGATAAAAGCTAGGGAGGAGAGACCTGGGGGAGGGGCGTTGGGAATACGATAGGTGGAAGGAAGTTAAGGTGAGGGTGATAGGTCGGACAGTCGGTGGGGCGGAGAGGTCGGGAAGATTTCAGGTCAAGAAGGCGGTGCTGAGTCCGAGGGTTGGGATTGAGACAAGGTGGGGGGAGGGGAAATGAGGAAGCTGGAGAAATTAGCATTCATCCGTTGTGGTTGGAAGGCCACTGACTCAACAAAGATATCTACTATAAACTGACCGACTCCCACAGCTACCTAGATTACACCACCTCCCACCCTGCCCCCTGCAAAAACGCCATCGCATATTCCCAATTCCTTCGCCTCCGCTGAATCTGCTCCCAGGAGAACCAGTTCCAATACCGAACAACCCAGATGGCCTCCTTCTTCAAAGGCCGTAATTTCCCCTCAGACGTGGTTGACGATGCTCTCCACCGCATCTCCTCCACCTCCCGCTCCTCCGTCCTTGAACCCCGCCACTCCAATCGCCACCAGGATAGAACTCCACTGGTCCTCACCTACCACACCACCAACCTCCAGATACATCGTATCATTTCCACCACCTCCAAACAGACACCACCACCAAGGATATATTTCCCTCCCCACCCCTATCAGCGCTCCGGAAAGACCACTCCCTCCGCGACTCCCTCGTCAGGTCCACACCCCCCCCACCAACCTCCACTCCCGGCACCTTCCCCTGCAACCGCAAGAAATGCAAAACTTGCGCCCACAACTCCCCCCTCACTTCCCTCCAATGACCCAAGAGATCCATCCATATCGGTCTCAAATTCACCTGAACCTCCACACACATCATTTTCTGCATCCGCTGCACACGCTGTGGCCTCCTCTACATTGTAGAGACAGGCCGCCTACTTGCAGAACGTTTCAGAGAACACCTGTGAGAAACCCGCACCAACCAATCCAACCGCCCCATGGCTGAACACTTTAACTCCCCCTCCCACTCCGACAAGGACATGCAGGCCCTTGACCTCCTCCATCGCCAGACCATGGCAACACGACGCCTGGAGAATGAGCGCCTCGTCTTCTGCCTAGGAACCCTCTAACCACAAGGAATGAATCAGATTTCTCTAGCTTCCTCATTTCACCTCCCCCCACCTTATCTCAGTCCCAACCCTCTGACTCAACATCGCCTTCTTGACCTGCAATCTTCTTCTCAACCTCTCCACCCCACCCGCTCTCCGGTCTATCACCCTCACCTTAACCTCCTTCCACCTGTCGCTTTCCCCTCCCCCAAGTCCCTCCTCCATACCTTTTATCATAGCCTGCTTGGCACACCTTCCTCATTCCTGAAGAAAGGTTTATGCCCGAAACGTCGATTGTCCTGCTCCTTGGATGCTGCCTCACCTGCTACGCTTTTCCAGCAACACAGTTTTCAGCTGGGAGTGATATAGTGGTTGGACCAGTTACTGATTAAGCCTGACAGATGGAGAGTGTTACACATTCTGGAGCAGTTACAGAATAGGCCTGACAGAAGGGGAGTGATGTAGCTTCTGGAACAGATTCCAGAGTAGGCCTGACAGATGGAGAGTGATAGCGATGCTAGAGTAATTACAGAGTAGGCCTGACAGTTTGGGAGGAAAATAGCTGCTGGTGCAATTACAAAGTCGGCCGGAGGATGGGGAGAATAATCGATGCTGGAACAGTTACAGAGTCGGCCTGACAGAGTCGTCCTGATATGAAGTTGGGGAATTTAAAGAATAGGTCTGACAGATGGCGAGTGACATAGCTGCTGGAGCAGTTACAGAGTCGGCCAGACAGATGGGGAGTGATGTAGCTGTTGGAGGTAGTTACAGAGTTAGCCTGACAGATGTGTTGTGATATAGCTCCTGGAGCATTTGCAAGTAGGCCTCGCAGATGTAGAGTTGTATCGCTGCTGGCTTAGTTACATAGTAAGCCTAACAGATGGGAAGTTATACAACCGATGGAGCAGTTACAGAGTAGGCCTGACAAGTGGTGAGTGATGTAGCTACTGGAACAATTACAGAGGTGGCATGGCAGATGGGGACTGATATAGCTGCTGGAAGAGTTTCAGAGAAGGCCTGACAGACAGGGAATGGCATCGTTGATGGAACAGTTACAGATTCGGTCTGCTAGATTGGGAGTGATATATCGGCTGGATAGTTACTGATTCGGCAAGACAGATGGGGAGTGTTACACATGCTGAAGCAGTTACAGAGTAGGTCTGGCAGATGGAGAGTGATGTAGCTCCTGGAGCAATTAGAAAATAGGCCAGAATGATGAAGTGTGAATAGCTATTGCATCAGTTACAAAGTAGGCCTGCTAGAAGGGGAGTGATATAGCTGCCGGAACAGTTACAGATTCGGGCTGACAGATGGGGAGTAATACAGATGCTGGAGCAGTTAAAGAGTTGGCCTGAGAGATGGGGAGTGATAAAGTTTTTGAAGCTATAACAGAGTAGGCCTGACAAAAGGGGAGCGTTGCAGCTGCAGGAGCAGATAGGTAGGGTAGCAGGTACTGAAGGAGATACAGAGACAGGGAGAGTTACACAGATAGTGAGGGTAGTAGGGACTGAAGGTGATACGGAGACAGGGAGTGTCACACAGATTGGGAAGGTCAAGACTGAAGGAGATTCCGAGACAGGGAGTATTACATAGATAGGGATGGCAGCAGGGAACGAAGGAGATATAAAGACAGGGAGTGTTGCACAGATAGTGAGGGTAGTAGGGACTGAAGGAGATACGGAGACAGGGAGTGTTACACAGAAAGTGAGGGTAGTAGGGACAGAGTCAGTTAGGGAGATAGGGAGACAAAAAGGTTTACGCAGATAGGGGGTAGCAGGGACTGAAGGAGATACGGGAACATGAGTATTACACAGATAGGGAAGCTAGGAGAGACTGTTGGAGATTCGGAGACAGGGAGTGTTACACAGATAGTGAGGGTACTGGCGACTGGAGGAGATATTCAGACAGAAAGTTTACACAGATAGGGAGTGTAGTAGGGGACTGAAAGAGATATGGAGACAGGCAGGGTAACATAGATTGGGAAGGGCGGGACTGAAGGAAATATGGAGAGAGGGAGTTTAACACAGATAGGGAGGTTATTAGAGACTGAAGGAGATACCGAGAAAGGCAGTGTTGCACAGATAAGGAGGTTGAATGGCCTGAAGGAGGTAGAGAGAGAGGGAGTGTTACACAGGTAGTGAGGTTAGTAGAGAATGGAGGACATACGGAGACAGGGAGTCTTACACAGACAAGGAGGCTAGTAGGGCCTGAAGGAGTTAGAGAGACAGGGAGTGTGAGACAGGTATTGAGAATAGTAGAGACTGATGAACGTACTGAGACAGGGGGTGTTACATAGTAACAGAGAAACAAGGACAGGTGTAAGCCATTCAGCCCTACCAACTTGCCCCACGATTCAATATGATCACGGCTGACCAGCTAACTCGGTGCCCTATTCCTGCTTTCACCCCCATACAAATACTGTCAGAACTGGGGAAGATAACCTAGTTAGAGAGGGTTGGATTAAGTGGAGGTGATTACATTGTTCGGGAGGGTGGGAATGATTGGAGGAGGCCCGTGGATTCTGATCGAGATTAATGACCTGGGGAAGATCATTCAGTCTGGAGAAGATGATGCAAATAGGCAGAGATTTGGACATTGAAATAAATTACTTAAAAGGGTGGTAGTTATACATGGATTGGAGAAGGTTACTGTGACAGGGAAAATTATAGAAGGTGCTGTTGGTTATCGAAATAAAATCGTCTTTGTTTCTGGAGGTGGTAATACACAAACGTTTCTAATGACTCTTTAGGTTTGCATGCACAGGGAGGGGAGTAGAAAGGGGAAGAGTTTAGTGAGGGGCGAACTGGGTTGTAGAGATAGAAGAAAAGTTTATTGTAATCATGAGGGTTGTCGAGAGAAAATGATGCAATGCGAGTGTAGTAGGGAAGAATGGTATACAGGGATAGGGAGGAGCTGGAAGAGGATACTGCGATAGTGAGGTTTGTTGTGATGATTGTCGCGATTAGATGAAGGTTGTAATACAGAGGGATGTAGACTCTGGATGGTTCTTCGGACTGAAGGATATTTCAGAAAGTGACAGATGTAGGGACTGGGGTTGGATACAGCAATAAAGAGGACGTTTTAGATACTTGGATGGTTTTCGTGGCTTCAGGAGGTTACAAACATAGTAAGGTTAGTCGTGATGTGAGTAGGTAGAGTTAAGGATCATTGTGGTGATTGGAGAAGGTCACAGCGATAGACGAGATTGCAGAGACTGGAAGCGGTTGCAGGCATGGGAGGGTTAAAGTGGCTTCTGAGCGCTCTACACAGGAAGGCCTGTAAGGATTGGAGCAGTTTACAAAGGCAGGAATGGCTATAGTGACTGCAGGAGTTCATCCAGATAGGGACGTCTGTAGGGATATTAGACAGTTACAAAGGTGGTCTGGCGCTATAGGACGTAAGGCAGGGGTGTTTTGGGTCAGGAGAAGGTTTCGGTGATATCATGTGCGATAGGGGTGGAAGGAGGTACGCAGATAGGGAGTTTGGTAAGGGCTGGAAGATGCTACAGAAACAAGGTGGACTCTCAGTACTGTGCAAGATGGCAGAAATGAGCATCATGACATTGACTGAAGGTGGAGATGGCTGAGATTTGCCATGTCATCCACACTGGAGCAATATACAGAGGTTGGGATTGTAGTCAGAATTGAACTAGGTTTCAAATATATAGGGGGATTGTAGACATTGGAGGAGTTTACAGAAAGAGGAACTGTTTGTAGAGTTAGAATAATTAAAGGTACTGGCGCAGATGAGCACAGGCCTGGACTGATAACTGTGACAATCCCTTTGATGTTTCATGCTGGCTCAGTATAGCAGAGTTGAAAATAATCCTCCCACAAGAGGGTGGGGATTGAGCCCGTGAACTTCATGCTCTATGTTTCCCCTTCAGCACTGTTTCTGTGTCATGTCTTGTGGGCCGATATTTCAAGCCCTTTAAATGCGCTCTATTCTGTTCACTCTGTTCCGCTAGAGAGCTGGCCACACACCCTTGACTCATACAGGTAACTTGGAAAAACATAAATGCTTTGGCCTAAAGTCTCATCTGTTTATGTACAAACAAAAAGGCCTTTCATCTCTGTCCCATACTCAGCCGTCTTGGAGCCCAGCCTCTTCATGACCCCTCTGGAAAAGAAAACAAGCACACGGTATCCTTGAGAAAAGGAACAGCTTTTAGTAAAAAGGATTATCTTTGTGACAATATGGATGCTTTGGAGAGGATGCACAAAAGGTTCACTCGGATATTGTCTGGTATGGACGGTGTGCGAGCTACGAGGAGATGTTCGGTAATTATTTTCATTGGAAAGAAGGCAATTGAAGGGGACCTGATTGAGGCCCACAAAATCATGAGAGCTGGAGACAGGGTGGAAGACTCAATTACTCGTGGTTATGATTTAAAAGTGAGAGAAGAAATGTTTCGTGGGGTTATACTTGGGAAGTTCATCACACAGAGGATAGTGGGTGCCTTTCCCGCATTGCCAGCGGAGGTGGGGGGTGGAATGGGAACGATAGCGTTGTTTAAGATGCATGCAGACAGATGCGTGAATGGACATGCAGCAGAGGGATACAGAGCCTTAGAAAATAGGCGTCAGGTTTAGACAGAGGATCTTGATTGGCGCAGGCTTGGTGGAATAAAGGGCCTGTTCCTATGCTGGAATATTCTTTGTTCTTTGTTCTCACCAGCCTCTGTGTGAAAAGATTGCGCCTCAGGTCCATTTAATATCTTTGCCCTCTCACCCTGAACCTATGCCCTCTAGTTCTGGACTCACTCAAACCCAAGGGAAAGACGTTGTCTGTTCATCCTATCCATGCCTATGATGAAATTATAAACTCTATAAGGTCACCTTCAGCCTCCGACACCTCCAGCCTATACAACCTCTCCCTAAACCTCAAATCCTCCAATCCTGGCAACATTTTTATTCATCTTTTCTGAACCTTGTTAAGTTTCACAACATCCTTCCAAAAGGAAGGAGATCAGAATTTCATATTCCAAAGTGGCCCATCCAATGTTTAGGTTTCCTTGGGTTGATGACGTTATTCCACATGGAGAGTCATTTCCTGTCATTTTCTTTTCTCTGAGGGTGGTAATTGGGGTTCAAGTCAATGTGTGTGTTGATAGGGTTTCAGTTGGAATACCTTGCTTCTCGGAATTATTGTGTCTGTCTCTGTTTGGCTTGTCCTTGAATGGATGTGTTCTCCCGTTTAAAGTGGTGTACTTCTTCATCCGTAGTGAGGACAATCATGAGATTGGGTCGTGCATTTCTGTGGTTAGTTGATGTTTGTCAAATGTAGTTGTGTTTTTACGGTTCTTGCAAGGTATTTAGGTTCTGCAGATTATTTAAATATGGAGGATGTGGAATGGAACATTTTACCAGAGATAGGAACAGCAGCTTTGGTTGAGACTGTTTTACATATAAGGAAACATTGTACAAACTGGAGGAGGTTCCTGCAGAAGGGATGGTTTTGGGAGCAGGGGTGATGTTTACACAGATAGGGCTATAAGACCTGGAGAAGATTATGGAGATGAGGAGATGGATGGAGAGACTGGAGGATATTACATTTACTGTGTTAGTGATTGCAACACGAGGATGTTACTTCGATAGTGAGTCTTGTAAGAACTGGATCAAGAGAGTTACAGGCATTTGATTGGGTTCGACAGATCGACAGTGCTGCAGGTGCCTTAGAGGATTACACAGAAAGAGACAATTGTAGGATCTTCAAAGACTGATAGTGCTTTAGCGACTGGAAGAGGTTATGTCGAAAGGGAGGGTTGTAGGTGCTGCCGAAGCTAATAGAGTGTTGAGGGGATGCAGTAGTTTACTGACAGCGGGAGGTTTCTTGACAGAAGTAGGTTACTGATAGTGATGATGGTTTGGCTTGAGGAAATTAAAGGTAATTGAGAGTTTTCGCGTCTGGAAGAGATTACGTTGATACGGCCAATTGAAGACATGAAGTATTTTTTCATGGAAAGGATAACACACATTGTGAGGGACGTGGGCATTGAGAATGAAAACGCAGACATAGAGGGTGGTATTGATAAATTGAACTTCAGGGATAAGGATTGCAGTACGGTTTAATGAGATAGGGAAAGTTGTATTTCCTGGAGAAGGTTACACTGATACAGATATTGTTATGAAGAGTGTAATGGAAGATAGAGGAGTTAAGACGTTTTAGTGATGGGAGAAAGTCACGGAGATAGGAAGGGGGCCAGGTTACAGACATAGGCAGGGTTCAAGCAGCTTCAGAACACTACCTAATTAGCACATCTTTGGATTGTGGGTGAAAGCAGTAGCACCCAAAGGAAACCCACGCAGATTCGGGGAGAATGTGCAAACTCCACACTGACAGCTACCTGAGACTGGAATCGAAACGGGTTCCTGGTGCCGTGAAGCAGCAGTGCTAGCCACTGAACTACCGTGCCACCTCCAAGAGATAAGGATAGTGCAAAACTGAAGTGTCCAAATTTGAAGAAGTACACTTACCATTAGATTATCATTATCGCTGGATATTATCACTATCGTTAAACAGGATCTGACTAGCACAAATTGGGAGACACTGCTTGCACCTGAGTCTATATTCAGAAGGTGGGAGTATTTTAAAGTGATGCAGTGAGAATTCAGGGCCAGCATGTTCCCATAGGAGTGAAAAGCAAATGCAACACTTCCAGCGAATATTGAGCAAGCAATATCATGAATTTGACAAAACAAATGCAGTGCAATAAAACAGGGGAAACACAGAGAGGACAATGGGATTGTGAAAACATGAGGGGAAAACAATGGTCAGGATATATATTTGGAAAATAATATTCAACCAAAGCCATGAGTATTTTATCACTACAGTTCGAGTAAGAGGAATCCCAGCAAAACAGTGGGGTTTGTCAGAAACCAAAGGGACAATCTGTGCATGGAGCCAGGAGAAATAGGTGAGGTCTTGATTGAATACTTCCCATCTATATTCATACACGAGAAAGACATTGTCGCCGGGGACTTCTGTTGTGATGGTGAGGTTCGAGAACATGTTAAGATGAATAAGGAGGAGGTATTAAATGCTTTCACAGGCAAAAAGGTGGAGAACTCCCTAGCGCCCAATGAAATGCATCCCAGGCTGCTATAAGAGGTAAGGCAGGAGATTGCTGGAGATATACTTAATGCTTTTTTGTACACAGGTGAAGTGCCACATTACTGAGGATAGCTAATGTGGTTCCTTTGTTCAAGAAAGGTAGCAGGGATAGGTCAAGTAATTACAGAGCAGATTGTCTGACATTAGCGGGAGGGAAATTGTTTGAAATAATTCTGATAAAAAGGATGAATCAACATTTTGGAAAGGCAGAAATCGATTAAGTATAGTCAGCACAGATTTGGTACAGGAAGATCCTGTCTGATTAATCCAACTGAGAGTTTTGAAATGGTGTCTGAAAGTACTGATGAGGTCAGTGCAGATGACGTGGTTTACATGGAGTATATTAACGCCTCTGATAAAATCCCACATGGAAGGCTGTTCCAAAAGGGAAGAGACAATGGGATTCTTGCCAAGTTGGCAAGTTGGATCCTCAATTGTTGAAGGTTTGTTTTTGTGATTGGAAGCCTTCCAACATTGGGTGTACCGAAGGGATCTGAGCAGAGGCTTATAGAAATACATTTAACAGACATCTGAATGGGTATATCAGCAGAGGCCTCACCTTCAATCCCCTACGCTGTCGGATTAATGAGTTCAACACGTGACGTGACATCGAACAATTCTTCCGCCGCCTTCGCCTCCGTGCCTACTTCTTCAACCAAAACTCTCGCCCACCCTCTGACGACCCCGTCTCACGCCTCCAACACACCCCATCCACCTGGACACCCGGTGCTGGCCTCCTACCTGTCCTCGACCTCTTCATAGCCAACTGCTGCCGTGATATTAATCGCCACCTGAACTCCCCCACCCCTCTCACCCACTCCAACCTCTCACCCTCGGAACGCGCAGCCCTCCATTACCTCCGTTGCAACCCCAACCTCACTATCAAACCAGCAGACAAGGGAGGCGCGGTAGTAGTTTGGCGCACCGACCTTTAAACCGCTGAGGCCAAACGCCAGCTCGCAGATACCTCCTCCTACTGCCGCCTTGACCATGACCCCACCCCCCACCACCAAACCATCATCTCCCAGACCATCCATAACCTCACCACCTCGGGGGATCTCCCATCCACCGCCTCCAACCTCATAGTCACACAACCCCCCACTGCCCGCTTCTACCTCCTGCCCGAAATCCACAAACCTGACTGCCCCGGCCGACACATTGCCTCAGCCTGCTCCTGCCCCACCGAACTCATCTCTGCATACCTCGCCACGGTCCTGTCCCCCTTAGTCCAAGAACTCCCCACCTACGTTCGGGGACACCACCCATTCCCTCCACCTCCACCATGATTTTTGATTCCCCGGTCCCCAACGCCTTATCTTCACCATGGACATCCAGTCCCTGTAAACCTCCATCCCCCATCACGAAGGACTCAAAGCCCTCCGCTTCTTCCTTTCCCGCCGTACCAACCAGTATCCTTCCACTGACACCCTCCTTCGACTGACTGAACTGGTCCCCACCCTGAACAACGTCTCTTTCCAATCCTCCCACTTCCTCCAATTGAAAGTAACCCGCATGGTCACCCGCATGGGCTATGCCTGCCTCTTCGTAGGATATGTGGAACAGTCCATCTTCCGCAACTACACTGGCCCACCTCCCACCTTTTCCTCCGCCACATCGATGACTGTATCGGCGGCGCCTCGTGCTCCCATGAGGAGGTTGAACAGTTCATCCACTTCACCAACACTTTCCACCCCGACCTCAAATTCGCCTGGACAGTCTCAGATTCCTCCCTCCCCTTCCTCAGCCTTTCTATTTCGATCTCAGGCGACCGGTTCAAAATGGACATCTGCTACAAACCGACCGACTCCCACAGCTACCTGGACTACACCTCCTCCCACCCTGCCCCCTGTAAAAACGCCATCTCATTCTCCCAATTCCTTCGTCTCCACCGCAGCTGCTCCCAGGAGGACCATTTCCAGTACCGTACAACCCAGATGGCCTCCTTCTTCAAGGACTACAATTTCCCCCCGATGTGGTCGACGATGCCCTCCACCGCATCTCTTCCACTTCCCACTCCTCCACCCTTGAGCCCTGCCCCTCCAACCGCCACCAGGACAGAACCCCACTGGTCCTCACCTACCACCCCACCAATCTCCATGTACAGTGTATCATCCGCCGTCATTTCCGCCACCTCCAAACGGACCCCACCACCAAGGATATATTTCCCTCCCCTCCCCTATC
Organism: Chiloscyllium plagiosum; assembly: GCF_037043375.1. NCBI lineage: Eukaryota > Metazoa > Chordata > Chondrichthyes > Orectolobiformes > Hemiscylliidae > Chiloscyllium > Chiloscyllium plagiosum. Next base: position 44,138,409 of record NW_028270186.1, read on the forward strand.
AACATTCCGTAAAGACCACTCCCTGCGTGACTCCCTCGTCAGATCCACACCCCCCACCAACCCAACCTCCACTCCCGGCACCTTCCCCTGCAACCGCAGGAGGTGCGAGACTTGCGCCCACACCTCCCCTCTCACCTCCCTCCAAGGCCCCAAAGAAAACTTCCATATCCGCCACAAATTCACCTGTACCTCCTCACACATCATCTATTGCATCCTCTGCACCCGATGTGGCCTCCTCTATATTGGGGAGACAGACCACCTACTTGCGGAGCGTTTCAGAGAACACCTCTGGGACACCCGGACCAACCAATCCAACCACCCTGTGGTTCAACACTTCAACTCCCCCTCCCACTCCACCAAGGATATGCAGGTCTTTGGACTCCTCCATCGTCAGACCACAACAACACGACGGTTGGAGGAAGAGCGCCACATCTTCCACCTAGGAACCCTCCAACCACAAGGGATGAACTCGGATTTCACCAGTTTCCTCATTTCCCCTCCCCCCACCTTGTCTCAGTCAAATCCATCGAACTCAGCACCGCCTTCCGAAGCTGCAATCTTCTTCCTGACCTCTCCGCCCCCACCCCAGTCTGACCTATCACCCTCACCTTGACCTCTTTCCACCTATCGCATTTCCAACGCCCCTCCCCAAGTCCCTCCTCCCTACCTTTTATCTTAGCCTGCTGGACACACTTTCCTCATTCGTGAAGAAGGGCGTATGCCCGAAACGTCGATTCTCCTGTTCCCTGGATGCTGCCTGACCTGCTGCGATGTTCCAGCAATACATTTTCAGCTCTGATCTCCAGCATCTGCAAACCTCACTTTCTCCTCTAAATAGGAAGGGTTGAGAAGAATATTGACAAAGTTCCAGCAAATGAGACTAAAAACATCATGCAAGAGTTGAACCAAAGGATCTATTTCGATGCTGTGCATATCTATTATTCTATATCTTAAAAGGACCCCGCTATAGAAGAGTAGGTGGTGGATGTCTTAAACCACAAAGTTAGATAAATCCCCAGTACCTAATCAAATGTATTTCAGGGCATAGCGGGAAGCTAGGGAAGAATTCTTGGGGCCCCGATCAGAGATATTTATACCACAGAGAGACATGTGTGTTGGGATGGAAGACTGAAGGATGGCATCGTGGTCAGTGAAGGAGGTTTTCTAAGATTACAAAGGAATCTCGATGATATGGCTGAATGGCTGAAAAACCCGAGATGGAATTCAATCTGAATAAATATGACGTAATGCATTTGTGTCAACAAAGAAGGTAGGGCTTATACAATAAATGGTAGGACCTTCTACAGTGCTGTAGAACAGAGAGACCTCGGGGTTCAGGTACACTAATCTTTGAAGTTTGCAATGTGTATACATAAAATGGTTTGAAATGTGCGTGTCACACTTGCTTTCATTGCTCAGTCCTTTGGATATCGGAGTTGGAAGTCACGTTGAGTTCATATAGGCTATTGGTGAAGGTTCTTTTACAATACAGCATCCAGTTCTGGTCGCCCAGTTATAGGAAGAATATTATTAAGCTGGATAGGTTTCAGATGAGATTTACCAGGATGTTGCTAGGTCCGGAATGTCTCAGTTATGAAGAAATGCGGGATTTGTTGCAAATTTTCATTGAAAGCTGAATGCTGAGTGGCGATCTGATAGAAGTGAATAAAATACTGAAGGTATAGATAGAGTTAATATTCGTTATCCTTTCCTTTGGACATGGCAGTTTCAAGACTAGGGGCGACATTTTTAAGTTGAGAGGACAGACATTGGTGGTGGGGTCCGTTTGGACCATCTCTGACAACTCGCTACCCTTCCTGGTTCAACTGGACCATCTATGACACCTCCCTCTCCCTCCACTTCCTGGACCTCTCCATCTTCATTCAAGAATGACCGACTTGACACTGACATTTTTTTACAAACCCGCCGACTCCCACAGCTACCTGGATTTCAACTCTGCCCACCCTACCGCCTGCAAAAATCCCATCGCATATTCCCATTTCCTCCGCCTTTGCCGTATCTGCTCCCAGGAAGATCAGTTCCACCACAGAACACATCATGGCCTCATTCGTTAGAAACCGCAATTTCCCTTCTCACTTGGTTAAAGTTGCCCTCTGACGCATCTCGTGCATATTCCGCCTCTCCATCCTCAAATCCCTCCCCCCAACCGTAACAAGGACAGAACTACCCCCTCTCCCGGTGCTCACCTTCCACCCTCCCAACCTTTGCATAAATCACATCATATGACAACATTTCCGCCACCTCCAAATGGACCCCACCACCAGGGAATTTATTTCCCTCCGAACCTATTTCCGCTTTTCTCAAAGAACGTTCCCTCCGCGACTACAAGGGAGTTGCAGTGGGAATGGTCTCTGCAGAATGCATATACGGATGGGAAAGGAAATATATCGCTGGTGGTGTGGTCTGGCAGCAGTTAGTAGAATTGGCAGAGGTTAATGCGCTGTATCTGGCGATTAGTGAGGTGGAAGGTGAGGCCTGGGGTAAAATTCCTATCGTGGTTGAAGTGGTGGGGTAAAGGCGGTCGTGTGGGAATTGGGGGATATGCGTTGGAGGACATTGTTGATCACGTTAGAGGAAAATTGCGATCCTTGAAATCGGAAAACCTTCTGAGATGTTCTGAAGGGGAATTGCTCCACCTGGGTGAAAATATGGCAGAATCGGAGGGAGTATGTGTACAGGGTCACGTTCTTACGGGAGTATATTCGAGTGTGGATCAGGAGAGCAAACAATTGGACATGAAATCGCTCGAGGAAATGGTTGAAACAGAATCCAAAGAGATGATGCAAATACATCGCAGATAAAAGAATAACCAGGTAGAGAATAGGACCCCTTAAAGATTAACAAGGCCATCTATGGAAGCACAGAAGGTGATAGAGATATTATGCGAGCATTTCACATATCATTTTTATTACTGGAGAGTTATATGGCAGCTAAAGAGTTTGGAGAACTAAATAGTGATAACTTGATAAATGTTCATATTGCAGAGGAATTAGTATTAGTTTTCTTAAATCGCATCAAAGTGGATAAATCGATGGGACCTAATCAGGTGTATCTCAGAATTGTGTGGAAAGCTATTGAGGGGACTGTTGGGCCCCTCAATGAGATATTTATATCATCGCTAGTCACAGGTGAATTCCTGGAAGACGGGGGGTGCAATGATTTTAAGAAAGGTGGTTAGGAAAGGCCGCAGAACATTGGAACTGTGAGCTTGAAGCCAGCGCAGTCAAGTTGTTGGAAGGGACTCTGAGGAATAGGATTAACATGTGATTGAAAAGGCATGAAATGATTAGGGATAGTCAACATGGCTTTGTGCATGGGAGATTGTCTCACTAACTTGGTTGTGTCTTTTGAAGAAATTACCAAGAAGATTGAAGGCAGACTGTGGACGTTGTCAATATGTACTTCGGAAAGATATTCAACGAGGTTCCACAAAGTAGACTGGTTAGCAAGGTTAGATAACATGTAATGCATTGAGAACTAGCCATTCGGAAAGAAAATTGGCTTGAATGTAGGAGACTGAGAGTGGTGATGGAGTGTTGCTTTTTGGACTGGAGACCTGTGAGCAGCAGTGTGCTGCAGGGACAGATACTAGGTCTTTTTATGTAAATGACTTGAATGTGAATAGGCTGAGAGAAGGGGTGTCATGGCTCTAGAAGTAAAGGTAGCAATAAAGAAGTGATAATGAGTGTGCAGAGAGAGATTATAGGGAGATTAGGAGCTGTGAATGACCAAAGCTGAAGCCAGTGTTATGTGATGGGGGGGGGGGGGGGGGAATGGGTGAAGCAGAGGCAAAATGGAAAACAAGGGAGAAGGGTATCAAAGGGGGATGAGGAGAGGAAAAGGGTAATGAGAGAGTGGGGAACGAGGGAAAGAGAGACAATCAAGAAATAAGACGTACAGAACAGTGAAAAACAAATTTCAAAGGCAAAAAAAAAAATGAAATAAAATTACTGAGCAGAATGAAAGCAGAGGGGTCGAGATAGGATAATCATCTGATGGCAGATGAGTTTTGGATGTGAATATATGAGGTATGGTCAGTAGATTTACAAAATAGACCGAAGTTGGAGGTATAGTGGAATGCGAGGAGTCGCAGGTCGGCAGGGTAGTTAAGGCAGCGTTTGGTACACTTACTGTTATTGGTCAATACATTGAATTCAGAGGTTGTGACGTCATATTACGGCTCTATAGGACATTGACTAAAGCTCATCTGGAATTCTGTTTTCAGTTTCAAACTCCCTGTTCAAGCAATGATGTTGTGAAACTTGAAAGGGGTCAGAACATATTATCAAGGACTTTGCTAGAGTTGGACGGTTTGAACTATTGGGAAAGCCTGAATAATCTTGCTCTATTTTCGCTGTAGATGTCGAGCCTGAGAGGTGACCTTATTAAGGTTTATAATCATGAGAGGCATGGGTCAGGTGAACAGTCTGTATCTTTTTCCCATGTTAGGTGGTCCAAACTAGAGGGCAAATGCTTAAGGCGAGAGGGAAAAGATAAAAAGGGATCTAAGGGGTAACATTTTCACGTCGAGTGTGGTGAGTGCTTGGAATGAACTGCTTGAGGAAGGGATGGAGGCTAGTACAATTCTAAAATTTAAAAGCATCTGATTGTGTACATGAAGAGGAACATTTAGAGGGACATGAGCCAGCCCCTGATAAATGGGACTCCATTAGTTTAGGATTTCTAGTTGGCTTTCACGAGTTGGACAGTAGGCTCTGTTTCAGTGTTGTACATCTCTATGACATTAATAAATTATATTTAAGATAGGTTTCTCTTTTTTGGACAAGTAGTGCAACTTTCGATAATTCTCTTTGGAGCTGAGAAGATTAAGCAATGATTTTGACAAGGAACAGCTTTTTCTTCAGAGAGATTTAATTGACAGAGAGGCAGAGACAAATTATTAACGTTGTCACAATTTTCAGTAACTACTGTCAGGTAATTGGCAAATAATGCAGGTTGCAAATGTGAATATTATTTTACTCAGTAAGTTCTGAGCATCTGGAACTGTCTGAATGGCAGCTGGACACAGATTCAGCAGTTATTCTCAAACAGATTTAGAATTTTACTTTTTAAGGAAATATGTAGAGAGCTATGGACAAATAGGAGAGGGTTCGGGATAGAATGGCAGCATCTCCAGAGGGACAGCCACAATTCGTTCAATAGCCCCCAGCCCCTGTGCTATGTGATGATGCCCCATTCACTATGATTGGGTATATGAATAGGAAAGGTTTAGAGGGTTATGGGCGAACAGCTGGCAAATGGGGCTCCATTGATTTAGTATCCCCAGTTGGCAGGGGCGTTTGGACAAAAGGGTCTGTTTCTGTGCTGTACATATCTATTATACTAATAAATTAAAATATGAATCTCTCTTATTGAGAGGTAGCAGAAGATAAGATAATTTCGTTGGAGCTGAAACGTTTTAGCAGTGATTTCAACCAGGAGCAGATTTGTTTCCAGGCTACTTAATTTACAAAGTCAGAGAGAGAAATCATAACGTTTTCACAATTTTTAGTAACTATTAAACTTGGCAAATCATGCAAGTTTGAAAGGTGAAGATTATTTTGCTCAGTAAAGCCTGAACATCGGGAACGGTTCTGCATCTTCTGATTGTTGCTTCTGATTTACAGCATCCACAGTTCATCCACAGATTCAGCAGTCATTCTCAAACAGATTTGGAATGTAATTTTTGAAGGACAGATTTGGACAGCTATGAACAAATGGAAGGAGAGTTGGGACAGATTTGCAGCATCTCCAGAGGGAGGGAGTATAGCCCCAATATGCTGAAGAGCCGCCAGTCCTGTCATATGTGATACTGCCCCTTTCATTGTGAATGATGAAGCTCATCCCAGGGCAGAGAGAGGGAGGATCCCACCACTCACCTCACAATGGGGCCCGGCTGATTGACGGCAGCGCCAGACCAATAGGACATGAGTTGGTGTGGATAACACGTGACCATGCGCTGTGCAGGCACAATGTCACTGTGAGGGGGAACTCAGTGAATGTGAAGGGAGTGGGAGAGACAGCAGACACTGTGTAGAAATGGCGTTAGTGTTAACTGGGAGGGTGTATAAACTCCAGGTAAATTAGAACCAAATGAACTGTGGATGCTGTAAATCAGAAACAACAATCAGAAGATACTGGAAAAGGTCAGCAGCTCTGGCAGCATCTGTGAAGAGAAATCAGTGTTAACGTTTCGAATCCAGTGAAACTTCCTCAGAACTGATGGTATGAAAATGTAGTTTTCTATGCGGAAGGTATATTATACACAGCGAGAAGAACATTTGGATCAAGAAGTAGATAAAGATCTGGCTGGGAGAGTGAATAGCTCTTAATGGAGACTGTTAGTGGCTAACCATAGGTATTGTGTAATGGCGAGTTATATCATGACAAGACCTGGTGTGTGAGTTAGGGGCATAAGACATGAGGGAGTTCAGGCCAGATAACTAGTGAACTCAGTGTTATGTCCGGAGTACTGCAGCGTTCCCAAGCGCAAAACGAAGTGTTCTTCCAGCTTATGCTGATCTCCGCTGGAAGTCTGCAGTTCGCCTGAGTCAGATGTTAGCGAGAGAACAGGGTAGGGTGTTAAAGTAGCAGCAACTAGAAGCTCGGAGTTACTTGCAGACAGAGTACAGATCATCTGACGTCATTTCTGTCAACTCCAAGATGCCGCCATCAAACATTCCCCTCCCATCCCTTGTCCACCTTTTGCAGAGATAGTTCCCTCTCGGACACCCTGATCCACTCCTCATTCACTCCAAACAGGATCCACCGCCAATCCAGCACATTCCTCTATAACTGCCCAAGGTATAACACGTGCCTATTGACTTTCTTCTTCCTCAGTATCCAAGAGCCACAAAACACCTTCTAGTTGTCTGTCTTTTTAACACAGCACTCTGTTCCCTGGCAAACCTCCCTGTTTCAGGCTTGTTGCAGCATTCCAGTGAAGCTCAGCACAAGCTGGAAACGCAGCACCTAATATTCTGCTTGGGGACTGTGCAGTATCATGTTGAATAATATTAGGCCTTTCTCCTAGCCCCTTACCCAACACACCAGGTCTTGATATCACATAGCCTGCCATTGCACACTACATATTGAATATTTGCAGGGCCTAAAACCTTTACACCATTTGTCCGTTTGATATTAGATGGATATGCTTGATGTGTATTAGCTACACCTAGGTCACACGAATGGCTAATGTAGCAAAAATATCATGCAACAAAAAACGTGATCCTTTGAACCGTCCCAGTAAATTAAATTAAACTCCATTTGCCTTTCTTCAGCCCATTCTCCCAATTGATCAAGATCCCTTTCAAATCATAGATAATCTTTGTTACGATCCACTTTAACATTTTTTATGTCACGTAAACGAACCATACTTTGTGTATTCTTATCCCCAAATCATCTATATACATGGCAAATAAAAATGGACACAGCACCGATTGCAGTGGAACACTGCTGGTCACAGACGTCCAGTCTGAAAAGCAACCCTCCACTATTGCTCTGTCTCCTGCTTTTCAGCTAATTTTCTATCCAGTTGGCCAGCTGTCCCTGAATTCCATGTGATCGAAATTTATAAATTTGTTTCCCATGCAGAACCTTTTCAAAGGCTTTACTAAAGTCTAAATAAACAATGTCTAATGCCCTGCCGTCATTAATTTTCTTGGTGACTAACTTAAAAAAAAACTCATGATTTGGAGATGCCGGTGTTGGACTGGGTTGTACAAAGTTAAAAATCACACAACACCAGGTTATACTCCAACAGGTTTAATTGGAAGCACACAAACCTTCGGTGCGACGAGGTTCAAAAAAAAAGTCAGTCATTCTACGTGTACAATTTGAGATTACTCACTGAAACGTCCATGTATCGGCCTCTCCAAAAGGTCATCTCACAGAAGTCTGTATGGGGGGAGAAAATATTTCACTTTTTTGGAATCACCTGATGAAGGAGCGTCGCTCCGAAAGCTAGCGTGCTTCCAATTAAACCTGTTGGATGTAGTCATTAGGGGTTGTTTTCATTGGAGAAAAGAAGGTTTAGGGGTGACTTGATAGAGGTGTATAAGATGATTAGGGGTTTAGATAGGGTCGACAGTGAGAATATTTTTCCACGTATGGAGTCAGCTATTACAAGGGGGCATAGCTTTAAATTAAGGGGGGGGGGGGGGTAGGTATAGGACAGATGTTAGGGGTAGGTTCTTTACTCAGCGAGTCGTGAGTTCATGGAATGCCCTGCCAGTAGCAGTGGTGGACTCTCCCTCATTATGGGCATTTAAGCGGGCATTGGATAGGCATATGGAGGATAGTGGGCTAGTGTAGGTTAAGTGGGCTTGGATCGGCGCAACATCGAGGGCCGAAGGGCCTGTACTGCGCTGTATTGTTCTATGTTCTATGTTCTATGTTCTATGATAGTGGCAGTCTCCCTGAGTTCCTACATTCAGCAGGAGGAACACGCAACTGTTCTAATTGCCGTCTGAACTCCTGTAAGGCGGAAGTTTAAAGGACTTTACGTGAGCTAACCTGTACTTTTGGCTGAGCTGCCGCTATCTGAAATCTCTTGAACCAAACCCTTACTTCTGACAATGTTACCAAAAAATTTAGCAAAAGCATATCACTCCATCCCTCCACAACTCCACTCCTCCACCCGTCTATTTAGATTTGGTTTGGGAAGGAGGGAGACACTGTAGTGATGTAGTGTTTGGACCTTCAGCACTCTTCAACAACAGGCCCAGGATGTTCTTCTGCACACTGCATGTCACTGGTTGGCCTTGGAGGGTGTTTGCCTGATGTCTTCCATACCAATCTGCATCATCACAGTCCTCTGCTTGTCCTTTCTGGCTATTAGTATTGCATTTATGCATTCCTTGAATCCGTTGATTGCATTCCAAACTATGCCTCACTCCAGATGGAGAGAGGTGGATGTTCCAGTGAACACAGGGCTATTGGAAAGAGAATATCAAAGACATAGGAGCAATAGCATTCCCACCCCTCACTGAGTCTGACTTTCCTTTCAATAACATTGTATTTATTCTGATAATCCCCTTTTCCACTTCCCTGCAATTTTACCCAGAACCGTTGTTTAAAAAATCTGTCTCTCTCAACCTTGATGATATTTAATGATTCCATAAGTCCATAAGAAATAGGAGTAGAAGTAAAGGCATTCGGCCAATCGAGTCCAATCCGTTATTCAATCATTGCTGATGGGCATTTCAAAGCCACCTACTCGCACTGTCCCCGTATCCCTTAAGTCCTTGTGAGATTAAACAATATATTAAACTCGACCTTGAAGATATTTACAGTCCCGGCCTCCGCTGCGCTCTGTGGCCATGAATTCTCCAGGCCCACCACTCTCTGGCTGAAGAAATATCTCCTAATTTCCATTTTAAATTGCCCCCCTCTAATTCTAAGGCTGTGTCCAAGAGTCCTGGTATCCTCACCTGACGGAATCAATTTCCAGTGTCCACCCTTTCTAAGACATGCATTATCATATAAGCTTCTATTAAATTTCCCCTCTAACGAATGCAACTCCCAGATCTTCAGCCGTTCATCATGTGTCAGACCTAACATTCCAGGGACCATCCGTGTGAAACTCCGCTAGACACGCTCCGCTCCACGCTCCTTCCTGAGGGGGTCCAAAACTGGACACAATATTTTAAATGCTGCCTAACCAGAGCTTTATAAAGTATCAGTCGCAATTCACTGCTTTTACATTCCATCCCTCTCGAAATAAATAACAAAATTACATTTGCTTTCTTAACCACGGACTCAACCTGCAAGTCATCCTTTAGAGAATCCTATACAAGCACTGTTAAATACCTTTGTAGTTTGGATTTGGAGATGCCGGTGTTGGACTGGGGTGTACAAGGTTAAAAATCACACAGCACCAGGTTATTGTCCAACAGATTTAATTGGAAGCACACTAGCTTTCGGAGCGATGCTCCTCCCTGTGTTAGGGCTCAATCCTAACACAGAATTGATAGCAAAAATTTACAATGTGAAGTAACTGAAATCACGCTTTGAAAAATTGATTATCTGTTTAGCTTTTATCTGTTAGAATGCAGTGATAGTTTCACTTCTTTCATGTGTAAATCACAAAACCTTTTATAATAAAAGTTGCATTCTCAGGTTAGCTGTTAACAATGGTGATAGCTAGACAATACGTTGAAGGTGTTGGCCCCCTGTGTTCTCTGTCTATGCCATGATGTTTAGATTGATCCTAATCTAAAAGGTGAGATAACGGAGTTTTACATAAATTCATGCAGTTTTTGAGCTCAGAGTTCTACATAAACGTATGCAGTTTTTTGAGCAAAGTACAATGCAACCCTGCAAGTACAAATTCACCCCACAAAATATGTGTGTGCATGTGGGTCTTTGTCTGTGTGTGTGTGTGTGTGTGTGTCTGTCTGGTTTGGGAGTTGTAAGTGTGAGAAAGTGGATGTGTGTGTGTCGTGATGCAGAGTGTCTTACGTCTGTGAGGGGGTGCATGTGTGAGTGTGGTAGTGTGTGTGTCTGTAAGGGTGTGTGTGGGTGTTTGTGTGCGCGTCTGTGTGTATGCATGTCCGTGTTTATGTGTGTATAGGATTGCCTGTGTATGTGACAGTGTGTGTGTAGGAGTATCCGTGTGTGTGTATCGTGCAATGGTGGTCACCTGTAATGTGACATCAACCCAATGTCCCAGTTGAGGCCCGCCCTATGGGTAGCTCACGTCGAACACCATGGGCACCTTACTCAGCAGCCTCCAGACAGGCACCTTACCAAAGGCTTGTTGGAAGTCGAGTTAGGTAACATCCACTGGGTTTCTCTGGTCTAAGTTACTTGTTATATCTTCAAAGAATTCTAACAGATTTGTCAGGCACGACTTCCCCTTACTAAATCCATGCTGACTTGTTCTAATTCACCACTGTACTTCCAATAATTTTGAAATCTCATCCTTAACGATGGATTCTAGATTTTTTATCGCCAACCGAAACTAGTCTAATCGGCCTATAATTTTCCATCTTTAGTCTTGATCTTTTCTTGAACAAGAGGTTGACAACAGCGATTTGCCAACCACCTGGGACTTTCCCTGAATCCAGTGATTTTTGAAAAATTAAAAACAACGCCTCCGCTATTTCATCAGCCAAATCGCTCAGAACTCTAGGACGTAGCCCATCCAGGCCAGCAGATTTTTCAGTTTTAGACCTTTCAGCTTATAAGTACTTTCTCCTTTGCAATAGCCACCATAATGAACACTGCCCCTTGACTCTCCTTGATTGTTGGGATATTACTCATGTCTTCCACTGCGAAGACTGACACAAAGTATTTATAAAGTTATTCAGCTATTCCCTTTTCTCCTATCACTAGCCTTCCTGTATCAATTTGGAGAGGCCAATCTCAACTTTTCACTCTCGTTTGTTTCTTATGTATTGAAAGAATTTTTAAGTTTAATTTCTAATATTACTGGCTAGCCTACCTTCATATTTGATCCTCTACTTCCTTATTTCGGTCTTTGTTATCCTCTCTTTGCTTTTGAAGCCTTCACAAACTTCTGATTTCCCAGTGCTCTCGTCCACTTTATAGGCTCGTTCTTTTTCTGTGGTACTTTTCCTGAGTACCTTCGTCAGCCATGATTGTCTAATCCCAACCCAGGTAGTCTTTCTTTTCTTTGGGATTCAAACTGAACAGCCTTCAGAATTTTCTCAATTGTTTCCCGACCACTAACGACAGAATTGATAGTCTTTATTCCGATGGCGTATTTCTCACACTCTGAAAATTGAACCTGCATTAGATGTATCCTGTCCTATGAAACCCCCTCAGTGACCAGAGGCAAAACGAAAAGGAAAAAAATTCAAGAACCTGTAATCTCCTCGCTCATCTCCCACATCATCCGAAGATACAGCTCATCCAGATTTGTGGATTTGCCCACTCTTTATCACGCATAAACGTCCAATTCTTCCTCAGCTTTTGCATCAGTCTGTTCGAGGCTCGCACTGTCATTCTCCCTTAATTCAGTCACGGCTTCTCCAAAGTGAAGACAGATATGAATTGCGTGTTTAACATATATTCTAGCTCCGTGCACGAGCTGTCTCCTTGGTCCTTAAAACAACCAATTCTTTCACGTGTTATCCTCTTCCCCTTCACAAGCCGATGCAATATCGTTGGATTGTTGCTAATTTTACCCGTTAATGTTTTATCACATCACCTTTTTGCTTTTCTACTCACTTTTTTAAGTTCAGCCCCACACTTTCTGTACTCTTCTTGTACCTCCACTGATCTGCTCACATTATACCTGCTTTCAGCTTTCATTTATATCGTTTATTCAATTTTGAAAATTTGTCGACATTCTAGGGTCTTGTGCTGGTTTTCCAAACTTTCAGCTTCGATGTAACATGTTGGGCCGGCACTGACATCATTTCCATTTAAATCATGTGATCCCATCTCACGCTGTTCTGCTGCAATGTTAAACAGATATAACTGCACTTCCGCCAGCTCCTGTCATTAAAAAAAAATAAAATCTGCCTCCGCAATCCAAAAACATCTTATTTCACAGCCCTTTTGTTTTGACTTTTCCTGGACAAATTGAAAATGTATGAGACATGGTTACTGGTCCTATAATGGTTTCAAAATTCTGCCTAGAATAACTGACTGGCTTCACTCCCCACACTGAGGTCCCAGTACTGCACCATCCCTTGTTGAGGCTTCTACATTTTAATATATGAAACCCTCTGCAATAAATTTCAAACCATCTGGCTACTCTGAAAAAAAGATATCACGGCCCCAATAAATGTTGGGATTTTAACTATCTTAGTATAACCATCATATTACTGTTTTCCACACCTCAATGATTTGTGTTTGTATCTGCTCCTGTATTTGCATTCATCTGGTGAGTAATAAAATATCACCAGCAGTTGTCTGTCATCGTTTTAATCCTAAGCTCCAACCACAAAGCCTCGCTTGAAGATTCTTCCAAGATATCATCCCGCCTTAAATCAGTAACTCACTCCATGATTAATAAACAAACTCACCTCCAGTTTTACCCCCTCTTCTGTCCTGGCTATGGTTCCTGTACAATAGAAAACTGAGTAACCAGTCCTGCTCTCCCTCAGCCACATTTCTGTGATGGCAAAAATGTCACACTTCCACATCTCAAAGAACAAAGAAGAACAAAGAAAACTTACAGCCCAGGGACAGGCCCTTCGGTTCTCCAAGCCTGAGCCGATCCAATTGTACTGTCCAAACCTGTCGGTCAATTCCTAAGCATCTGTATACCTCTGCTCCCCACCTACTCATGCATTTGTCCAGGCGCATCTGAAATGAATCTACCGTGCCTGACTCTGCCATCTCTGCTGGCAACGCGTTCCAAACGCCCACCACACTCGGTGTGAATAACTTACGGCTTGAAACCCCCTTAAACTTTCTACATCTCAGCTTGAAAGCGTAACCTCTCGTTATTGAATCCTTCACCCTCGGAAAAAGCTTGTCCATATCCATCCTGTCTTTGTTCATGATTTTGTAAACCTCAATCAGGTCCCCCCACAATCCCTTTTTTAATAATGAAAATAACCTAACCTACTCAACCTTTCTTCATAGCTATACCAGGCAACATCCTCGTAAACCTTCTCTGCACCCTCTTCAAGTCGTCCACATTATTTTGGTAATATGGTCACCAGAACTGTACACAGTATTTAAATGCGGCCGAATCAATGTATTGTACAATTTTAACATAGCGTGCCAGCTCTTATACTCAATACCACGTCGGAAGAAGGCAAGCATACCATATGACTTCTTGATCACTCCATCTGCTTGTGCAGCCACCTTCAGGGAAACAATGGACCAGAACTCCCAGATCTCTCTGTTCATCGAGTTTTCCCAAAGCTCTTCCATTTACAATATAGTTCGCTCTAGAACTAGACCTCCCAAAATGCAGCACCTCACAATTGCCCGGATTTGAACTCCATCAGCCACTTCTCCGCTGAAGTCTCCAGTTTATCTATATTTTCCTGAATTTTTTAAAGTCCCCTGTGGTTTCTGCTACTCCACCAATCTACGTGTCGTCTGCAAAATTACCAATCAGACCATCAATGTCCTCTTCCAGATCATTTATTTATATTACAAACAACAGTGGCCCAAGCACTAATCCATGCGGAACACCACTGGTCACGTTTCTCCATTTCGAGAAACTCCTTTCAACTACTCGTCTCTTTCTCCTGTTGCTCAACCAGGTCTTTATTCACCTCGGTTGAAGACAGTGCGCACCATGTGACTTCACTTTCTTCTTTAGTTGACCATGGGGAAACTTATCAAACTCCTTACCAAACTCCAAGTATATGACATAGACATCACATCCTTCATCTATGAACTTGGTCCCTTCCTCAAATAATTCTAATAAGTTGGTAAGGCACGAACGCCCCCGCACATAACCATGTTGCCTTCACTGTTGAGACCATTATCTACCAAATAGAAATGGATCCTATCCCTCCGTACCTTCTCCACCAACGTTCCCACCACTGACATCAGGCACACAGGTCTGTAGTGACCTGGAATATCCTGAGAACCCTTCTTGAACAGGGGAACATCATTAATAATGCTCCAGTCCTCTGGAACTTCACCTGTGTTTAAAGAGGCGACAACGATCTCTGTCACAGCCCCTACTATTTCCTCTCTCACCTCCATCAGCAACCTGGGATTGATCCCATCCAGTCCTGGGGATTTGTCCACCTTATTATCATTCAGCGTACCCAACACATCCTTTCTCCTTATGTCCCTCATGATATCAGTACTTTACAGGATTTCTAATGTTGCCTTCTTCAACAACCCTCCCAGGCAATGCATTCTGGCTACATACCATCCTCTTTGTTGAAAGCAGATTCCACAAATACTTTCACAATGTCTTGTTTTTCACTTTAATCGGTGTCCCCTAGTTTTCAACTCATTTACTAAATGGAGCAGCTACTGTCTGTTCACTCTATCCATAACTCTCACGATCTCTGTCAGGTTCATTCTTCAACTTCTCTGTTCAAAAAGTAAATCTAGCTTATCTTCATTGTTGAGTACTCTTTCTCTTGTTTGTTCTTCCAAAGTGCAGCATTCACATATTCCAGCGTTAAGTTATTTTTGGGTCATTGATCTGGCCATCTGAACAATCTGTTTGTAACATCCTGTAACCTAACACGGCCCTGCTCACTGTGAATGACACGGCTAAGCATTATGTCATCCACGACATTGTTTATAACCCGACAACACCCCCTCTTTCGCGCACATTCGAACTATCAACATTTATGAATATCAGAAACAAAACTTGATTTTCTTCATGTTCTACACAAGCTGTTACAGAGGAAGAAGTCAGAATTCCATTCTCCTTTATTTTTCTCCCTTCCTGAATTTGTTGCGTGTTGTCGTTGAGGTCTTTTGTGAGGGAGCCACAAATAGTATTTTGGACATGGAGCAGAATTTTGCCTTTATACTCTGCTCCGCGTTGACACAGTGGTAAGCACTGCTGCCTCACAGCACCAGAGACCCGGGTTCAATTCACCATCTCAGGCTACTGTCTGTGTGTAGTTTGCACATTCTCCCCGTGTCTGCTTGGGTTTCCTCCGGGTGCTCCGTTTTCCCCCCCACAGTCCAACAATGTACAGGTTCGGTGAATTGGCCATGCTAAATTGCCCGTAGTGTTAGGTGAAGGCTTAAAATGTTGGGGAATGGGTCTGGGTGGGTTGTTCTTCGGATGGTCGTTATGCACTTGTTGAGATGAACGGCCTGTTTCCACACAGGAAGTAATCTAATCTCATGTATTGTGCATAAGACTAGTACATCATTACTTTTAGACAAGCTTTTGGCACTGTGCATTGTAACATTTCCGTTTTATGCGCACCTGCAGCTTATTCTTTATGTCGTTCACTGCAATAGTCAGATCTGAAGATCTTTTTTCATCTGCAGGATGGACACAGACTCTTTCGTTAAGTTTGCTTGGAAGAGCTATAGCGCGATGAGAATAAAGGTTGCATTAAATTCTACAGTTAAACACTCTGTAGAAGATCAATTTTCTCGTTCTCACCCCTAGGTTGATTTGGAAGCAAATTAATGGAAGAAATTACCACGGTTCTGATTATTATTTTTAAAAGTGGCGTCATGTTGAAATAATACATTTAGGAGAAAAGAAAATGTTGTGTGCACTAGACAGACATACAGAAATACAGAGTGAATGCATAATGTGAACAAGAATCTAGTGTTAATTTTAAAAGTAGGAGAAATCTTTTCTTAGGTTCCAAAGGAAACAAGACCCCAGATTTCATGAACAGTGCTATTTGATTGTCCATCAATCTCACTTTTCCAAACCCAGGCTTTTCTTTGCCACTGATGTTTTTACAGCCACACTTCCTCTTCGCCTTCCTACTCTTTCCATTAACACTAACTCTCCTTGCATCGCGCCTTTAGCTGCTACAGACGCTTCCACTGACCATTTCCCTTAACACTTCCTGCACTATGTCATTCCACTTCCCGTATTACTCCCAATTTCCCTGACTATCACTTTCGCGTTTTGCACTCAACTAGCTGCTGAAAGTTGCTGATTTCTGTGCTACTGCAGGTCATCAGTGAATGATGAGTTTGGAAGGATCAGTTTCCAACAGCTACAGACAATAATATGTTTCCAACTACTGCTGCACCGTGAACTGAAGATTTTGGTCAACATTGATACAAAGTGGAACTTCTTTCCGCCCCTCTTTCACAACACTTAACCAAAGAGTCTTATTACCAACAGGAGAGAAATCTTCAGACAGAATTAAAAGTCCGTGCCCAATTTACTTTTGAAAATTTTGAGGACATTATTAAATAAAACAGTATTCTCATCGTTTGCTCTTTATTCTTTCAATGCATCTTCCAATGTAATTTGAGGTGAGATAAGAGTAAACTCCCTTTCCATCGAAGCAGGACTTGAAGGAAGGTGGCATCAAGGACCCTGAGTAAATTATGACAAATCCGAATTAGAGAATATTTTGCACTAGTAATGGGGATAGTGAAAAAAAACAACTATAGCAAGTTATCTTCCAAGTTACATGTCATTCTATCTCGGGACTAATTTGTTGTTAATTCACTATCAGTTGTTAAAAACATCTTGAAATGTCCCTAAAAACAGCTGTGTGTGTATGTGCATCACTTGGAGAGAAGAGATTCATTCAGACAGCTCTCTGTCACCTTCTGCAGAATGATTCAGTTTTTCAAATACAATCTTCCCATGCTAGTGCGTTCAAAACTCATGGATGAATATGTTTGTATAAATATTCCATGATATTTTATGTTTCATAAAGTTTGAGAACTTGCTAGATGAGTGCGATCCCAGTGACATCAGGAAACGACATGACATTGAGGTAATGCGGATTGGGGTTTTTAATTCAATCGATTACCTTCAGAGGGTTGATTATGCGACATCATGGCCACTGATTTCAACATTTTCATGGCGAATTATGACAGTTCATGACGTTATTGATTTGAGAAATTTGTCAAATACAATTTTTTTTTGAAATTTTACATTCAAATTCTTAACCAAATGCTTGACAGTCAACTGAAATGGCAGCTTCAACATCTCCTTTCAGGTCAGATATATATCTAGTCCAAAAGAAAAAAGACAGTTGAAAGCGCAGGAAAACTATAGCACATCTGTTAGCATCTGAGCAGCGAGAAACAGAAGTTACGTTTTGAGACCAATATGAGTTTTTCAGAACAGAGTCACATCAGACACAATATGCCAATTCTGTTTTACTCTTCGATCCTGACTCATCTGATGCATTTCGCAACCATTTTCTGTTTGCATTACAGATATCTATGTTCCTTGTCACATTAACGCAGTTGGGAGCATGGCACGGTGGCTCAAGGGTTAGCGCTGCTGTCTTATAGCATTATGGGCCTTGGTATAATTGTATCCTTAGTCCAGTACCTGTATTGAGCTTTCACATTCTTCCCTAGTTTGTAAGTGCTTCCTTTAGCTGCTCCTGATTCCTCCCACAGTCCAAACATGTAAAGTTTAAGGGAATTGACCGTGTTAAATTGCTCATCTGCAGCTACTTGAGTTGGTTTTGGAGGTACAGGGATAGGGGAGGAGGCAGGATAGCCAAAGGAGATACAGGTGATTCTGGGTGCAGTGCTCTTCAGAGGTCAGTGTAGCTTCGATGGGCCGAATATCTCACTGTTACAATTTAGGATTCCATGTGAAAATTACAACAAAGTCGGCAGTTACTGAGACCATCATCTCTGCACCAGCTCGGAATGAGTTATTTCTTGACTGTTGTTCTGAATTCTCACATGGCCCTGCGCATTGTGTTCTCTGTGTCTGTGTTTTTAATTCCGAATATCCTATGCATATATTCTCAACTTTATCGATCTGTATATCCAGTGATTAAAGTTTAAACATAACATACTCTTATCTCCTTTTAAACTTATCCTGTTTGGTTCACATTGCGTTACGTTCTATCTGGCAGAAAGAGAGAAGATGACTGGGGCAATATCTCCACAGCCACTGTTCGCATTTCGTTCTGTCTCCTCGTTAATGGTATATCCACTCTGTCCCTGACACATGAATCCATGGTTTTTACTGCCAAGTTTGAGTTTGGTCTGAAGTCAAGAAAAGTCAATTATAGTTTTACAACGAGTAATACGGCAATAAGGTGCTTACAATTTTTTTTTTAAAGTATCGTGACCAGCACTGTGTGTTGACATTACAACGTGGCCTTCCGAGGGCAGTGAGAGGAACATCCAGACAAATTCAAGCTCCTTCTGTAATGCAGGGCAACTCTGTGATTTGACAATCTTTTGATTGGCATTTGTCGCAGCGGAGGAGAGATCAGCACAGTAACAATAACTTGAATGTGTGATTTTTAGGGAGGCAAGCAGTTACAGCATTTGAAATGGACAACATTCTGAATGATAGGAGATTAACTCAATAGTTATTGATATTGACATCCAATCTAGTCCAGTTGTTAATGTGAGCTGGAAGTTCTGTAGTGAAGGGGTTAACTGGGACTGTTTGTTCAGAGACTGTGATTGATGTCAGTCTCCATGGATCCGAACTGTGTCACTGGAGGTTTTCTCTCTCCTATTAGTACGGGGCTTCATTCAATGTATTATGCCATTGTAGCAAGAGATGCATGAACTCCGTCACGAACAGAGTTCAGCAGCTCCAGAGACAGGGCAAGGACAGATCAGAATCTGAGAAGATTCGACTGGAATGTTCCAACAATCGATCAGAATCTGAACAATGGATTGGAATATTGAATCAATGGATCCGAATCTGAGAACGATGGACTGGAATATTGAATCAATTGATCCGAATCTGAGAACAATGGACTGGAATGTTACAATTACGCACAGACGTGCATCCGAAGGTCTTTACTGGTTCCCCAGATCTAAGTCACATTTACCAAGACTGATACTATGTGCACTCTTGATTATTCAGGCAGGCTATTATCCAGTCCTCGCTATTATTGGTGTTCCTGGTAAGTCCCTCTAATTCTGCTCATTTATTAATTACAGAAACCATGTTGATTTTTTTTCTGTTTTGTATATCAGATAAATACAGAAACTATTGTATTTAGTTTCATTTTCACCTCCATTCATTATCTGTATATTTCAGAACCTTTCCTCACAAATATCTGAGAACAAGACAGCAAGCACCGTTTTTGTCTTGGACTAAGTTATATATTGAATTATCTTCCATCACCAAACCTGTCCACTACCTGTTTCATAATACCCCGAATCTCCAACTCTGCGTCAGTGCGGTTGCTAAATAAACCATTATCTAAGCCAAGGTGGACATCAGACTTTACAGTTCCAGTTCTCTTCTGGTCACTGATCCAGTTCCACATATTTCAATCACAAACTTGTGCGTGTCTCCAAATTTGCTTCATAATGGGAACAATGTATCAGAGTAGGAAAGTCGCTAGGTGGATAAATCAGAATCACAGGTCATTACACGAAAGACACTGTCTTAAGTCCGACCACAGCTGGTAGCAGAACTTAAATTCAAATAATAAGAACCGAAGTTAAAAAAAATAACAAATTGCAGGAACTGTGACCATAAAATCAGCCGTATTTTATCCAATAACCTATCCGTTTTACTGATATCCTTTGGTAATGAAATATGACATTGTTACCGAGTTTGGATTAAGAGTGACTTCATTCC
This sequence comes from Chiloscyllium plagiosum, assembly GCF_037043375.1. NCBI lineage: Eukaryota > Metazoa > Chordata > Chondrichthyes > Orectolobiformes > Hemiscylliidae > Chiloscyllium > Chiloscyllium plagiosum. The sequence continues at coordinate 44,158,576 of NW_028270186.1, forward strand.
CATAACAATGTGCTTGGTTCTATACTGCCTTGTGGAATGATCACAATCAACGGATATTAGTAATGGTCATCAAATGCTGCCCTTGCTGAAATCCCGTCAAGTAACAAAATAAAGGGTAAACCAAACAAAGACAGATACCGGAGATCTGAAACAGAAAGAAACAGAGTGGTGGGGAAACGGGACAGGTTTGGCAGACTCTGTTGACAGATAAACAGAGTTTTGAGTACACTGATCACGGGTCAGGTCTGAAATTATTTGGGAAATAGTGTAATGCGTTTTGGTGGAGTGATCTAAAATATGAAGAAATAGAGAGAAAGAAAAAGGAATCAGCAAAGGAATTGTTGATAATTATCTGGGATGGAATTAAAATATGAAATTACTATCACTGATTTTTCACTATTTCCTATATTCCTGAGTATCATGCCCGGGTCAGTATATGGCCCTGTATAAAGTGAGTTATGTTCCCTCTGTTTCTATTCCTTGAGTGTGGTCATCTCCTTTTATTCACTAGTGGTGCATCAGTGTTATTTCTGAGTCAGTGTATGTTTCCCTTTCGTAGTTGCCCTTGATAAGGTGTTGGTGAGCTGCCTTATTGAACCACTGCAGGCTGCCAGTGCTTAGCCAGAAATGCAAACTAATGAGAGGATGGCATTTTTAACACTGAGCGGGTGTACCATGTACATGAGGATTTTACTTGTTCCTTTTATTGGAAATTCAGAGGAAGTTCACTGGATGGTAATCTTGGATTTGTGTTGTCAGTTGCTCTGATTGTTCAGGGTGATCTCAGGGTCTTGTATCCCGACAATGAACAAGGTGTAGGCACTGAAATTACAAATTGTCTGGGTCTGCAGAGACCGCACAGGGAGGGCCAAGGCACTCCACTATCATTTTAGCTATTTCCCAATGTTGTGTCTTATCCAGGTCCAAAGTGGAGGTCATAGAGTTTTATAACCTCATTCAGCATCACCTGTAGTTCCATACTAGATAGAAGACTGTAGTGACAATACCCAACAAATGTTTTGATTCTCGAACAATCCGGACATGTGGGGGTGATTTATCCAATATGCCACAGTGTCATCCTCTCACGTATTCACTACGTGACAGAGTCCATCGCTGTTCGAGGTAAGAATTTTGGTTCTGTCTCCACAGAGGAAGCAACAGAACATCTTTTGGAAATGGGTTGTAGCTTTGCTCTCTGTCGGTTTGGTATCCAGACGTTTCATTACCGAGCTAGGTAACATCATCAGTGGCGACCGCCAAATGAAGCGAAGCTATTGTCTCCTGCTTTCTGTTTATATGTCTGTCCTGGATGGGGTTCCTGGGGTTTGTGGTGATGTCATTTCCTGTTCGTTTTCTGAGAAGTTGATAAATGGTATCTAGATCTATTCGTTTGTTTATGGCGTTGTGGTTGGAGTGCCAGGCCTCTAGGAATTCTCTTGCATGTCTTTGCTTAGCCTGTCCCAGGATAGATGTGTTGTCCCAGTCGAAATGGTGTTTTGTTTGATCCGTGTGTAGGGCTACGAGGGAGAGAGGGTCGTGTCTTTTTGTGACTAGCTGGTGTATCCTGGTAGCTAACTTTCTTCCTGTTTGTCCTACGTAGTGTTTGTGGCAGTCTTTGCATGGAATTTTGTAGATGATATTGGTTTTGTCCATGGGTTGTACTGAGTCTTTTAAGTTTGTTAGTTTTTTTTGAGAGTGTTGGTGGGTTTGTCTGCTATCAGGATTCCGAGAGGTCTTAGTCGTCTGGCTGTCATTTCTGAGACTTCTTGCATGTATGGTAAGGTGGTTAGGTCTTCTGGCTGTGTTAGGTCTGCTTGTCGTGATTTGTTCCTGAGGAATCTGCGGACTGTATTTTTTGAGTATCCATTCGTTTTGAATACGTTGTATAGGTGGTTCTCCTCTGTTTTCCGAAGTTTGTCTGTGCTGCAGTGTTTGGTGGCTCATTGGAACAGTGTTCTGATACAGCTTTGTTTGTGTGTGTTGGGATGGTTGCCGGTGTAGTTAAGTATTTGGTCAGTGTTTATCGGTTTTCTGTATACGCATGTTTGTAGTTTTCTGTTGTCCTTTCTTTTGACTGTGACGTCCAGGAATGCGAGTTCGTTGCTGGTTTCTTCCTCCTGAGTGAATTTTATGCCTGTGAGGGTGTTGATGATGCTACATGTCTCTTCTATTTTGTTTCCTTTTGTGATGACAAAGGTGTCATCTACGTAGCGGATCCAGATTTTTGATTTGATGGTTGGTAGGGCTGTTTGTTCTAGTCTTTTGGAAATTTTAGAGAATAGGGTGACTGGCGAAAGTGAGGAACTTCAAACAACTAGAGTTATGAAAGTTTATGTATTGGAAAAGTTCATGGTAATGAAGGTTGGTAAGCTGCTGGTCAAGATGAGTGATGAATTTAGAGGGCTACACTGGATAACACTTTTTGGACCTGGTAGAGACACGATGGGTCAATTGCCCCCTTCTGCACTGTCAATTCCTTAATTCTATGAGGGAGGAAAACGTTCATCAAAACACTTTAGATGATGGAAACGCATCCTACAGACTGAAAAGTAACCTGTCTGAACGCAAAGTGGAAAAACAGAAAACAACAGATCGATAACTTGACGTCGGGTATGAGGAAAATATTCGCATTTTTTTGTAATTAACGATATCCACACCCTTGGTGAATAATGATATGATTTAGCAGAGTCAGCCGAGATTCATGACCGGGAAATTATTTTCGCTAAAAATGCTGGAATTTATAGAGGATGTTGGTTGTGTCATCGACGAATGTGAAGCAGTGGGAGTGGTGTATTTTAATCTGAGAAGATATTTTCACATGGTTGCGCACAGGTTAGTGAAGAAAGTAACACTCTAAGGTAAGGGGGAATATACTAAATGCATTTAGAATTGAATGATGGACAGAATTCTGAGAGCGGGGCCCTGTTCTGTTCGGAAGGGTACTACTCGTTGGTATTGCATGCATGAGTCGTTGAAACGCCACTATTCACAACGCAAACAAATGATTTGAACAACAAATGATGTGACCATCGTATACAATCCTTTTCATTTTGTATTTCTTTGAAGGTGAGAAGTAGGGAAGCGCTTTTCTCGAAACGGCCCTTGATGCCCTTGGTTATAAGTCACTAACAGAATTCATGCAGGCCATCTATGAATCAGTACAGTGAATTCTATGCTATCCTTCATTACAAAATGAATCGAGGTAGGAGTAAAGGCACCTTCGTATAGCTGTAGAGAGTTCTTGAAGCAGTATTTGGGGTATTCTGGACAGAGGTTCGCTCCTTTATAAGCAAAAGTCTCCACATCACAGAGACAGTGCAAAGGATTTTCACCAGACTAATCCCTGGGTTGATGGTACAATGAAGAGAATGTGAAGGAAATAAGTGTACAATTTGTAGCACTCTGACAGAATAAGAGATGATGGTATTAAATGTTGAAGATTATGGACTAACACTCATTATGTCGAGTGAAAGACATTGATAGCATAAGAAATTGCATTTTCGCAATAATGCCTTGCCTGATAGTTTACGTGTCTCTGTGGGGCCCCCATATTAGGCGAGACAGAGCTCCAGGCTCTGAATACACTCTCACTATCTCAATGTGCAGTTGGCTTGTGACCCTTCACTGAACATCATATTGTTCATCTACCTCTCAGCAGGCGTAATGCCTTATTCCTGAAAGAGGTAGCAAGTTCTACCAGCTCCTGACCTCCAAACAGAACACTAGCATGTCTTATTGGAGATGGAAGTTGCCTATTTGAAGACTCGACCCAAAACACCAACTGTTATTCCTCACCATCAGCAAACAACTATAAAGTAGCACGTGTGTACCATTAACACTGGAGCCAGGAGGAACAACGTGGAGCAGTCTGTCCGTCTCGTCTTTGCTTCGTGGTTTGTCATGTTGGGGCGTTGATATCATCCTCCTATTTGAGGGTCCTGAAAGACTGAAGCCTCCTGATCTAATTGAAGAAGCTCAAGGACATGATTTGGCTACCGCCGGTTCCTGTTTAACAGCTCAACATTTTGACTAGTTTCTTTCTCTTCCTGTTTAAACAGCAGGAGGGAGAGAATGGGCTATCCCTCTTATCTAATATTTTGGGAGTCTGATTAGCTTCAATCTTGAGGTGCTCAATGATCTCCTTAATTTTTCTGGGGAAATATGCACTGTCTAGCAGTACTATTACATGTATTTTACTCACACTTTAACAGCACAAGCCTGAATGTTGTCCAATCTTGCCGCACATGAACATACACCATTCAGGAAATGAGGGGGGCACATTGTTGTGAACATTGTGTAATCTTCAGTGGCCATCGGCACTTCTGATCTTATGATGGGCGTAACATATTGATGAAGCAGCTGAAGATGTTTATGTCGAGTAATCTACCCTGAGGATCGCCTGCAGAAATGTCCCATGACTGAGATGGTAGATGTCCACGAACCACAAACATTTCCTTCGTGCTCTAAATCATTCCAACCAGTGGGGAGATTATTCCTGGTTGCCATTACGTTAAAGTTTCTTCAAGTTTCTTGATACAAAACTCAGTTAACTCTTGCTTGATATAAGAATCTAATACTCTTCCTATGTGTGCATATATTTTATTCATGTCAATAGGTCACGGTGTACGTGCGGTGAGTGCTTCGTTTTTACAGAAGGTAATGACGGACGGGACATCTCCTCTCCAGAGAGTTAGGGGAGATCGATCACTGAGAATTTTGGAAGACAGGTATTGATAGATGTTTGACATGTCAGTCAGTTCAGGAGTTGGGGCCGAAAGCAGATCAGCCATGGTCTGATTGAAGGGAAAGTTAGGCTTTCGGGGCTGAGTGACCTACACCTGCTTCTCATGTTCTTTCATTCTGGTATTAGTGGTTTCACTCTTTTTATTTTCCCAGAAGTCCTGTGAAGGAATTTTGCAGTCAGAGAGACCGAACGATTTTACGAGCAATGTCTGGGTGCAGCATCAGGCATGTATTCATAGTGAATCTGGGTGTACAACATGGCTAATAAATGGAGACAGGGGAACTTCTGCAAGAAGAAACGAAAGGAGGGGAATGTTTCACTGTAACATCTACTCTTCCCTCAAGAACGTTTTCCAATCCATATCAAACCATGCTTTACTGTGAGCAGGGGCTGAATTTTCTCCGCTTTTCTTTCTGTGCATCAGTTACAAGGAGAAAGTGGTCTTCAACTGCTCCTGTATAGCGCTTTTGAGGAGCTGACTGAAATGAAGTGACGTAGAACTGAGGAGCAGGAGTTGTTCTATTTTCCACCTGTCACAAAGATTGTGGCTGATCAAATTGTGGCTTTACTTTCCCATCTGTGGTTCATTATATCATCGAGCCACTTTTCCGAAAAATATTTAACTAACGCACAGCTTTGAATAAATGTACACAGGCAGGTAACTTGTGGAGAAGAGAATTCCCATCAAACGGCCTTTTGAGAATTTCTCCTGATTCCTCTTCCTCCTGTAGTTGGAGAGTCACTGTTTCCTTTTCTAGTCTTACTTCTCCATAGATCCCAACAAATTCGATATGTGACCAAATGTGTCTTGTGGCAGTTGATATCGGTCTCAGACTGGGGCAGGTTCAATGTTACTAGCAAGTCATGCAGATTGTTAATTTTTTTTAAAAATAAGTTCTAAGACAAAGTTATTCGAGCTACGATGGAAAGATAAATGAGAAACAGTTTGGACATCAATAATATGTAAATCAATATTTATTTTTCTGAGACACAGAAATGTGCGCAATCCTGCAAAATATTAGTTCAGAAGAGCTTCCTCCAAATAATAATTAATTTCATGACAAAAAGAAAATTGCGATTGTCTCAGTTGTTATTCTAACTCTGAAGTTATTCTGTTCACACAAGCTGCTAGCACTGGGGTGTCTTCCTGGAACAGTTTGATTTAGCTGAATTTCCTTTGCTGCAGGCAGTAGACATATTACATTGAATCCTCAACAGGGATCCTACATAAGTGAAAAAGATGTCTGATGGGATTTCGGTTCTCATATGTTGCTGTTACGTGAAAATCAACCTGAACCATGTACAGTCTCGTTGAAAGTTCCCCTGACTGCATGACTCCATCATTGGTCTCTTCTCAATTTAGGAGTGATTCATAGTTTAAAATGAAAATACATGTTTACATGTGCCTGCATGAATTTATTCACAATAAATGCATGTCTGCATAGTACCTGTCATAAAATTAATGTATTGTTTTCTTAAAATTGAGTCCTTAGTTTCATTTTCTCATCCATCGACTATGCTTCTGATGCACTCTCCTCAGGTTAGATGGTTCAATACGAATATCTCCCACTTTCATACCTGAACTGCCCTAGACTTGTGTAGGCCACGAGGGATGTAGATAAGGTAAACAGCTAAAGTTATTTTCAGAGGCTATAAACTCTAGGGCATAAATTAAGGTGATAGGAGCAAGATTTTCATGCAAAAGGTAGTGTGTGTATGGAAAGAGCTTCCAGAGTAAGTGGTAGCGTTGGATACTTTTACAAACGTTATGAGGCATCTGGATGGATATATGAATACGAAGGGTTTAGACGGTTACGTGCCTAATGCAGCAAATGGAATTAAAACAGATTGAAATGTCTGGTCTGTGCAGATGAGCTGGACCGAATGGTCTATTTACTAGCTGTATGACTCGATGCATCCATCAGGCCTTCATTTTAGTAACGAGTAAAGTGCAAAATCTTTGAAAAGCTTCTAAATCAATTGCATATTTTTCGAACAGTACAGGGGTTCAGAACTACACACAATGCATCAGTTTATAATCTAAGCATTGCCATATACAAATGCAATAAAATATCCCCATGATTATTCCTGACTGCCTTTGTATGAAACTGCATCATTGCATGTACTTTCTTAATCACTTCCTAAATCTCCTGACTAAGTTTAAGTGATTCTTGTACTGCAACATACAAATCCCAGAGTACCACAGAATATTACGATTTTTTTCTCCGTTTAAGCATTTTAATATAGTTTGTACGTCCGTCACAGCACGAATCGTCGTTATACCTTTACTTCCGAAGATTTTCTCACTAACCTCCCCTGTTTATGTTTGCCAATTGCAGAGTCTCCTTATCCAATTAAATGACTATCTTAGTGAATGAACGAATTGAGCTCTAATCCAATAAATCCCCTCATCCACGTCATTGGTATAGATTATAAATAGTTGATAGCCTCACACTGATTCCTGAGCCACTCCACTACGTCACCAATTCACATCATGAAAATAAACATTTATCGTGAATATTTCTTCCCTTAGAGTTCACCAGGGCTCACCTATTGCAGGGAAGCTGAGTAGAAACTTTGGTTCACCCCCCCCCCCCCCCCGCCCCACGATACTGTGTAATACAATTAAAGGGCTGAATTATTTCAATCTATTCTTGTGTAAATCCGTCGAGGGCAGAATGGATGAAAGGACCTTCACCTTCCGCTTCACCAGCCATGATAAGTGCACATGGGTTAGGAGAAGCAGTTATCCCTTCAGTCCGTCGAGCCTGCTGCACCATTCAGAATGCTCTTTGTTGATGTGAATGTGGCTGAACATCTCTTTTGAGCCTGTCTTCTTATTCATCAAAGCCCTCTGGAACCGAATCTTGAATGTTTTCAGTCACCCAGTCCTCACGACATATTGAAAATGAGAACACCACATATTGCACAATCCTAAAGAGAAAACAGTATATCTATCCCAGTCTGAAATGGGAATGCCTTATTCTCAAAGATTGTTCCCTTCAAACCATACACTGCCCTTTTGAAACACAACAGTTAGGAACAAATATAGACCATTCAGCCTCTCAAACCTGACCACACTCCCATTAATGCTCTTCACTCAAATAATTGCCAAATCTAGCCTCCACGTAATTCGCAGAAAGACAATTCTGTACACCATAAGTTCGTAAGCGAATGAGAAACTGGAGCAGAATTCGGCTATTAGACTCATCATTGCTGAAATGTTTCTCCAAGTTATTCATCTGCCTTCTCCGACTGACCATTGATTGTCTATTAATTGTTGTGTACTCTTAGTCTTACCAGATCAAAGTGTCTGCTCTTTTATTAGCGAGAAACGACTGATGGTGATTTAACCTGAGGGCCACCAGACCGCAGGTGAGGGAAACGGAGGCGAAGGAGGGTCCTTCATGTGGAACTCAAACCTGTAATGGGAATTGATTCCATACTGTTGACATCACTCTGCTCTTAAAACAACAGTTCAGGCAACTGAACTAAATTATTTCTCTGCCTATTGGAATATATATATATATATATAGAGAGAGAGAGAGAGAGATAAATATAGATATTTCTATCTATATTTATATATACATAAATATACCCTATGTGTTTGTGGGTGCGTAATGGGGGGGGGGGGGGGGGGTGCGATTCATGTGTTTGTGTGTATGCGCCCATATTTGTGTGTATCTCTTTGTGCATGTGTTCTGTGTATTAGTGTTAGTGTCTCTGCTTGTGTGTACTTCTGTCTGCATCTCTGCAATCTTGTTTTCCGAGTAATTCCATTAAAATTGGAATCAAAGTCCCCACCTGTCTCTCTGTCTGTCCTTTTTTTATTCTATTCATACGACAGTACACTCTGCTGGCGACCCCGCACGATTGCATGAGTGGCAGTTTTTTCTTCGAGAAGACAACAAATTATGTGAATCTCGAACGTTGAACAGTTGTTTGGTTTTCCAAATAGTTTTGCGTGGAGCACGATGTAGTGCAATTTCCATGCTTGCAGATATGTGACAGATGAGGATTAAAGTAGAGCAGTGGAAGGTGGTGCACTTTAGTAGGAATGACTTTGAAAGACTACATAAAACAAACTGTATCTTTTTCGACGGGGTCCAAGAGCAGAGGGTCCTGGGTTTATATGAGCACAGATTATTGGGATGCCAGGGCAGGTGGGGAGAGCAGTAAATACCACAGATACGTTTCAGTTTCTAAGCTGTTTACAGTAGGGTGCGCAAGAGAGTTACACCGTGCTTCTTTCCTGGGAGGTTTTGGGGACAATGTGTTGTGAGCACACCCTCGTGCCCACTGAGACAGTGGGGATTCCATTTGTACCAACTCGACACACAAGGTAGATAGCATCAGGGCCACACCTTCTGAGGTATGCCTTGGGTAAACGGAACTGCCAGTGGGTTTAAACTGAGAATTGTCCCTCAATGAATATTGCTTCTGACTCAATTGTAGGGTGTGGATATCTCCGAATCTCCACGCGAGGCATCCTAGTCCTCTCCAAATTGTATCAGGGTTCCCTCCACATGGTGGCAGGAAGGGGGTGTGGACACAGATATCGGTCACTCCTACACTTGGCTTGGCACTTTCCGTCTTATTACATGAGTTTTCTCCTGGAATGGGAGATAGGAAGAGAGGGAGTGAGGGTGGGAGTGAGTAGCCGTGCTGTTTGTATTGGCATATGAATTGGCATAGTGTCGGTACGTAGTCAGTCCGCAGTGTTGAATCCATGCAGTATTACTAATGTGGGATAGCAGAAGGTTGTTCGGGCATTGAAGAGAAAGAGAGAAAAAAAGAGAGAGATAGGAAAGATGCTGTACGCAATGTAGAGTGGTGGAGAATGAGTTGTTCACGGAGCAGGTGCTATAACAGATATACGGTGAGCATGAGGGAGCAGACCGAATATGGTGAAGGTCGTTGATGCTTGTCTTGTATTGCTGGGCATTTCTTCAGACTGCAGATACTGCACTAGGCTGGGTGGAAAGCTCAGACCATGTTTGGTGGATGTGGTGGTGTGGCCCCCTCTGGGAAGAGAATGGTCCTCTTCTATACGAGCCCATCCACCAGGACTTATGTTTGTGTAATTGCCGCTTATCTGGAATGCTCTCGGTAAACTGTGCAGGATAGCTCCCAATTGAGAAATCTCCATTGTCCTTTTAAGGATAGCGCTAGTGCCAGGGATTGCGGGATATCTAGGAGCATCCGAGAGATGGTGAGAATCACCAGCCATTATGGGTGGGAGAATTGAACTCTCATTGAATGAGAAGGACACCATGGAGTGGGGTATGTAGTTACTGAAGTGAGTTCAAAAGGAAACTACCAAGGCCTCCTGCAGACGATTCCCTGTCACACACAATGAAAATGTGACTGAGACAAAGTATTGTTAGATTCAGCCCAAAGAAACTTAGACGTTGCTGAGCCCACCCCCCCCCCCCGCCCCCCCCCCGCCCCCCCCCCCCCGTTTCAAAGTTGCAGCTGCTTGTCCATTATTCGCTATCACAGAGAAGGAGCTAAACATGACTTACCTTTGGTGGTGGGGGGGCACTATTTGTGGCAAGTCATCATAAATCTATGAGTTTTAAAATAGAGGTGGAAACGGACGAACTGGCTCTAAAAGGTAAAGTTCAAAATTGGAGGAAGGTCAAATTTGATGATATTAGGCACGAACTTTTAAAATACGACTGGACATTATAATGGCAGGTAAGTGGCCAGCTGGGAAGGGGGACGCCTACAAAAACGAGATGTCAAGAGTTCCGACTCAGTATGCTCCTGTTAGTGTGAAGGATAAAGGTGGGAGGTGTGAGAAATGCCGGATGACTCGAGAAGTTGAGGTTCTGTTCCTGGATAAGTGGGAATCAAATGTCAGATATAGACAGCAGGAATCCAGTTTTTTTCAATGTTCAGTCATGGGATGAAGGTGTCATTGGGTAGGCAGAATTTATTGGCCATCTCTAATTTCCCATAGGGCAGTTCAGAGTTAAACACATTGCTGTGTGTCTGGAGTCACATGTAGGCCAGACTAGGTAAGTATTGCAGTTTGCTTCCTTAAAGGACATTCGTGTATCTGATGGATTTTCCAAACAATTGAAAATAGATTAATCATCGTCATTAGACTCTTAATTCCAGATTTAAAGTGAATCGCCACAGGAGTCTAAAGGCAGTAGGAATGCACCTCAGAAGGAAATCAGGAGGGCAAACAGGGTACATGAGATAGCTATTGCAAGGAAAGTTAAGGAGAATGCAAAGGCATTCTAGAAATGCGTTAAAGAGAAAATAGCAACTAGGAAGATCAACAACGTTGCCGATGTGCAGAACTGCAAGAGATGAAGGAGGTAGTAAAAAAACACTTTGTATCATATTGATTGTGCAGGAGGATATTGAAGCTAGAGAATCCCGAAATAATCAATGACATCTTGGAAAGTTTCAGTATTACAGAGGAGTTCTTAAAACGTATAAAGTTGGAAAAATCTCCAGGACCTGATCGCATGTACCCTAGAAATGGTGGAAAGATAGGGAACTGAATGCTGGGCCCCATGCTGACATATATGTATCATGGATAGCCACAGGTCAGGTGTTTGAAGACTCGAGTTTGGCTAACGTGGTGTCATTACGAAAAGACAGCAGTTACGAAAAAAGGGTGATAAGGAAAAGCGGTGAGTCTGACGCCAGTGGTGGACAAGTTGTTGGGAGAGGATTATGAGGCACAGGATTTGCATGGATTTTGAAAGGCATGGACTGATTTGGAATAGTCAACGTAGATTTAAACATGGGAAATCCTGTCTCGCTAACTTGACTGAGATTTCTGAACATGTGACCAAGATGCTTCATTGAGGCAGAGAAATGTACATTGTTGAAATGGACCTCAGTAAGAGATTTGACGACTTTCCATATGGTAGATCGGTTAGAAAGATTAGTATATATGGAATACAGGGAGAACTAGCTATTTAATTTGAAAATTGACTTTAACGTAGGAGTTGAGGGTTGTGGTGTAGCGTTGTTTTTGAACTGCTAGGCCGTGACCAGAGGTGTGCCACAAGGATTGGTGCTGGTTCCACTAGTTTTCATTGCTTATATGAATGTATTGGATGTGAGCAAAGGAGGAAAAGTTGGTAAGGTTGAAGATATCACTAAAATGTATGACGTAGTGGACAGGGAAGAAGGTTACCTCAGAGTACAACGGAATCTTGATTACATGGGGCAATAGGCTGAGGAGTGGAAGATGGTGTTTACTGTAGACAAATGAGAAGTGCTATATTTGGAGAGACAAATCATTGCAAGACTTATACACTCAATGAGCAGGGCCTGCGTCGATAAACAAAGAGACATGGGAGTGCAGGTTCATGGGTCCTTGAAAATACATTCACAGTGAGACAGGATTGTGAAAAGGCTTTGGTATGTTTGTCGTTATTGGTCAGGGCTTTGACGATAGGAATCGGGACGTCATGTACAGGACAGTAGTTCCATCACTTTTCAAATACTGCGTTCAATTCTAGCTCTCCTCCTGTGGGAAAGAACTGTGAAACTTGAATTGGTTAGAAAATATTTACAAAATTTTGCTGGGACTTGAGATTTAGAGAGAGGTTGAATAGTTTAGGGCTACGTTGCTTGGACCGTAAGGGGCATAGACAGGGTGAATATCAAAGGTCTTTTCCCAAAAAACCGGAGGGTTACAATCTAAGGTGAGAGGGGAAAACAATTAAAAGGGACCTAAGGAGCAACTATTTCATGCAGTGGGTGGTGTATGTTTGGAATGAACTGCCACAGGACGTGGTGGAGGCGGGTAAAATTACAACAATTAAAAGGCACTTGGATAGGTATATGACTACAAACAGTTTAGAGCGATATTGGCAAAATGCTGGTAAGTGTCACTAGATTGTTTTAGGATATCTGTTCAGCAGGGATCAGTTGGAGAGAAGGGTTTATTTCAATGTTATACATCTCCATGACTCTCTGACTCTGTCTGAGCTCACACCAAAATTCTGTTTTTGCATCATTACTGGAATACTGCAAAATTCTGTTGAAATGTCTTATTTTCAGCAGATTGAAAGCTGTGAACACATCCTTCGACAATGCTCTCTCCCAATGTCTCTCCCGCTATCGACTTTCCAAACCCTCACATTTGTTGTTAATCAAACTGACATTCAGTTTTAATATGAATAACTGTTCTGTAGCAGTCCATGGCCTTTAGTGATGCTTACTCTAGTGATTCCACGATTAAGAAGCTGAGGAAAAGTTTATTTTTAAAAGCATAGCTTGCGGTTTCTTTGTTCTACACGGTGCTTCATATTGGACAGTGGGATTTCAGCAACTTTCAGACACGTCTTTGTAACTTGTGCTGAGCCTATTTACTAAAAGCCCGTGATAACCACTCTTTGCTGATCATTTGCTCAGTTGCATGAGGAATCCCTTCAACTGTGTTTGATTCAGACGAGGATTATAACTTGTCATTCAGTGACATCTAATTTAATTCAGTTATTGAAAATTTACAGGAAATGCTTGGGATTGTTTCCGTGGAAGTTGTGTTTTAAGCTGCTGTGTACATTCAAGAAGCTTAGAACATTTGGTGACCCACTCTGGAGAAGTTATAAAGTGATGAAGTTGAAAGCATGAAGTTGAAAGAATACCTTTAAAGAGAAAGTTGAAAAGCTGTCTAGATTAGATTAGATTACATTACATTACAGTGTGGAAACAGGCCCTTCACCCCAACAAGTCCACACCGACCCGCCGAAGCGAAACCCACCCATACCCCTACATTTACCCGTTACCTAACACTACGGGCAATTTAGCATGGCCAATTCACCTGACCCTGCACATCTTTGGACTGTGGGAGGAAACCGGAGCACCCGGAGGAAACCCACGCAGACACGGGGAGAACGTGCAAACTCCACACAGTCAGTCGCCTGAGGCGGGAAGTGAACCCGGGTCTCAGGCGCTGTGAGGCAGCAATGTTAACCACTGTGCCACCGTGCCGCCCACTATCGTGCCGCCCACTCCAGCCCACCGTCATGTGGCTGACTGCAGGCGCAAAGGAGTCCTGAACAATTTGAAAATGAAACATTTTGGCTGTTGCATAAGAAAGCTTGTTGTCTTGTTGTTTTCACAGCATTTCAACTTCAACCAACCTGTTTAAATTATGCCCCAATAATGCCCCAATACTCTAAAAGGCAATCGAATTTGAATTTTACTGTTTTGACAGTATTAAACCAATGAGACGATCCAGTGTTTTGGGGTATAAACGGCAACATTACCGACAGTTAGCAATAAAAAGAGCACCTTCTGCCATTGAACGACGGCAACTCTCTCTAAAAGGAACCTTTTTACCTATATATATATATATATATATATATATATATATATAATCTGTAGCAGAAGGCCGAAGGCGACCCGGGGCCTGCAGAGGACGATCAACACTGTTGGCTGGTTTTGAAAATTATAGGCTGTAAATGTAATAGTGGCTATATTGGATCAGTATATTGTTACAGAGCAGCTAAATATTTAATACAAAGGAGGCTTGGAGTTGGAATATTTTGTTATTTAATGATCACTTTTGGAGTTAAAGAATAGCATTTTAAGTTTTTTCGTTAAACAGTGATATTTGGGGTCGTTCTCTGTCACCCATGCTTTAACAGATTACGAGGCAAGATGAGCTTTGCTGTATTCGTGGTTTAATTAGCAGAAGTTTTTACCGCCGTGTTGCAACAATGGATTGGATGACAGTTGCTGAGGGAGACACCATAAATCTTTCAATCATTTTAATCCTTGTATTTGTGAATAGTGCCAGATCAGTGCAGGGTTGTATATGTCCCAACCTGTTTATAAAACAAGACAAAGATAAAACAACAGACCAGCTGTATAAAATGTCTGATGGGGCCATGTCTCGAGGCCACAAAGCAACGTAAAAATGTTTCTTGTTCACTGACTTTGTGCAATGCTGCTCCAAGTTTTAATGCCCAGTTATTAAGACCTTTCAGAACATTGAAACATCTTTCAGAGCACCGAGACTGCTTCGCAGGAACGGGGAGAAACTAATCTGACACCATGTGCCTGTACGAGAGGGCTACGAGGAGGTTATTCAGCCCACACGGGCCTTATACCACAGAAAGAGGTGGAAAGCTGAAATGTGGCACATTTTGCATAAGGATTGGGTCTAAACGTAGAGAAGTGGTGCTGCAGCTGTACGAGGTGTTAATGAAAGGACACCTGGAGTAAATAGTGCTGTTTGTTTTTCCGTAACTGAGAAGGGTGAGAGGTCCAGCAAATACTCTATACTGGCTGTTCATCATCCATGGGTTGCTGCGTCATTTAATGCCACTGGCCTGCTATATACGATTAGGAGAAAACCACTCAGCCGATTGAGCCTGTTACAGAGGGATAAGATAAGGCCATTCCATCCAGACCGAGTAAATGTTCCCTTTTATTATGATATAAAAATTCTGTAAGGAAGGGGTTAACTGAACCCATTTGTTCAGTCATGATTTGAAGACGCTGGTGTTGGACTGGGGTGTACAAAGTTAAAAATCACCAAGTTATAGTCCATCAGAATTTATGGCAAAAGTTTACAGTGTGATGTAATTGAAATTATATATTGAAAAAAATCCAGATTATTTCTTTCATATGTAAATCGCAAAAAAAATAAAAGAAACATTCTATGTTTCTAACACGGTGCTTAGTATCTCTATGTTGATTACCCAAACCTTTGCCAATTGTTCACATTGAAAATGATTTCCTCCGTGTCTATTCTATCTCAAAAAATGGTATTTCATATCGATAACCAAAAACACACCCACACAAATGCACATAATGTATTACCTTATACTGGTGCAAATGAGATGCAGAACCATACATTTATGGGAGTTAATTTACTGTCACTCGATGGATTGCATATCCCCCCATGCAACGCAACGCATTTCTCAAATGCAAGCATATGAGTGATATATGGCAATGGTTTGCAATGTTTCCCATGCTGGGCAGATAGCCCAATTTATGTGGTACTGCAGTAGAATGGTCTGCACAGCTCTCCATTCTGGCTGGTACCTTGCCCCGTTAATGGTGTCTGGGGCGGTTCTATGAGGCAAATTCAGAATTTGATGTGACAAACCATTTCTACTGATCTGACAATGTCTTTACTGAATTTTCTCATCCTTGTGATTGGGCCAACCATTGTCTAACTTCTCCAGTTAGTTCTATTCTCCTGTCTCCTTATCCACAAGTTCACAACATGTTAGCCATTAATTAATCACTTGTCTTTCTGTGTCTTTCCCTGACATTGGTTTTTGACTCCCCATTGTGTCTAGTGTTGGCATGTTGAACATCAGAAAAAATGAAATGGTGTGTGTCGGGTCGTTGTTCACTTTTCAGTGTGTCCCATATGGTGCTCCATGTTGGACATAGGGCATTCAGCAGCTTTGATTTATGTCTTTGTCTCTTGGTCTGTGCCTGTCCACGGACCGCCTGTTTATCCCTCTCAGCTGATTGTGCTGTCAGTAACACAAGGAAGTCCCTTGAGTATTATTCTAAAGCGTCAAGCATCTATCTTGCAGCTTAGGGACTTCTGGCTGTTTCCTGTTATTGAAAGGTTAGTGCAGGTGCTGGGGATGTTATGTTGGAGGTTGTGCTGTGAGCAGCCTCAGACATTCAGGGAGACAAGCAGAATCTATAAGGGGAGACAAGACGCTCTGTCTGCCCTTCTTGTGGATCGTTTCACGGAACATCTCGAGGTCACCCGCACCCACCAACCCCATCGCCCTGTTGCTGAACACTTCAGGGCCCGCTCCCTCTACATCAACGACATGCAGGTCCAGCCAACGGTTGCTACTCGACGACTGGATGAAGAATGCCTCATATTTCGCCTTGGGCCCCTACAAACACACGGGATCAATGTAGATTTTAACAGCTTCCTCATTTCCTCTCCCCCCTACATTATCCCAGTCCCAAGACACCAATTCGACACCGCCCACCAGAACTGTCCATCCCTCCTCCCTCAGTCCTATAACCTTCTCCTTCACCTTAAAACACATATCGCCTTCTCAACTACCTTCCCCCAATCTCAACCCAGTTCCCATTTATCTCTCAGCTTTGTTCCACAAGCCTCATTCCTGCTGAAGGGCTGATGTCTGAAACGTTGATTCTCCTCCTCCTCGGTTGCTGCCTGACCTGCTGTGCATTTCCAGCGACACATTCTCGACAACACAATGATGTTTGTAAATAAATAGTTTGGGAGAAACTTTTTTGTGTTGCAAGTAATAGTTATCGACAAAGTTAACATGACTGCCCGATGCAGTATAGAGAAACAATGGATGCAGTGCATTTGAGATATTAGGAATATTTTTTATAAAGTCCCAAGCCTAGAGTGCAAAATCAAACCGAGTGGTAATGGGGCTAATACATGAACATGGTTTTAGAATGGGCGAGCTGACAGGAAGCAGTGTATCGGTTTAAAGATATCATTTTTTTCTATCAGAAGCATCATCGGATAAACAGACAATGGTACTTCGGCCACAGCTATTGCCAGTACATCTCAAACATTTGATTGAGAGGAGCAATGCAATATTTCCAAGTCTGCTGATGGCACTAACCGATATTGGATAGTAGTGGTTGAGGAGGATGTAATAATGCTCCAAGGTGATTGAGACAAGTGAGTGACTGGGCAAATACGTGGTAAATGAAGAGTATTGTGTGTAGGTCTGATGTTGTGCTCTTTGGTGGAAAAAATACAATGGCAAAATACCATTTGAAAAGGCATTGGTGAAAAAATGTTGTTAGAATAAGGTGAATTATGATCATTTTCCTGTTTCCTGCTGCAAACCCCTCCGAGGACCATGCAGGACAATGAGTTCTGAAGCCAGAACTCAATACTGGGAATGGCATTGGCACCCTGACCAGTGTACATAGACTCACATGGGTAGCTGTAGCACAGAAAAGGATCTGGATCTCTTTTGACTACAGTCAGCGAAAGCAATATTGCAGGAACAGAAAGCAGTTAAGAAGAGAAATGTTGTGTTGCACTTCATTTCCAGGGGATTTGTGTCCAGCCGTGGGGGTAGCTCACTGCTACTGTACAGGGGCTTGGTGATACCACCTCTTGACCATTAGGGAGGATTGTGTGAAGTTTTGGACTACTTAACTAACAGACGACAAACCAGACATTGAGGGAGAGCAGCGAAGTACAGCCAGACTGATCTCTGGGATGACAGGATTGTGTGGGAGAAGAGTATGTGGCGAATGAGCCTGTATTCCTTGGGGTTTAGGAAAATGAGTGGAGATCTCAGTGACATATATAATTCTTTGACAGGGTGAGACCAATTGGAAGCTGGGATGCTAATTCCCCTGGCTTGGACGTCGAAAACAAGTGCCCAAAGAATTAGGTACAGACAGGTCACTCTGCATTGAGATGACAATAAGTGTCTGCGCTCAGACACTGGTGAACCTGGGGGACTCTCTCGCACATATGGCTGTGGAAGTCAAGGCACTGAATATAAATGAGGATTTCTACACACGAGAGGGAGAGAACAGGTGTATGTTGTGGAGATAGAGCATCGGCCATTATTTTTGGATTATAGCAGAAAACTCAATGAACCAAAGGGATTAATCAGATGTCTATTTTTATATTTTTATAATAGTTAATCATATTAAGGAATATGCACATTGTGTGGGCAAAGTGTATTGATGGGATATTCTCAAATGAACAAGAATGGGTGGAGGCTTAATGTGTTGAATGACCTACTCCTTTCCCGATGCTTCTGTGCAGTCTGTGGGAAAGCTCGGTAAATGTTGTCACAAACAGCCACGTGTTCGCAAGGAGAGCTCTGAAGATCTAAATGACTGTGTATTCGGATGCTATTTTTCCAATTCTGAGGCTGGTGATGGTTGTTCTATCCGGTGTATCCTTGAAGACCTCAGAGCAATGTGGTACAATTGATGGTCTTGCTTGGCCCTTTCAGAGACTATTGAAGAGTTCAGCATATGTCTGTGTGTCTGACGTCATGTGTAGGCCAGACCAGGAAAGCACGCGAGATTTGCGTCCTGAAAGTACATTGGGGAAGAAAGTGGTGCTTCCAGTCGACGCTGAATTCAGGGTCACTGTTACTTCCACTAGACTTTAGATCTCAGTATTTTCTTAATTATTTATAACTTCCATCAACTGTCAGAGCATTAGCCTGGCCTGGGTTAGTAATCCAATGACATTTCCAGCACCATCTCAACATGGGAACCTATCAGAAACCACACTGAGCAGGTTATATCTGAGCTGCTTGACAGCTCTGTCAAAAAGAACTCCCACCAATGTTATTGTCTTGATGAGACTGAAGCGGTGGTATTGGTTAAATTGTAATTGTTCTCCTCTTCGGGGATGGGACATAGCTAAATAACTTTCCACGTTGTTAGGGAGCTGTGAGAGTTGGAGCTGGAATGAAACAGTTTCCCCAGGGACAACATGCAACAGAAGTTTTCAGTCCTATTCTAGGAATGGTGTCACGGCCCATTGTCTTTGTTATACCTATTATGTTCAGCTGTTTCTTCACGTCAGGTGCAGTGAATCAAATTGGTTGAAGACGGAAATCTGTGATTCTGTAGGTATCATGGCGAGGGTGAGGTGGACCATCGACTGAACACTTCTGGCTGATGATAGTTCAAATACTGCATGCTTTGCTTTTATCCTGATGCGCAGGGCTGTTCCATTCCTAATAATGGGATATTTGTGGAGGCATCTCCTCCAGTAAGTTGTTTATTTTTCCATCACCATTTACGAATGGATGGGGCAGGACTGAAGAGTTTCGATCTGATCTGTTGGTCTTCAAAGCATTTCACCTTCTCTTTCAGATGTTAGTTCTGCTGTTTGGAATGCAAACAGTCCAGTCCAGTAACATTAACAGATTGTGATCAGGTTTGAGTCCACACGTTTCTAACTTGCATGTGCAACACACTCATCGCTGAATCATCGATCGGCTCATTGGTAATGGTAGACTGAGGGAGTATACCAGGCAAAAGGCTTCAGGTCGTGGTTCAATATTATTTTGCTGCTACTGCTGTGGCGTGCGGTACTACATCAATGTTAAGAATGTTATTTTCAAAGTAAGAGGAGCATGATCTTTGAAGTGGAGATTTGTCCTAGAAATGAGCTAAGAGCAGCAAAGCATTGGTGATGAAAGAGATTTGTAATGTTATAGAGTCTTAGATTCACACAATATGCAAAGAGACCCTTCTGCCCAACGTGGACATGCTCACCAGGTTTCTTTACGTGAACTAATCCTATTTGTCTGCATCTGGCATATAGCTTTCCAACTCTTTCCTACTCATGTATCCATTGAATTGTATTTTAAATGTTGTAATTGTATTTCCCTGTACTGCCTTCTCTGGCAGCTTATTACATATACATACCAGTCTGTGCGAAACAACTAACTTTTCTATCTGTTTTACGTCTCTCCCCTCTTACCTTAAATGTGTACCTTTGATTTTGGACACCTCTCCCCTGGGGGAAAGACCTTGGCTATTCACCTTATCTATGTCCATCATTATAATAACACTTTGTAAGTTCAACACTCAGCCTGCTATGCAAAAGGGAAAAAAATCCCAGACGATGAAAGGCACTGATCTCGGGATTACTACCGGTACCACATGCAAGCCAGCATACAAATGAAAGAATAGGCAGGATGAACACGTGGCTTGGGGGATGGTGCAGGACGTTCAGGTTTGTTGGACGTTTGGACCGGTTCTGGGGAAAGTCGGACTATTAAAAATTGGATGGTCTACACCTGTACCAGACTAGAAATAACATACTTAGGGGAGTTTTGCTACTGCTGTTGGGCAGGATTTTAACTAATGTGACAGGGGGCTGGAAACCAGAATTGCAGAGAGGAAGACAACAAGGTGGAAAATGGAGACTATAAGAATCATGACGTTAACATTAATAAGGGAAAGAGTAGACAGAGAGCAGATGAACGCAAAGAAATGGTGGCCTCAAGTGCATATACTTTCATGCAAGGTGTATAGTGGGGAAGGCAGATGAATGTACGTCTTGGGTTGGCGCCTGGAATTATGTCGTTATTACAGTCACAGACACTTGGTTAAAAGGAGGGCCTGATTAGCAACTAAATGTTCCAGAATATAAACGCTTCAGACAGGGCAGGGAAAGAAGTAAAAAGGGTGGGGAGGAGTTGCATTGCTGGTCAAGGATGATATCACGGCTCTGCAAAAGGTGGGAATTATGGTGGGCTTTAGTCGTGAAGCATTATGGGTGGAACTGAGAAATAAGAAGGGTGCAGTTACATTGTTGGGGCTGTATTACAGGCCTCCCAACAGTGAGTGTGAGGTAGAAGGACAAATAGGTGAACAGATTATGGAAAGATGTCGAGCCAACAGTGTCGTGGTGATAAGACATTTTAATTTTCCCAACATTGACTGCCAGACAATTAGTGTCTGAGGTCTGGATAGGATAGAATTTATAAGAAGCAGCTAGGAGAGTTTTCTGGAGCAGTCTGTCAATAGTCAAACAAGGAAAGAGGCCATATTAGACTTGGTGTTGGGGAATGATCCAGGCGAAGTGGTAGAAGTTGCGTTGGGGGATTTTTTGGGATCAGTGTCCACAATTATGGAGGTTTTAGTATACTCGAAGTCAAAGATTAGAGTGGTCCTAAGGGAAGCGTACTAAACTGGGCCAAGGCCAATTGTATCAAAATTAGGCAGGAGCTGGGAAATGCGGATTGGGACCAGCTATTTGAAGGGAAGTCCACATTTCATATGTGGGAGGCTTTCAAAGATAGTATAAAGATAGTACAGGATAGGCATGCTCCTGTTCCTTGGATGCTGCCTGACCTGCTGCACTTCTCCAGCAACAAATGTTCATGCCCTGTTGAAAGCAAAGGATACGAAAGGCAAGATTCGTGAACCGGGGATGACAGGAGAAATGGTATGAGTAGCCAAGAGGTAAAGGGAAGCGTACATAACGTCCAGGTAGCTAAGAACAGAACGGGCCCTGATGGAATATCGGGAGAGTAGGACCATTGTTAAACGAGGAATTAAGCAGACTAATAAGATTGAAGAATTCATTGGTGGGCAGGCTTTGGAAAAATTCAGATGAAGCAAAGTTGTTGTTATGGGTGCTTTCAACATTCCCAAAAGCAACTGGAATCTCCTTTGATAAGATTGTTTGGATGGAGCCGTTTTTGTCAGGTTTGTTCAGGAGGATTTCCTTATTCAGTATGTAGACAGGCCGACGAAGGGAGAGGCTATTTTGGATTCGGTGCTCGGAAATGAGCCAGGACCGGTGTCAAATCTCGCGGTGAGAAAGCACGTTGGTGACAGTCATCATAATTGCCTCACATTTATCAAAGCCTTGGAGAGGGAAAGCAGCACTTACATGTAAGGAAGATAGTTAATTGGGGCAAAGGAAATAATGACGCTATCATTCAGGAGTTGGGAAGTGCAACATGGCAACTATTGTTCCACAGAAAGGGCACAGCAGACAAGTGAAAACTGTTTAAGGAGAAGTTGTTGCGAGTGATGCAAAAATATGTTCCTCTGAGATGTGTAAGAAGGTGTAAGATTAAGGAACCTTGGATGACGAGAACAGATGAACTTCCCATCCAGAGGAAGAAGGCAGATTACGTAGCGGATCACAGGCTTACTAGAAACGAGCTCAGAAATGGGCTGACGAGAGTCAGGAGTGGGTGTGAAAAAGGCATTTAACTCGTACGTGAGGAATAAGAGAATGATCAGGGATAAAGTAGGGCCGATCAGGGACAGCGTAGGGAACTTGTGCGTGGAGTCTGAACAGACAGGGGAAGCCCTAAGTGAGTCATTTGCTGCCGTCATCACGAAGGAGAGGGACCTTGTTTCGAATGGGAGCTTTGAGGAACTCGTATACAAGTTTGATTCGATCAACATCCATGATGCTGATGTGCTGGAAGCTTTGGCAAACATTAAAATTGGTGAGTCTCCTGGGCAAGGCTAAATTTATCCTAAGCTACTCCGGGAAGCGAGAAAGGAGGTTGTTCCACTTTTCAAGAAAGGTAATAGGGAAATCCCTGGCAAATACAGACTAGTTAGTCTTATGTCAATGGTCAGCAAAGTTTGGAAAGCATTCTGAGGGATAGGATTTCTGACTATTTGGAAAAGCATAGCGTGACTAAAGGCAGTCAGCATGGCCTTGTGAGGGACAGGTCATGCCTCGCATTTTTTATTGTGTTCTTTGGGGAAGTGTCAGGCAGGTTGACAAAGGTCGAGCAGTAAATGTGGCATTTGATAAGGTTCCCCATGATAGTCTCACTCATAAAGTCAGGAATTATGGGAAACAGGGAAACTTGGCTATCTAGACTCAGAATTGAATGGATGACAGAAGGCAGAGAGTGCATGTTGGTGGAAAGAATTCTGTCTGGAGGTCAGTGTTGAGTAGATCTCCCAGAGTCTGTTCTTGGGCCTCTGCTCTTTGTACGTTTTATAAATGAGTTGAATGAGGAGTTTGAGGGGTTGGTGAGTAAATTTTGCAGAAGACACAAAGGTTGGAGTTCCGTTTATAGTATCAAGGGATACGGCAGCTACAGCGTGACATAGGCAAAATATAGTGCTGGGGTGAAAATGACAAATGGAGTTCAACCTGGAAAATATGAAGTGATACATTTAGGAAGGTCGAACTCGAAAGTTGAATATAGGATTACAGACAGGATTCTTGGCAGTGTGGAGGAACAGAGAGATCTTGGGGTTCAAGTAGATAGATCCCTCATAGTTGCTACCCAAGTGGATAGGAGTGTTAAAGAGCATATGGTGTTTTGGCTTTCATTAACAGGGAGATCGAGGTTAATACCACGAAGTTTTGTTAAAGCTCGACAAGTCACTGGTGAGACCACACATACACTATTGTGTCCAGATCTGGTCGCCTTATTGTAGGAAAGGTACAGAGGCTTTGGAGACGGTGCAAAAAAGGTTGACCAGGATGCTGCTTGGACTGGAGGGCTTGCCTTGTGAAGAGAGGTTGACCAAGCTCGGACTTTTATCTCTGGAGAGGAGGAACCACGTCGTGGACGAAAATGCCTACTTTTCTATTTTCAATGTTCCATTGAAATAACTTTAGTGAGCGCAATTAATGAGAATCCCAAAGCCTTTTGTTTGGATGTAAGAAGCAAGCGGGTAATTGGAGAAAGGATTGGTCCACTAAAGGGTAAGGAAGGAAGGCTACACTTTGAACCTGCGAAGATGTGTGAAACTCTGAATAATTACTTGGCATTAGTGTTCACTGAGGAGAGGGACATGATGAATGCTTAAATTAGAGATAGTAGTTTGATTACTCTGGATCACGTTCACAAAAGTAGGAAAGATGTGTTTGGTAGGCTATAGTTTATTAAGGTGGACAAATCCACATGGCTGGGTGGGATCTATTCTGGATCAGTGGTGCTGGAAGAGCACAGCAATTCAGGTAGCATCCAACGAGCAGCGAAATCGACAATTCGGACAAAAACCCTTCATCAGGAATAAAGGCAAAGAGCCTGAATTGTGGAGAGATAAGCTAGGGGAGGGTGAGGGTGGGGAGAGAGTAGCATAGAGTACAATGGGTGGGTGGGGGAGGAGATGAAGGTGATAGGTCAGGGAGGAGAGGGTGAAGTGGATAGGTGGAAAAGGAGCTCGGCAGGTCGGACAAGTCTGGACAAGTCAAGGGGACAGTGCGGAGCTGGAATTTTGAAACTAGGATGATGTGGGGGAAGGGGAAATGAGGAAGCTGTTGAAGTCCACATTGATGTCCTGGGGTTGAATTGTTCCGAGGCGGAAGATGAGACGTTCTTCCTCCAGGCGTTTGGTGGTGAGGGAGCGGCGGTGAAGGAGGCCCAGGACCTCCATGTCCTCGGCAGAGTGGGAGGGGGAATTGAAATGTTGTGCCACGGGGCGATTTGGTTGATTGGTGCGGGTGTCTCGGAGATGTTCCCTAAAGCGCTCTGCTAGGAGGCGCCCAGTCTCCCCAATGTAGAGGAGACCGCAGCGGGAGCAACGGATACAATAAATGATATTAGTGGATGTGCAGGTAAAACTTTGATGGATGTGGAAGATTCCTTTAGGGCCTTGGATAGAGGTGAGGGAGGAGGTGTGGGCACAGGTCTTACAGTTCCTGCGGTGTTAGGGGAAAGTGCCAGGATGGCAGGGTGGGTCGTAGCGGGGCGTGGACCTGACCAGATAGTCATGGAGGGAACGGTCTTTGCGGAAAGCGGAAAGGGGTGGGGAGGGAAATATATCCCTGGTGGTGGGGTCTTTTTGGAGTTGGCGGAAATGTCGGCTGATGATTTGGTTTATGCGAAGGTTTGTAGAGTGGAAGGTGTGCACCAGGGGCGTTCTCTCCTTGTTACGGTTGGAGGGGTAGGGTCTGAGGGCGGAGGTGCGGGATGTCGACGAGATGCATTGGAGGGCATCTTTTACCACGTGGGAAGGGAAATTGCAGTCTCTAAAAAAGGAGGCCATCTGGTGTGTTCTATGGTGGAACTGGTCCTCCTGGGAGCAGATACGGCGGAGGTGGAGGAATTGGGAATACGGGATGGCAAGTGATCGGGTGGGAAGGGGTGTAATCCAGGTAGCTGTGGGAGTCGGTGGGTTTGTAAAAAATGTCAGTGTCAAGTCGGTCGTCACTAATGGAGATGGAGAGGTTCAGGAAGGGGAGGGAGGTGTCAGAGTTGGTCTAGGTAAATTTAAGGTCAGGGTGGAATGTATTGGTGAAGTTGATGAATTGCTCAACCTCTTCGCTGGAGCACGCGGTGGCGCCAATGCAGTCATCAATGTAGCGGAGGAAGAGGTGGGGAGTGGTGCTGTTGTAATCACGGAAGATCAACTGTTCTACGTAGCCAACAAAGAGACAGGCATAGCTGGGGCCCAGGTTGCTGAGGGAGGCAAGAGAGAAGATACCTAGGCGCTGACAGCTATCTTTGGAGCATCCTTAAACACAGGTGAGGTGCTGGAGGATTGGAGAATTGCTTGCCTTGCCCTCCTGTACAAAAGGGCGTGTAGAAACATGTTGGTTAACTACAGACCAGTGAGCCTGACGTCAGTTGTAGGAAAGTTGCTGCAGAAGGTACTCAGGGGTAAAATCTATTTATATTTGGAACAGAATGGACTTAGCAGTGATAGGCAAAATGGTTTTGTACGGCAGAGATCGTGCCTTACCAACTTACTCGAATTCTTCGAGTAAGTAACCGCCCTGATAGATGAAGGAAGGGCTGTAGATGTCATATACATAGACTTTGACAAGGCGTTTGATAAGATTCCCATGGTAAACCAACTGAGAAAGTGAAGTCACATGGTGTGCAGAGTGTTGTAGCAATCTGGATAAAGAACTGGTTGAAAAACAGGAGACTGAGAGTAGTCGTTGAAGGGAGATTCTCGAAATGGAGGAACGTGACGAGTGGTGCTCCACAGGGATCAGTGCTGGCGCCAGTGCTGTTTGTGATGTATATAAATGATCTGAAAAAGGGCACTGTTGGTATAATCAGTCAGTTTGCAGATGACACGAAGATTGGTGGAGGAGCAGAAAACATAGGACTCTGTCAAAGAATACAGGAGAATATAGATAGACTGATGGGTTGGAAGAGAAGTGGTGGATGGAGTTTAATCCAGGCAAATGTGAGATGATGCATTTTGGGAAGTCTAATTTTAGAGCGAATTATATAGTAAACGGAATAGCATTGTGAAAAGTTGATGAGCAGAGAGATCGGGGAGTGCAAGTCCATTGTACCCTGAACGTCGCTCACCGGTGGATGGATTGGTCAAGAAGGCATATAGTATGCTTGCCTTCATCGGACGGGGTATTGAGTATAAGAACTGCCAGGTCTGTTAAAAATTGTACAAGACATTGGTTCGGCCGCATTTGGAATACTGTGTACATTTCTGGACGCCACCTTACCAAAACGATGTGGAGGCTTTGGAGAGGGTGCAGGCAAGGTTTATGAGGATTTTGTCTGGTATGGAACGTGCTAGCTATGAAGAGCGGTTGAGTAGGTTAGGATTGTTTTCATTTGAAAAAAAGGAGATTGAGGCGAGACCTTCTTGAGGTCTACAAAATCATAAAAGGTATCGATAGGGTAGATCGAGATAAGCGTTTTCCCAGAGTGAAGGATTCAGTAATGAGAGGTCACGCTTTCTAGATGAGAGGTGAAAAGTTTAAGGGGGATACTCGTGGCAAATACCTTACACAGAGGGTGGTAGATGTCTGGAACGCGTTGCCAGCAGAGTTAGTAGAGGCAGGCCCGTAAGATTCATTTCAGATGCATCTCAACAGATAGATGAGTACATGGGGAGCAGAGGGATACAGATGCTTAGGAATTGGGCGACAGGTTTACACGGTGGATTTGGATCGGCTCAGGCTTGGAGCGCCAAAGGGCGTCCAGGACTGTAAATTGTCTTTGTTCTCTTTGTTCTATCCAGGGTACCCTTACACCTCAAGACCTCCAGTCCCGTTCTCATCATTGCAAATATTTTTCCCCCTTTCTGGTTTATAACATTCTTCGTATATCAGGGCAACACGAATTGTACACAGTAGTACAAATCTGTCCTTATTGTCCTCTTGTATAGGCACAGCATCATGTCCCAATTACTATATTCACTGCTCTGACTGATGAAGGTAATCGTACCTACTGCCTTCCACACCACCCTGTCCACATGTGTAAGTCCTGCTCTGATTATTCTAAAAAAAAGGCAGCACCTCATATTTTACGGCAGGAAGCTCCCACCTGCCCATCCTCGTCCTACTGGCGCAGTTAATCATGATCTCATTTTCCTTTTACATGACCTTCTTCACTGCCATTTTACCAGCAATTTGGTGTCATCTACAATGTTACCATCCATCATTTGTATATTCTCATCTAAATCATTTCTCAAAATAACAAACCATAGAGGCCCCAGCACTGGTCCTGTGGCACACCGCTAGTCACAACAAATCTCTCCCTGCACCATCTGTCTCCTACTTTAATTTAGAAACTTTTCCTGATCCCCTGTGATCCACCCTTATTAACCAGGCTACCATGTGGCACCTTGTTGGATCTCACGAAGATTCACGTAGAAAAACCTATGCTTGAACAGACCCTGAGTGTTTATGTAACGTTGTGCATTTTCTAAATTCCGGCACTTCCTCTTCTGTAATGTTGCGGCATTTCAAAACATCACTGCATCGATTTATTTCCCGAATTTCCCCAGCTTCCATGTCTTCCTCCAGAGTAAATGCTGACGCGATATTTTCATGGGTTATCTCACCCATTGATCAGGAAGTGGCTCTAAGGCATCGGAGTGGGCTGAGGTCGATTCTTTGTGAGTCGTGAGAACCCAGAATAGTCAGAGACAGATATCCTGTGTTGTTGAACCGTTAACTGTGTTTCTGTGCTTGCACTTTTACTAGATTGTCGATAATGCCTGACATTTTAACTGTTTTTTCTTTACTTTTCTTTTTTATATCAAGATTCTGTATTTTTTGGGGGTGGGGAACTTTGTGCCTAAGCTTGCGTCATATATGGCGACTTGTACAGTTTTCCCTGTTTCATGTGAGTACATGTAACAATAAACCTCATAAACTTAATCCATCTCAAATGGGCCCACACAAAGATGGCTTTCTGGGTTTTTAGGAGCCCTATTCTCTCTCTAGATTTTCTTTTTCCCTTAATACAATAATATAAACTCTTTGAATTCTCCTTAACCTTAACAGCTGTCTCATGCCTTGTTTTTGCCCTCCTGCTTTCCCTGGTAAGTATACTCCTGCACACATTACGCGCAAGGGATTCCATTGATCCCTGCTGCCAATACGTGACATATACTTGCTTGTTTCCCCTTGACCAGACACTCAATAACCGCCATGCCCTGATCCCTACTCCTGCTAACATTGCTCTTCACACGAACAGGACCATGCTGTCCCTGAACTCTCACTATCTCGCTTTGAAAGACTCCAACTTGCCAGATGTCCTTTTAACTGCGAACAGCTTCTCCAATCAGCTTTTGAACCTTTCTGCCAAATATTATCACAATTGGCTTTGCCCTCATTTAAGATGTTAACTTGTGTACCAGGCTCATCCTTTTCCAGAACTATTGTCAAACTAATGGAATTACAGTCACCCATTTTAACAACTGAACCGCATGCTCTGCCTTAATTCCCAAGAGGAGATAAAGGTGATGTCAAGATCAGATCAGCCATGAACTTACTGAATGGCAAGGCAGCGACGATGGACCGAATGTTTGCATGTCTTTGTGTGTGTGTGTGTGTGTGTGTTTGCTTTTTCCTGTGTCTACGTGTGCGTGCTAAGTGTGTTAATGTGTCTATCTCTGCATTTGCAACTCTGAGCAATTGGGTTTCAGTTGTTTTGTGAGTGAATCCATTGAAATGAGGATCAAAATGTGTCTCCTCATTCTCTCACTCTCTCTCTTTGGCTCTCCATCTTGTGTTCAAAGTGATGTAATGCCCGCCTCTGCTGTATGCCCTGTGCCACTGCGCAAGCAGCAGCTTTGTTTGGAAAAGCCATCAAAGACAGTGAATCCCTCACATTTGACTTGAATTGGCTTCAATGTCACGTACACTTTAATGAATGCAGTGGCAACATTGCAATGGCTTCACTTATGGCGCCATCTTTGGTACAAGAAATCTAGGTATAGATTCTTATGTATTTGGTCCAAAAATGAAAGAATGAGAAGTCCAGAGGAAGAGTAAAAGGGAAAAAAATGAACAAACCCGAATTACATTCCCTGACACACCAGTTTGTGCCAGCAAAGAGTCTCCAGATCGCACCGGGCCCATTCTCCACACTGGGCCGGGCCCCGTTTCCAGACTGCACTGGGGCCAGTATCCGGAGTGCATCGAGCCCAGTCTCCAGATTGTTCCAAACCAAGTCTTTGGTAAATATGGGACCCAGTCTCCAGAATTCCACAGGGCTAATCGCCAGACATCAATGGGACCAGTCTCCCAGTGGCACCGGTCCAGTCTCCACACCATACCAGGCCCAGTTTCCAGAACGAACCTGGCCCAGTATCCAGTCCTCACTGGGCTCAGTATCCAGACACTACCGAGTCCTGTCTCCAGGGTTCACCGGGCTCAGTAGCCAGACTGCACCGACCACAGTCTCCTGGCCAAACTGTGCTCAGTTTCCAGGCCGCAATGGGACCAGTTCCCAGGCTGCACGGGTCTGAGTCTCCAGACTGTACCAGACCTAGTGAATGGACTACACCGCCCTAGTCTCCATAGTTCACCAGGCCCAGTAGACACACAGCCCCAGGCCCAGTCTCTAGGCGGCCCCTAGCACAGCCTCCACACTATACCAGGCCCAGTCTCCAGACCATACAAGGCCAGTTTCCAGGCCGCACCAAGTTCAATATCCAGATTGTAGTCGGCCCAGTCTCAAGAACACACTGTGCTTTCTCGAGCCCTCCCATCCCCGCGACAGCTCCCTGTCTGGGACTCACCTCCTCCATTCGCATCGGAGGAATTTTTAAAATTTTAAAAGTTTGTGAAGAAGAGGTCTTTCCAGAAAACAGAATAATAAAGGTTGAAATAAAGAGCGGGCAGAGCAGAGAAGCTCCGGATGGAACATTCTGACTCTACCACCATCTTTAGGATGTTTGTTTCCTTCTTCGAAGAATGACTTTGGAGACTCAACGCAGTTTTTTTCCAATTCCTTGCAATGCTGTCTCTTAGTAAAAGGTTATGGGCATGTCTATTGCTGGCCCAAATGATGACATTGGGTTTATTTTAGGACTTTACAATACATTCTCACTAAAAATTGGAAAAGTATATCAAAAAATATTGAAAGTTATAGAAAGTGGTTGAAAATCCATCTCAACCTATTCCACTGTGCTTCACTGAGAGTAGCCTGAATACAATTGTACAGCTGTGGTCTGCATCACTCGTGACGCACGACAAGGTTTATAGAGCAATGCACTGATGTGGTCTGCATAGCTGCCAGTGCTGGATAGATATCTGGTGTGTCTGGATGAATACACTGCTGTGGTGGGGATATCTCCCAGCGTTAGACTCATATCTAGTCCGAGTTTATAGATTAATGCACGGCGTGGTCTACACATTTTTCCGCACTCGGCAGACTGCTGGGTTAGACTGAGCAGAGCTCTACCTTCACACTGTGCTGAACAGATATCTCCTCTGAGTTAATGGTTCTCTGTGTTGGATTGAGAATAAGTTCCCACTAACTATTTCAGCTGATCTGGCAATGCATTTAGTTCTCATTCTTGTGATTGGATCCTCCGTTCCTCCCTCAATTAATGTTGCACTGTGACCATGCACATTACATCATGATCGTGAAAGCCCACTGTGCTGGCCTCTTCATTCAGAAGCAGTAAGCCATTCGCATTGTCCTCGAGTCTCCACGTCAAAAGAAAGGATGGCTAATGGGATAAAGGCCGTCCCCTTGATACACAGCACAAAACATACACTCCCAGCGCTCCCCACCGCCATCCAAGCCAATAAAATGTCCGGTGTGTACTGAGAGCAACTGGGCCACTGAGAACATCAGGGAGCAGACCTTCAAGGAGGTGGAGCAATACTTCCCATTTGTGAACGACAGCGTGAATCCTCCAGTACACACGTATCACGACGTCCTGTAAGCTCTCCACATTTATAAATATATAGCTTGTTATTCTTCCTGTAAGAGTAACAGGTTCACAGTTACCCACGTTATATTCCAGGTGCCAAATTGTCATCCATTGTTTATCCAATTAGAGATACTGCACCGCCTCCTGCCATCTTAATTTCCTGCCTATCTTAGTTAGAATACTTTTGTTAAATCTATCGAAAACGTTAATATTAGTGGCAAATAACTAACGCCCAAGCACAGGTCACTGCGTCACCGCAGTCGTTAATTTCTGTCACACTGATAGAGACTGATTTATCACTAATTTAGCCCAGCTCCCATCTCAGTAGCGAGTTCTTCCAGTATTCCTATGTAGCAGCTTTGCAAGGCTTAATATTCCCTTCCATTTCCCATGTAACAGACATTAGAGATTAAAGGTCTGGTTCAATTGCTGAGTAAAAGACTCATTCTGTTCCTGTTTAAATTTTCTCATGGTCGGAATAGCCTGTTTTAGTATCGGTGTAGTTGCGAATGGTGCTGATAATTTTGGAACCATCAGTGAACAGCTCACTTCTGATTTTATGATGGAGGGAAGACCATTAATGCTGCAGCTACAGCTAGCCCACAGTGCCTCATGGAGGTGCAGTTTCCATTTGCTCGGTCAATTAGAAGTATGTCCCACTGCACAGGAGGGAGTGCCATATAACGCAGTGGGCGGTATCTTCAATATGAGCTGAGATTTTCCCTTCACCAGGACCGTGTGCTGGCTGCCCCTAAAGATAATTTTGGGACAGATACATCTGTGACAATTGTTTTGGTTAAAGTGTTTTCCTCTTGTTGGTTCCCCCATAACTTTGCCCCAGTCTGGCTGCTATGTATTTGATGGCTCTCCCTGCTCAGTCAGTGGTAGCCTATGGTGACACTCTTGGTGATAGACTTTGAATTCCCACACCCAGACTATTTTTGTGTCCTTGGCACCCTCAGTGCTTTCTCCGATTTGTTTTCGACATCGAGGGGAACTGTGTTATCACTGAGGAATACTGTGGAGGGCAGTAGGTGTCTATCATCAGTAGCTTTCCTTGACTACTTCCGATCTGTTACCATAAGATTTCCCGGGTTCTGGAATCAATGTTGGGAAACTCCAAGGTATCTCCTTTCCCGACTGTATCCCACCGTGTCGCCACCACTGGTGTGTCTGTCATGTCGGATGGACAGATATCCCTCGTGTTGGTGATGAGGCTTCTTGAAACATTACCCATCAAGCCTGATTCTGTGAGTATGACGGTGTCACACTGTTTCCTGACGGCGTCAGTATGAGAAATAAAGGCGGAAGTAAAGAAGGGAACAATGATTTTAAAATGTTGATGAAAGGTACTCTATTGTAAAATATTTTATATTCTCAAAAAGGATTAAGAAATGGATATGACTTAATGCCATTGGAGAAAGATGGTGATTGGGCGACCAACACTGAGAACTGAACATTCACCTGATTTTAAATTAAGGGATGTTATACAAAACTAAAGGTGAGGTAGGGTAGGTCTCCTAACAAAGAATGACATCTGTTTGATTGAAAAGGAGGATCTTAAATGCATTGATCAGGGTATTGCGTGGATGATTTCGTGTGTGACAAAGTTTGCAGGTGACAGAAAATAAGTGGGCGGGCGAAGTGTATAGAAGACACTGAACGTCTGCAGAGGGGTACAGATAGTATAGTGAGTGGCGAAGAGTCTCACAGATTGAGTACGATGTTGGTAAATGTGAGTTCATCCATTTTGGCAGGAATAGCAGTACACTGGACAACTTTTTATATGGTAAAACATTGCAGCATGCCGCTTTTCAGAGGGTCCTGGTTTTCCTTGTACAGACTCACAAAACATTGACTTGCAGATAACTAAGAAGACAAATAGAATATTATTCTTCATTGGTGAATGGATACACTTCAAAAACAGAAAGATTATGCTGCAGCTGTAAATGGTGCTGATGACGCCACACCTCATGTACCGCATACAGGTTTGGACTCCTTACTTGAGAAAGAATATACTAGCACTCGATGCGTGCAGAAGAGTTACACTATGCTGATTCTAGAATAGAGAGCGTTGAATAATGATGAGAGATTAAGTAGATTGGGACTATACTCATGGGGACTTTGAAGAATGATTTTGTATTTATGCTAACATAACATTGTGAAGGGA
Source organism: Chiloscyllium plagiosum (assembly GCF_037043375.1). Classification (NCBI taxonomy): domain Eukaryota; kingdom Metazoa; phylum Chordata; class Chondrichthyes; order Orectolobiformes; family Hemiscylliidae; genus Chiloscyllium; species Chiloscyllium plagiosum. Next base: position 44,192,034 of record NW_028270186.1, read on the forward strand.
GTAGATACGGTAATAGTAGGGAGGATGTTCTCACTGTTGGGTGAAACTAGCACCTAGGGGGATCCTGAAAATGAATGGGAGCAGATTTTGGACAGAGTTGTGGAGGAACATCTTCACTTTAATCTGTAGAATACCCTGTTGAGTGAAGTACTTGAGGCTAGTTTTCTGAATGCTTTTAAAGCAAAGCTAGATTTTGGAACAGTAAAGGAATCAAGGATAATGGTGAGAGGGCGGGTAAATGGAGCTGAGTCTATGAAAAGATCCGCACTGACGTTATTGCAGTGCAGGCTTGAGGGGCTAGATGGCCGACACCTGCTCCAATTCCTTCTGTTCTTATGGATTCATCTTATTAATTAATGTTTTTATGCAAAGTGCCAGTTGATTTGGGTTGGGGAGAGATTTCTAACATGAGGCTGAGGAGATCTCACCAAACTCACAAATTAATTGGTGTTTGAGTCCTCACTATGAGAATCACATCGGCCTTCCCCCACTTCTTATTTGCACACCATTCCCACCACGGGAGAACCTGGAATTACCCAGCATCCCAAGAAACGTTTGCATTCTTTGAAACCCCATAGTGCACCGTAACAAGCACAGTCGTGTGGAGATAACCTGCACAGCCCCTGATATTGAGCCTGGACGTGGCAGGCCCAAACCTTTGGGCATGGGCATGAGCTCCTCTCGGGTGAGAAGGGTCACAGGCAGGACCTCTCCTTCCCCTAGGTCCAGGAGTGAGGGCCATGAGAGCAGACCATGCTTGCCTGCTCTAAGTTTGCTCCCAATATTAGAGCAGGTATCGGGAGCAACGTACATAATTTTTGGGAGATCATTGTGATTCTCCACTCAGCCAGAACAAGGGGAGCCCAGGGAAGAATTTCACCATTCCCCTAGAACGATAAACACGATGCAGCGAACTTATCTTAACATCAAGGAAGGCCTCAGGGAACATCTCACTGAATCTATAATTAATCTCAGCTCAACCCACGGCGCTCAGAATGTAAAGAAACATAGTGTCTGGAGTTTGGAAATAGCAAGAAGAAACAAATACTGGTGGGAGTTATCACTCAAAGTCAAACCTGCAAATTTTGTGCATATTGTACGCAGGGCGTTAGATATGCAAGCAATTGCTGGCAAAACTCAGCAGGACTCGTAACATCTGAAGGAAGAAAGCAGAGTGAACATTTCAAATCTGAGGACGCTGCATTAGAACTTTTGTTTCAGATCTCCAGCATATGCACTCTGTTTTATTTTTCAATCGTCAATTATTGTGCATACCACAGTAGTAATGGTTGACTTAATCAAGGAAGGGGGAGGGAGTGAGGGCAGAAGTGCAAAACATGGGTCAGTTTCAGCTGAAGGCACTGTCTATCAAAGTTTGGGAGGTGCAATGTAAACCCTCGTGCGAGAGAAAAGGTGAGCATGCTGAAAGTACTCCACTGGAACTCGCGATCATCTGAACAGATGTGAAGGTTCCAGAGAAAGTAGGAGAATGCAATCCCTCTCCGCTGGTCACGGGGGTAGAATGGGGCTCACTGGTTAGCACTGCTGGCTCACGGCACCAAGGGCCTAACTTTGATTCCGACTTTGGGTGACTGCATGTGTGGTGTTTGCACATTCTCCCTGGATCTGTGTGGGTTTCAACACTATTTTTGGCTTTCGTCACACAGTTCAACATGTGCAGTGACCTTGCTAAACTGCTGCGCAGTATCCTGGGTTGTGGTGGATTGTCTGTGGGAAATGTCAGGTTAGTGGGGTAATACATGGGTGTATTAGTCGAGATGCTGTTTGGCGGGTCAGTGTGCACACAATGTGTCAAATGGCCTGTTTCCACACTACAGAGCTTCCATGATTTATATTTTGGTGTATGTTGCTGGCAATATATCCCAAGATCCTACCTATAACGTCTGCCCCCAGTTGCCTCTTCAAACCGTTACACCTTAAGTTTGTCGAATATAAATTCCATTAGCAAGTCCTCGACATTTTGGCTCATCTGATCAGGGTCCCGTTGTACTCTGAGTTAATCATCTTCACTGTTCACTAAATCACCAATGTTCGTATTACCTGCAAACCCACGACGCATTCCTACCTTATTCACATCCAAATGATTTATGATCATTACAAAATCCATTAGATCGTTATGGTACTCAGCAGAAAACAGGCATCCAGTGCAAAACAAAAACTCTCCACAAACATTTCCTTCACCTCTTACCTTCGGGTCAATTACCTCCGACTCTCCCTGTATTTCATGTGATCTAATAAGTGCTACCCAGTTTACCATGAGGAATCTTATTCAACACCTTACCGAAGACCATATGGACAACCCATACTTACGCCCCTTCATCAATGTACTTCGTCACATCTTCATAAATCTAAATCAAATTAGTGAAATACGATTTCCACACAAAAAGCCATATTGACTATCTTACGCAGTCCTTGCCTTTCCAAAAACAAGTTTCTCAGAGTCCCCTGGAGCAAATTACCGACCAATGGCATCTGGCAGACCTGGCTTTTCCTTCCCAGTCTACAGTTCCTGGCTTTTCCTTTGCAGTTGCTCTTTAAAACTAGCACAATATAATCCACCCTGCCGACTGCTTACCTGTGACTGTCTCAACGAGAGGCTGAACAATTACTTTCTGAGCTTCCCAATGGGTTCTGTGAAACACCTGATTAGATCAGAGAACATCGAACAGTACAGACCATTTAGCCCTCGATATTGTGCAGGTCTTTCATGCTTCTCTAAAACCAAACTAACCTGCGTGCCTTTCATTGTACGAGGTTCCGCGTGCATATCCAGGAGTGGCTTTAAAGACAGGGAGTTCCAACTCTATATTGATTTAATCCATGCGCTCCCCTTCACCATTTGATCACGCAGCATTGCCCTTTGGTGTGAAGGGCACTGCTGGTCACTGGCCACTTGGGTGTTTCTTTTCTTCCTGGTCGTGGAAATGGAATAAAGATTTGTACACCTTGTGTCTTTGACTGTCTCACACCTGCACACGTACAAAAAAAGAACAGGAGTGTCAAAAAAATAAACAGGGGTGTCAATGGTTCTGTCACCCTGAGAGCTGCCTCTGAGAGAGCCTGATCAGTGTCGAGTACTCTCTCTGGTGATGGGATGCCGGCTTCTGTGGAGTTATTTCAGTAGCATCAAGAATAAAGCACATTCCCGAAACTTGATTCTGTTACGACACGGGGGAATACCCCTGCAAAAAAGGGAAAAAAAGACAGGGAGTCATTCACCTTAATGCATTTTAAGATGGACAGCTCCTCATCTTCTGTTATAGCAACACTTGTCAAAATATCATTGTTCATTTCCTCAAGTTATCTGCATCACATATCCTTCTCCACAGTACATACGAACGAGAAATATTTATTTAGTGTCTCCCCAAATCCCGTGGTTCCACATGACGGTCGCCTTGCTGAACCTTCAGAGAGCCTAGTCTTTACCAGTTACTCGTTTGACCTTAATATGTTCGCAGAAACTCTACAGATCATTGCTTCCCATATTTTCCAAAATCATATTATGTCGCCATGTTTCCTTCCTGATTTCCCTCTTGAGTATTATCCTACTGCCCTTGTACTGCTCGATGGATTCAGTGGAGCTTTGCTACCTACACCTATCATATGCTTCTTTCTTTTTGTTGACCAGAACGCCCATCTTTTTAGCCATCCAGCATTCTCTACACCTACCAGCCTTACCCTCCTCATGAAAAGAAATATACTGTCGCTAGACTCTTTAATCTCATTTGTGAAGGCCTCCCACTTTCATGCCAATGGCTTCTCTCAAGCATCTTTTCAAAGTGCCAGCCTAAAACGTGCTAAGTTGTCCTTACTCAAGCTTTAACGTTTATGTCACGACTAATTTCTCCATAAGTATTTTAAAACTTATATTTACTGCATAACAAACTAAAGAGGTAGAATGGCTTCCTCCTGTTCCTCTGTAACAGACTCGAGAAGCTGAATTACCTTTGTATAACAGGCAAGAGAGGTTGATGGCCTTCTCCTATCCTCCTGTTCCTATGTAGTAATTTAAATGCTTTGGATGATTCCTCGAGGTTTTGGAATGATTGGTAAAAGGGCACTTAACAATAGGAATGAAATTACAAAAGGAAAGGGCAATAAATCTTGTTATCCTATTTTATGGTCTCGAGAAAATGCCCACCAGGCATTTTATGCAGGTGGTCTGTTATTTTATCTCTGTCATATACAATCCTGCAGTGTTCTGACAATGCTCCAACATACAGGGAGGAAAGATTTAAAATATTGAAAATTTATGGTCAGCCAACCTCGTCCATTCCATCCAGATCGAGGAAATGTTCCTTTTGTTGTGGTACATAAAGTGATATAAGGAAGGAGGTAATTTCACCTATTCCTTTGGTGGCTGTGATTAATGTCAATCTCCAAATAATCTAAGCATTCCAGTGGAGGGTTTCCATCTTTTAACCATAAGTCGGCTCCATTCAATGTGTTAACCCATCGGATGAGCGGAAGCATCACCAACAGTACTAACAGGAATTAGGAGCTCCACAGAGAGGGGCTGGAGAGATCACACACGCATACATTCTTAAAAAAAAACCTTGCATCGAGCTGATGCATGAAGACACAGAAACATAAATTTTTGGGAGCCCCATTGACCGTCATTTACAGAATGGACCACAAACCTTCCCATGCGTACCAGATATCTGTTGCACATATAGCAGGAATATATTGTCCAAGGTTTTCAATATTCCCCATGCTGGGCATATAGTCTAGCTTACTAAGAATTACACGAGCATAGTGTGCACTGCTCTCCATGCTAAGCTGTCGACCTATCTCAGTTAAGACTGCCTGTGTTTGTTCTGTGAGGCATGGCCTTTATTCAATGTTCTCATTCTTGTGATTGGATCTATCAAGGTCTCACTCTTCCAATTAGACGTACTCCCCTGTGTCTTCCTCCATATTTCAACATGTTCTGTTTCTATCTTAATTGTCTCTTTCTACCTTTAACGCGAATCTTTCTGTTCCTCTGTATCGTTCCCTGACCTTGGGTGTTTGGCTTCCGAATGTATCGAGTGCTGGCATCGTGAGACTCAGAAACAAGGACATGAGGTTTGTCAGGCTGTTGTTCACTTCCCGGTGTTGGTCGTGTGGTGCTCCATGTTGGACAGGGTGCTCAGCAGCTTCACTCACGTCTTTGAAGGTTGGTCAGTACCTGTCCACCGCCAGCCTGTGTTTGTCTTCTCAGCTGACAATGTTGTCAGTAACATGAGGAAGACCCTGGTGTAGCATTTTAAAGAAACAGGCATTTACCTTGTGACTGATGGGCCTCAGCCTTATTCCTGTTATTGAAACGTTAGTAGATTTGTTGGGGACGATTTGCTGGAGGTTGTGCTGTAAGTTGTCTCAGACATTCAGGGAGACCTGAGGACTTGGTGATCCAAGTCTGGATTAAGCATGAAGACTGTAATTGCGGCATTTGGGTGTGTAACTTGAACAACAAATGGAGCAGAGACTGCAGAGAATGGAAGCTCTGAAATTACAGAGTGAGTATGGGGGAAAGTATCTGCTATATCTGTCTGTGTTTTAATGTAGATATACATAATCTGACTTTCCCCTTACACACACTCACACTCACAGTCTCTCTCTGTCTCACACACACACACACATCCCTCCAACCCCTCCCACAGACATACTCCACCCTCGCCACACTCACACGCACATACATGTAAATCTGCAGTGTGGATTTGGATTTGCAAGTTTGCTTTAACTGCTGCATTCTATTTTGTTCAAAAAGCACGCAATGTGTCAGCAGTCAATGTCGTACTTTATAAACTCCTATGTAGGAAATAAAGCCAGTCTGACGCCGGGTGAAGGCACAGATAGACTGTAAACAAGACCTCACGCTTAAAATACATTGTCGGACCGGAGGTGTCACGCCCTTTGCATCGATAATACTTGAAGTTTTCTTCAGGCATTGACTTGAAGAAAATTGTTGGATTCTCATCATCAAAGAAAGATCTGCCCTCCACTCTAAATGATGAAATGTTTAAGAGCTATATTAGATATGTTCATGTCATGTGCATGAATTTTATGAGCCCTTGGTGTTTTCCTTATCAATTCTGTGTTAAGGCCTGCCTCTCTTAGTAACACTTGATGAAGGGGCAGGCTCTGACAGCTAGCATTTTCAAATAAACCCGTTCAGTTTTAAACCGGTGTCGTGTGATTTTTGACCTTGTCCAAACCAGTCCAATAACAGCACCTCCACATCATGTTTTTTTTTTAATTGGTTAGCCAATCCTCTCTCCAAGAAATTAAATTTTCATGACCCTCTCTGCTCTTGCCTTACATTTGAATCTTTTATTATGCACTTTATGCAATGTCTTCTGGAAGGGCAAGTATAATACATCTATCGGATCCCTTTTATCTATCATGCTTGTCACATTTAAAGAAACTCAGCTAAATAATTCAAGAATAATTTCTCCATCATAAAATCATTTTGTTTGGGATGGATTAAGAAGCTGAAGTGTCTCCTCATGTTTCTTCATAACAGGCTAGAGAAACTGAACTGTCTCCTTCTATATCCCTGAAATCGCAATGACGGTGTGATTGGAATTCTCCGGTTCCCATAGAACATAAATGCGGATGAATTGCCCCCTCCTGTTCACATAAAAAATCTCAAACGGTTACATGCCAGTCTGCTAGTCTTGTGCAATTGACTCAATCGGCTGAATAGCCTTAACCTCGTGTGAAAATTTCCAGCAACTTTGAGGCCTCTTCCAGTTCTTGTGTTGCAGCATTTAGAAGGTTGAATAGCCTCATCCTGTTGTTGTGTAACACGATTTAGGTGCTGCATGGTCTATTATGGGTCCTGTGTTGGAGTGTGGACGTACTGATTGGCCTCTTCCTGAAACTCTATATCATGATCCAGACACGAAACATCCCCCTTCTCCATCTGCTGTAACAGTTGCCAATAATCTCCTTCTGCTGTTCCTGTGTTCCAGGTTAGAGAAGTGAAACGGATTCCTGAATCTGATATATAATTGCTTTCCATTGCTGAGCCCTAAAACAAGACCATTGTCATTCTTGCAAACATTAAGAGGCATTGGATCAACCTGCTCACCCCTCCCTCCTAGATAAACGTGACGCTGTGGCTTAGTTTATTGAAGTTCCTCCTTAATAAATAGGTCGATCTGGAGTTAAGAAACTGGCAGCGTCTGCATCTCATATGTGCTATTCCTTGTTAAACCTCTGTCAAATGCCATGTTGTTGATCCAACTTCGTCGTGCAGAAGGAGAGGGTTACTTGTTGAACCTGTGTCGTGGAAATTAAATCGACATTACTCAAATGCTAGCAAGAGGAATGCAAACGCTTTACTGTAACCTCTGCAGGGGCCCAATTCACTTTGCAAGATGCTGCATGTAAGTGGCTGAACAACTTGCACATATTATTTTTATATGACATTTGACTTATCCTTCTCACACGCTCAAGGACAAAAACTGGGAACATTCGGCTGTTGGTATGATTGCGTAGTTTTCCCTGATCCTGTTGAATCTGAATGCTTTCCAAGACTTGCAAGGGGAATCTGTCTGCTTGCAGAATCGAGCAATGTCAGGCTGTCTACTTAAAATTTTAGCAAAGTGTTAGTTTTATCGAAATATTAGATTTAGCAAAGTATTCTCTTTCAGATTTCAGAGCAAATGTTCATTTTTCTAATTTTCCATTACATCTCGCCCTTTTGGTATATTACAGCAATGACAAAAACAACAACAAAAAAGTATGCAAAGCTAAATAACTATTCATCAAAATTGCTTAGGTAGCAACAGGCTTTTCCTCAGACACCATCTAACAGCTGTGTGTTAGTATCATCACTTGCCCTTGTGTGCTTTGTCCACTAGCCCATTTTCACACGTCATTCTCGTCAACGTCACCATATGGTATGGTCCTCGCAATCAGATCCCCCTGTTGCGGGGCCACTGAATGTTTAACCATTTGGAATCCTGCTGCACTCATAAGCAAACGGCATAGCCAGGTACACAAACAGGGTCCTATAAAAGCATTATGAGTAGCACCAGTCCTACAATCAGTAAAATGTGTAGGGTCCAATATCCCCAATCCTCCCCAAACGGAGGGTAGCCATTTGTGCAAATACACGTTTCTCCACTGCCTTTCACCATATGGAAGGCTGTGGTCGGAAGCGTGTCAGCCTTGCGACTGCAGTTGGCGTTGAGTTCGGCGGGTGGCGCGAGCTTTGCCATAATTTCTCCCCTTATCAGGGGCAGGGTAGTCACAGCCGTGGAAGCACAAAGCTCGGATTTCTCGCCAGGGTCTCTGTAATTCGTTGAGCAGTCCACCGTTTGGCAGTGTAGCCAGCATTGCCTGGCGTGTATCAAAGTAACCAACGTCTAATTTCCTGTTTTGTATTAGGGCCAAAGCACATGCTCTGTCCCCTTCACATCTCGCAATGTTCCTTCGCATCTCCGAACCTATTGGCGTCGCATTTACGCCTTGATCCTCCTGCAAGGTCAATTCCACTACCGAGTTAGCGGGCGACTCCCTCCAGGTTCGAGGGTGACATGAATGCCCTCTGCCCTGCTTGGGGTTAGGTCCATGATTTGGTTTGTGTAGTTGCCATGCTCTGGTGCTACGATCTTCTGGAGACCCTTCTGCACTGCATCTCGGGACGCGGGTGTGGGGAGTGACTAAGCCACTGTATACATCTGCCTATCAATGTCAGAGAAGGTTCTATCCATTTCACCAGACTCCCTCATCGCTCTTCTGAGTATTGAATATTATCACCCGTGCCCAGGCACCTCCTACCTAGTTCTCGGTCAGGTGTCCCTGTAGCCGTGGCAGCTACTTCTAAGTGCCAGTCACTGGCGCCACCAGAATCCCTGCATAAATATTTATTATCCATATGATTGTCATACTGGTTTGTAAACAGCCATGGGTCGCATGTGAAAGTTCTTCTTGCACCGTCAGTTAAGATTACCATATGCAGCTGTATCCCAGACGCCAGTCGTACCAGAGCGCTTGCTAAAAGTGCGAGTTGGGGCATCCCCATAAGCGTACGAGGTTTCTAATTAGTACTTGCACTTAATTGGTTCCGGTGCTGCCCGATGTCTCCTCAGGCCCAGTTGCACGTTTGCAATGGCTGGCGTGTATCCACGTCGCTCTTTCAGCGATCTTAACAGCTGTCTGTATCATGAGAAACACTTTAAACGGTCCCAGCCACCCCATCGCTTTCAGTTTTACTTCCTGAAGCCTTTCACCACTATCCAGGCTCCAGGTTCTAGATCGTGCAGCTTCCCTTCTGCTGGTTGGGGTCGTGCTGCTTTCACTTGAATCCGCATTTGAAACAAAAGTGTAGAGAGTTTCATACAGTAACACAACATGTCACCCTCACAGTGGTCTGTTATCTGTCTTACCGTGGGTTTTGTTCTAATTCCTGTATTGGGAGCCTACCAAACAAAATCTCAAACGGGCTAAGATTTGCTCTCCCTCTCCTCCTCGATCTCATATACATTAACACAATTGGAAGTGCCTTCGTCCATGTCACCCCTAGTTCCTCACAGCATTTTTGAGGGTAGCATTTTATCTTCCCATTGCCCCACTGGTCGCTGGCTGATAGGCAAAGTGTTGTTTCATGTTTATTCTAAAATAATCACACATTTGCTGTCGGGCATTATTGACAAATAGTGTATCATTCTCACTACTAAGCATTTCAGGGATGCACTATCTCGGAAATATTTAAGCTAGCAAAACCTTGGCTACTGCACTGGCATCATGTTTAGACGTGGGGACAGCTTCCACCCATGTGGAAGTCATATCAACTTTTACCAGATAATATCCTATCCCGTTGCTGAGTGTTAGTTGAATAAAATTCATCTGTAAATGTTCGAAGAGTCTTCGGGGTTGTGGGTGTCTGACTCGTGTGTATTCCCCTCCACACATTATTAGTGGCACAGATAACACATAGTTCATAATATTTCTGGGAGTAATGATTAAATCCCTTAGTGTACCATTGTGCCGAAATACTGGCATGCATCCCCCTTTTGACACATGGTCCTTACCGTGTGTCAGTTTGGCATAGAATGGAAATAATTATCGTGGTAGACAGGGTTTACCATTCGGGCTATACCATCCCTCTTCCCTCACGCTGGGCCCTGCTTTTGTCCACTCATGTTTTTCTTCCAGCGAGGCCCGTGACTGTAACTCCCGTACGTCTGCTGATGGCGTACATTTTTTTGTCATACACATGACGAACTGATCACTTGCCGGCTGCTGGGTTGCCGTCTTTGCCGCTGAGCCTGCCCTTACATTGCGTTGAGAAATAAAATCGTTATTTTTCGTGTGGGCTTCATATTTACACACAGTGATTGATTTAGACAATACGACTGCTTCCACGAGGTCAGAGATCAGGTCACGGTGTGTGATAGGCTTTCTGGTGGAGGTCAAGAAGCCCCTGTGTTTCCACGGGATTCTAAAATTATGTACCACCCCGAATGCGTATCTGCAATCGGTGTAAATGTTCACTGTCTTCCTTTATCCAACTTACATGCCTCAGTCAAGACAGTCAGCACTGCCGCTCGAGCTGACAGATGAGAAGGGAGGAATCCCGCTTTGACTACCTCGTCGGTAGTCACTACAGCATACTGACAAAAATTCTGGCTTGTCTCCTTGCTCCTGAATGCTGACTTATCCACAAAAACCTTCATATGCGGATTCTAAATTGATGAATCCTGCAAGTGTGATCTAGGGCTGCAAATTCATTAATCACAGCGACAGAAGCATGTGGGTCTCCGCCTCCTTATGTGGTGAGAAGGCTAGCAGGGCTATGGACGTTACACCGCTTTATTGTAATGTTCGGCATCTCCAATAACACAGAATTGTATCTGAGCCAATGTGCTTCTGACATGTGTGCTGTCTTTTGCTCAGAAAGCAGTAAGGATACTGCATGTGGGACCAGTAGGTTAATTCACTAGAGCCGACTATGTCCCTGAATATCACAATAGCCTTTTCAGCTGCAGTCATGACTCGCAGGTATTTAGACAATCCTGCTGCTACAGGGTCAAGCTTAACCGAAAAATAAGCTACCAGCCTCAACTTTCCCCCCTGATCGTGCAACAGCATATATGTCATGCAGCCACGGTTCTTACCTGCAGTTTGTACAAAAGGTTTGTTTGGATTCGGAATCCCCAGTGTGGGTGTAGTTTGGAGAGCCTTTTTTAAAATTCAACCAAGGCACTCTCGGCCTCTGGGGTCCACTGCAACGGACTCAGGCTCTGAAAACTTTTCTCATCGGCTGTATCACTTAGTGGAGCCTCAGGGTGTGCGTAATGTGGAATAAACATTCTACAGTAGGAGCACATGCCCAAAAAGGACATGTGAGACTTTGGAATTTGCTGGATTGCTTGAACTCTGTCTTGATCAATTTCTTTCCCTTGATCAGATATTAAGTGGCCGAAGAACTTCACCTGTTTTGCACAAATTGTAGCTTTGTGAGACTAGCTTTCTGCCCTTCCCTCGCTGGATGGCAGAGCAATGCAAGTGTATCATTCTGACATTGTTCCTCTGTCATTGCTACTATCATACTGCAGAAGCGCTGATCCCGGGGTTAAAACTAGAGTCTCCAGACTCCTGCATAAAACATCATTTTATATGGTGGGGGACTCACAGTAATCTTGACAAAGTCGCATGAAGGTATATGATTTCCTTTTGAATGAAAAAAGCTAACCAGAATTGACTATCTGGGTGTACCGGTACACGAACGACGGCATTGCTAAATCCACTACAGAGAAACATTTACTGTCCGTTGTAACTTGAGCTACTATAGTATAGGGGTTGGGAATATTTGAGGCGTGCGGGACAGCAGCGTTATTGACAGCCTGCAGGTCTTGAAGAAACCTCCATTCGACCGGTTCACCGGGAATGTTTGCCTTTTTGATCGGAAAAAATGGGGGTTCTCAACGTTCAGTTTTCACAGGGGATTATTACTCCAGCCTTTAGGAGGGATTCAAAGCCTGGAGTAATTCTTTCCATGGCCTCGGGTTTTAAGGGTTATTGTGCTCTGCAAGAACGTTACACAGACTTCGGGGTTATTCTTAGGGGTTCAGCCTCGTATGAGCGCCACACCATGTTTGCTTTTTGACCATAACTCAGTAAAAGCTGTTTTCAATCTTGGGTGCGAGACTTCTATCTTAGGGAAACGCCAGTCTGCCCTTCTACACTCTTCAGGACTAGTGGGGTCTATCTGGACTGTCCGATCTGCCTGAGTTAGCCAATTTAATTTCTTCTGATATGTCAGCATATCTGCATTGAAACGGATACCCACATCGTCCCTGAAGACCCAAACTTTGTGCCTTTCGCACCCATGATCCCAATTTTTTTCCACCTGGCGCTGGATGCCTTCGTCTATGACACGTGAGGAAAATGAGCCTTGCACATTAAAAAGGAAGTGTCTGCTTGCAGTTGGATACTTTAGGTAAGTTCACACCGACTGCACATCTGTGATCATTCCAATAAATTTCGCACAATAACAAATGATCTAGTTTATCTAATCTCCTGAACCAATCCTTTTCATATGATTCATCAGGGCCATCGCAGTGTATATGTGCTGTGCAGTGCAGCATGTCCCCAGCAAGAAAATCTGTATAAATAGGATTAACCTGGTTACTTATTTCCAGGGCAAGTGAATCGCTCACTGAAGTTATTGCTCTTTGGCTAAATCGCCACTCATAGACATACATCAGGGGTGGTGGGTCGTATTTTACAGCCTGCACGTGTAAATATTCCCTTTGAATTACCTGCAAATACTCGGGGTACTCAGCAAATCCAACCCCAGATTCAGTATGAGATCCCGAACCATCCAATTTAAAGGACAGAATTCAGATAACAAAAATTAACGTTGGAATGTTTCCCCAGTACTAGGTTCACAAATTTGGGGTGACAAAATTCTCTCTCATATCACGACTTATGATGCACCCATTGTGTTTGGAACCTTTCCCTCATCTTTCTTTTCGTGGTTTCACTGAACTTAATTGAAGGACTGAATATGTTGTCCCTGTATCTACCGAAAAGGTAACTGGTGTACCTTCTACATATAACATGGAGGTAGGCATCGACTTATTCGCATCATAGTTATATTGAACATACAGTTCACAATTCGCAATCTCAATGCTCAATATGGCCTTGGGACTAGTTTCAGTGCCCGTACATTTATCAGAAGAGATTAGCATAAGCGAGCGTTCATTGCCAACCATAAGGGAAATAAACTTATCTGTACCTTGTGGGCTGCCCACCTCCACCTCAACATTCACCTGTCTGTCACCCTGCTGTCCAGCCTCCAGGGCCAATTGGGATTGTCTGGACAGACATTGTCTTGTCCAGTGATCCATTGTTCCGCAAACAAAGTACCCGCTAGATCTACCTCTGCCAGCGCCTCTTCCATGACTCACTCGTCATCCTCTTCTGCGACGTCCACATCTGCCTCTCTCCCTGCAGCACCGCCCTCCAATGGCTGACCATTTGCATCATTGTAAGCTGAGGTTTATGTGCTTGCTGCTCCATTTTTAGTTTCTGCTTATTCTTCCCTTGGGCCAGCATTTTTTTTTCAGCATGTATCGCGTGTTGTTCTATCAAATTCAGCTTTCCAGTTTCCCAGGTAACATATGTGTCTTTTACATTTTTGGCTATTTCGTTCTTCATTCCATTGATGAAGCTGTTCTTTAGGTTTGCCTCATACGGCGTGATTTCTGTTGCCATTACCTCGTCAGGTGGTCTCAGTCCACGATGGGCAATTTGGACTTCAGAGAGGTGCATAAGGTATTGGGACACTGTCTCACCTTCTTGTTATTTACACATTGCAATTTTGGTCATGTCCATTCGCACTGGGAATGCCTCCCTACAGGCGGTTGCCAGTGCTGCAACAAAAGCATTTCAGTCTCTGTTCTCTTACGCTTGCAGGTTGGTTGATCTGGCATGAATGGTTACGGCTGACCATTTATCCTTGATTTTGGTCACATCGGCATCAGTGTTTGTCCCAGGAGATGTCTCATCTCATGTGACATGGGACGGAACTGGACACAAAACTTTGTTACTTTTTCAGCAAACCTATTACTTCCAATCTCGCGTTGGTCAGACAACTGCCCAGATGCAGTTTCCAAATCCTTCATGATCCATGATCGGTGGACCAGCACTGAGCGCCCTTCTGGACCTGCAACTTCAACCATTGGTGCTTGCAGGACGACCTGTTTAGATGATCGCACGTCTGACTTTTCGTCCGTTGTGGACAGATCGTGAGCAGGCCCTGGAGGTCTTTCAGTCTTGGAGTGGCCGTCCTCATTTTGGGCTTCTTGCTTCTATTGGTTGCAGATACTATAGGCTATTGGTGATCCAGCAGACCCTAAGACAGCGGTCACTGACTTGAAACCTTCGGCAGGTGGATCTTGTAGGCGGGCTGTCGGTCTCGGAGGGAGTCATCATGGTAAGGAGTTGGAACAGACTTAAAACACTCTACAGCTTTTTGCAAGGTTTGTGAACCCCACCTAGGACAAACAGATAAATAGAAACCAGGAGACAACAGCTTCGCTTCACTTGGACGTCGCCACTGTTGATGTTACCTAGCCAGGTAATAAAACGTCTGGCTATCAAAACTCCAGATTAGCGAGCAAACCGACACCCTAAACTGTACAGGTGCATTAGGTTGTTTTCCGCACACATCCACATGCGTGCTAGTGTTTATACGCGTATCTGAATTATTTTTTACGTGAGATTTCCTTTCCGTGATATCAGCCTCAGCATTCCACACGTTATGAGCGCTCCAATTCACAGGTTTTATTCTTCCCTTCCATTACTCCTTCTCTCTCACCTCCAACCGTGACCTCAATATTTCCAACTGCCTTCAACTAAAACTCCCATCCTCCGAAAATCCACACTCCTTAATCCACAATTCTAACTGCTTTACATCCTCTGGGCTGTAATTATTTAACATGTACTGTACTATTTGTTGACCATTCCAAGTCCTCTCAGAACTCTCTTTTTATTTGCTCTTGCTGGGGCCAATTTTTAACGTTACTGGAAAAGTGTTCAGCTGTCTCTCTCTCTCTCTCTATACTGTTATCATTTCGTTTTTAAATTGCTTTCACCTCCGGAGGATCCTTCTCCCATTGGGCGCGTCCGCCTGAATGCCTTGGGTTTTACAAACGAAGAAACCACCAGTCCGGTACACCTTTGGCGAGGCCACCTCAGGCAGTGCTGATTCCAAGTCTAAAACTATCCTTAAACTTGCTGTCTCTAAAGCACTGTTTGTGCAAATTGACCATGACAAAAATGTAATCTGTTTCTTGCAGAATGATCTATGATGAGGGACAACGCAGAGCCTTCAGAAAGTCAGCGGCCACACCGTGATTCTGTAATGTGGTAGTTGTCACTTTCACCTCACGTGGGAAAAGTCCCTCGGTAGGAACAAGTGTGTGCTGCTCCTTTGTTATGTAGACAAGTTCTAAGGCCGACATAGTGTAGCTCAGTCGTTAGCACTGCTGCTTCTCAGCGCGAGAGACCTGCATTCAATTCCCGCCTCAGTTAACTGTCTATGCGGTGTTTGCACATTCTCCCCGTGTCTGCAAAGTCGTGGTTTTCACTTGGTCTTCCAGTTTTGACCCACTGTCCCAAAAGTTGCAGAATAGGTGGATTTGCTCTGCAAAATTACCCAGGATGCCCGGGGATGTGCAGGCTAGATGCACTAATCCCTTCCCTTGGGTTTTACTCGAATACCATGGAACCTCTTCCTGCTTTATTTCTTCTCTTATAATGATTCTCTACGTAGGATTACTTAAACCACACTCTTACCCCGGCCCTATTCGATTGAAACCCCGGCGGTGTGGCGATCCACAGATTTCTAGTCGTCCCACGCAAAGGGACCAATTCAGCGCTCGAGATGCAGTGAAGGTCCTTCAATGTGCTAGCGCCTACACCTCCTGGGAATACTCAGTTTACCGGGCGTGGGGTCCCGGACGAGCCTTCAAGTTTACAGTCGTGGAAATTTAATTGACTCGAATCAAATGCTAGCAAGAGCAAAGAGAAAGCTTTATTGTAACACCTGCAGGGGGGGCTCAATACACTTGGCAAGATGCCGTATGTGAAGGGCTGCACAACTTTCACGTATTCTTTTTATACTACATTTCGCTTATCCTTATCAAGGACAAGAACTGGGAACATTCGGCTGTTGATATGATGCTTATATTTTCCCTACATATTGCTGAATCTGACAGTTTTGCAAGACTTGCAAGGCCAAGCTGTCTGCTTGCAGAATCCAGCAAAATTAGGCTGTTTACTTAAAATGTTAGCAAAGTGTTGGATTTTGCAAAGTAATCTCTTTCGGATTACACAGCAAATGTGAATTTTGTTAATTATCTATTATACGTGCTTCCTGTGTTTCAAGGTAACAGCGCTCCCACTCCTACAAGGTGGGCTTATCCCCCATCATACAATGTTGTGTTCACTTGCAGTGATTGTGCACTGATATTTGTGCACTTCCCTGTGCAGCCAGAGATGTAGTAATGGCCTCAGGTGCTCGATTCAAATCCTGTTCATGGGTTCAATTTGGCGTGGTCGTGTAGCCGAGCAAGGTAAGGCGCTGTTTGTAAGGTTCCCTGTGAAAGTCGCTGGGGGCTTGAATCCCATCGCTGCCATTTGTGCTAATTGCGTGTTATGCTGAATCGTCGTGTGAGTGAGCTATGTTTAAATTGACCATGACAAAAATGTAATCTGTTTCTTGCAGAATGATCTATGATGAAGGACAACTCAGAGCCTTCAGAAAGTCAGCAGCCACACTGTGATTCTGTAATGTGGTAGTTGTCACATTCACCTCACGTGGGAAAAGTCCCTCGGTAGGAACAAGTGTATGCTGCTCCTTTTTTATGTAGACAAGTTCTAAGACCGACATAGTGTAGCTCAGTCGTTAGCACTGCTGCTTCTCAGCGCGAGAGACCCGCATTCAATTCCCGCCTCAGTTAACTGTCTGTGCGGTGTTTGCACATTCTCCCCGTGTCTGCCAAGTCGTGGTTTTCACTTGGTCTTCCAGTTTTGACCCACTGTCCCAAAAGGTGCAGAATAGGTGGATGTGCTCTGCAAAATTACCCAGGATGCCCGGGGATGTGCAGGCTAGATGCACTAATCATGGAAAATGTCGGGTTACAGAGATTGTTTGGACGAGGGCAGTGTTTCGGGTTGTTATATGATGGTCTCCTGACGCTCAATGTTGGGTCTATGGGTCAAATGGCCAGCTTCCACACTGTAGAGATTCTATGATTAAAATCTTCACAGCGGAAATAAGTTCAGTGGACAATCTCTTGGTTAATTCAAATATCCTTTCCTCAGTCTGGAGATTAAATCTGTACACGCTGCTCCAGTTGTGATCGCACTAATATCCTGTACAGCAGCAGCAACACTTACCTGCCTGGTGTAAGGTTCTCACCCAGGTTAGAGCGGTTTCAGTTGTCTGAGGGAATGCACAGTATTGTTGAAATATTTTGCTCTTTTCTACTTCACAAGCGTCGCAGGCGAACTAGTGAAACGTCAGAATGATACTTGTGAAGAACATGTAGGATGCGGCGAGATAGTGTCAATGTTCAAATATGCCTTCACCAAACATTTCGCCTGAATCGGACATTAATTTTCCTCGATTCCACGTCGCTCAGATTCCATAGAATCTGCTAAAGTGGAGCTTAGAAGCAGCAAGGGTAAGCAAATATCGATGGGAGGTATTTATCAACGTCAACGTCGTGACACAAATGGTGCGCATGTTACAAAATAGGAAAATAGAAATGCAAGATTTTGTGTACTGCAGTAATTATGGAGACATTAAAATCGCATCTAAATAATGTGAATCAAAGTTAATGTTAATGCTGGGAAAATGGATTTCATGAGTGTGAATGAGCTGCTTTCCTTGAACAATATATTGAACAGTGAAGTTGAGAACAGTCTGTTTCGAAGTTGCTGTTGTGTGATCAGAAGAGCTATTTGAAAACCTTGCGGAAAAGGAGCTATCGGGAATAACCATCTTAATATATTGAATTTTACATGACGTTTGAACACAAATTATTTTCGAAAATTAAATTACGTGTATCTGACTGGAGTCATGAATGCCGGAGAAGCAAGGTGGCAATTTCAAAAGTGCATCAGAAAGATACAGTGGAAGACAGGCACTTTCCCTTGATTAGATTCCCTACAGTGTGGAAACAGGCTCTTCGGACCAACAAGTGCACACCAACCCCACAGACCCATTCCTCTACACCTAACACTACGGACAATTTAGAATGACCAATTCACCTACCTGCACATATTTAGACTGTGGAAGGAAACCAGAGCACCTGGAGGAAACCCACGCAGACACGGGAATTTTACCGGGTCCCCGGTGCTGTGAGACAGCAGTGATAACCACTGAACTACCGTGCCGCCCTTCATTTATCGAAACACTATAATTTGCACAGAATAGAAATATATCCTCAGGCGCATATAGCAAAAGGGTAAGGTGACTCAACCCTGATTAACAGACGAAGTGAAAAATTGTATTATATCAAGGTAAGTCGTTCAGAAAAATGTCAGACAGTATGGATTCTTTGGAACAAAGGAGGACTAAGAACTTGTTAAGGACATTAAAAAGACATCAGGAATGCAAACTAAAACGAAACATAAAGATTGATGCAAAGCTTCGAACATCATTTGAAACGAAAATTAAAGCCACGTGAAATGTTAAGCAATGTGGAACAAATGTGGATAGGATAATGTATTTCTGATAAAACAGAGATTGCAGGGAAAGTAATTCGTTATATTGTATCTGTCTTCGTGGTGGAATACATAACATCTCCCAGAAATACAAAGTGCCCATGAGGCATGTGTAACTAAAGACTAACATCATTCATATTAGTAATGAGATATGTTTGAAAACATAGCCGGGTTAGTGATTGGTAAGTCTGACAGACCAAATGTACTTCATAATGAAATTTCAGGGAAAGAAGAAATGCATAGATTGATTGCATTGAGCATCACATTACTTCTCCTGTGCAATTTGGAAGATTATGAATGCATCCAACGATCCAAAAAGTGAAGAAGAGGGCAAGTGGGGAAGTATAGACAAAGTAACTTGTCATGCACAGGAGGGAATCTGTTTAAATCTATTATAACAAATGTGGTATTGGTCATTTAGAAAGTAATAGCAACCTTGAAGAGAATGCATATATGAAAGGGAAGTTATAATTTTCATACATTTTTTCTTGAAGATACCGCTTGTAGATTTAAACAATGGAGAACCAACAGATGTGATGTAATTGTTTATTCAGGGGGATTTTTTAAAAGAAATGTCACATCACGTTATTAGAAAGAAACTGAAGAAATGGATATTGGAGAAACACGTGGAAACAGGAAGATAAAGTTTAGCTTTACCTTTATTTAATGGGAATCAGAATGTAGATGACGAGCAGTCATTCAGATAGCTTGCTCTTTCTCCAGTGATGCTGCCTGAACCGTTGAGATCTTCAGCATTTCTTGTTTTCAGTACAGATTCCAGCATCTGCATTAATTTACTTTTATTAAAGGTGAATGTGTATTACCTCGCTTATGCCGAGTGTTGCTGAGACTGTGCCTTTAATACTGAGGTAAAGTTTCGATGTCCTGATCTTGGGAAGAATATACTGGCAACATATACTGAATGGACATTCTCCAGATTAATCCAACAGAATGCAAGATTTTCTGGCGAGGGAACTCGGCCTCTGTTACCTAGAGTTTCACCAATCGAAAAGCAATCTTAATGAAAACGAGAAACTTCACACAGAAAGGGCTGAATAAAACAGGGACTTGGAGAAGTGGGAGCAGGCAAAATTAGGGAGAGTCCTAAGATTTTCCACGAGGACATCAAACAGAATAATATTACAAGCGAACAGTTTGAACCCATTAGAAACCAAGAGAACAATTTGTGTGTGAAGGAGGAGGTATGGACAGAATTTGAGAAGATGGACTGGGAAGCAATTGAGCAAATTGATATAAGATGTGATCATGGATTGATGATTTTAGCTGGTCTAAAAATTGGACAAATGATCCGGATGCGACTTATCCCAGGCTGCTGTTGGAGATATGGGATAAAGGGACCTGACCAATGTTTTCTTTTATATAGAATGTGGTGACAAGAGAGAGAAGCTAGATGACGGATGCGGTTACACTGTACTGGAAGGGTGTTGCAGAAAGACCAGGGCACTATAGAACAGTGAGTATCAGTTCACTTTTAGAGAAGCTATTGGAGAATATAAGGAAGGATAAAATTGATCTCCAGTTGAGAGGCAATGTTTCATCAAGGACAGTAACCATGGCTTTATCGGAGGGAAGTCATGCCGAAAGAATCTTATTGGAATTTTTCAAGGAGGTATTTTAATGGTTTTCTCACCAAGTCCATTGACAAAGCCCCGCATGGGAAACTGGTAAATTATTTAAAATCTTATGGTATCATGGTTAACTTGGCAAGTTATATCCAAATCTATCTCAGTAGAAGGAGAAGGAGGGTGGTGGCAGAAAGCTGTTTGTGTGACTGGAGACGTGTAACACAAGGATCAGTGCTGTGTCACTTACTATTTATAGTACTCTAAAAGAATGGAGATGTGATTATTGAGGGTGGAGAGGGAATGTGGTTAATAAGTGTTTGTTTGATAGTGAAGAGGAAGGTCTTATGTAACAGGAACATGTAGATGGAATTGCCAGATCAATGACAGATGCAATGTAACACTGAGGCGAGCACTTCAGAAATAAAAACGCAGACAGAGGAGTACCCAATGAAGGGCAGCAAACTAAAAAGTCTAGAGCGGGCTTTTGCACTGATCGCTGAGTGTGGGAACACCTTTTTTTGGGTGGACATATCGTGGTGTGTGACAGGAATTGGGCCATGTGCCCCAAGTATTCCCAATACGCTTCAAACATACGGTTGTCAGACCTAAATGCAATATTTCCAAGCCTGCTGACAACACTAAACGGTGTCTGATTGTGAGTGAGTGAGGAGTATAACAAAAATTTCCAAGGTGACTGAGACAAGTGTAGTGAATGGACAAGTACATGGCACATGAAGACCAATATGTGTAAATATGATGTTGTATACTTTGGTGGGAATTTGCCATTTGAAAAGGGATTGGTTAATAAATATTGTTTTCAAGGGACTTCTGCGGTTTTCTTGTTTTCATCTGCACAGACATTCGAGCTCCATGCACAGCTTTGAGTTCTGGCGGCAGAGATCAGTACTGGAAAAGGCATTGACACAGTGACTAGTGTACATATACCCACTAAGTGATTACATGTAAGATTGGAAATAGTCTGGATCATCTTGTACACCAGTCACTGAAAGCAACATTTAGGCAGATAAATGGTGTGTTGACCGTCATTTCAAGGAAATCTGAATACAGAAGAAAGGGTGTCCGACTGCAGCTGCAATTTGGTGAGAACCCATGTCTAACATTATGTGCAGTTTTGATTTCTGTACCCAATAAAGGACAAAACTGACCTTCAGGGAGTGCAGTGAAGGATCTATGGGATATCGGGCGAGTTGTGGGAACATAATTTGTGTGGACTGAGTCTGTATTCCAAGAGGTTTAGGAAAATGAGTGGAGATCTGAGTAAATAATATAAACCTGTCACAGTGAGACAGATTCGAAACAAGGATGGTAATTCACCTGGCTGGGACGTCTGAAACAAGCGGGCGCATTATGAGGTACAGCCAGGACACTCTGCACTGAGAAGAGAATAAAGGTCTGCACTCAGAGACTGTTGAATCTGGGGAATTCGCTCCCACTTAAGCGTGTGAGACGAAACGCACTGAATATACATAGACACTAAATGGGAAGAGATAGCGCAGGACCATAGTTTGAAGATAAAGGATTAGACATCATTACATTGAATGGGGCTACAAAACGATGGATCAAAGGGACTGCTGAAGTTGATATTTAATATTTTTCCAATGCTTGATAACATTAAGGGATGCATTCATTTTGAGGGAGAAGTGCATGTGGGAGATGATCAGCCATGGACTGGAATGGGGGATGCTTAATGTGTTAAATGGCTCACTCGTTTCCCGATCTTTCTGTGCAATATGTGCGAAAGCTCTGTCAAGGTTGTCACAAGCTGTCAGATGTTAGGAAGGAGGCCTCTACAGGGTCGGTAGGACTGTACTTCCCGTTCCCTTTTCCGATGCAGAGGCTAAGGATCGGTGCAGCACCGGGGTTAAAAAGCAACAACTCCAAAAGTACACAACTCAATGAAGGAGCAGCGCTCCGACAGCGAGTGCTTCCAATTAAAACTGTTGGACTATAAGCTGGTGTTGTGTGATTTTTAACTTTGTACACCCCAGTCTAACATCGGCATCTCCAAATCATGAATTCCATCTGGGTTTATCCTTTCGACCTTGGAGCAATTTGATACAATTGATCGCCTTTCCTGGTCGTTTCTGTGCAGCTCGACAGCTGTCAAGAAGAACTTCCACGAATGTAACTGTCGTGATGAGTCTGAGGGTGTGGTACATGTTCTTACTGAAATTATTCCCCTCTTGGGGAATAGAACATAGTTGAGTAATTTTCCACATTGCCGGAGAGAAAACAGAGTTGGAGCTGGAATGAAAACCTTCCCCAGGAGCACGGCTTGTTGTGCTGCACAGGTCTTCAGTCATATTGCAGGAATGTTGTCAGGTCCCGTTGACTTTATCAGGTTACTGAGTCCTGTTACTTCTTCACGTCACGTGCAGAAAATCGAATTGATTTAAGACTGGCATCTGTGATGCTGTGGGCATCATGCGGGGGTTAGGTAGATCAATGATTCAACGTTTCTGATTGGGTATGCTGCAGATACTACATCCTTGTCTTTTACACTGAGCTACAGGGCTGTTCCATTATTTTGGATGGGGATATTTGTGAGCCATCTCCTCCAGTGAGTTGTTCAACCGTCCATCACCACTTATGACTGAATGTGGCCAGACTGTTGGTCCGTTGGTCTTGGGGTTATTTCGCACTCTCTGTAAGATGTTCGGCCAACTGTTCGGAATATAAGCAGTACGTTCGGTAGTTTCAATGGTTTTCCACCAGGTTTAGGTACACATGGTTCTGTCTCGAATGTTCACCCACACTTATCACCGAGCCATAGATCGGCTTAGTGTAATGGCAGACTGAGGGGTTTCCCCAGAAGAAACTGTTTCAGATTTTGGTTAAATATAATTATGCTTCTGCTGTTGCTGAGGCCTGTAGTACCACATCAGCATCAGGAATTCTCGATACCATGTTTCCTAAACTGAACGAGTTCCATTTTTCTGCTTTTGGCATGTACTCCTCCAACTCTTTCCTATACATGTACCCATCCAATTGTCGATTAAATGTTGTCATTGTACTCAGCAATACCAGGTCCTCTGATAGCTGGCTACATATACATACAACTGTCTGTGAGAAACAACTGCCCCTTAGTTCCCTTTTAAATCTCTTCCCTCTCACCTTAAACCTATCCACTCTGGTTTCAGACACACTTGCTGTGGGGAAAAGACCTTGGCCGTGCATTCTATCTGTGCCCCTCATGATTTTATAAATCTCAATAAGGTCACCTCACATCTTCCTCCACAAATGGAACAAAATCACAGACTTACCATATATCTCAAAATATCCCACCTCCGCCACATCATTTAAAATATTTTGTGCCCTTTCCAGTTTATAAAATCCTTCCTATAAAAGGGCAACAAGAATTGTACTCAGTGTACCAAATATGTCCTTACCATTCTCTGGCGCAGCCACAACATGATGTCCCAATTCCTATACTCAATGGTGTGTTAGTTGAAGGTAAGCGTGCATAATACCCTCTTCCCTACCCTGTCTACCTGCGACTCCACTTTCAAAGAACTATGTACCTGCAACCTGGGTTTCTCTGTTGAACAACACTGCCCAGGGCCCAACCGTTAACTGTGTAAATCCTGCGCTGGTTTGTCTGACAAAATGCAATATTTCACATTTAACAGAAAGAAGCTCCATCTGCCATTCTTCGGCCCACTGGCCCAGTAGATCAAGATTAGATTACTTACAGTGTGGAAACAGACCCTTCTGCCCAACAGGTCCACACCGACCATCCGAATATTAACCCACCCCAACCCATTTCCCTCTGACTAATACGCCTAACTTATGGGCAAGTTGGCATGGCCAATTAATCTGACCTGCACATCATTGGATTGTTGGAGGAAACTGGAGCACCCGGAGGAAACCCACGCAGACACAGGGAGAACGTGCGAACTCCACACAGACAGTTGCCCGAGGCTGGCATCAAACCTGGGATCCTGGTGCCTTGAGGTAATAGAACTAACCACTGAGCCACCGTTCTTTACCGGAACCTTCTTCACTGCCCACTATAACAAATAATTTTGGGAGTTTGATCGTCAAACTTCCAATGTTCCTACATTCCCATCCAAATCATTTACAAAAACAATGAAAAGAAGCATCCTGCTCCTTGTGGCACACCGCTTGTCACAGGCGACCAGAAGAAACAACAAATCTCTCCCAGCACCCTCTGCCTCCGACTGTTAAGACAATTTTGGGTCTAATTGGCTGGCTCTCCCAAATGTTGGGGCTTGCTAAGGTCCACGTGGAGGATGTATGCTGATTGCCCTTCATTTACCTTCTTGGTCACCTCTTCAAAAAATGTAAACTATTTTTTGTGACCAGTTCTTCCACACAAAAAGCCATGCTGACTATCTCTAATCTGTCCTTGTTTTTCACAATGCATGTAAATCCTGTCTCCCATAAGCTCCTATAAACATTTAGCCACCTCTGACTTCAGAGTCACTGGTCTGTAGTTCATGGCAGTTTTTTTAAAAAAGTAATGTTGCCACATTAGCTGTCTTCAAATCGCTCAGCACCTCACCCCTGACTGTCAATGATACAAATAAAAAAAATTGAAAGGACTGCAGATTTTAAATCAGTAAGAAGGACAGAAGGTGCTGGGAAAGTTCAACAGGTCTGGCAACACCTGTGCAGAGAACTCGGAATTAACGATCCAATAACCCTTCACCAGAACTCTAAGGAATGATACAAACATCAGACCGTGCTAGCACAGTTTCTTACCCAGCTTCCTGCAATGATTCCGGGATACATTTGAACATGTCCAGGGTTTTTATCGACGGTTATGCATTTTAAGACCGTCAGCTCTTCCGCAACTGTAATATGGTCTCGTTTCAAAGATCATTTATTTTTATTTCCCTGACTTTCCTCTCTTCCATATTTTCCTCTAGGGTAAATACCGGCGTGAAGTCTTTGTGTGGGACCTCACCCTTCGAGCAGAAACAGGTGAAAAGGCAGCGGAGTGGGGGAGGTTGTGTCCTTATGTAGAGTGTGAACCCAGCATGGCCAGACGCTTATGGACTCTGCTGTTGAACAATGAACTGATTTTCTGTGTTTTTCCACTACTACAGGAACGGCCGTAATGTTTTACATTTAATTTTATTTTCTTTATTTTTCTGATTTCGACCTAGATTTTGTATCTTGGAGGTGGGGGCAGGAAGCTTTGTATCTAAGATTGTGTCACATGTGGCGGCTTGTAAACTTTTCACTGTCCTCACGTGAGTACATGTGGCAATAGACCTAATAAACCTCATTCATCTCCTGTGGAGCCAAACATTAGATGACTGATTGATTTTTATGAGGCCCTAATGTCTCTCTAATTTCTCTTTTATCGTTAATATATTTGAAGAATCTCGTTCGAATCTCCTTAACCTTATCAGCCAAAGCTACCTCATGTACCCGTTTTGCACTCGTGATTTCCCTGGGAAGTGTTCTCCTACACTCCGTATGCTCAAGGGATACCTTTGATACCACTTGCCTGTACATGACGTATGCCTTATTTTTGCCTTGTCCAAATCCTAAATATCCCCTGACATATCCTGTGCCCTATTCCTGTTAGCATTGCCCCTTACACTGATGGGAACATGTAATTCCTGAAGTCTCACTATCTCGCTTTTGAATGACCCCCACTTCATAGAACATAGAACATAGAACATAGAACAATACAGCACAGAAACGGCCCTTCGGCCCACGATGTTGTGCCGAACTTCTAACCTAGATTAAGTACCCATCCATGTACCTATCCAAATGCCGCTTAAAGGTCGCCAATGTTTCCGACTCTACCACTCCCACGGGCAGCGCATTCCATGCCCCCACCACTCTCTGGGTAAAGAACCCACCCCTGACATCTCCCCTATACCTTCCACCCTTCACCTTAAATTTATGTCCCCTTGTAACACTCTGTTGTACCCGGGGAAAAAGTTTCTGACTGTCTACTCTATCTATTCCACTGATCATCTTATAAACCTCGATCAAGTCACCCCTCATCCTTCGCCTTTCCAACGAGAAAAGGCCGAGAACTCTCAACCTATCCTCGTATGACTTCCTCTCCATTCCAGGCAACATCCTGGTAAATCTTCTCTGCACCCTCTCCAAAGCTTCCACATCTTTCCTAAAGTGAGGCGACCAGAACTGCACACAGTACTCCAACTGTGGCCGAACCAAAGTCCTGTACAGCTGCAACATCACTTCACGACTCTTGAATTCAATCCCTCTGCTAATGAACGATAATACTCCATAGGCCTTCTTACAAACTCTATCCACCTGAGTGGCAACCTTCAAAGGTCTATGTACATAGACCCTAAGATCCCTCTGTTCCTCCACCTGACTAAGAACCCTACCATTAACCCTGTATTCCGCATTCTTATTTGTTCTTCCAAAATGGACAACCTCACACTTGGCAGGGTTGAACTCCATCTGCCACTCCTCAGCCCAGCTCTGCATCATATCTAAGTCCCTCTGCAGCCGACAACAGCCCTCCTCACTGTCCACAACTCCACCTATCTTCGTATCATCTGCAAATTTACTGACCCACCCTTCGACTCCCTCATCTAAGTCATTAATAAAAATTACAAACAGCAGAGGACCCAGAACTGATCCCTGCGGAACTCCAATTCACTGACGTCCTTTCACCTTCAACAGCTTCCCCCAATCATCTTTTGAAAGTTTTTGCCCATTTCCATCATAATTGGTTTTGCCACAAGTTATAACGTAAACTTGTGGAGTAGGCATATTCTTTTGCAGGATTATTATCAAACTAACAGCATTATATTCACAGATCCCAAAATGCCCTCATTCTCACATTAAAGCCACTTCCCCTGCCTTATTTCCCAGGAGGAAACAAAGGAGAGGCCATGATAAGATCAGCCACGGAATGTCAAGACAGGCATGAAGGGCTGAATATCTCAATGGATCTGCGCGAATATGGTTTGTGTGTGTGCGCGCACGCACGTGCATATGTGCTTCAGTGTATTGATGTATGTATCTCTGCATCTGCGTCTCTGAGCATTTGGGTTTTTGTTCTTTGGGAGTAAATCCATTGAAATGGGAATCAAAATGTTTCCCCTCACTCTCTCGCTGTCTGCCCCTCCCTCTTGTGTTTAAAATAAAGTCATAAAATTCTCTCCGGACGCTCCATGTCACTGCACAAGCAGCAGGTTTGTTTGGAAGGAGCATCAAAGACAGTGACTCTCTCACATTTGAATTGAATTGGCTTCATTGTCACGTGCAGTTTAATGATTGCAGTGGAAAGTTTGCAATGACTTCACTTACGCGCTATCACAGGTACAAGAAATCTAAGTGTAGATTCTTAAGTATTTGGTACAAAATTGAAAGAATAATAAACGAAAGTCCAGCAGAGAAATAAAACTGAAAGAGAGAACTGACTCGAATAACAAACCAGTCTGTGCCAGCAACAAGTATCCAGACAGCACTGGGCCCAGTCTCCAGACTGCACCAGGCCCAGTCTCCAGACTGCACCGGGCCGACACTCATAGAAAAGAGAAAGTTACAGCGGAGTAAAGGCCCTTCGGCACTCAATGCCACCGAATGGTGCAAATAATCTGATTCACATTTAAACTACACCGTTCCATTATTATGCATATGTCTACCCATGGCCAATTTAAATGTGCTTAATGTCGGCGACTCTACTACTGTTGCAGGCAGGTCATTCCTGGCCCCTATTGCACTCTGAGTGAAGAAACTATACCTAATATCAATCCGATGTCTATCACCCCTCAATTTAAAGCTATGCCTCCTCGTGTTAGCCTTCACCATCCGAGGGTAAAAACTCTCACTGCCCATTCTATCCAACCCTCTGATTATCTTGTACGTCTCGATGAAGTCACATCTTAACCTTCTCCTCTCCAACGGATACAGTGTAAGTCCTCATCTACTCTTTCCTCGTTTAAACTTCCTTTCATGACACGCAACATTCTCGTAAATCTCATCTGGAACCTGTCCAAAGCTTCCACATCGTTCATATAATGCACTGACCAGAACTACAGTCAATTATCGAGGTGCGGCCTTACCAGTGTACTGCTCAGTTGAACCTTGCCCTTTTGGCTCCGAAACTTAATCCCCCTACGAATAAACGCTAACACACCATATGCCTTCTTAACAACCTATAAACCTGCGTGGCAACTTTCAGGTATGTATGCACCTGGGCACGAGATCTCTCTGTTCATTTAAAATGCCAAGACTTTTACCATTAGCTCAATAATCTGCATTGTTGTCATTTCTTCCGAATTGAACTGCCTCAAACTTACCTGCATTAAACTCCAATTGCCATTTTTCAGTCTAGCGCTGCATCTTATGTATTCGTCAGAATGATCCACAACTTTGCCTCCCTTCGTATCGGCCGCAAACTTACTAACCCATCCATCTTCGCCCACATCCAGGTCATTTATTAAAATGACAAGCCGCAATGGTCCCAAAGCAGGTCCTTTTAGCACACCACTGGTAACTAACCTCCCAGATGAGCATTTCCCACTAACCACCACCCTCTGTCTTCTTTCAGATAGCCAATATATGATCTGAACCTCTGAATCACCTTGAATCCTAAAACTCCGTATTTTGTGCAATACCCTATCGTATGGAATCTTATCAAATGCTTTACTGAAGTCCTTGTACACCACATCAATCACTTTACCTTCACCCACCTGTTTTCTCATCTTATCGAAGAACTCAATAAGGTTAGTGAGGCACGATCTACCCTTCACAAATCTATGTTGACTATCTCTAATCAAATTATTCGTTTCCAGGTGATTAAAAATCATATCTCTCACAAAACCTTCCAACATCTTATTCACAACTGATATAAGGCGCACTGCCCTTTAGTTACCAGGGTTATTCCGACACCCCTTCTTAAACAAGAGAACAACGTTTGCTATCCTCCAGTCTTCTGGCACAACTCCTGTCGACAATGATGACATATATGTTGAAGTCAAGGACTCTGTAATCTCCTCCCTGGCTTTCCAGAGAACCCGAGAATAAATCCCGCTGGCCTAGGGTTAATACCTATATTCAGATCTTAGAAAAATGCGAAAAACATCCCTTTGTCAACATCAATCCCAGAAAATCTTGTAGCCTGTATCACCATATTCTCAATAATATTGCTATTTTCCAATGAGAATACTGACGAAAAGTATTAAATAAGTGCTTCCCCATGTCCTCAGATTCAACTAACACTTCCCACTACGATATTTCGTTGGACCAAATATTACTGGCGACATTATCCAAATCTAGACTCGAAACTGTTGACCACACTAGGTTCAGTTGGCAGATCACACCAGGCTCAGTCTCCAGGCCGCACCGTGCCCAGTCGCAAGGCCGCACGGAGCCCAGACTCCAGATTATACCAGGGCCAGTGTCCATAGCACACCGGGCCAAGTCTCCAGACCGCAGCAGGCCCAGTCTCCATGCCGCAGCAGACCCAATCTTTGGGACACACTGGGCCAGACTGCAGAACATTCCGGGACCAGTCTCCAAACTGCATCGGGGCTATTGTCCAGGCGACACCGGGCCAAGTCGCCAGGCACACTTGGCCCAGTCTCCAGATCGCACGGGACCCAGTCTCCAGACTGCAGCAGACACAGTCTCCAGACTGTCCGGGGCCCAGTATCCAAACCGCAGTTTGATTTGTCTCAGACAGCTGTGTTCTTTAAACTTGAAACCTTGATTCCCCTCGCGATCCTCTGACCTGGGATCCCCTTCCTCCTTTCCCAAAGGAGTCACGTTAAAAAGATAATAGTTTGGCAAGAAAATACTCTCCAGAAAATAGAATAAATAAGAAAGACAAAAGTGTGGGCGGAGCATAGGCGTTCAACCTGGAACATTCTGACCCTGCCACCATCTTTACGACAGTCCACGCTGTTTCCTTCTTCAAACAATGCTTTTGAAGACTCAGCCGTTTTCTACGATTCCTTGCAATGTTTTCCTTGAGATAATAACTGATAGAGATAGACATGCGCTTTGTTGGCCCGTATGCTGCCATTGGGGTTGTTTCATGATATTACAATCCATTCTCACTATACTTTCGAAGAATATATCCAAAAAAAAATTCAAAGTTGGAGAAAGCGAACTAAAATGAAACTCAACCTCACTTAAATTGCTTCTCTCAGGGTGGCCTCGATGAAATTTAACTGCGGTGATCTGCATAACTCCCTGTGTTCGACAGATATCTAGTCCACATGTGTAGGTAAATGCACTGCTGTGGTCTGCATAGATTCTGGTGCTGGACAGATGAATTGTTCAGGTCTATAGATCAATGCACTGTGGTGATCTGCTTAGCTCCCCATGCTGGACAGATATCTTTTCCAGGTTCATAGATCACTGCAGTGTTGCGGTCACCCTAGCTCCCAGTGATGGATGGAGACCTATGCGAAAATGAGGACTCGTATGCTGGAAATCAGAGTTGAGAGTGTGCTGCTGGGAATGCACAGCAGGCCAGTCAGTATCCAAGGAGAAGGAGAATCAAAGTTTCTGGCATAATCCCTTCATCAGGAATCTGATCAGGCCTTATGCCCGAAACTTCCATTCTCTTGCTCTTCGCATGCTGCCAGCCTGATGTGCGTTCCCAGCAGCACACCGTGGATAGATACCTAGTCTGGGTTTATAGGTCAATGTACTGCTGTGTTCTGCATAGGGCCGCGTGCTGGACTGATATCAATTTCGGGTTCATAGATCAATGCACTACTGCGGTCTGCATATCTCCCAGTGACAGACATCTAATCCCGATTTGTAGATTTGTGCTCTGCATCGCTCGGCGTACTGGACGGATATCTAGTCTGTGTTTAAAGATCAATGCACTGTTGTATTCTGCATATCTCCCAGTGATGAATATACATCTATTCCGAGTTTAAAGATCGAGGCAATGCTGTGGTCTGCACAGCTCCCCGTGCTGGACAGATGTCTAGTTTGGTTTCAGAGAGCAATGCACTGCTGTGGTCTGCACAGTTTTCTGCACTCGGCAGATTGCTGGGTTGGACTGAACAGATCTTGATCAACACAGTGTTGTGTGCTGGGCAGATATCTCCCCTGATTTAATGCTTCTCTGTTATGGATTGAAAATGTATTATACCTAACAATTTCAGCTGATCTGTATTGCCTTTCATTCTCATTTTGTGATTGGACCCTTCATCTCTCACTCCATTAATGTTGCAGCGAGCCGATGTACTGTACATCATGTTGGTGAGTACCCACTGTCCTGGCAGCAACCACAGCCTCTTCATTCAGAAGCAGTCAGCCATTTCCATCATCTTCAGGTCTCCACGTAGCCAGAAATGATAGCCTTCCGAATAAAGGCCATCCCCTTGGAACACGGCTTAAAACACAGTACCCCTCATCACTCCACACCGCCAACCAACCACTTCAAATTATCCCGTGTGTAACAAGAGCAGTGGGACCACTGGAAACATTAGGGCGCAGGCCATCAGGGAGATGGAGCAACACTTCCCATGTCTGAAAAGATCAAAGTGAACCCAACAGTACACACTGTGTCTCTAAGTCCTGTTATCTCCCGACATTTAATTAATATACAGCCTGATTTTCTTGCTGATAAATATCATAGTTTTACATATACCCACGTTACATTTCAACTGCCAAGTCGTTGTCCATTGCTTATCCAATTTGAGATACTCTACCTCCTCTTGATAAATTAACTTTATGACTATCTGCGTTAGAATACCTCTGTTGCATTTCTCTAAAACGTTGCAAATCGTTAAGGTTCCAGTACTGGCCACTGTGTCACTGCAGTTGTTAATTTGCGTTAAACTGACAAAGACTCATTTATCCCTAACTTATCCCTTCTCCCGGCTGAATAACCAGTCCTTCCATATTCCTGTGTGGCTATTTTGAAAGGATGAATGTTCCCTGCAATTTTCAACGGACCAGGAATAAGATATTAAACGATCAGCTACAATTGCTGAGCAACAGGCTCGAATAGTTGAATAGCCTCATTCTCTTCCTGTTTAAAACTCTGGATGGGCTGAATAGACTGCTTCAGTATAGGTGTAGTTATGAATGTTACTGAACATTCTGGAACCATCGCTGAGCAGTCCACTTCTGATTTTATGATTGAGGGAACGCCACTGATGCTGGAGCTGCTGATAGCCCATGGTGCCTCATGGAGGCCCAGTTTCCATTTGCTTGGTCCTTTCGAAATATGTCCTCCTTCACAGGAGGGAATGCCACATAACAGAATGGGCAGGATCTTCAATATGAGGCGGCTGAGGCATTCCCTGCACCAGGGCTGTGTGCTGGCTGCTCCAACAGATACTGTTAGAGACAGATCCATCTGGAAAAAGGAGTTGGGTGAGAACGTTTCCTTCTTTTTGGTTCCCCTATCACTTGCCCCAGTCTGGTTGTTGTGCATCTGATGTCTCTCCCTGCTCAGTCAGTGGTGGACCTGTGAAGACACACTTGATGATGGCCATGATGATGGCCAGACCCAGAGTATGTTCTGTGTCCTTCTCACCCGCAGTGATTCCTTTGATTTTTTTTCAAAGTCAAGGGGAACTAAGTTACCACTAAGAGGTGGGGTGGAGGGGGACAGGATCTCTTCATGCTCAGGTAATTTCCTTGACCACCTTTGACCTGCTAGCATGAGATTCCTCGGGTCCTGAAATCAATGTTGTGCAATTGCAGGGTAACCCCTTCCCTAACTGTGTCCCAGGGAACCCCCATCACATTTGGGTCTGACATGCCGGTGGGAGAAGATAGACCCAGGGATGGTGATAGTGCTTCATGAAACATTCCCCATTTGGCCTGATTCTTTGAGTAGGATGGTGTCAGACTGTTTTCTAACTGGGAACGTCATGCTCGAAAAGCACACCAGCTCAGGCAGCATCCGAGGAGCAGGGGAATCTACTTTTCGAACATCAGCGCTTCATCAGGAATGAGGTTTCTGGGCTGGTTGGCTGAGAAACAAATGGAAAGGGGTTGGGGCTGAGAAAAAGGTAGCTGAGAATATGATAGACAGGTGAAGGTGTGGTAGAAGGTGATAGGTCAGAGAGCAGAGCGGACCAGAAAAAGGGAAAGATGAAGGACAGGTCAAGGTTGCGGTGCCGAGTTGGAGGCTTCAGATTGTGATAACTTAGAGGGAGAGGAAATGCGGAAAATGATGAAATCTACATTGACCCTGCTCAATTTCAGTGTCCCACGGCGGAATATGAGGTGTCTTCCTCAATGTTTCGGCTGGTTATTGTTTCTCGATGAAGACGCCAGGACCTGCATGTCCTTGATGGAATGGGAGTTTGAGTTGAAGTGTTCAACATGGGGCGGTGGTGGTGATTGCTGCGGGTGTCCCAGAGATGTAGTCTGAAATGATCTGCAAGATGGCGTCCAGTATCCCTGATGCAGAGGAGACCAAATTGGGTGCAAAGGATATTGTAGATGACATTGGTGTAGTCACAGATAAATTTCTGTCAGATGCAAAAGGATCCTTTGTAACCGCAGATGGGTATGAGGTAGAAGGTGTGGGCGAAGGTTTTGCAGGTCTTGTGATGGCCGGGGAAAGTGTCGGGAGTGGGATGAGGGCTGGTGGTGGGCGTCAATCTGACGAGGCAGTCGCGGAGGGAATGGCTTCTCATCAGGGTAAGGAACGAACTATATTCCAAGTTGTGGGGTTTGTTTGTAGGTGGCGTAAATGGCGAAGGATGATGCGATGTATGCAGAAGTTGATGGAGTCGAAGGCGAAGGGGTTCTGTCCTTGTTGCGTTGGGAGCACTAGGGTTGGATGGCGCATGTGCAGAAAGTTGAAGAGATGCCCTGGACGGCATCATCAAACATGTGTGAAGGGAAATTGTAATCTATGAAGACGGAGGCTAACTGGGTTTGTTCTGAGGTGTAATTGGTCCTCCTGGGAGCAGTTGGGACGGAGTTAGAGCCGTTGTGAATAAGAAATCGCAATTTTACAAGAGGCAGGGTAGAAGGAGATGCAGTAACTATGGAGGTCAGTGCACTTGTAGGAAATGTCTGTTGTTGATTGGTAGCCAGAAATGGAGATGGAGAGGTCTAGGAAGGGATTAGGTGCCCAAGATGATCCAGGTGAACTTGAGGTTGGCTAGAATATATTTGTGAAGGTGATGAGCTGTTCAATCTCCTCGTGGGAGTACGAGGCAACTCCAATACAATCATCAATGTAGCGGAGGAAAATATGGGGAATGGTGCCGTAGTAGCTGCAGAAGATTTCCCGGAATATTCTGTACCCAATATTTTATAACGGACATTCCCAGAACATTCTATCCTGGACATTATTTGTGAAAGGCTGGACGTCAGTGAATTGCACGAATTGTCAGATGCCGAGAGAAAGGATCCCTCCAGGAAGAAGGAGACTGTTCCGAAGTCCCTCAGGCAGTGAAAGGGTTGTGTACGTTTTTTCTGCATTTACATTTCTTCACGACACAGGATCGAATACAACATCGACTAAAAACAGAAATTTCGAAACTCCGTTTGTCTTCAATGAACTGGGAATGAATCCTTCAGGGCAGCAACTTTTTCACCCTCCGTATTAGGATCTGGAAAGAAGTGACCTGTGCCTGAGCTCGTGTGATCAAGTGTGTGGGAATATTTCAGGAACCATCTGTTCTTATGGACGTGACTCTGCGTGTTTGGGGATCGAGGGTTTCTTGTGGTTTGTGACAGTTTGTCAGTAATTCAGAATTTCCCATTTGTTATTGCAGCTCCAATTATTTCAGTAATAATTCCCTTTGATAATCTCACTGGGTCCTCAGTCAGACTAGGAAATTTGCGTCCACTCTGATGAATAATCTACTTGTTTTCCTTCCTCACAGTTAACGCACTGACAATCTATGTCCTGCGTGAGAAAGAATGTGGATTGTCTCCATGTGTGAGACGTTACCTGGTGGCCATGGCAGCGGCAGATCTACTGGTCATTACCTTCGAACTAATACTGAGAAAGATTCCCGTTGTTTATGCAGAGTTGTTTTATTTTTACACGTCCATCCCCGTGTGTAATGTCCACGCCGTCCTGATTTATGCATCCATTGACTGTTCTGTCTGGTTCACCGTCACTTTCACCTTTGATCGGTTTGTGGCCATTTGTTGCCAGAAACTGAAAAGTAAATATTGCAGTGAGAAAACGGCGGCTGTGGTTCTGGGAGCAGTGACTATACGGAGCTGTTTAAAGAACATTTTCTGGTATTTTATGCTCACAACTCGGTATCTTCTGGTAAGCCGCGATTGGTTTTGTTATATAAAAGATGGTGCTCGTTCCTCCCATGTCTGGCTCACGGTCCAGTCCATCCACTACACTGTAACGCCGGCTCTCCCATTTCTCCTGATTCTGCTGCTCAATGGTGTCACCACCACACACATTTTAGTGACCAGCAGAGCCCGCAGGAAACTCCGAGCTGCGGGCGCTCAGTCGGACACAGAAATGAAAAATCGAATTAAATCCATCATTTTACTGTTTTTGATCTCGGCCAATTTCGTCCTGCTATGGTCAATATTTATGCTGTATTCTATGTGGGTCCGGATTCGGGACATTGTGAATACCCCTGTACATCTCCATTCTTATCTGCGGGAATTGGGCTTCATGCTGCAGCTCCTCAGTTGCTGCACAAACACCGCGATTTATGCCGTGACACAGAATAAGTTCAGACAGCTCACGAAGAATGCGCTGAAATATCCATTTACCTAAATTCATCAATCAATCAAATTCAGTCGATAATCAGTCCATTCAGGATTTCCTCATATCAGTTCAGAGTTTCAGAGATGAAGCAGTCTGTCTCAATGTTAACAGACTGACGGTAGCTCTGGTCTGTCCAACATTACCCCACAGTGGGGCTACAGGGACACATTAGAATGTTTTTCCCAACTTATGGGCAAATGAGCAAAGGCAACATACCACTGAGTGTACTCCATCACTTCAATTTGTAAACAGAAAAACTGTTCATTAAAAAGCGCCAAGCAGCAGAGTGAATGGTATTGTTGCTTGCTTTTGCTTTGAAGAAGCTGGGCTGGGGAGAGACAGACTCAGCCCCAAGTCCTCGTCCACAGGAAGGGGAGGGAATGGGCCTGAACTCAGCAGTCGGGTTTAAGTCACTCTGTCCTTGCTTTCAACTCTGCATACCCCCACTCTGACCTGGCCTTCTGCACAATTAATCTCTCTGACATTTTCCCTCTCCACCCATATCTCCCTCCCATGCTCACACTGTTCCTCTGTTTCTCTCACTCCGTCTTCCATTTACAGTCTATTTCACTGTCCAACCATTCCCCACTCTCCTGCGCTTTCTGTGTTCTGCACTCATTACCTCCCAAACTCCCTCTCTCCAATTCTCTCTTCGTCGAATCCTCTGTTTACCTTCCATTGATGGGGGAACAGAAGAGGGGTGTGGATATTCAGGCCTATGCTGGGGGAGCAAAGATGAATGTGGCGTGTCAGGCTGTTGCTCACGGAAGAGACTGTGTGGATCCCATTGTTGATGATCATTGATCTGAGTGGGAGTGTGATCAAAGACCAGTTCGAGAGAATGACCGAGGGAGGGGTACATGACGAATGCTGTGGGGGAGTGTGCGGGTGAGTGAGCGTAATGGTGAGGGAGAATCCAGGCGGATGAGCGTGACGGTGTGGACTGTGCAGTATAGTAGGTGTGACGGTGCTGGAGTGTACGATGAGTGAACATGACGATAGGAGACTGTGCGGGGTGATTGAGTGGCACTGTGGGGTAGTATGCGGAAGACTGAGTGGGATGGTGGTGAAGTATTCAGGGGGAGTGAACATGATAGTGTGGGCGTTTGTAGTGAAGAGAGCGTGATGCAGTATGAGTGTGTGGGGAGGGAGAGTCATGGCGGGGGAGTGTGCCGGGGAGTGAGTTTGACGATGATGGTACATAATGGTGGGGAATTGTGCGGAGGAGTGAGGGCTATGGTGTTGGCGTAGGAAGGGTAGAGTGTGTCACAGTGGAATAGAGTGTATGGGAAGTAAACGATATGTTGATGGAGTGTGTGAGTGAGTGAGTGTGATGGTGAGGGGTGTGCATCAAGGTCGGCGTTATGGTAATGAAGTGTACGAGGATTGAGCATAATGTTGGGGAACTGCGCGGGATGAGTGAGCATGGTAATGTGGGCATGTGGGGGAAGAGAGAGCGTAACGTTGAGGGGAGAGTGTGGGGGAGGCAGTACGTTGGTCGGTGAGTGTGGGGGGGTGAGCATGAGGGTGACAAGCTTGTGGGGGAGTCAGCTTGACTGTGGGGAAGTGTGCAGGAGTGTGAACATGATGGTTTGTGCGTGTGCGGGGAAGAGAGGGTGACAGTGAAGAAGAGTGTAGAGGGAGTGAGTGTGATGGTGGGGGAATGTGCAGTGAAGTGACTATGATGGTGCAGTAGTATACATGGGAGTGAGTGCGACTGTGATGGAGTTTCTGGGGAATGAGTGTGATGGAAGCAAATTTGCTGGGGAGATGGTGTGTGTCTAATTGGGGAGTGAGCATGACCGTGGGGAAGTATCTGGGACACTGATTGTGACAGTGGGAGTGCGTGCTTAGTGGATTGTGTGTGACAGTGGGGGATCATGCAGAGGAGTAGGTGTGATGGTAGGGGTGTGTGCAGGGAGGTGAAAGTGACTGGTTAGTGTCTGACGAGGAATGAGCATGATAGCGTCAATGTACACGGAGACGTGAGCGTGATGGTGGCTTGTGTGTGGTGGAATGAATGCAACACTGGGGAGTATGAAAATAACAGTGAGAGAGCGTGCGGGGGGGGGGGTGAGCATGACATTATGGTGTATGTGGGGGGATAGAGAGGGACTGTGGGGGAGTGTATGGGGGGGTGAGTGGGAAAGCTGGAGATCAAATGCGGGAGTGAGCTGGATGGTGGTGGACCGTGCGGGTGAATGAGTATGTGGGGAAGTGGACATGATGGTGGGGAGTGTATAGGCAAGAATGTATGAGGGTGGGTGAGTGTGTGCAGGAGTCAGTGGGATGGTCCGTGAGTGTGTAGTGGTGTGAGTGTAATGGTGGCGGAGTCTGCCGGGAGTGAGAGCAAAGGAAGTTGTGTGTGGGGGAGGGAGTGTGATTGTAGGAGAGTACGTAGGGGAGTTTCTACAATGGTGCAAAGGTGGATAGGGGAGTGACTGTGACGGTGGGTGAGTATGGATTTAACAGAGTGTGACACTGGGGCAGTGTGTGGGAGAGTGAACTTCATTGTGTGGGAGTGTGTGTGATAGTGAGCGTGAGGGTTGGAGAGTGTCCGGTTGACTGAGTGTGACGGTGCATGAGTGTGGGGGCAAATGAAAGTGACACTGGGTGAGATTGCAGGGGAGTGAGTGTGAAGGTGGGGGATTTTGTGCGAGAATGAGCATGTTGATGTGGGTGTTTGTCTGGCCGTGAGCATGATGATAGGGGCGTGTGCGTGGGGGTGCGATGGTCGGGGCGCGTGGGCAAGTGAGCGCTACGGTGGGTTGTGAGAGTGTGAGGGTGGGGGAGAGTGTGGGGAAATGATCATGACGGTGGGCCAGTGTGCACGGTAGTACACATGACAGTGTGGAGAGTGCGGGGGAGTGAGTTTGATAGTGGGTGAGTGCATGTTGTAGTGAGTGTGACGTGGAGGATATTGTGGGGAAGTTAGCTTTATGTTGGGGCGAGTGAAGCAGATGCTCGGGGAGCGTGCAGCGGAGTGATGGTGATGGTGGCGGACTGTGTCGGGGAGTGAGCATTGTGTTGGGCAGAGTGCGGTGAAATGAGAGTGATGGTGGACGAATGTGTAAATATATGAGCATAACTGTGAAGGCGTGTGCAGGGAAGGGAGCATGACGGTGGGGGAGTGTACAGGGGAGTGAACGTGATCGTTGGGGTGTGTGCCAGAAAGAGAGCATGATGGCGGGAGACCACTTGCATGAGTAAGAGAAAAGATTGGGGAGCACGCAGGGAAGTGATCTTGACACTGAGGGATTGTGCAGGTGAGTGACTGCGACGCTGTGTGCATGCACAGGAGAGTGAGTGTTATGGTGGAGCAGTGTGCAGGAGAATGAGTAAGAATGTAGGAGAACGTGTAAGGGGATGAGTTTGGTGCTAAGCAAGTGTGCGGGATATCGAGCGTGAGGGTGGGAAAGTGTGGGGAAGAGTGAGCTTGACAGTGGGGGGTTATGCACCAGAGAGAGCGGCAAATTGGTCGATGAAGCGTGAGATTGAGCGTGACGTTAGGAGATCATGTGGGGTGCCGGTGAGGGAGCACAGTAGTGAGCGTAATATTGGGGGATTGAGTGATGAAATGAGTGTGATGGTGGAGGAGCATGAGGGCGGTTGTGAATGTGACAGTGCAATGAAGCGAACGCGAATGTAAGCGTGACTGTGACGGAATGAGTGTGAGGGGGTCAAGGTGACAGTGATGAAATGAGTCTGAGAGGTTCAGAGTGACGTTCACTGACTGAGAGAGACGAGGTCAGGGTGACAGTGATGGAGTGAGTGTGAGCTGGTCAGGAAGACGGTGACAGAGTGACTGTGAGGGGGCAAGGTTGACGGTCAAGTGGACAGTGACGGAGTGAGTGCAAGGGGTCAGGGTGACGGTGATGGAGTGTGTGTGAGGCGGTCAGGGTGACTGAGATGGAGGGAGTGTGTGGGTTCACAATTAGGGTAACGGAATGTGTGTGAGGAGGTCAGCGTTACAGTGATGGAGTGAGTGTGAGGTGGTCAGGAAGAAATTGACAGTGTGAGGGGGTCACGGTTACTGTGATGGAGTGAGTGTATGGAGATCAGGGTAGCAGTGACGGAGTGAGTGTGTGGTGTTCACGGTGATGATTACGGAGTGTGTGTGAGGTGGTCTGGGTGACAATGAGGGATTGGGTTTCAAGGGGTCAGGGTGACAGTGACGGAATGAGTGTGAATGGGGTCTGAGTGATGGTGATGGAGTGAGTGTGAGTGGGTCAGGGTTCTTATAACTGAGTGCGTTTGATGGCTTCATGGTGACAGTGACGGAGCGAGTGTGAGGTAGCCAGGGTAACAGCGTGAGTCTGAGGTGGTCAGGATGACTTTGAGGGTTTGAGTGGAAGGGGGCCAGGATGGCGGGGCGGACTGGGTGTGATTGAGTTTGTGTGACAGCGTGAATGTGTGGGGTCAGTGTGATGGTGATGAAGAGAGTGTGAGGTGGTCAAGGTTACAGTGATGGAGTGAGTGTGAAGTAGTCGGGGTGACAGTGAGGGATGGAGTGTGAAGGGGTCAGGATGAGGGGAATGGAGTGAGTGTTAGGGGTCAGGGTGACGGAGGGAGTCTGATGGGGACAGGGTGAGTGTAACAGACTGAGTGTATAGAGAACAGGATGAAAGTGATGGAATGCGTGTGAGGAGGTCAGGTTGGCAGTTCCCGAATGTGTGTGCATCTGATGGGGTCAGGGTGATGGAGACAAGGGTGAGAGTCAGCGAGTGAGGGTGAAAGTGACTGAGTAAGTGTGATCAGTTTAGAGGATGTGTGACAGAATGAGAGAGGCGTTCAGGGTAATGGTAACGGAGTGAGACTGAGGGGTTCAGGGTGATAGTGACGGAGTGAGACTGAGGGCGTCAGTGTCATGGTGATGGAGTGAGTGTGATGGCGTCAGGGCAATGGTGATGGAGTGAGTGTGAGTTTGTCAGAGTGATGGTGATGGAGAGAGATTGAGGGTGCCAACGTTACTGTAATGGACTGAGACTGAAGGGTTCAAGGTGACCATGATGGACTGAGTGTGAGGGATCGGGGTGAAGGTTACAGAGTGAGTGTAAGGGCTCAGGGTGACAGTGGTGGTGTGAGAACGAGGGGGTCAGTATGGCAGCAATAGTGTGAGTGTGAGTGTCTCAGGTTACAGTGATGAAGTAACTGATGGAGGAGAAAATTGTGATGGAACGGACTCAGTGTGATTGGGTCAGGGTGACAGTGACAGAGAGGGTGTCAGTGTGTGCGTGGACCAGTGAAAGACTGAATGTAAGGCGGTAAGTATGACGGGGGTGGAGTGATAGTATGTGGGTAAAGGCAACGGAGTGAGTGTGAGGGGGTCAGGGTTGCAATGATGATGTGAATTTGATCAGATCAGGTTGAGGGCCATAAAATGAGAGTGAGGCGGGTAAGGGTGATAGTAACAGAGTGTGTATGAGGGGGTCAGGGTGATGGTGACAGAGTAAGTGTGAGAGGGTCAGACTGACAACAGAAGAGAAAGTGGGAGGCGGTCAGAATGACAGAGTGAGTGTGAGGGGCTCAGGGTTACAGAGAGAATGTGATGGGTGATGGAGACCGTTATGGAGTGAGTGTGAGAATATCAGGGTGACAAAGTGAATATCAGGGTTTCAGGGTGATGGTGAAAGAGTGAATGTTGGTGAGTCAGGGAGACAAAGGTGGAGTGAGTGTGAGGGAGTCAGTGTGTCGGTGATACAGTAATTGTGAGGAGTCAGTCTGACGGTGATGGAATGTGTGTGTGGAGATTAGGTGACGGAGAAGGAGTTATTATTACAAGGTGAGTGTGGGGTTGGGTGTCAGGGTGACAATGACCAAGTGCCTGTGATTGAGTCTGAGTGACAGTGACAGGGTGAGCTTGACGTGACCAGGGTGACATTGACAGAGTGAGTGTGAGGGGTCAGGGTGATAGTTTCGGAGTGAGTGTGAGGGTGTTAGGATGACGATGAACGTGAGGTGGCCCGGTTGACAGCGATGGAATGAGTGTAAGGGGGTCGGGGTGACTTTGGTGGAGTAAGTGTGAGGTGGTCGGAGTTACAGAGATGGAGTGAGAGTGTGTGAGTAGCCAGGGTGACATCGACAGAGTTAGTCTGAGGGCCAGGGTGGTAGTTCCAGAGTGAGTGTGATGGGGCACGGGGATGGCGAGGGAGGATATCTGATTAGGTCAGGTTGATAGAGATGGAGTGAGTGTGAGGGATTCAGGGTTACAGTGATGGAGAGAATGTGAGGGTGCTAGTCTTACTGTGATAGAGTGAGACTGAGGGGTTCAGGGTGACAGTGACGAAGTGAGACTGAGGATGTCAGGGTGGCAGTGATGGAGTGAGTGTGAGGATGTCAGTGTGACAGTGACAGTTAGCGTGTAGAGATCAGGTTGCTGGTCACAGAATGAGCGTGAGATGGTCAGGGTGACAAAGCGGACTGAGTCTAATGGAGTTAGTGTGACGTTGACAACGTGAGTGTCAGGGAATTGAGGGTGACAGTGACTGAGTGAGTCTGGAGGTATAGTGTGATGGAAATGCAGTTAGTGCGAGAGGTCAGGGTGACAGTGAGGGAATGAGTGTGATGGGGACGCAGTGACAGTGACTGAGTGTTTATGAGGGCGTCAGGTTGCCTATGACTGCGTGAGTTTGAGGATTTCAGAGTGACAGTGACATTGTGAGTGTGAGAGGGTCTGAGTGACAGTGACGGGGTGTTTATGAGGATGGTCAGTGTGATGGAGTGAGTGTGAGGGTTGCGGGTGACAGTGACAGAGGAAGTGTGAGGGGATTAGGGTGGTCCTGGGGGAGCGAGTGTGAGGGAGTCAGCGTGACACTGACGTATTGGTTTTGAGGGTTCAGGGTGATAGGGAGGGTGCATGTGTGTGACAGAGTCAGAGTGACGGCGTGAGAGTGAGCTATTCAGATTGACGGTGATGGAGTGAGGGGTGTGATGGGCTCAAGATGACTGTGATTGCGGGAGTCTGATGGGGTCACGGTGACGGGGACATAGTGAGAATCAGCAAGTGAGCGTGCCAGTAACAGAGTAAGTCTGAGCAGGTTAGATGACGGTGACCAAGTGAGAGATGGTCGTTCAGGGTGACAGTAACTCACTGAGTGTAAGGGGGTCAGGATGTCGGTGATGGAGTGAGTGTGCGGGGATGTGCGTTAGAAGGTCAGGGTGATAACAGCGAAGTGAATGTAAGGGGTTTCAGGGTGACAGAGTGAGTGTGAATTCATGAGGGTGACGGAGAGAATGTGAGAGGGTCCGGGTGATAATGACAGAGTGAGTGTGAGTGGATCAGGGTGATAGAATGAATGTGAGGGGTCCAGGGTGATGGTGTCAGAGTGTGTGAGAGAGGGTCAGGATGACAGTGGCATAGTGAGTGTGAGGGGATCAGAGTTTACAGAACATAGTTGATGTGAGGCTGGGCAGCGGAACAGTAACAGAGAGAGTGCGAGGGTTTCAGGGTGACTGTGACAGAATGAGTGTGAGATGTTCAGGTTGACAGTGACTGACTATTTGCGAGGGTGTAAGAGGATCGCTGAAGGAGTGACTGTGATGGAGTCAGGGTGACGGTGATTGATTGAGTGAGAGGGGGTCAGGGTGGCAGGGAGGACTGAGTGTGATTGGGTCTGGGTTACAAAGTGAATGTAATGAGGTCAGGGTGACAGTGACGGAGTGAGTGTGCGGGGGTCATGGTGACAGAGATGGAGAAGTGTGAGGTGGCCCAGGGACAGAGTAAGTTTGAGATGGTCAGGATGACATTGAGGGTTTTAGTGTGACGGGGTCAGGGTGGAGGGGTGCAATGTGTGTAATTGGGTTTGGGTGGTAGTGATGGTTTGAGTGTGGGGGGTCAGGATGAAGGAATAATTGCGAGGAGGTCAGGGTGACAATGAAGAAGTGTGTGTGAGTGGGTCAGGGTGACAGCGAGTGAGCGAATGTGAGGGGCTTATGTTGCTTCTGTCCGAGTGAGTGTGAGGTATCAGGGTAATGGTGATGGAATGAGTGTGGGGGATCAGGGAAACGGTGACAGGGTGAATGTCAGGAGTATACGCTGATTGTGACTCAGTGACTGTGAGGGGGCAGAGTGCCTATGACTGTGACTACAGGGTTACTTTGATGGACTGAATGTGATGGGTTCAGCGTGACAGAGACAGTGAATGTGAGGGTGATAGGGTGACGGTGAGGGAGTGAGTGTGATGGGATCAGTGTGACGGTACCAAGGTGAGTTTCGGAGTGAGCGTAACAGTGACAGAGCGAGGGTAGGGGGAATAGCTTGAAGGTGATGGAGTAAGTGCGAGTGGGTCAGTGTGAGAGTACCTGAGTTTGCGTGATGGATGACAGTGATTAAGAGAGTGTGAAGGGGTCAAGATGCCTGTGACTGAGTTGAAGGGCGGCAGGGTGACAGCGACAGAGTGAGTGTGAGTGTGTTATAGGTTAAGGTAATGTAGTGAATGTGAGAAGGTAAGGATGACAGTGACGGATGAGTGTGAGGAGGTCAGGGTGAGGTGGATGGAGTGAGTGTGAGAGTGTCAAGTGACCCTGAGGGAGTGTGTGTGAGATGATCAGATTGACAGTGACGGAGTGAGTGTAAGGGGATCAGAGTGATAGAGTGAGTGTGGGTGGCGAAGGATGAAGGAGTGATTGCGAGGAGGTCAGGGTCACAGCGAGGGAGTGTGTGTGGGGGATCAGGGTGACAGTAAGTGAGTGAATATGAGGGGGGAGGTTTATTGTGTCCGAG
Organism: Chiloscyllium plagiosum; assembly: GCF_037043375.1. Taxonomy (NCBI): domain Eukaryota; kingdom Metazoa; phylum Chordata; class Chondrichthyes; order Orectolobiformes; family Hemiscylliidae; genus Chiloscyllium; species Chiloscyllium plagiosum. The sequence goes on from NW_028270186.1 coordinate 44,236,777, forward strand.
TGAGTGCGAGGTAACAGGGTGATGGCGATGGAATGAGTGTGAGGGGATCAGGGAAACGGTGACACGGTGAATGTGACGTCTACGCGATGATTGTCACTCAGTGAGTGTGAGGTGTCTGGGTGTCTATGATTGTGACGACAGGTTTACTTTGACGGACTGAGTGTTATTGGGCTCAGCATGACAGAGACAGAGTGAGTGTGAGGGCGGTTAGTTTGACGGTGAGGGAGTGGGCCTGATGGGATCAGAGTGACGGTACCAATGTGAGTTTTGGAGTGAGGGTGACAGTGACAGAGCGAGGGTGGGGGAATAGCATAATGTTGATGGTGTTAGTGCGAGTGGGTCAGGGTGGCAGTACCTGAGTGTGTATGAGTAGGAGAGGATGACAGTGATTGAGTGAGTGTGAAGGAGTCAAGGTGCCTGTGACTGAGTTTGAGAGCGTCAGGGTGACAGTGAAGGAGTGATTCTGACTGGTTCAGGGTAATACTGACGGAGTGAGTGTGAGGGTGTCATAGGTTATGGTGATGGAGTGAATGTGAAGAGGTAAGGATGACAGTGACAGATGGGCGTGAGGATGTCAGGGTGAGGGGGATGGAGTGAGTGGGAAAGTATTATGGTTACCCTGGCGGAGTATGTGAGAGATGGTCACGGTGACAGTGATGAAGTGAGTGTGAGGGAATCAGGGTGATGGTGATGGAGTTGATTGTGAGAGGCTCAGGTTACAGTGATGTTGTGTTTTTAAGGAGAAAAGCGCAATGGAACCTACTCAGTGTGATTGGGTCAGGGTGACAGTGAGAGAGTGCGTGTTACGGTATACATGGGCCTGTGACATTCTGAGTATAAGGCGGTAATTGTGATGGCAGTTGAGTGATTATTAATGGGTCAGTGCAACGGAGTGATTATAGGTAGCAGTGATGGAGTGAATGTAATCAGATCTGGGTGAGGGCGATGGCCTGAGTGTGAGGGTGTCAGGCTGATGGTAACGGTGACAGATTGCGTGTCAGAGTGCGATAGTGATGGACTGAGAATAAGGGGGTCTGAGTGTCTGCGATGTAGGGAGTCTGAGCCTGTCAGGTGACATTGAAGGTCTGAGTGTGATTCATTGAGTGTGTGGGTCATTGTGATGGTGGCAGAGTGAATGTGAGGGTCCCAAGGTTACGGTGATGGAGTGAGTGTGAGGGAAACACAGATTACAGTGATGGAGTGAATGAACAGAGGTAAGGGTGACAATGACGGGTGAGTGTGGGGAGATCATGTTGAGAGGTTTTGAGTAAGTGTGAGGGAATCCGGATGACCCTGATGGAGTGAGTGTGCGGGTGTCAGGCTGCTGGTGAAGGAGAGAGTATGAAGGGGTCAGAGTGACGATGGCAGGTTGAGTGTCATGGTGTGAGTGTGACAGTAAAGGAGTGAATGTAAGGGGGTAAGTGTATCGGTGATGAAATGTGTGCGAGGAGTCAGGTGACCGTCCGTTTGTGAGTGTGAGGTTGTCAGGATGACAGAGTGAGTGTGAGGGAGTCAGGATGACGGTTACTAAGTGAGTGCGAGAGAGTCAGGGAAGAAAGTTAATGCTGGTGTCAGGGCGATTGTGACAGAGTGTATGTTGGAAGGTCAGGGTGACAATGCCAGAGTGAGTGTGAGGGGATCGGGGTGCCAGAATGAGTGTGAGGAGGGCAGGTGACGGTAATGGAGTGAGTGTGAGGTGTACAGCATGACAGGTATGGAAGGAGTGTGAGGGTTTCAGAAAGATAATGAATGAGTGATTTTGTGGGGTTCAGATTGATAGTGATGGAATAAGTGTGTGAGGGTCAGGTGATAGTGACAGAGTGAATGTGCAGGGGGTAAAGTTGTCGCTGTCGGAGTGAGTGCGAGGGGGTCAGGTTCATTGTGACAGAGTTAGTCTGACGTGGTCAGGATGATTTTGAGGGTTTGAGTGCGAAGGGGCGAAAGGTGTGTGTAATTGGGGTTGGATGACAGTGAATGTGATGGGGTCAGGGTGACGGTGACAATGTGAGTGAAGCGGTCAGGTTGACAGACCTGGAATGAGTGTGAGATGGTCAGGGGACAGAGTGAGGTTGAGGTGGGCAGGATGGCATTGAAGGTTTGAGTGTGAGGGGTCAGGGTAGCGGGGTGACTGAGTGTGATTGGGTGATGGAGAGAGTGTGAAGGATCAGGATGACAGAGTGATTGCGAGGGGATCAGCGTGACAGTGACGGAGTGAATGTGAGGGGACACGGTGACGGTGACTGAGTGAGTGTGACGGTGCCAGGATGCCTATGACTGTGACTAGTCAGGTTATTGTGACGGACTGAGTGTGATGGGGGTCAGCGTGACAGAGTTTGAGTGAGTGTGAGTGTATCAGGGTGTGGGTCAGGCGGTGATTCAGATGGGGTTCAGTGTGACGGTGACAAGGTGAGTGTCAGGGAGTTGTGGGTGAGAGTGATGGATTGAGTGTAGGGTAGGTAGTGTGGTTGTGATGGAGTTACTGCTTGGGGGTCAGGTTGACAATGAGTGAATGAGTGTGAGGGTGCCAGGTTGATTGTGACTGAGTGAGTGCAAGGGGATCTGGGAAACGTTGACGGAGTGAGTGTGGGGGGTACATTGTGATAGTGACTGAGTGAGTGTGAGTGGGTCAGGGTGCTTATGACTGTGACTAGTCAGGGTTACTCTGACAGACTGAGTGTGATAGGCTCAGTGTGATCGAGGCGGAGTGAGTGTGAAGGTATCAGGATGACGATGAGAGAGTGGGTTTGATGGAGCCAATGTGACGGTGACAACGGGACAGTCCGGGATTGAGGGTGACAGTGATGGACTGAGTATGTGGGGGTAGTGTGATGGTGATGGAGTTAGTGCGAGGGGGTCAGTGTGATAGTGAAGAAGTTAGTGTAAGGGGATCACTGTGATAGTGATGGAGTTAGTGTGAGGGTGTCAGGGCGACAGTGATGGAGTGAGTGTATCGAAATCAGGGTGACAGTGATAGTGTGAGGGTTTCAGGGTGATGGCGATGGAATAAGTGTTGAGGGGGTCAGGGTGATGGTGATGGAGTGAGTGTGGGGGTGCAGGATGATCATGACCAAGTGAATGTGGGGAGGTCAGGGTGACAGTGATGGAAAGAGTGTGAGTGGGTCGGGGTGTCAATGATATGGTGTGTGTCTGCGGTCATTGTGATATTGGGAGACTCAGTGTTAGTTGTCAAGAGTGACAGTGACGGAGTAACTGAGAGAGTTTAATAATGACGATGAAGAAGTGAGTGTGATGTAGTCAGGTTTACTGTGACACAGTGAGTGTTAGGGGTTCAGCGTGACAGTGAGGGTTTGAGGTTGAATGGTCAGGGGAACAGGGTGGGAGAGTGCGTGACCCAGTCAGGGTGACGGTGTGAGATTGAGGGGTTCATTGTGATGGCGACAGTGTGAGTATGAGGGTGTCATGGTGACAATGAGGGTTTGAGTGTAAGGACGTAATGGTCACGGGAATGGAGTGGAATTGAGCGTCAGGGTGATGGTGAGGGAGGGATTCTGATGATGTCAGGGTGACAATGACAGAGTTGAAGTCAGGGACCTAGAGTGACAGTCACAGGATGAGTGTGAGGAGGTCAGACTGACGGTGACAGAGTGTGAGGGGATCAGATTGAAAGTGACGTAGTGACCGTGACCGGAGCATGTTGTCAATGAACGAGTGAGTGTGAGAGAGTTGGTGTGACGATGGCAGAGTGAGTGTGAGGGGGTTAGGGTGACGGTGAGAGAGTAAGTGTGAGGGGGTCAGTATAACGGTGATAGAGTGTGTGTGTGAGTGGGACAGAGTGACGGTGACTGTGTGAGTATTTGTGCGTCAGTGTGACAATGATGCAGTGAGTGTGACGGAGTCATGGTTATGGTGACTGAGGGATTGTGACCCTGTCAGTAAAACTGTGACTGAGTGAATATGAGCGGATTAGCGTGACTGTGAGTGTGTGGCTGTGATGGAGTCAAAGTGCTGGTGACGGAGTAAGTGTGAGGGGGTTCGGCTTACACTGACAGATCGAGTGTGAGAATGTCAGGGAGACAGTGGTGGAATGAGTGTGACGGCATCAGTATTACGGTGACGGGGTGATGGTGAATTAGTGAGCGTGTGGGGGTCTTGATGGTGGTGGCAAACTGCATTGAGTGCTCAGGCTGATAGTTACGGAATGAGTGTGATGGGTTTAGGTTGACGATGAAACTGTAAGTGTGGGAGGGTTAGGGTGACGGAGACTACGCCAGCGTGAGGGGGAGACAGCGACAGAAACTGGGTAAGTGTGAGGGGTTCAGGGTGACGGTGACAGAGTGAGTTTCATGTTGTCAGGTTAACAGTGACGGAATGAGTGATGGGGTCAGGGTAATTGTGCTGGAGTAAGGGTGAGGGTGAGTACGTCAGGGTGACGGTGATCGAGAGAGTCTGAGTGTGAGGATTTCAGCGTAATGCTGACGGAGTGAGATTGAGAGTGCCAGGGTTTTGATGTTGGAGTGTGCGTGAGGGTGTCATAGGTTACGGTGATGGAGTGAATAGGAGGACTCAAGGGAGACAGTGACGGATGGGTGTGAGGAGGTCAGAGTGATGGAGATGGTGTGAGTGCGATGAGGTCAGGGTGACGGTGAATGTGAGACCGTCAGTGTGATAATGACCAAGTCAGTGTGAGGACGTCATGGTGACGGAACTGAGTGACCATGAAGGAGCGATTTTGAGGTGGTCAGGTTGACAGAGATAAGTGAGCGTGAGGAGGTCAGGAGGAAGGTGGTGGAGTGAGTGTGAGGGTGTCAGGGTGATGCTGATTGAGAGAGTCTGAGCTGGTCATGGTTACAGGGACAAAGTGAGTTTGAGGGTTTATGAGTGATGGTGACCCAGTGAGTGTGAGTGGGCCAGGGTGATGAGATGGAGTAAGTGTGATGGGGAAAGAGTGACGGGGACAAAAACTGTGTGCGTACCTCCGCGTGACAGGGACAGAGAGACTGTGAGTGCCTCAGCGTGACGGGGATGGATGAGTGTATGTTTCCATCAGGTTGACATTCATACATTGGGTGTGAGTGTTTCAGGGTGATGGTGACTGCGTGAGTGTGACCCTGTCAGGGAAACAATGGCGGAGTGATTGTGAGGGAGACCGTGTGATGGTGATTGGGTGAGTGTGACGGTGCCAGGGTGACAGTGACTGAGTGAGTGTGTCGGTGCCAGGGTGACAATGATGGTGATTGCGAGGGTGCCAGGCTGACAGAGACGGAGTGAGTGTAAGAGGGTCAGAGCAATAATAACGGAATGAGTGTGAGGGCATCAAGGTGACAGTGATGTAGTGAGTGTGAAAAGTTCAGGGAATAGTGCCGGAGTGAGTGTGAGGGTGTCAGGGTGACGGTGACGAAGTGTGTGTGACGGTATCGGAATAATGTTAATGAGATGATGGTGATGCACTGAGTGTGAAGTGGTCAGGGTGACAGTGAAGGAGTGAGTGTGAGGTGGTTGGGGTGGGAGTGAGCGTGACGGGCTCAGGTTAATGGTGACCAAATGAATTAGAGGTGTTCCGGGTGATGGTGGCAGAGTGTGTGCGAATGGGTCAGGGATATGGTGATGGTGTGGGTCTGATGGGTTCAGGGTGACCCTGATGGAGTGAGTGCAATGGGACCAATGCGACAGTGTGAGAGGTGGTGGCGATGGTGATGGAGTGAGTGTGAGGTGGGCAGCGTAATGGAGCCGGATTGATTGTGTCGGCGTCAGGGTGACAAAGATGGAGTGAGTGTGAGGGGGTGAAGGTGACAGGGACAAAGACAGTGTGAGGCCTCAGGGTAACGGGGACAGGCAGATTGTGAGGGGCACAGGGTAAGCGTGACAGAGTTACCGTGAGCGCCTCAGCATTGCAAGGACAGAATGTGCGTTTGTGCGCCAGGTAAACAGTGACAGAATGACTGCGACGGGGTCAGGGTGACCGGAACAGAGAGAGTGTGAGGGGCTCAGAGTGACGGTGCGTACCTCAGCATATCAGGGTCGGAGTGTATGTATGTTTGTCAGGTTGTAACTGATGCAGTGACTGCGAGGGTTTCAGGGTGATGGTGACTTAGTGATTGTGACCCTTTCCGAGAAACAGTGACGGCGTGAGCGTGAGGGGGTCATCGAAACAATGACGGAGTGAGTGTGACTGGGTCAGGGAAAGGGTGACTGACTGACCGTGAGGGGTTCAGGGAGACAATTAGGAGTGAGTATGAGAGGTTCAGGGAAACGGTGACTGAATGAATGTGAGGGGATCCAGGTGTCAGTGACTGAGTGAATGTGAGCGTGTCAGGGTGACTGACAGAGTGAATGTTGGGGTGTCAGCGTGACAGTGATGGAGTGAGTGTGAGGGAGTCAGGCTGGTGGTTACGGAGTGAGTGTGAGAAGGTCAGGGTGATGATGATGGAGTCAATGTCAGGCTGTGAGTGTGACAATGATGTCATGAATGTGAATGGCTCAGGGTGACGGTGACAGAGTGACTGTGAGGAGGTCATGGAGGGAGTGAGTTTGCCTGGGTCAAGTTGACGGTGTCAGGGTTATTGTGATGGAGTCAGTGTGAGCGGGTCAGGGTTATGGTGTGAGAGTGAGTGTGTAGGAGACAGTGCGACAGTGACGGATGAGTGCGAGGCATCAAGGAGATGGTGACAGAATAGGTGTGAGGGGTGATCGGTATGGTGATGGGGGAGTGTGACTGTGACAGGGCGACTGTGATTGCAGAGAGTGTGTCAGGGTCAGGGTGCAGCAGAGAGTGGCGGGAGTTGGGCGGAAGTGAAGTCGGAGCGCAGAGGCTGTTTGGGAAGTTGAGTGACTGTTACTTAAGTAGGTATGTTATAAGTCCCAGGTCCTACGGTGGCATAGTGGTTAGCACTGCTGCGTCACAGCGCCAGAGACTCGGGTTCAGGTTCCGCCTTGGGTGACTGTCCATGTGGAATTTGCACATTCTCCCCGTGTCTGCGTGGGATTCCTTGACTGCGAAGATGATGCTGTGTGCATGATGTTGGAGGTCAAGAACTGGGCGTATCTGGCTCGTATAACCGTGGAAAGTGTGTACACGTTCAGCTTCTGACAGAGCATATTGCAGCACTGATAAAGAACTCGATGACCTCATGCTAATCCAAGAGAACGAGATCTTTCTGGACAGTACCTTCAGCGAGGTCATTATACCGAGCATACCAGAAGGGAGAAGACGGTGAGGGAGGCAGAGAGGCGACAAGTGCTAGAGACCCTAGTGGAAGTATCTGTTAGGAACAATTTGAATCTTTTGGAAACAGGAGAGACCGATGACACTGCCAGTCCGCGAGGCGGTCAGGTCTGCCAATCAAAAGTTGGCGTTGAGGCAGACCCGAGGAGTCAGACATCATATAGAGCCGTGGTAATAGGGGAATCCATAGTGAGAGAAACTGAACCGGGTTTCTGTGGCAACAGGCGGGATTTGAGGATGGTGTGTTTCCTTCCTGGTACCAGGATTAAGGATATCGCAAACACAGTGCTCAAGGGCGAATGTGAAGATCCAGAGGTGGTGGTACATGTAGGCACAAATTATGTCGGGAAGAGGAGGAGGGACATTCTACCGCGGGAATTCGGAGAACTCGGAAGAAAGCTGAAACGCAGCACGTCTAGTGTGGTTATCTCTGGTTAGTTTCCAGTTCCTCGGGCTGCAGAGGACAGGAACAGGGAGATAATTGACTTGAATGTGTGGCTGGGGAACTGGTGCAGGAAGCAAGGATTTAAATTCTTGGATCACTGGGGTATATTTTGCGGTAAGGATAAATTATACAAGAGGGACGGCTTGCAGCTTAATCGATGGGAGACGAGCATTCTGGCAGGCAGGTTTGTCACTGCAATACAGTTGTGTTTAAACTAAATAGCGGGGGCGGGGGACAAACTGAAAGTTTAAGAAGGAAATTGAAGGGAAAGTTAGAACAAGAGAAGTCAAGAAAGACAACGGAATCAATGGAGCAGAAAACTCACAAAGGGATCATGCCATAAGGTCAAGTGAAATAGGGATTGATAGGAAGGGTGAGGGCAGTGACAAATTAAAAAAATATTATATATGAATGCACAAAACATTAGAAATAAGATGGACGAGCTTGTGGCTCATTTGGAAATTGGCAGTTACGATGTTTTGTGGATAACGGAGATGTGGTTTAAGTGGACAGGGCCTGGGAAATGAATATTCAATGCGATATTCTATTGTAAGGACAGACTGACGGGCAAAGGGGATGGGGTGGCCCTGTTGGTCAGGAATGGTATTCAGTCCCTTGTGAAGGAGGACCTAGAAGCAGAGGATATGGAGTCAGTATGGATAGAGCTGAGAAATTTAAGGGTAGAAAGACCCTCGTGGGAGTTATCTACAGGCCCCCAAACGGTAGTCTGATGTAGAGTGTAAGTTGAATAAGGAGCTGAAATTGGCCTGTCGCAAAGATATTACTGCAGTTGTTATGGTGGATTTCAACATGCAGGTAGACTGGGAGAATCAGGATAGTACTGGACCCCAAGAAAGGGAGTTTGTGGAGTGCCTCTGAGCTGGATTCTTAGAACAGCTGGTGCTGCAGCCTAACAGGGAGAAGGCAATTCTGGATCTGGTGTTGTGCAACGACCCGGATTGGATCAGGGACGTCGAAGTGAAGGAGCCATTAGGAGGTAGTGACCATAATATAAGAAGCTTTAATCTGAAAGTTGAAAGGGAGAGAGTATAATCGGAAGTGAACTGAAGAATATTTCAATTGAATGAAGGTAACTATGGAGCTATGAGGGAGGAGCTGGCCAAAGTTCAATGGTGCAATACACTAACAGGGATGGATGGCAGTGGAGCCAGATATTTCCGAGTATAATGCAGAAGATGCAGGATCGGTTCATTCCAAAAATAAAGAACGATCCTAAGAGGAGGCAGGGGTGGCCGTGGCTGAAGAGGGAAGTTAAGAAACATATAAAGTCAGAATAGAAAAAAGTATAACAAAGCAAAGATGAGTGGGACAACGGACAACTGGGAAACCTTTAAAGAACAGCAGAGGATACCTAAGAAGGAAATACGCAGATAAAACATGAGGTACGAAGTTAAACTGGTCAAAAATAGAAAGGAGGCCGGTAAAGCTTTTTTCGGTATGTGAATGGAAAAAAAAAATGGTTAGGACTAAAATTGGGCCCTTGAAGACAGAAACGGGTGAACATATTACAGAGCACAAGGAAATGGCAGAAGAGTTGCATTGGTACTTCAGATCTGTGTTCACTGTGGAAGACACAAGCAATCTCCCAGAGGTAATAGTGGCTGAGGGACCTGAACTGAAGGGAATTTATATTTGCCAGGAAATGGTGTTAGGTCGGAAGGCTGGTAACTCCCTGGAACGTGATGGTCTACATCCCAAGGTACTGAAGGAGGTGGCTCTCGAAATCGCGGATGCATTGGTGATCCTTTTTGCAATGTTCTATAGATTCAGGATCAGCTCCTGCAGATTGGGGAGTAGCTAATTTTGTCCCACTTTTCAAGAAAGGAGAGAGAGAGAGAAAGCAGGGAATTATAGACCAGTTAGTCTGACCTCAGTGGTGGGCAAGACGCTGGAGCCAATTATAAAGGATGAAATTATGACACATCTGGATAGCAATAACAGGATACGTCAGAGTCAGCCTGGATTTATGAAGGGGTAATCATGCCTGAATAATCTTCTGGAATGTTTTGAGAATGCAACTCTGAAGATGGACAAGGGAGATCCAGTGGATGTCGTGTACGTGGACTTTCTGAAAGACTTTGATAAAGTCCAACATAGAAGGATAGTGAGCACAATTAGGGTGCATGGTAGTGGGGGCAAAATACTGACTTGGATTGAAAATTGGTTGGTTGACAGGAAACAAAGATTCGTGATAAACGGCTCCCTTTCAGAATAGCAGGCGGTGACCAGTGTGGTACTGCAGGGATCAGTGGTGGGACAGCTGCTTTTTACAATAGACATTAATAGCATAGACAATGGTAGTAAAAGTAATATTCGCAAATTTGCTGATGATACAAAGCTAGGAGGCAGGGTGAAATGTGAAGAGGATGTTAGGAGATTACAGGGTGACCTGGACAGATAGGTGAGTGGACAGATGCATGTCAGATGCAGTTTAATGTGGATAAATGTGTGCATATCCACTTTGGTGACAAGAACAGAAGACAGATCACTACCTAAATGGAGTCAAGTTCGGTAAAGGGGCAGTAAAACGAGATCTAGATGTTTTTGTACATCAGTCAATGAAAGCAAGCATGCAGGTACAGCAGGCAATGAAGAAAGCTAATAGCATGCTGGCCTTCATAACAAGAGGAATTGAGTATAGAAGCAAAGAGGTCCTTCTGCAGCTGTACAGGGCCCTGGTGAGACGGCACCTGGAATATTGTGTGCAGTTCTGGTCTCCAAATTTGAGGAAAGACATTCTGGCTATTGAGGGAATGCAGCGGAGGTTCACGAGGCCAATTCCCAGAATGGCGGGACTGTCTTACGTTGAAAAATTGGAGCGACTGGGCTTGTATATCCTTGAGTTTAGAAGGCTGAGAGGAGATCTGATTGAGACGTGTAAGATTATTAAAGGATTGGACACTCTGAAGGTGGGAAGCATGTTTCTGCTGATGGTTGAATCCCAAACCAGAGGACACAGTTTGAAAATAAGGAGTAGTCCATTTAGAACAGAGTTGAGGAGAAACTTCTTCTCCCAGAGAGTGGTGGGTGTGTGAATTGTTATGCCCGATAGGGCTGTGGAGGTCAAGTCTCTGGAAACTTTCAAGAAAGAGTTGCATATAGCTCTTAAGGATAGTCAAAGACCTTCAAGGGTTATGGGGATAAGGCAGGAACAGGATACTGATTGAGGATGACCAGCCATGATCATAATGAATGGTGGTGCTGGCGTGAAGGGAAGAATGGCTTACTCCTGCAGCTATTGTCTATTGTCGATTGTGACAATGACGGATTGAATGTGTGAGTGCCAGGGTTATGGTGATTGAGCGAGTGGGACGGTGTGATAGATTACGCTGATGGAGTGAATATGAGGACATAAGATGATAATGACGGATGAATACCAGAAGGTCTGAGTGAGGGATACAGGGTGACAGTGACTGAGTGAATGTGAAGATTCCAGGGTCACAGTGACAGAGTGAGTGAGCTGGGTACCGGGTGATACTGACGGAGTTAGTGTGATTGGGTCTCCGTCATCCTGAAACATTGTGAGGGCCTCGGAGTAACGGGGGCAGAGAGATTGTGAGGGGCATAGGTTGACAGTGATGGAGTGAGTGTGACTGGATCAGTATTTCGGTGATGGCGTGACGGTGATTTAGTGAGTGTGAGGGGGTCCGGGTGATGGTGACTAAGTGCATTGAGTGGTCTGGCTGATGGTAATGGAGTCAGTGTGAGGCGGTCGGGGTGACGATGATCGAGTAAATGTCTGTGTGTGTGCGTGTGTGTGTGTGACAGTGACATAGTGAGTGTGAGGGGGTCAGGGTGACGCTGATGCAGTGACTGTGAGGGGGTCAGGCTGACACTGACAGAGTGTGTGTGCAGGGTTCAGGGTCATGGTGCTGGAGTGAGTGTGATGGTGTCAGGGTGACAGTGATCGAAAGAGTCTGAAGGGTGACGGTGATTGAGTAAGAATGAGAGTGTCCGGGTAACAGACATGGAGTGACTGTGAGGGGCTCAGGTTGATCGGGGCAGATAAAGTGCGAGGGGCTGGGGCTGACCGTGCCACGGTGAGTGTGCGTGCCTGAGTGTGACGGGGACGAATGCACCTGTGTGTGTCAGGTTCACATTGATGCAGTGGAAATGAGTGATTCAGGGTGACGGAGTGATTGTGACCCTGTCAGGGAAATAATGACGTAGTGAGTGCGAGAGGGCCAGGGTGACAGTGACTGAGTGAGTGTGAAGGTTTCCGGGTGTCAGTGACTGAGTGAATGTGAGGATGTCAGGGTGAAAGTGACAGAATAGTGTGGGGTGTCTAGATGACAATGATATAGTGAGTGTAAGAAGGTCAGGGTGGGAGTGAATGTGATTGGGTCAGTTAGACGGTGACCAAGTGATTTTGAGGGGTTCTGGGTGACGGTGACAGAGTGTGCCCGATGGGGTCAGGGTGAGTTGAAACGTAAAATTTAGGTTTTCAGCCATCTCCTCTGGTTCCACACTTGGTTGGCCCCATTGATCATTAAGGAACCATATTCCATCCGTATTTAATCTTCTGTTGTTAATATACTTGTGTTTTCCTCAGTTTGAACATAAGAGCTTTCTGTGGTCCCTTTTGGGCCTTCCTGATTTCCCACTTAAATGTATTTCTCCACCTGTAAAGTTCTTCAATGGATTTCCTTAATCCAGCTGGCTGTACGTGATACGTGCTCAATTTCTCTTGATCAGAACCTCAATATTTCCAGTCAGCCAGGTTTTCTTACTTTCATCAGCATTATCCTTCACACTAACAGGAATATGCTGGCCCTGAACTCTCGTTTTATCTCTCTTTTGAAAGCTTCCCATCTGCCTGACGTCCCTTTACCTGCAAAAAGCCTCCACAATCAATTGTTAAATGCTCTTGACTCATACCTTCTGGATTCAGGCAAGGCCAATTTTGATAAATAACTTGTGAACCTGCCATGTTCCTTTCCATCACTATTTTCAAACTAATACGATTGTGGTGACTTTGCCAAAGTGTTTCCCCACGAACACCTCAGTCGCATTTCCTACCTTGTTTCTCAAGAGGAAGTCAGGTTTTCGTCCTTCTTGCAGTCCGACCATTGAAATTTTGACTGGGAGGGTTTGCTTGAACATGCTTAACAAATCCTTCCCATCCAAGCTGTGAACTCTCTGGCAGGCCTAGTCTCAGTTTGGAAAGTTAAAATGCCCGCCCATTACAACGCTATAATTCTTATAAATATCTGAGGTATCCCGACATATTTGCTGCTCAATTTCCCACTGACTGTTGAGGGCATGTAGTGCAGTTATATCAAAGTGATGACCAATTATAATTTCTCATTTCCACAATTACGGCATCACCGGGCGATCCCCAAGAATATCCTAAGTGCTGCAGTGATGTATCACTGATCAAAAACTCCACTCACCCTCCTCTCCCACTCCTGTTCTCTCCATCCTGTAGAATCTGTATCCTTGAATATTGATTTGCCAGTCCTGTACCTCTCTCAGCTGTGTTTCTGTCAGACCTATGGTGTCCTAGTCCCATGTCAATGCACCAAGTTCATTTGCCTTACCTGTTATGTTGAAATAAAGTAGTTTCATTGATCCATTTTCCTTTATTGGCTGCTGTGTTCTTGCCGGCATTGTCTATTTAAATGGCTCTCTTGAAATTCTGTCCCAGCCTCAACCTTAATACTGCAGCCTGAGACCATCCCCCTCACTGTGGACAACATCCTCACCTTTCATGTCATCTGCAAACCGAGTAATGATACTTTCTGCTTTCACATCCAAGGTATTAATGTACATACAAACAGCAATGGTTCCTGCACAGATCCCTGTGGTACACCCACTGGTGAAAGAATTTCAAACACAAAACCAACCCTCCAACAACTGTGGATTCAATATGCTCACTTGCCTTGGATCCCATTGGTCTGTTGGACCAACCTTCCATGTGGGACATTGTCAAAGGCAATAGTGAACTCCTAGGAACCCACATCATCTGCACTGCCCTCATCAATATTTTGAATCGTGATTTCAAAGAAAACTCAGCTGAATTCATCAGACAGGATCTTCCTTTACCACAGCCGTGCTGACTATCCCTAATTGTCCCTCAGAAGCACTGCTGCCTCACAGAGCCAGAGACCCTGGTTCAATTCCCACGTCAGGCGACTGACTGTGTGGAGTTTGCACGTTCTCCTCGTGTCTGCGTGGGTTTCCTCCGGGTGCTCCGGTTTCCTCCCACAGTCCAAAGATGTGCGGGTCAGGTGAATTGGACATACTAAATTGACCGTAATGTTAGGTAAGGGGTAAATGTAGGGATATGGGTGGGTTGCGCTTCGGCGGCGCGATGTGGACTTGTTGGGCCGAAGGGCCTGCTTCCACACTGTAAGTAATCTAATCTAATCTAAACTCTTTCCAGTAAGTCCCCCCTCTTTCTGTTGTCAGACTATCTGCTGTGTAATTACCTGGCCTAACCTTGCTACCCTTCTTGAACAAAGGAACCACACTAGCTATCCTCCAGTCATTCGGCATTTCACCTGCGTTCGGCAAAATATTAAATATATCCACCAGGGCCCCAGTAATCTCCTCCCTTACCTCCCATATCAGCCTGGGATACATTTCATTGAGCACTGGGGATTTCTCGACCTTTATGCCTGTGAAAACATTTAATACCTCCTTATTGATCTTAACATGTTCTCGAACCTCACCATCCCAATTGATAGTCCCGACTACAATGCCTTTATCCTGTGTGAATGTAGATGGGAAGTATTCATTGAAGACTTCACCTACTTCCTCTGGCTCCATGCACAGTTTGGTTTCCAACATGCCTCATTCTTTAGCTGGGAATCCTCTAACTATAACTATGTCATAAAATATCTTGTAGCTTTTCCTTAATAGTGTCTGCCAAGGATATTTAATGACCATTGCTTGCACCTCATTTCTAAGGTCCCCTTAGAAATTGCTTGCCCCTCATTTCTGAGGGTATTGGATTTGAACCAGAGGGGCACCAGTATACCTTGGTGGTGTTGGTTGGGGGCGGTGGGGATGGAGATGGAGGTGGAGGCAGGGGGTTGGCTGAACGGCACGCATAAGGCCTGACCGGTAAGGGGCATGAGCTCAGAGCATGGATTGGCTCTGGGGACTGCAATATTCCAACCAGAACAGAAATATGGCTGAGAGAAATATGGCTCAGTTCCCTCCTCAGGCGACTGACTGTGTGGAGTTTGCACGTTCTCCCCGTGTCTGCGTGGGTTTCCTCCCACAGTCCAAAGATGTGCAGGTCAGGTGAATTGGCCATGCTAAATTGCCTGTAGTGTTCAGTAAGGGGTAAATGCAGGGGTATGGGTGGGTTGTGCTTCGGCGGGTCAGTGTGGACATGTTGGGCCGAAGGGCCTGTTTCCACACTGTAATGTAATGTAATCTAATCTAATCTAATGTAATCTAATCTAATGTAATCTAATGTAATCTAATCTAATCTAATGTAATCTAATCTAATCTAATCTAATCTAATCTAATCTAATCTGATGTAATCTAATCTAATGTAAAAAAAAAGATATAGGACATAGATGCACTGCTGGGCAATGAACAGCTACAGCCTACGCTGCAATCCCACCATCTGCTGAGAGTCCTGCTTTCACCTCTGCTATACTGGTCCTCACTGAGACAGCACAGGGTGTCCCAGACATCAACCCGGCCTATGCTGTATTAGTGATCTCTGTAATGTCTTCCATTCCTGATTATCCTTCCTCTGTTTGGAATCTCCTCTCGTCCCCACAATGCTCTCTGCCTCTGTCAGGTTCTCTAACCCCAACACCCTAATCCCTAAACTTCTCCAGTAGATACTAAATTCCATCATCCCTGTTAACCCCGACAGTCCTGTCTATCCCTGTTATATCCTCCCACCAATACCACCCTCCATGTCAATGCGTTTTTCTTTAACCTCTCCATCCGTACCAATCTGGGTAAGCTACTCCAGCTCCTCCAACCTTCCTTATCTGTAAAAAAATATTCAGTCCATTGAGCTGTCCCGATCTGTGTAATCCCCTCCAGACCTGAAATACCTCCCTTTCTTTGTAATTATGTCAGGCTCTTACCTGAGAATCTCACTATCTGTGAAATCTCCCAAGGACCCCCTGACCTTAGGAACCTTCTCCATCTGTTAATATCCTCCATGGCTGTGGATACATCAAGTTCTATCATGGAATTTCGTCTCTACAATCCTAATGATGACAATAATCGCTTCCTCTCTCAATCAGACTCAATCTCTGTATACGCAAGTAGTCCCTACTCCCCTTGCTGTGCATGTAATTTCCTTCAGTCACTGCAAACCTTTATACCTTTAATGTTCTCCCCTTATCACTACACTATATATTTCTGTTACCTTCATGAGATTTCGTAATTGTCACTGTGACTCTCACCATGTTCCATCCCCACATCCTTCCGTTTCCCTGAAAAGTCCTTCTTATTCTTAAAACCCTCCCTCTGTTTCACCTGTTCCAGTCTCCATAACTTTCTCTATCTCTGGAGAAAGTATATAGATAAAGCTGCTCCAATAATCTCAAATTCTCCTGATCTTTCTAATTCCAGTTCGTTGTGAAACTCTCCACATCTCTGTAACATACTATCCTCCAGGGTTGACAGCCCTCCCTATCTTTCTATACTCCTCCAATCCCTAGAACCGTTTCAGTCTTTGTAACTTTGTTCTGCACCTTGAAACGTCCTGGTTGCTGAACCCACTTCAGGCACTGCACTTTCTCTATTTCTGTTACTTTCCCCTACTCTGAGAAATCCCACTGTCCATATGATCCCCTGCAGTCTCTGCAGTGCTCCCTATCTCTCACCACAACCCTCCCTGGCACGCTCACTTGCTGATTCTCACTATGTCCCCGTCACCGTGACCCCAACAGGAACAAGATTTTATTTCCCTCTCTACAGCATGCGCACACCAATCACATCTCCTCTCAGCATCCTCCATTCCAATCTTTCCTCAGAATTTCACTTCCACTGTCACAGGGTAACGAATCCCCTCTGTACCCTCTCCAGTCCAATTCAGTCCTTCCATCTGATGGGGTGACCAGAACTGCACACAGTCCCCAAGCTGTGACTAAGCTCATTATTTATACTGTTCATGCATGAGCTTCCTGCTCTGAAAATCTGCACTTTGGCCGACAGAGAAAATGACGCCATTTGCTACATTAACGAGATTATTGATGTTTCCAGCTACTTTCATTTATCCACCCACACAGACTATGCTCTCATTTATTGTACATTCCTCTCTATTGTTGATGACCTCAAATGCCTTGCTTTGCACTTCTCTGGGTTGTTTGCTCCATTCACCTGGACCCATAGTTTCTGTTTTTAAACAGTCTGCCATTGGATCTCTCGTCAAATCCAAATAAGTCACATGCAGTTCCAAGTTACTGCCTTAGACCGATACAGTCAGATTAACTACACATGGTCTTCCTTGCACAAATCCAGACCGACTGTCCTGGAGTCCCTGAGACTTCCTCAGTGACCATTTATCCACTGTCTCAGAATTCCAGCCTCGACCTATTCAGTCAGTCCACATTAAACAAAGTTGAGGTATTAGCTATTCTCCAGGCCTCCAGCACCATTCCTGCATCCAGTGAGGATTGAATAATGTAGGTAGCTATAAGGCAGGGAATTATCCCCGGCTCCTTTTAACAGTCTGGGATATTGTGTTACCCCTTTTTTAAGGATTTGAAAGTCCTTTGTAATTCTCTGCTCCAAGTTTATTGCTCCCAATGTTTCACACTGCATCACCACTTTGATTCAGAGAGGCAGAGGCCTCAATCATCTTATGATTTGGTCAAGTCTCATTTTAGTCAGGTTTTATGGAGGGTTTCCCTCCACAAGGTGAAGTGCATTTTCTCATCATACCATCCCCAATCTGCCTCATTAACTACCGTCCTTGCACACGCGGTTATCTTCTCAACTGACACTAACACGATGATTTTCCCCTTCATCATAACAATTGCCCTCTGCCTGGATATCCCAGAATGCCCCGGCCTCCCTGTTCCAATTGTCATTAGTAAAAAGTCATTACACTCTTAGATTGTCAAACGGAAACTGCCCGAGACATGGGAAGGGGGAAAATCTGGGGCTTCACTTTGAGACCAAGCCGCTGAGGTTCTGGTGAATGGCATGGTACACGAGAGGGACATTATTTTCCACCAGGACTGGCAGGGGAAGCCATGATACTATACCCTGCCAGCTTGGTTGGAGGTTGACCCCTGTATCAGTGAGGTGCCAGCCTTCTTGGTGAATGTCCAGCAGTGTTGGAAGGAGGTCAGTGACCTTCTCCACTCCACCATGGTAAGTACCACCATCTGCACTTTGTGAGCTCGCCCTCACTGTCTGTCTGTTACTGCACCCACCTCCCACAAAGGCTCATGTTCGCCCACTCTCACTGAATGCAGCACCTTCTCTCGGTCTGTGCCAGCTGTTACAAACAACTCCACCTCCCTTAATACCGCTTGGTAATTGTCACATTTCGGAAGGAACCACCCCACACGAGAGCATAAAGAGCCAAGAGGGATAGGGGCTCCCAACATTCTGCTCCTCACCCCCTCACAGTGGTAGGATCCTGACCCTAACAACCAAAAGAGGCTGACTGACTGTGTCCAAACTCCCAGACTGGGATCTGAGACTCTCCTTCACTCAGTGTGCTGGGCACCGTGACTGACTGTGGACAATGATATCAAGCTTCCTGGGTTTGTGTCTGTGCTGAACACCAAGGCAACACAGAAGACGGGTGAGCTTGGTAGCTCTGGCTGAGAGGAAACATTGCTGAGGGCAGGGTAAGACAAGGAAATAATTCTGTGAGCATTCAGGTCAGTCAAGGTGAGTGTGTACAAACACGGAGTGAACAGCCCAGAGAGCCAGGCCATGAGCTGGATGGGTGTCCCTGCGCACTGTGTCCTTGCAGCAGCATTGAGTGTGTACAAACATGGAGTGAGCAGCTCAGAGGGACAGTCCATGAGCTGGGTGTGTTTCCCTGAGCAAAGTGTCCTTGCAGCATCATTGCAATGAGAGTTGCCAGTGCACCCTGAGCTGCAGCATTGAAGTATTGGTAGTGATCGGAGATGTGCTGGGAATGCATGGTGAAGCTGGCATGTGCCAGATGTCAGCATCGGTGTGTGTGGAGTACATGCAGCTTCCCCCGAGACGTTGGTGTCCAGGAGAGAAGTCTGCAGGAGCGAGCGGCGAGATGGATTCACCAGGTATCAGGTCTGAATTTCATGTCAAATTCTCTATGTTGAGTTTCCCCACAGTGGGGAAGGATATGAAGCTGCAAGTTGATGAGGGCAGGGATGCACAATAATGTGACTGTTGACCATCAGTAATCACTCAGTCAGCATCTCGCCACTCCCGCAGCTCAAATCTTGTCTTAAAGAACAGTCCAGTACAGGAACAGGCCCTTCAGCCCAGCAAGCCCGCACTGACACATGATGCCTTTCTAAAGTTAAAACAAACGTTTTTGCTCCGACACCCTCTACGTCATTGTGTTCCTTACTTAACTCATATTTGTGCCAAGATCCCTCTTAAACCGTGCTATATTGACTCCTTCCCCTCTATCAGTGCACTCCAGGCACTTTCACATTCTGTCCAAAAGCAAAAAAAAGCTTACCTATCACATCTCCTGAACTTTTTCCCTTTTATCTAAAACCTAGATAATTGGTATTTATACTCGGGGGGTGGGGGGGGGGGGAGCCTCTAACTGTCCTTCTATCGATGCCTCTGATAATTTTGTAAATATCTATCAGGTAGCCCCATAGCCAATGATGCACAGGTGCAAACAATCCACGTGTGTTCAATTTCTCCTTCTGGCTAATACCCTCCAAACTAGACAACATTCTGCTAAAACTTTTCCATACCTTCTCCAACACTTCAACATCGTGTGGCAACCAATATACACAATATTCTAAATGTACCTCGAAATAGGTTTCTCTACAGCTGCAATATGACCTGCTAATTTTCATACTGTATGCTCCGATGCCTGTCTGCAAGTTTGCCATCAGTCTACTTGATCACCATATCCACCGTGTTGCCAATTTTATGGAACTGTTGAGCTGTACACCAAAATCCCTTCGGATGTTGATGCAATCAGTAGTTTTTTTCCATCCACTTTATACTTCCCTCCTGCATTAGACCTTCGAAAATGCATCACGTCACAATTGTCCAGATAAAGTTACATCTGTGTTTTCTCTGTCCAAGTCTGCAGCTGACCTATATACCGCTGTATTCTCTGGCATTCATCCTCACAATCTGCAACTCCGCCAATCTATTTACAGATCTCCAGTCACAAAAACACTGTTCCACCACTACTGTCTTCTATGCCCAAGCATTTCTCTATCCATCTTACTAACTGACCGCTGATCCCCTTTCACTTCACCTTCTGGATGCGCCTGCCATAAGGAACCATATCAAAGGCCGGGCTAAGGTCAAAACGGCCAACAGCCGGCCCCATGCTCTCATCAATCAATTTTGTCACTCCCTCAAAATAATCAATAAGGTTTGTGAGACATGATCCTCCCCATGCAACTGTGTTGCCTGTTGCTAGTAAGTCCATACTAGAGTACTATTGGAGCTGCACTCATTCAGACAAGTGATTATTCCATCATATTCCTGACTTGAACCGTGGAGTGTAGATTAGATTACTTACAGTGTGGAAACAGGCCCTTCGGCCAAACCAGTCCACGTCAACCCTCCGGAGAGTAACCCACCCATACTCATTTCCCTATGACGAAAACGGAAGCAAAGCGGTGAGTATTTATACTCGCCCTTCGAAGCCGTCGGTCATTTCCAGTGCGAGCAGCAGCGAAGGTAAGACCGTTTGGTTTTAAAAGTACTTACCGGTAGCGGGCAGCGGTGTTTTTTTTTCTCTTTCACTCTCTCTTCACAGAAAGAGCGGGAGCACCAGGGGGAAGTGACGACGACCAGAGGGGCAGCCGGGAAGGAAAGCGGTGAGTATTTATACTCACCCTTCGAAGCCGTCGGTCATTTCCAGTGCGAGCAGCAGCGAAGGTAAGACCATTTGGTTTTAAAAGTACTTACCGGTAGCGGGCAGCGGTGTTTTTTTTTCTCTTTCACTCTCTCTTCACAGAAAGAGCGGGAGCACCAGGGGGAAGTGACGACGACCAGAGGGGCAGCCGAGACCCGGAAGCAGTTAGTGTAAGCTTACCTGGGTAGGTTTATTCCCCCTTTAAAAGCGCGAAGGAGAGGAATAGGGAAAGAGAACACTTAAATGCGTGGCTACACGGATGGTGCAGGAGGGAGGGATTCCGGTTTTTGGATAACTGGGGTTCTTTCTGGGGACGGTGGGACCTCTATAAACAGGATGCTCTACACCTGAACCTGAGGGGCACCAGTATCCTTGGGGGGAGGTTTGCTAGTGCTCTTGGGGGGGGTTTAAACTAACTCTGCAGGGGCATGGGAACCCAGATTGTAGCTTCAGGGTGCAGGGCCTGGAGTGTAGGGAGGTTAGGAACATGGCATCAATTTCAAAGGAGGGTGCCTGTAAACAGGAAAGTGGCTTGAAGTGTGTATACTTCAATGCAAGAAGTATACGAAATAAGGTAGGTGAACTTGCAGCGTGGGTTGGTACCTGGGACTTCGATGTTGTGGCTATTACGGAGACATGGCTAGAACAGGGACAGGATTGGCTGTTGCAGGTTCCAGCATTTAAATGTTTTAGTAGGGTCAGAGGTGGGGGTAAAAGAGGGGGAGGTGTGGCATTGCTTGTCAAAGATAGTATTACAGTGGTGGAAAGGACGATGGATGAGGACTTGCCATCTGAGGTAGTTTGGACTGAGGTTAGGAATAGGAAAGGTGAGGTCACCCTGTTAGGAGTCTTTTACAGGCCTCCGAATAGTCCTAGAATCATTGAAGAAAGGATAGGGAAGGTGATTCAGGAGATGAGTGACAGTAATACGGTGGTTATTATGGGGGACTTTAACTTTCCTGATATTGATTGGGAAAGCTATAGCTCAAGTTCGTTAGATGGGTCAGTGTTTGTTCAATGTGTGCAGGAGAGTTTCCTGACACAATATGTAGACAGGCCAACAAGAGGTGAGGCCATACTGGATTTGGTTCTGTGTAACGAACCAGGCGAGGTGTTAGAATTAGAGGTAGGTGAGCACTTTGGGGAAAGTGACCATAATTCTGTGATTTTTACTCTCGTGATGGAGAGGGATAAGTGTGTACTACAGGGCAAGAGTTATAGCTGGGGTCAGGGAAATTACGATGCGGTGAGGCATGACTTAGGATGTGTGGCTTGGAAAAGTAGACTCCAAGGCAAGAGTGTAAATGATATGTGGAGCTTGTTCAAGGAGCAACTATTGAGTGTCCTTGATAATTATGTACCTGTCAGGCAGGGAGGAAAGGGTCGTGCGAGGGAGCCGTGGTTTAATAAGGAATTGGAATCCCTTGTTAAATGGAAGAGGGCGGCCTATCTCAAGATGAGACGTGAAGGTTCAATTGGGGCGATTGAGAGTTATAGGGTAGCCAGGAAGGACCTGAAGAGAGAGCTAAGAGCAGCAAGGAGGGGACATGAAAGGTCCTTAGTCGGTAGGATTAGGGAAAACCCTAAGGCTTTCTATAGGTATGTTAGGAATAAAAGAATGACCAGGGTAGGAATAGGTCCAGTCAAGGATAGTAGTGGGAAGTTGCGTGTGGAGGCGGAAGAGATTGGGGTGACACTGAATGAATACTTTTTTCAGTATTTACTCAGGAACAGGGCATTGTCGTCGATGTGAATACTGAGTCACAAATAAGTAGAATGGATGGCTTTGAGGTATGTAGAGAAGAGGTGTTGGAAATCCTGGAAAAGGTGAAAATTGATAAGTCCCCTGGGCCTGATGGCATTTATCCTAGGATTCTCTGGGAAGCAAGGGAGGAGATTGCAGAGCCATTGGCCTTGATTTGTATGTCCTCTTTGTCTACAGGAGTAGTGCCAGAAGACTGGAGGATAGCAAATGTGGTTCCCTTGTTCAAAAAGGGGAGTAGGGATAACCCTAGTAACTATAGGCCGGTGAGTCTCACTTCTGTTGTGGGCAAAGTCTTAGAGAGAATTGTAAGGGATAGGATTTATGCACATCTGGATAGGAATAATGTGATCAAGGATAGTCAGCATGGTTTTGTGAAGGGCAGGTCGTGCCTCACAAACCTTATTGAATTCTTTGAAAAGGTGACGAAGGAGGTTGATGAGGGGAAAGCGGTAGATGTGGTATATATGGATTTTAGTAAGGCGTTTGATAAGGTTCCCCATGGTAGGCTACTGCAGAAAATACGGAGATATGGCATTGAGGGTGAGTTGGAGGTTTGGATTAGGAATTGGCTGGATGGAAGAAGACAGAGGGTAGTAGTTGATGGCAAAGTTTCTTCATGGAGTGCCGTCACTAGCGGTGTTCCACAAAGATCTGTTTTGGGACCATTGCTGTTTGTCATTTTTATAAATGACCTGGAAGAGGGGTTAGAAGGTTGGGTGAGCAAGTTTGCGGATGATACGAAAGTCGGAGGAGTTGTTGACAGTGAGGAAGGATGTGGCAGGTTACAGCAGGATATAGAGAAGCTGCAGAGCTGGGCAGAAAGGTGGCAAATGGAATTCAATGTAGCTAAGTGTGAGGTGATTCACTTTGGGAAGAATAACAAAAAGATGGGGTACTGGGCTAATGGTCGGATACTTGGCAGTGTGGATGAGCAGAGGGATCTTGGCGTCCATGTACACAGATCTCTGAAAGTTGCCACCCAGGTAAATAGTGCGGTGAGGAAGGCATATGGCGTACTGGCTTTTATTGGTAGAGGAATTGAGTTCCGGAGTCCTGAGGTCATGATCCAGTTGTTTCAGACTCTGGTGCGGCCGCAGCTGGAATACTGTGTGCAGTTTTGGTCGACATACTATAGGAAGGATGTGGAGGCACTGGAACGGGTGCAGAGGAGGTTTACGAGGATGTTGCCTGGTATGGAAGGAAGATCGTATGAGGAAAGACTGAGACACTTGGGGCTGTTTTCATTAGAGAAAAGAAGGTTTTGGGGTGACTTGATTGAGGTGTACAAGATGATTAGGGGGTTAGATAGGGTTGACAGTGTGAACCTTTTCCCGCGTATGGAGTCGGGTATTACAAGGGGGCATAGCTTTAAATTAAGGGGGGGGTAGATATAGGACTGAAGTTAGGGGTAGGTTCTTCACTCAGCGAGTCGTAAGTTCATGGAATGCCCTGCCAGTAGCAGTGGTGGACTCTCCCTCTTTATGGGCATTTAAGCGGGCATTGGATAGGTATATGGAGGATAGTGGGTTAGTATAGGTTAGGTGGGCTTGGATCGGCGCAACATCGAGGGCCAAAGGGCCTGTACTGCGCTGTATTCTTCTATGTTCTATGTTCTATGTTCTAAAACACTTCGCAATTTAATGTGGCCAATTCACCTGGACTGCACATCTTTGGACGGTCGGAGGAAACCCATGCAACACGGGGGAATGTGCACACTCCACACAGTTAGTTACCCAAGGCCAGAATCGAACCCAGGATTTTGGCGCTGCGAGACAGCAGTGCTAATCACCTAATCTGGCTCCCGTAGACTGGGAGGAATGTTGGAACGAGACGGTTACTGTACAGTGGGAGGTACGTCAGGCCGTGATAGTAACTGTACATTGGGAGGTATGCCGGGCCGTTGGTTACTGTAAAGTGGGAGGAATGTTGGGCTTTGATGATTAATGTACCGTTGAAGGTATGTCGGGCCGTGATGGTTAATGTACAGTGGGAGGTATGTCGGACCGTGATGGTTACTGTACAGTGGGAGGTATGTCCGGCCGTGATAGTTACTGTTCAGTGGGAGGTATGTTGGGCTGTGATGGTTACTGTACAGTGGGAGGTATGTCGGGCCGTGACGGTTACTGTACCGTGCTAGGTATGTCGGACCCTGATGGTTACTGTACAATGGGAGGTTTGTCGGGTTGTGATGGTTACTGTAAAGTGGGAGGTATGTCGGGGTGGGATGATTACTGTTCTGTGGGAGGTATGTCGATCCAGGAAGTTGAAGACTGTCTGAGTTGTACAGAATATGATGCCGCTGCCGCCGCCGATGGGCCATTGTACCTCATGGATGCATCGTCGTTGGTTGCTTAACCTGTTTAAAGTCTGTACCATTCAGTCCATATCATTGTGTGGAGTGTCTGCAAAATGTGAACATAGCCCTTGCTCCCTATAAGGACTGTACAGTTACCATTCTTACTGATATATGAAATGGAGAGTTGTATCTGCAGCAGGCAGAAAGGTTACGATGTGGTCAATTACAGGTTTCCCTATTATTGATTCCCGCAAAACCTGTTGCAGAGCAGTCACAAGATCCAGCAGCAATGCTGAGCACTATGATTAGAATAGATTCCCTAAAGTGTGGGAACAGAATCTTTGGCCCAACCAGTTCACACTAACCCTCCAAAGAGCAACCCAACACGATGACCAATTCACCTGAGCTGCATATATTTGGACTGTGGAATGAAACCCACGCAGACACGGGGAGAATGCGTAAAGTCCACACAGGCAGTTGCCTAAGGCTGGAATCAAACCTGGATCCCTAATGCTGTGAGGCAGCAGTGCTAACCACTGAGCCACCATACTGCCCTATACTGACTATATCCCAAGGAGCTGCCCTCTTCTGCCTGGCTGTGTCCTTTCAGTGGGACAGAACCGACCAGAGAGGATGGTGATGTTGCCTGGGACATAGTCCTGTTCACTGAATCCTGCTTTACAGACAATATTCATTGTTGCTTGATTAGTCTGTGGGAAATATGCAACAGGTCACTTTTTCATTTTGTATAGTGACGAGGTAATATCACTTTATTTCTTACGTATTTTGAAATAAACCAAACATCAATATTTTTTCAGTTGAAAACAATTGAAGTGAACAATAATTGAAATACCAGAGCGCACAGCTAACTATTACACAATTCAGTGACTGTAGTAAACCGCCGATTCATGTTCAGATCAGTGAACACACCATCTTGCAGACAGCAAAGCTGTTGGAAATGACTTTGAGGAAAAGCCTGAATTCAGACACAGTGTTATTGGGCCTCACCACGACCTCCAAAACACTGGCCATCTCCAAGATCTGTCCACAGAGCTTCCAAATTGGAGCTGGGCAGTTACTCACACAATCCCTCACAATAGACTGTTTACAGACATACCTGAACAATGGGGAGATGTGTTTGGGTAGACTGGTCAATGGACTAGCACATGGCACAGTTCAACATTTGTAACAATGCCCTGTAAACAGCCATGTCTTGCAAGTATATCGCTTCTTGTGTGCCACCTAAACTCTAATTCTGCACCTTGGACCCGATCCTGAATGAAGGTGTTATAAAGGTGATGGGGTCCTCCAGCACATGGCATCTTACATAAAATCTCTCATGAACCATATCCAGTGTATGTTAGCCCCACAATGTCAGTATCCAAACAGAATTGTGCAGCTCCATTGATGGCCAGTATGTTCCCAGCCCAACGTCCTTGTGTGTGACTTTAGCTGACAATTTCTGTTTACATGTTTGCAGCATTGTTCTAACCATTAACAGCAAAGTCTCTTTACTGAAGGTCTGACATCCTTTCATAATACCAACATTTAGATTATCCAATCTGCACAAAATACACCCATTTATCCAGTTCACTTTTATAACAACAATATGATGAAAACAGTACCCAACTCATAGTAAGTAGCATTGAAATGATGAATCTCATTCCCACATCCAAGACCAAATTATTATTAAGTGGAAGAACTTTGAAAATATGCAATTAGTTTCCTTTGTATTAATGTTGTGAACTAATAGTCGACTCTCCTGCATATCAGATGCTGCCTGAACGGCTGTGCTTTTTGAGAGCCACATTTTTTTTACTCTGATCTTCAGCATCTGCAGTCCTCACTTTCTCCCTGGTAATATTCACTCATAATCATTTTTGTGGTAACAATTTCACTGTGAGCTGTCTAAACATGTTAGTCAGATATGAGTATATTTTGAATTGCTTATGTCGATCTCAGAGCTCAGATAATGTTGTGTGTGAATGTCAATGTCAATGTGATATTCGGGATATAGGCCATGTCTCTTAGGGACTGACAGATTAACCCTTCAGCTGTTCACAACAAGCAAGTTACGGACTGAACCCAACCAGCCTGAGCTCACAAAACAGAAAGCATAGTGTCCAGCATTGGGCATGTTTGGACAATATTTTTCATTTTAATTTATTCATAGAATATGATTGGACCAGTATGTATTGTCTGTCCCTTGTTGCCCTTCAGAAGGTGGTGGTGAACTGCCGCACTGAACCACTGGAGTCCATGTATTGTAGTTAGACTTACCATTCGGGAGGGACCTTGAAAGAGTGACACTGACGGAACAGCAATCTATTTCCAAATCAGGATGGTGGGTGGCTTGGATCACAACGCGATCATGGTGGGGGTCCCATGTATCTGCGTCCCTTGTCCCTCTTGACGGTCGGGCTTCAGAGGTACGTTGTAAAGAGCCTTGGGAAATTTCTGCAGAGCACCGTGTAGATGGCAGGTATTGCTGCTACTGAGTGTCAGTGGATGAGGGGTGAAGCTGCACTTACCCAAGGAAATGGGGGGTATTTCATCATATCCATATTGAACATGTGTCTTATCGATGGGGGGGGGGGGGGGCAGGCTTTCGGAGATCATGAAGTGAGTTATTTCTGCAGGTTCCTAGCCCCTGACTCATTATTGTGGCCAATTAATTTACATACGTCAAATGTGGAACTGGTAAAGCATAACAGGTCAGGCCGCATCTGAGGTACAGGAGAGTCGATGTTTTCGCATAAGCCATTCACTGAAATGTGTAATGAAATCATATGGTCAGTCCAGTTCAGATTAACGGTAATCTCCAGGATATCGCTCGTTGGGTGTTCAGTGATGGTGGTGGCATTGAACGTTAGGGCATATGGTTCAATTTTCTATATTTAGAGGTAATCATTGTCTGGCACATGTGGAATGGAAATGGTACTTGTCACTTTGAAGCACACCCCTGCCATATTTCCAGGTGTTGCATTTGGACAAGGACTGCTTCAGTATCTAAGTAAATCACGAATGACACTGAACATTGGCAAACATCAATGGCAAATATGCCAACTTGTGAATTTCCACTGTCGGGATGTTCATTTATGATTGGGCCGAGGGCAGAGATCATTCTTATAGCTTACTGATACTGTCCCTCTCTCTGTGCTAGGAAGCTTGCTTCTAGTTCCACCTGCTCCAGAGGTGTTTAACAACATATCTGAATGGGATAATATTTAATATCTACCACAAGGAGCTGAGTGAGGACTTGGTTAGCTCAATCAGTTAGACGGCTTGATATTAATGACAACAGTGTGGATCCAATTCCCGAACTGACTGGGGTGACTAAAGGACTGTCTGACTCAACCTCTCCCTTACTTGAGGCATGATGACTGTCCAATTAAACTACCACCAGTGGTCTCTGTCGAACGAGAGAGCAGCCCGATCATGATGTAGGAGTATGGTGCCTTACCTTTCCATTTCTGATCTACAGGCTTACCCAGAAACCCCTCCCCTGGGGAACTGCTGCAGAGATATCCGAGAGTTGAGATGGTTGCTCTCCACCAACCCCAACCACCGTCATTTGTGTCAGGTATAACTTCAGCCAATGCAGATGAGACCTATTTGCTCCAGTTTTGCCGTTAATCCTGTATATGACACTTGGTCAAATGCAATTATGATAATGTTAAAAGGGCAGTCACTGTCGCCTCACCTGTAGAATTCAGCTATGTGTTTTCTTGTTGTGCATTTTTAAAACAAGGCTTCCATGAGCCCAAGGGATGAGTGGCCCTGGCAGAGCCCAAACTGAGCTTCAGTCAGCAGGTTGGTGCTGAGGCAGTGCTGTTTGATCGCACTGTAGGTGACATCTTCCATCCCTTTATTAATGTCAGGCATTAGAGCAATGGGGCAATCATTGATTGTCTGATGTTTTGTCTCTGTGTGTACAAGGCCCACCTGGATAGATTTCCACATTGTCAGGTAGGTCCCAGTGCAATATCCCTGCAACAACAGTTTGAATGGAATGTTCTCAGAGCCCACAGCTTTGGCATTGTCCATCCCTCCAGCCACTTGGAGATATCAAACAAAAATGAATTGAATTAGCTGATAACTGCCAACTGGAGGAGACTAAAATAGGTCATCCCACCCGTACTTATGTCTGAACATTGTTGTGAAAGTTTTAGCCTTATCATTTCTATTGTTGTGCTGGGCTCTTCCATCACTGAGGAAGGTGATATTTGTGGATCCTTCCCCTCCAGTGAGTTGTTTCTTTGACCACACAATTCACCCTGATTGCATGTGACAGAATTGCAGAGATGAGGTCTGATTTGTTGGTTAGATCTGTTTGTCACTGGTTGTTGATGCTATTTGGTGAGTAAGTGGTCCTGCAGGGTAACGTCACCTCTTTGTGAGGTGTAGCTGGCGCTGCTCTTGTCAGGCCCTCCTATATTCTCCACTGAACAAGGGTTAATCCCCTGGTCTGATGGTCAGGGTAAAGTGGAGCATATGCCAGGCAGTGACAGTGAAAATTGTTCTGGAGTACAATTATGCTGCTGTTGGTAATGACTCGAATAACCTCACACAGGCCAGTGCTGAGTTCAAGACCTCTTCGAAATCTGTCCTGTTTAGCATAGTGATAGTATCTCTCACATGTGCGTGAGATACAGACACACATAAATGTGGAACTTTGTCTCCAGGAATACTGTGCGTGGTAGTCCCCGTTGCCAATATGGTCATCGAGCAATGTGTCTGCAGCCAGTAGGTTCGTGAAGATGAGGTCAAGTATTTTTCTCCCTCTCAGTCGTTCCCCCCTGCCACGGTGCAGACTCAGTCTCGCAGCAATGTCCTTTTGGACCCGATCATCTCGATCAGCAATGCTGCTGCTGATCCCCTCTTGGCGGGAGTTCAAATAGCCCACGCAGCATACATTCTCCAGCTCTGTCACACTCTCAGTGCGTCCTCCAAGTGTTCTTCAATGTGGATGGACACTGATCTATCAGCTGAGGGAAGGGAGCCAGCAAGAGATTTCTGTGTCAGTGTTTAATTTGACACCTTGAGGCTGAGGGAGGGGAGTCAGCAGGAGGTTTCTATGTCAATGTTTAATCTGACACCGTCTGGTTTTGTTATGTCACATTGTTGCTTGAGCAGTCTATAGGACACCTCTCCCAAATCTAGCTTTTGCCGCCAGACGTTAGGAAGGAAGGGTTTCCAGGGTCTGCAGGATTTTTTTATTTGTGTCACTGTCAACCGAACGGCCTGTCCTGTGCTGCATGATACTGACTCTATTTCTCTCGTGATTGGACACTCCAAGGTCTCACTCCTTCAGTTCCTCCCAGTGCCTTCTCTATTCCAAAGATTGCTATAATATTTTCTCTATTAAGACATTGCTCAATTCCAGTTTTTTAACTATCTTCGTGTATAACTATATGTTTCTTTGTCATCTTCTCCAGCCGCTACATCCATCTGTGTCTCAGTAACCCTCCATATCTCCACAATCTTTATCTCATACCCCAGACCCATCTATCATTGCAAATTCTGCCAGCCCCTACATCCTTCACTAGCTCTAAACCTTCCAGCTGCTACACTTCTTCCTATATCCTGTGATTGAATTTAAAAATATCTCACTAACCTGTTCTCGCATGCACAGGTCATGCTATCGCTCGGCCATCTCTAGCCGTGCTTTCCTTTACCTGTAACATCTCCAGCCTTGCTTTCCTATCTCTGTAACATCTGCAGCCTTGCTTTCCCATCTCCGAAATATCCCCAGTCTTGCTTTCCTATCTCCGTAATATCTCCAGCCTTCCTTTCCTCTCTCTGTAACATCTACATCATTGCTGTCCTATCTCTGTAACGTCTCCACCCGTGCTTCACTATCTCTAATATCTTCAGCCTTGCATTCCTAGAAACCTCAGTGAATTGGTTATATATCTGCTCCTGCATTTTCATCTTTCTGGAATTACATAAAATATCCCCAGCAGAGTGTTCTGTCATCGTTTTGATCCTAACCTTGGCCGATAAACCCTCATTTGAAGACACTTCCAAGATATTGTCCCTCCTTACTGCTGTTACTGACTCCTTAATTAATAACGCAACACCACCTCCTCTTCAACGCCCTCTCCTGACCTGCCCATATTTTACAGTATAACAGAATACTGAGTTGTTGGCCCTGACCTCCCTCAAACACGTCTCTGTGATGGCAAAAATGTCACACCTCCACATGTCAACTCATTCCTGCCTGGTAATTCTCCCAGCATTAACGTTAGCTGGAATATACTCTGTACCTTGGAGTTCTTCAGTCATTCACTATTTCTTATCAGGCTGCTCAAACCATGAATCAAAATTGTAGCTGTGGCACTGAATGAACATTTGCTGAACTGTATGTTCTTTATTTTTAAAAAATGTATTCATCAAGTGCAACTTGCCAGAACTGAGCAGTCAGCTCCAAATACAATGAGTTTTTGATGGTTAATTCCCCGCTCAGTGTACAGAGGGCACAGCCCTCAGCAATGGAGAAAGTGAGGACTGCAGTTGATAGAGACCAGAGTGGAAAAGTGTGGCGCTGGAAAAACACAGCAGGTCAGGCAGCATCCGAGGAGCAAGCGAGTTGATGTTTTAGGCATAAGCCCTTCATCAGGAAGGCATTGGTGCATTCCTTCTTTTTTCATTCTCTGATTCACAGAACGTTGGGAACCTAACTTACTCAGACAGGCAGCACTGTATATAGCATTGAAATGGAAAGCAGTGAATCAGTTAGTTGGACAGGGAATAGAAAAGTTGAAGGGAAGTACAGACTGATTGAAGTACAAACATAAGGATAGGTAAGTGACCTGGGTCAGATAGGGTATACCCGAGGTTATTCCGGGAAGCGATGGGAGGGATTGGTGTGCCTTTGGCGATGACCTTTGCGTCCTCATTGTCCACTGGAGTAGTGCCAGATGATTGGAAGATGGCAAATGTTATTCCCTTGTTCAGGAAAGGGAATAGGAATAACCGTGGGAATGACAGAACAGTCAGTCTTACATCGGTGGTGGGCAAAGTATTGGAGACGATTCTGACAGGCAGGATTTCCAATTACCTAGAAAACCATAGTTTGATTCGAGGTAGTCAGCATGGCTTTGTAAGGAGCACTTCATCCCTCAGAAACCGTATTGAGTTCTTTGCAGATGTGAAAAAATCACGTTGATGAAGATAGACCAGTAGATGTGGTGAACAAGAATTTTAGCAAGGCGATTGATAAGGTTCCCCATTGTAGGCGCATTCAGAAGGTAAGGGGACATGGGAAGCAGGAAAATGTGGCTGTCTGGATATTGACTTAGCTGGCCCATTCAAGACAGAGGGTGGTAGCAGATGAAAACTATTCAGCCTGGACATCAGTGACCAAAGGTGTTCCACAGGGATCCTCTCTGGGACCTGTGCGATTTGTGATTTTTATGAATGACTTTGATGAGGAAGTGGAATGGTGGGTTATTAAGTTTGCTGATGACATGAAGGTTGATTAAGTTGTGGATCGTGTGGAGGGTTGGTATAGGTTACAAGAGGACATTGACAGGATGTAGTGTGTCAGATACAGTTCAACCTTAAAAATTGTGAAGCGATTTATTTTGGAAGGTTGCATGTCCATTCACAATACAAGGTTAAAAGCAGCATTCTTGCCAGTGTGGAGTGACAGAGGGATATTGGGCTCTATGTCCATAGATCTCACAAAGTTGCCACCCAAGTTTGCAGGAATGTTAAGAAAGCATATTGTGTATTGGCTTTCATTAACAGGGGGATTGAGTTTAAGAGCAGTGAAGTCAATGCTTAGCACTATAAAGCTGTGGTTCAACCACACTTGGAATATTGTGTTAAGTGTTGGTTGCCTCATTATTGGAAACATGTGGAAGTCTCAGAGAGTGTGCAGAGCAGATCTACCAGGATGCTGCCAGGACTGGAGGCCATGTCTGAGGAAGAAAGTTTGAGAGAGCTAGCGCTTTTCTCACTGGAGCGAAGAAGGATGAGAGGTGACATGATAGAGGTGGACACGATGTAGAGAGACATAGATAGAGTGGATATCCGGAGCCTTTTCCCAGGGCAAATTTGGCTATTAACAAGGGGCATAACTTTAAGGTGATTGGAGGAAGGTTTAGAGGAGATGTCAGAGGTAGGTTCTTTATTCAGAGAGTGTTGGGTGGGCGGAATTCACCCCCAGCGGTTGTAGTAGAGTCAGATACATTAGGGATAGTTAAGAAGACTCTTGGATAGTAACATGGAAGTTAGTACGTTGAAGGTTATGTAGGTTAGTCTGATCTAAGAATAGAATAAAACGCCGACAAAACTTTGAGGGCTGAAGGGCTCTTACTATGCTGTACTGCTCTGTGTTCCAAGTTTCACTAGGTTTGTGGATTCTCATTAGTTGGTGATTGTTTGAGGGAGTGAGGTGTGCGGGGGAGTGAGGTGTGCGAGGGAGTGAGGTGTGTGAGGTCTGGAAGCTGGGGTGGGGCGTTAGACCAAGACTTCCAGTTTTGATGTGCATTGTTACATTCACCGAAGTGCCAGCTCCATATGCGTGGTTACCTTGACCAGACAAAATCCACCAAGTTCAGTTATTAAAACAATTTTTGGCTTGCCGTTTGCTCCTGGTTTCTTCAGAAACATTCTGTTGGATGAGCTATGAATTAGTATCTGACCAACCACAAACATGTACAATTTTATTTTGATACTGGTGAAAATGAAGGTACATCTATTGGATAGTTTCAGAGGGTTCACTGTGAGACACAAGATGCTGCAATAGAATGTCAATTGTGAATGTTTTCACACAGTCTCTGGTCCAGGGTGCAGATGTATGGAGTCTAGGGGACATGCCTGATGTCATCATCATAAGTAACTTGTGGAATGATTCTGACACTCCATGTCCATACATCCGCTCCATAAGCCAGGCTTTGACTGAAGATGAATTTGTAAGGCATGGTTCCTGGTCAGTCATTGGTATCTAACTTAGACAGCATTTATACCTACACTGAGAGCAGTGATAGCCTGTTGGCTTCTTTTTTTTTATTTCAAAAATTAACTTTATTCATATATATTTAATCTATACAATGGGACATGCCATCCTTCTGTAAACATTCCATTTCTTTGCGTATCGAAACAGGGTAATCATTCCTATTCACAGGTTGGTGCAATTACATTGAGCTGAGGCGCCAGCGGAGCCCAAATGACTGCGTGGGCTCCCTGTTCTTCTTAGGCAGGCAGATGTTAGACGGTGGTCTTTCCACACCGCGCCTTGGCGGCAGCTGCCCCAAGCATCAGCGCGTCCCTCAACACGTAGTCCTGGACCTTGGAATGTGCCAGTCTGCAACACTCAGTCGGGGTCAACTCCTTCAGCTGGAAGATCAACAGGTTTCGGACCGCCCAGAGAGCGTCCTTCACCGAGTTGATGATCCTCCAGGCACAGTTGATGTTCGTCTCGGTGTGCATTCCAGAGAACAGGCCGTAGAGCACGGAGTCCCGCGTCACGGCGCTGCTCGGGTCGAACCTCGACAAACACAACTGCATTCCTCTCCACACTTCCTCTGCATAGGTACATTCCAGAAGGAGGTGTGTAACAGTCTCGTCCCCCCCGCAGCCGCTTCGAGGGCAGCGTGCGATGCGGCAGAGATTCCAGGCGTGCATAAATGATCTCACAGGCAGAGCCCTTCTCACCACCAGCCAAGCCATGTCTTGGTGCTTGTTGGAAAGTTCTGGCGATGAAGCATTCTGCCAAATGGCTTCGACAGTCTGCTCAGGGAACTGCTCGACAGGATCTGCCCTCTCCTTTTCCCGAAGGGTCTCAAGGACACTACGTGGTGACCACTTCCTGATGGACTTGTGGTCAAAGGTGTTTTTCTTCATAAATTTCTCCACGAAGGACAGGTGGTACGGAACGGTCCAACTACTCGGAGCGTTCCCGGCAGCGAGGCCAGGCCCATCCTTCGCAACACCGGGGACAGGTAGAACCTCAGTACGGAGTGACACTTGGTGTTTGCGTACCGGGGATTCACGAACAGCTTGATGCAGCCACACACAAAGGTGGCCATCAGGGTGAGGGTTGCATTGGATGTGTTTTTTTTCCCCCATTGCACGGGTCTTTTTACTTTACATATCTTCGGACCCGGTCCATCTTTGATCTCCACACGAAGTGGAAGATGGCCCGGGTGTCTGCGGCGGCACAGGTTCTGGGGATAGGCCAGACCTGTGCCACGTATAACAATACTGAGAGTACCTCACACCGGATGACCAAGTTTTTACCGGCGATGGAGAGCGACCGTTGCTCCCATCTGCCCAGTTTCTGTCTCACCTTCCTGATCCACTCCTCCCAGGTCTTGGCGCACGCCCCATGCCCCTCGAACCAAATACCCAGCACCTTCAGGTGGTCAGTCTTGACGGTGAAGGGGATAGAGGATTGGTCGTCCCAGTTCCTGAAGAGCATGGCTTCGCTCTTGCTTCGATTTACCTTGGCCCCCGAGGCCCGTTCGAACTGGTCACAGATGCTCATGCGTCTGTGCACGGACAGCGGATCCGAGCAGAAAACGGCGACGTCATCCATGTACAGGGGGGCCTTAGCCTGCAGACCCCCGCTGCCAGGAATAGTCACCCCTCTCAGGCTCGCATCCTTCCTGATGGACTCGGCAAATGGCTCTATGCAACACACAAACAAGGCAGGAGAGAGAGGGCAGCCCTGCCTGACTCCAGATCTGACTGGGAAGCTATCTGATTCCCACCCATTGATTGAGAATGCACTGCCTGTTGGCTTCTTTCCTCCTGATCAAGGTGGATTACAAATGATTCTTTGTGAGAGAATGTTTGAATGACTGCCCTGACCCAGGATGGAAACTCTCCTCACAGATTCATGAGCATGCCAGCGTCTCACTCAGTGCTATATGCAGCTGTGAGGTCCAGTAACACTGTACCCGAATTCACCCTTTTGGAATCCACTTTTAATGTCGGTCATGATGCAAAGTGATGGGTTTACTGAGCTGAACAATAATCAGGGGTTTACCATGTTTGTGAATTGGGCAATAAAAAGGTATAAGCTAAAATTATTCAACTGAACAATAACTGCATCATCTCTGAAAACAATATAATTGATTCTATATTGACGGAATTAAAATATAAACACCGAACAACCTTTTATGATACAAAAGTAAAGAATGCACATTTTGTTTTTTACAATTTGGTGATCACAAGTACACTTTGAATCTCAGTATTCAAATGCATACAGTGTCGCTCTATCATTTGCACAATGGTTGACCTCTGACTGATTGAATATTCAGAGTGAGTCAATGATTGTTCAATCAAATAGAATTATAACTCTGACATTTTTAAATATAATCAATCGATTTACTTTCTCACCTAAAATGTGTGAGCTTCAGCTATTTGCCAACAATTCTATTAGTTTTAAAATAATGAGGGAAAAGGATAGACTACGTCTAAAAGTTGAAGTTCTACATTGGAGAAAGGCCAATTTTGATGGTATTAGGCAAGATCTTTCAAAAGCTGATGGCAGGAAATGTTCGCAGTTAAGTAGATGGCTAGAAAATGGGAAGCCTTCAGAAATTAGATAGCCGGAGTCCAGAAACAGTATATTCTTGTCAGGGTGAAAGGAAATGCTGGCAGGTATACAGAGTGCTGAATGACTAAACAAATTGTGGGTCTGGTTAAGAATAAGAAGGAAGGATATGACAGATACTTGCAGGATAGATCGAGCGAATCCTGAGAAGAGTATAAAGGCAGGAGGAGTGGGAAATCAGGAAGGCATAACGAGGATATGCGTTAGTTTTGGCAAATAGAGTTAAAGGGAAACCAAGTTAACGAGGTCTTTGTGGGCGGCACGGCGGCACGGTGCCACAGTGGTTAGCACTGCTGCCTTACATCGCCAGAGACCCGGGTTCAATTCCCGCCTCAGGTGACTGACTGTGTGCAGTTTGCACGTTCTCCCCATGTCTGCGTGGGTTTCCTCCGGGTGCTCCGGTTTCCTCCCACAGTCCAAAGATGTGCAGATCAGGTAAATTGGCCATGCTAAGTTGCCCGTAGTGTTAGGTTAGGGGTATGGGGTGGGTTGCGCTTCAGTAGGTCAGTGTGGACTCGTTGGGCCGAAGCGCCTCTTTCCACACTGTAAGTATTGTAGAAGGATTTTACAAATAAATTGAGAACAAAATGGTAAATCGGGAGAGAATAGCGTCCTCCAAGATCAGCAAGGTGCTTTTGCAAGAGATACTAAACGAGTATTTTCTATCAGTGTTTACTCAGGAGAAGGACATGGGAGATGTAGATATATGGAGAAATAGATGGCGACATCTTGAAATGTCCTCATTACAGAGGAAAAAGTGCTGGATGTCTTGAAATGCATAAAGATGGAAAAAAACAGAGTCTGATAGATCATATGAAACCTGAAAGTGTTCAGAAAAGATTTACATGCATGTTGCCAAGGTTGGAGGTAGAAGAAGCTGGGGCTGTTTTTCTTGGAACGTTGGAAACTGAGGGGTGTTCTTATCGAGGTTTATAAAATCATGAGGGGCATGGATAGGGTAAATAGACAAGGTATTTTCCCTGGTGTGGTGGTGTCCAGAACTAGAGGGCATAGGTTTCGGTTGGGATGGGAAAAATGTAAAAGAGATGTAAGAGACACCTTTTTTCACTCAAAGTGTTGTACGTGTGTGAAATGAGCTGCCAGAGGAAGTGGTGGAGTTTAGTACAATTGCAACATTTAGATGGCGTCTGGATGGGTATAGGAAGTGTTTAGATGGATATGGGCTGAGTGCTGGCAGGTGGGACTAGATTGGGTTGGGATATCTGGTCGGCATGGACAAGTTTGACCGAAGGGTCTGTTTCCATGCTGTACATCTCTTTGACCCTGTGACTGTAAGTTAGAAATGACAATAATTTGACATGCACTATCAAATAAATAAATCGTTTATATTATTAAAGTGTAGCATACAGCAAGTTGAAAACTTGCTATTTTTAGAATGAACTATAAAGAACAAAGAACATTCCAACACAGGAACAGGCCCTTCGGCCCTCCTAGCCTGTTCCGATCCAGATCCTCCTATTTTTTTAAACCTGCCACCTATTTTCTAAGGGTCAGTATCCCTCTGCTCCCTGCCCATTTATGTTTCTGTCTAAATACATCTTAGATAACGCTATCGTTCCTGCCTCTCCACCTCCGCTGGCCACACGTTCCAGGCTGCCACCGCCCTATGTGTAAAGAACTTCTCACATATATCTTCCCTAAACTTTCCCCTCTCACTTTAAATTCATGAGTAATTGAGTTCCACAATGTGGGGAAAAATCTTCTTGTTATTCACCCTGTGTCTATCTGTCTTGATTTTGTAGACCTCAACCTTTGTCGTTGTAATGAAAATAGTCCTAATCTACTCAATATTTCTTCATAACCAGCACCGTCTGTCCCAGCCAGCATCCTGGTGAAGCTACTCTATACCCTATTCAAAGCATCCCATCCTTTTGTTAATGTGGTGAACAGAACTATATGCAGTATTCGAAATGCGCCAACCCAAAGTCCTATGCAACTGTAACATGACCTGCCAGCGCTTGTATTCAACACCTGATCCAGTGAAGGAAAGCATGCCGTATGCCTTATTGACCACTTTACTGAACTGCGTTGGCATCTTCAGGAAACAGTGAGCCCAAACACCCAGATCTCGCTGTACGACAATTTTCCCCAAGACTTTTACGTTTACTGTATTGTTCACTCTTGAACTG
Source organism: Chiloscyllium plagiosum (assembly GCF_037043375.1). Lineage (NCBI taxonomy): Eukaryota > Metazoa > Chordata > Chondrichthyes > Orectolobiformes > Hemiscylliidae > Chiloscyllium > Chiloscyllium plagiosum. The sequence continues at coordinate 44,275,200 of NW_028270186.1, forward strand.
GACCTTTCAAAATGCATCACCTCGCATTTGCACAGATTGAACTCCATCTGTCATTTCTGTGCCCATCTCTCCAATTTATCTATATTCTGGTGTATTCTCTGACAGCCCCCTTCACTATCTGCTATTCCAACAATCTTGGTGTCATCTGCAAACTTCCTAAACAGGCAACTGATACCTTCTTTCAAATCATTGATATATATCGCAAACAACAGTGGTCCCAGCACGGATCGCCGTTGCACACCACTGGTCATAGTTCTCCATTTTGAGAAATCGCCTTCTATTACTATTCTCTGTCTCTGTTGCCCAGCCAGTTGTCTATCAATATAGATAGAACACTCTGGACCCCAATGCGACTTCACCTTCTCCATCAGCCGACCATGGGGAACCTAATAAAACACCTTACTCAAGTCCCTCGGTATCTTCTCCAGCAGCTTCCCTACCACTGATGTCAGGCTCGCCGGTCTACAATTACCTGGATTATCCCCACTATCCTTCTTAAACAAGGGGACAATATCAGTAACTCTCCAGTCCTCCGGGACCTCACCCATGTTCAATCATCCTGCAAAGATATATGTAAAGGCCCAGTTACGTCCACACTCACATCCCTCAGTAACCTGTTGTTGATCCCATCCAGACTTGGGGGGTTGTCTACCTTAATAGCTTTCAGAGTCTCTAAAACTTCCTCCCTCTTTAGGTCAACTTGACGCAGAGTAAACAGAGACTTATCCCTAACCTCAACATCCGTCATGTCCCTCTCCTTGGTGAATACAGATGCAAAGTACTCGCTAAGTATCTCACCCATTGTCTCTGACTCCATGCATAACTTTCTTCCTTTGTCCTTGTGTGGGCCAAACATTTCTCTAGTTACCCTCTTGCAACTTATCTATGAAAAGAAGTCTTTGGGATTTTCCTCAACCCTGTTCGCTAACGATATCTCATGGCCACTTTTATCCCTCTTAAATCCTCGATATTTACTGTGAAATGTAGCTAGTGAAAAGAAAATAAACATTTGTTCGTGCGAGTGGGAACTCAGATCTTTTCAAAGTGTTTTGTGCCAAAACAATGTTTGAAATCCGTCTCAGTGCAAATAAAAAGCAAGAGAAGAAGCCTCTTGGGAAGAGTAATTTTCAGACACTTTTCCCCGAAAGTACTTCTGAGGTAGAAAAGAGTGCGGGTTTGTAACAAGGGCACCACAGTAATTATAGTTGGCTTGAAAATGCAAATTTGCTCAATTAATCAACTTGACAGTGATATCCTTGAATAAAGATTCATACAGTGTATGAAAGATTATTTGTGAGAGCAGGACGTCAAGGAACCAACCAGAGAATGGGGCGGCACGGTGGCTCAGTGGTTAGCACAGCACCAGGGTCCCAGGTTCGATTTCAGCCTCGGGGACTGTCTGCATGTCGTTTGCACATTCTCCCCATGTCTGCGTGGGTTTCCTCACACAGTCCAAAGATGTGCAGGTCAGGTGAATTCGCCATGCTAAATTGCCCACAGAGTTAGGTACATTACTCAGAGGGAAATGGGACTGGGTGGGTTACTCTTCGGAGGTTCAGGGTGGACTTGTTGGGCCGAAGGGCCTGTTTCCGTACTGTAGGGAATCTAATCTAATTTAGATTCGATATTATGTAACAAGGAAGGATTGGTGGATGTGCTTTGCCTTGGAATAACCACAACATGCTGGAGTTTCACATTCAGATTGAAAGAGCGAAGACTGAGTCATACATGAGAGTTTTAGTGTTAGGCAATGATACATATATTGACCTAAGGAAGGATTTGGCTGTGGTGGTCTGGGGGGAGAAAAGAACAGTCAAAGGCGGGACAGCTGAAGAAATTTGGCAAAAAATTAGGGAGATACGAAAGACCGAAGAGGAATTGCATTACGGAGAAAAATCATCCATATCTTGGTCAGGAAATCAAAGATAACATGAAGGCAAATCCCAGTGCATATCATACTGCACATGTTAGTTACACTGTGGAGGATTGGGCAAGTCAGTGGCGTCGAGGTGTTATCAAAGAATTCTTATGTGATAAACCCAGATAATGTTTTGGTGACCTGGGTTCAAATCTGGAATTAAGAGACTGATGGTGGTTATGAATCGATTGCCCAGCAAAAAATCTTATTTGGTTCACTGATGTCCTTTAGGGAAGGAAACTGCCATTCTACCATAGTTTCACAACTCTCAGGCTGAAGACGTTTCTCCTTATCTCCGTTCTAAAGATTTTCTCTTGACTCTCAGGCTATGTCCTTGAGTCCTTTCTCTCCGAACAGTGGAAGCATCTTCCCAACATCTACTCTGAGCAGGCAACCTGTATTCTCTATGCTTCTATTAGATCCCCCTTCATTCTTATAAACTGCAGCGAGTATAGACCCAGAAACCTCCTAGGACCATTCTTATGAAGCTCCTTTGAACACGCTCCAGTGTGGTACATCCTTCCTCAGTTATGGGGCCCAAAACGGTGCACAATAAACCAAATGTGGTCTGACCAGAGTCTTAAAGAGCCGCGGAAATCCATCCATTCAAGTCATCGCAAAAGAGGTGTCATCACTGTATTTGCCTTTCTGACCGGGCGGGCCATCTGAAACAATAATCTTACGATGGATAATAATAAATTTACCATGGACTTACAAAAATGAACAATAATTAAAGCATGCTGGGAAGTAGAACCCAGCCTTGACCACATTCTCTGTGCTCATCCACATGCTGCAGAATCCAGACAGGCTGCAGCTACCCAGAGACGGTTTGCAAACAAACCTGACAGCTACAGATCCTGTAATGCATACCTGAAGTTGGACCTGAATGGGACAATGGAATGTCGCCTTTGGGCCATTAATGTGACAGCCCCAGTTTGCCTCTGATTGATCAGGGTAATTGATCATTCCATTGGTAGATTCTCCACACCCTCCCAAAAGGCATGAAGATTTGGGAGAGTACGAATCACCATAAAACCACTCCGAAAGTTGTACCTCGAGAATAACCACTGAAAGAGAAGATACCTATAAGACCATCAGAAGAACAAAAGGACTTCACCACGTGGAATCCGGTCAACTTCTGGTGGGGTGGTATGTGATCATCTAAAGTTAAGTTAAATCATAAGATAGATTGTAGTGTTTTTCATTACGTTATAACACGTTTTATTGTTCTAATATTAATTGTATTTAATAAACGAGTAAGAGTTTATAAGAGTTGACTCAATTCTTTTGCTGAATATAAAATTTTAAACACACTGTGTGGCAGATACAGCACTTTCCTAACTACTGACACAATCTGGACATTTCCCTTGAGACAATCCTGGCTGGAACTCGCAACACTGCATTTCAGACTTCTGAATTTTCTCCCTAGTTATAAAATACTGAAGAAATCCGGAAGAAGGGCTTATGCCCGAAACGTCGATTCTCCTGTTCCCTGGATGCTGCCTGACCTGCTGCGCTTTTCCAGCAACACATTTCCAGCTCTGATCTCTAGCATCTGCAGACCTCACTTTCTCCTCATAAAATACTCCATGCCTCTCTTCCTACTAAACTGCATCACCTCGCACTTTCCCAAGTGTACTCCATCTGCCACGTCTTTGCCCACTCTCCTACCCTGTCTAAATCCTTCTGCAGCCTCCCTGCCATCTCAACGATACCTGTCCCTCTACCGACCTTTGCATCATCAACAAACCTCGCCGGAGTGCCCTCCGTTCCTTCATCTAGATTGTTAATGTATAAAGTAAAAAGTTGTGGTTCCCTTGAGGAACACCAGTTGCCATTGGCTGCTATCCTGAGAAGGACCGTTTTATTCCCACTCTCTACCTTCTGCCAGACAGTCAAGCTTCTCTACACACTCGTACCTTGTCTCTGACACCATGGGCCCTTATCTTACTCAGCAGCCTCCTGTGAAGCACCTTGTTAAAGTCCTTCTTGAAGTCCAGATACATAGTATCTGTTAGCTCTCCTTGGTCTAACCTGCTTGTTAAATCCTCAAAGCGTTCTAACAAATTCATTAGCATGTCCTCCCCTTGATGAAACAATACTGACTTTGTCCTACTTAATTATTCAGAAATCTCATCCTTCACAGTGGATTCCAGGAACTTATCCCACGATCGAGGTTAGGCTAATCAGTTTGTAATTTTCTGCCTTTTGCCTTATTCACTTTTTATGCAGTATGCCAGGGACATCCAAGATCGCGGCGACCCCGTAGGTCTGAATCTACAGAGCTCTGCCCAAGACTCAGACAAAGTGGGGTGCCCACCCTCACCCCACCTATTAAATTGTTTAAAATAGTTTTTGCCAATTCTACATCAAACTTTAAAATTTGACGCTTTTTTATAATGGCCAAAGGCAAAGGTTCTCGCAGTTCACAACAGGCAGGGATCCCTCCCCCCACCCCGCAGCAAGAGAGGCGACTGTGGCCGCCCCGGGGGACTCACCTGCAGAGGCGCGCCTGATCTGAGAACTTGTTAAACTCCGAGAGAAGATTGATGCATCCATTGAAGAGACCCAGTTCTGGTGGGAGTCAGTTTTGGTCATGCTGCAGAAACGTGACGGAGAGATCGATAAACTCGAGCAGCGTGTCGGAGGTGCAGAGCAATGGATCAGGGCCTCCGAGACCACTGCTGAGTTATCCATGGGTCAGGTCTGGGCTCTGGAACATCGAGTACCGACCTTAGAGGAACATATTGACGACCTCGAAAGTCCAGGTCATTGGAAAAATGTTCGGTTGCTGGGCCTTTTCAAATGGGAGGAGGCAGGTCAGCATGTTGATTTCCTGGAGCCATGGTGCGAATTAAATGGGCCCACCGGGTTACTGTGCGCCGGCCCAGGTTGGACCAGCGCCCCCGCCCAGTCCTAGTTCAACTTCAACATTCCAGGGAAAAACAGGTGCTGCTGGAGACGTCCAGAGTCTTGGGGAAGGATTCTCATGCCATGATATACAAGGGCTCCAGGATAATGTTCTTCCAGGACTTCTCTCCAGCTATGTTCCGCAAGAGCAAGGCATTTGATGAGGCGAAGAAGCATCTTAGGGATATAAATATTCAATATTATATGTGCTGCAGTCATGTAGTATCTGTATATAACTTTGGATCACCGGAAAAAAAAAAAAAAATAATTCCTGGATGCTCTCAATAGACAGCAGGACTTGAACTGTATGGATAATGAATTTATTTTGCCCCCCCTTCTGTTTTTCCTCCTCCTTTCTTCCTCTTTCTCTTCTCCATCTTTCCTTGGTGAGGGGGCGTTGGGTGGGGGTCCCCTTTCTTATACTTTCTATGGACTCTTATTTGGAGCTCGTGGGTTTATTTGATTATTAGGGGACGTTTCTGAGAGTTTTTTTAAAAATTTGGTTGCTTATTACTTGCTGGGATTGTAATTTTGTAATTTTATATATTTTCATCTTTTGTTGTTTTGCTAAGTGTATCTAGATGATGGTGTGTGTGTGTTTGGGGCGGGGGGGGGGGAGGTTTGCTCCCAACCTTTTAACGTCTGCCTTATAAGATATTGGAATATATTTACTCTTCTTTGGAATGCCTGGGCCGAGGGCATGGTTGTGGCTGGGAGATGTTATGGCGGGATTTTTGGAAGCTAGTAGTGCCCCATTGTGAACAAGGGGGAAATTCTTCTTTTAAATGTGTTTTATGCTATTTGTTTTTAGGAGTAGTTCTCAGTTGTTTTGATTTTGCTGTTCAAAGAATTTTTTTACGTGTGAATCATTTTTGGTTTTTCTTCAATGACTTTTGGGTGGAGCTCTTCCTCCTGGGGTGTCTCGGGCTTGTTTGGACAATCATGGCTAGCCGTTTGTTTAGGTAGTGCACCGGGAATGTCAAGGAGAGCCACTTACCAATCAAAAGGAAGAAGATATTACCAAGTCTTAAAAAAGAAAGGGTGGATGTAGCCCTTCTACAGGAGATGCATTTACTTGATAAGGAGCACTCAAGGCTGAAATAGGGTGGATTTGGCCAGGTGTTCTTTTCATCTTTTAGCTCAAAAAGTAGGGGAGTAGCCATTCTTCTTCCGACGAATCTTTCCATCCAAATGCTCAGCCAATAAAAGATGAGTGTGGATGGAATAATTATATAAAACCCTAATATATGGAGAGGAATATGGGATTTTGAATCTCTATTGCCCTCCAGCGCACCCTTTTAAATTTGTGATGGAAGCGTTCTCCAAGTTGATGGCTCTCGGGGTGCACCACACAATTATAGGGAGAGATTGTAATTGTATCATCAACCTAGGGCTGGACAGAATACCTAAGAACCCTGCGGGCATATCTATGAGATCTAGGCAGTTGGCGGATCTGAGTAGGGAGTTGGGGCTGGTCTATGTTTTGAGGTGTCTTCGCCCTCAGGGTAGAGACTTTACTTTTTCTTCTAAACCCACGCAAGTGCCAAACTAGAATCGATACGTTTCTGTCCCCTCGACACTTTTGAACACAATATTGTTTTGTAAAGTAGGTAAAATAACTATTCCCGACCATGCCACAGTATGTATGGAGGTTAAGACCAGTAATGATGAGATAGGTTCCCGACATTGGCGTATGGACCCTTTCCTATTGAAGGATAGTAAGTTCATAAATTATTTCTCGCAGGAATTTAAAACTTTCTAGGATATCAACTCAGGCACGGCCAGTAACCCATCGGTGATGTGGGAGACTGCTAAGCCATACGTGCGAGACTTCTACGACCTGGAAAAAACAAAAGGGAGAACAACAGTGTCTGCTCGAGACTGACATGAAGGCGGCTGAGACAGCGTATGTGGATAGACCCTCCATTACTAATCTACAGTGGATCACTGCCCTTTGGGTAACTTTGAATACCACACTTACACAAAAAGCAAAGAGGGAGATATTATTTGCGAAGCAGAGATTATTTGAATATGGTGACAAGCCTGGCAGATATCTAGCATACATTGCCAGAAAGAAAAAGGCTCCCCAAGCCATTACGTCCATTAGAATGAGTGCTGGTACCCTGACTTGTGATGGTAAAAAGATCAATGCAGCCTTTAGAAAGTTCTGTTTCAAATTGTATAGGTCACAGGGCTATAGAACGAGGAAGATGGAATCTTTTTTTAAAAAGATTCTTGCCCTCCCGGGCGTAACCTCGGAGCAGGTGTTGTTCTTGAATGCCCCCCTAGCAACCCAGGATGTACAGGAAGAGGTGAGGCAGCTCCACAGTGGGAAAGCGCCTGGACAAGATGGATTCCAAGCTGAGTTCGACAACGAATTTATTGGGGAATTGACTGGGCCACTTATAAATATGTATAATTATTCACATAGTCAGGGATGCCTCTTGCCTTCGCTGAGAGAAGCAAATATTTCTGTCATTCTTAAGAAGGGAAAGGCCCCAGATGGCTGCTCTTTTTATAGACCTATATCCTTGTGGAATGTGGATTTTAACGTTCTCACAAAAATGTTGGGCATTAAGACTGGAGAGGGTTTTACTATTCATTATAAAAGAGGGCCAGGCAGAGTTTATAAAGGGTCGCAGATCAACTAATAATATTAGAAGAGTCTTAAATCTTGTATCAGCTTGCCAGCAGGGAGCGATACTGCGATTAGTTATCTTCATAGAGGCAGAGAAGGCAATTGATTGGGAAGAATAGCCATATCTATTTTATGTGCTGGAACGGTTTTGTGTTGGAGAGGACTTTACAAAATGGGTTACAGCATTAATTAATGATACCAAAGCTCTGGTTTAAGTTCAGATAGCGTTAGTGTTGGGAGAGCTTGTCGACAGGATTGCCCTCTTTCAGCATTATTATTGATTGACCTGTTGGCAGAAGCTATATGAGCCAACCCTAATACAATGGTTCCGAAGGTAAATCGGGTAAACGCAAAATTACTGTCTATGCAGATGATTTGTGCCCTGCTTAATTCAAGTGGTAACTTATTTGGTATGTTCTCAGGTTATAAAATCAATTTTATGATTTTGGAGGTCATGCTGCTGGGAGGTCTTGCCAGTATATCCAATTTTCCAGATGGATGCCGCTTCCCCTTTCGGTGGACACTGGGAGGTTTTCTTGAGTTCGGTATTTTTAATACTCCGGCATTCGGTCAGCTATATAAAGCCAATTATACACATTTATTTGAGAAAATAAGATAGGACCTTCAACGCTGGGAAGATCTCCCGATATCCTTGCTAGGTTGAGTAGCTTTGGTCAACATGAATATCCTCCCTCGCCTTTTATACCCAATGAGAATGCTCCCCTTGATGCTGCCGAGACAGTTGCTCCGTTAACATTATGGTCGGGTCGGCTCCTTTATTTGGAGTCATAGACGGTCCCTTATTAAATAATAAAAGCTACAGCTTCCACAAGTAAGGGGTGAGCTGGATTTTCTGGATTTCAGTAAGTACGAATTGAGCTCTGTATTATCCTATGTCGCTGATTGGGTCTCTTATGAACCACAGTAAATCTGGTTACATATTGAAGCCTCCCAAGCAAAATATCACCTCATCAATCTACTATTTATGGACAAGATGAGGATTATTACGGATCATTGTAAAAATTCAATTATATTAAATCCAATCAAAGTCTGGAGGATAATGTGACAGGATGAGGGTAACCTACAAAAAACCTCCCTTATACCCCTACAGTGGGAAAATTGGGATTCCAGCCAGGGCTGAGTGATGCTGTATTCTGAACCTGGGAGTGCAGAGGTATGTGGTTCTGTTCGCCGAGCTGGAAGTTTTTGTTGCAATCGTTTCGTCCCCTGGCTAGGCGACATCATCAGTGCTTGGGAGCCTCCTGCGAAGCGCTTCTTTGATGTTTCCTCCGGTGTTTATAGTGGTCTGTCCCTGCCGCTTCCGGTTGTCAGTTTCAGCTGTCCACTGTAGTGGTTGGTATATTGGGTCCAGGTCGATGTGTTTGTTGATGGAGTTTGTGGATGAGTACCATGCCTCTAGGAATTCCCTGGTTGTTCGCTGTCTGGCTTGCCCTATGATAGTAGTGTTGTCCCAGTCGAATTCATGTTGCTTGTTGTCTGCGTGTGTGGCTGCCAAGGATAGCTGGTCGTGTTGTTTCGTGGCTAGTTGATGTTCATGTATGCATATTGCTAGCTGTCTTTCTGTTTATCCTATATAGTGTTTAGTGCAGTCCTTGCATGGTATTGTGTACACTACATTCGTCTTGCTCATGTTGGGTATCGGGTCCTTCGTTCTGGTGAGTTGTTGTCTGAGCGTGGCTGTTGGTTTGTGTGCTGCTATGAGTCCGAGGGGTCGCAGTAGTCTGACTGTCAGTTCCGAGATGCTCCTGATGTATGGTAGTGTGGCTAGTCCTTTTGTTTGTAGTATGTCCTCGTTCCGTGGTCTTTCTCTTAGCCATCTATTGATGAAGTTGCGCGGGTATCCGTTTTTGGCGAATACCTTGTATAGGTCTTCCTCTTCTTCTTTTTGCAGTTCTGGTGTACTGCAGTGTGTTGTGGCCCTTTTGAATAGTGTCCTGATGCAGCTTCGTTTGTGTGTGTTGGGGTGGTTACTTCCATGGTTTAGGACTTGGTCTGTGTGTGTGGCCTTCCTGTATACTCTTGTAGTGAATTCTCCGTTCGGTGTTCTCTGTACCATCACGTCTAGGAATGGGAGTTGGCTATCCTTTTTCTTCTTCTCTCGTGAATCGAATTCCCGTGAGTGTGGCGTTGATGATCCGGTGTGTTTTTTCGATTTCCGTATTTTTAATGATTACAAACGTGTCATCGACATATCTGACCCAGAGTTTGGGTTGAATTTGTGGTAGGACTGTTTGTTCTAACCTTTGCATAACTGCCTCTGCTATGAGTCCCGAGATTGGTGATCCCATTGGTGTTCCGTTGATTTGTTCGTATATCTCGTTGTTGAATGTGAAGTGTGTTGTGATCACACCCACAACTACAACCACAGGGACGCCAAGACAGCAGACTTCTTAGCAGCACTAGAATGCACACTCAGGAACAATGGACTGACAGAAGAGACACAACAAACAGTGAGACAAACTGTCGTACCTATGATAGAAAGGAAAAGACAAACACATAACCTCAACACCAAGGAACGGGAAGCACTGAAATCACTAAGAAACGATAAGAACATAATCATACGACCAGAAGATAAAGTTAGAATGACGGTCATCCTACATAAATCTGATTACATCCAAAAAGCACAACAAATACTTGCAGATACCAACACCTTCCAAAAGAGGGAGTTTGACCCCACCCCACAGCTCACCAATAGGATAAATAAAATACTAAGGAATCTACAAAAATACGGACAGATAGCCAGTGCTGACCTACAAAGAATGAAACCGGAAAGCAACAACACCCCCAGATTCTATGGATTACCTAAAGTACACAAACCAGACATCCCACTCAGACCCAGAGTATCACTACCAGGGACACCATCATACAAACTGGCCAAAGAACTACAACAGAAACAGAAACAGCTGGTCAGCGGATCCAAACACTCTATACAATCAACACAGGAATTCTCTGACATCATCAGAAATATACACATAGACAAAGAAGAAACCATGATATCATTCGACGTGACGGCACTGTTCACTTCGATTTCCAAAACCCTAGCCAGAGAAACAATAGCCAACCTACTGGTAATACAGAACAGAAAACAGGACGCTGAACCTATCAACAAAGACGGCATACTTAAGCTAATGGACTTGTGCCTCACAACACACTTCCAGCTCGGCGAACAGAACCACAACAACTTGCACCCGAGCTACAAATCTTCGCACAATGTTTGAACACTTGGGAAGACACAAGCAATCTCCCTGAGGTAACAGTGGCTGAAGGACCTGAACTTAAGGGAATTTATATTCGCCAGGATTTGGTGTTGGAGAGGCTGTTAGGTCTGAAGTTTGATAAGTCTCCGGGACCTGATGGTCTGCATCCCAGGGTACTGAAGGAGGTGGCTCGGGAAATCGTGGATGCGTTGGTGATTATTTTCCAGAGTTCAATAGATTCGGGGTCGGTTCCTGCGGATTGGAGGGTGGCTAATGTTATACCACTTTTTAAGAAAGGTGGACGAGAGAAAGCAAGTAATTATAGACCAGTTAGTCTGACATCAGTGGTGGGAAAGATGCTGGAGTCTATTATAAAGGATGAAATTACTGCACATCTGGATAGTAGTAACAGGATAGGACAGAGTCAGCATGGATTTATGAAGGGGAAATCATGCTTGACTAATCTTCTTGAATTTTTTGAGGATGTAACTATGAAGTTGGACGAGGGAAATCCAGTAGATGTAGTGTATCTGGACTTTCAGAAAGCTTTTGATAAAGTCCCACACAGAAGGTTAGTGAGTAAAATTAGGATGCATGGTATTCGGGGCAAAGTACTAGATTGGATTGAAAATTGGTTGGCTAATAGGAAACAAAGGGTAGTGATAAACGGCTCCATTTCGGAATGGCAGGCAGTGACCAGTGGGGTACCGCAGGGATCCGTGCTGGGACCACAGCTTTTTACAACATATGTTAATGATATAGAAGATGGTATCAGCAATAACATTAGCAAATTTGCTGATGATATAAAGCTGCGTGGCAGGGTGAAAAGTGATGAGGATGTTAGGAGATTACAGGGTGACCTGGACAAGTTAGGTGAGTGGGCTGATGCATGGCAGATGCAGTTTAATGTGGATAAATGTATGGTTATCCACTTTGGTAGCAAGAACGGGAAGGCAGCCTACTACCTCAATGGAATTAATTTATGTGAAGGGGCAGTACAGAGAGATCTGGGTGTTTTTGTACACCAGTCAATGAAGGCAAGCATGCAGGTACAGCAGGTAGTGAAGAAGGCTAATGGCATGCTGGCCTTCATAACAAGAGGAATTGAGTATAGAAGCAAAGAGGTGCTTCTGCAGCTGTACAGGGACCTGGTGAGACCACACCTGGAGTACTGTGTGCAGTTCTGGTCTCCAAATTTGAGAAAATACATTCTGGCTATTGAGGGAGTGCAGCGTAGGTTCACGAGGTCAATTCCTGGAATGGCGGGATTACCTTACACTGAAAGACTGAAGCGACTGTGCTTGTATACCCTTGAGTTTCGAAGATTGAGAGGGGATCTAATTGAGACGTATAAGATTATGAAAGGATTGGACACTCTGGCAGTAGGAAACATATTTCCACTGGTGGGTGAGTGCCGAACCAGAGGACACAGCTTAAAAATACGGGGTAGACCATTTAGGACATAGCTCAGGAGAACCGTCTTTACCCAGAGAGTGGTGGCTGTGTGGAATGCTCTGCCACAGAGGGCAGTGGAGGCCCACTCTCTGGATTCATTTAAGAAGGAGTTGGATAGAGCTCTCAAAGATAGTGGAATCAAGGATTATGGAGGTAAGGCAGGAACAGGATACTGATTAGGAATGATCAGCCATGATTATATTGAATGGCGGTGCAGGCTCGAAGGGCTGAATGGCCTACTCCTGCACCTATTGTCTATTGTCTTTATTGTCTACAGTTAAAACAGGAGCTCACTCACCATCTCAAGCTGGTTACACACGGATATATGGAGGCTATTCAGCAAACTACTGAACAAGAAGAGGGACAGCCCATTCAATCCTCCTGCCTGTTCCATAGAAAGAAAAAGAGTCTGTCAGTTCATTGAGCTGTTAAACAGGAACAGGCAGAGACCAATCAAACCCTTAAACCTGTTCCATGAGACCAGGAGGAAGCCATTCAGCCCCACGAGACACTTATACAGGAACAGGAGGGTGTCATTGATAGTCCAACATGACAAACCAATGAAACTGAGACTGCACTGATAGAGGGTTCTATGGTATTAATCTTGGCTTCACTATTTGTAGAACGTGTGCTACTTTAACACGATTTGCTGGCAATGAGGAGGGAAGCCAAATGTTTTGTGTCAAGTCTCAAGGAGTCATCTTCCATCCCCGAGAAGGCACACCCATGTTCTCCATGGAAGTCAGATGTTTCTGGGAAGAGTAAACTCTTTTATAATGAAGGTCTTGTGGCTGCTGTCGGGATTATGGATAACATGACGTTCATTGCAGGATCACACACCAATTGACTGTATTAATATTTGGATAGTTTATTCAAAAGCCTGATCCTCTCTCTCTTTCTCTCTCTCTTCCTCAATCAAAATAGGGAGTGTGTGCGGTTGGGTGGAATGTTCGTAGAGGCTCTTAAACTATCGTGAATCATGTAACCCGAGTGACAAAAATGCCATGGAATTCAACTCTGTATCAGTGCCTGTTTAGAACATCATGAGTGATTGTCCATCTCCTTAAGGTTCAATTCAATCACCTCTTATTCTCTCACTGAGCTTCACTCACTACACATGGTGCCATCATCCCAGGGATTAGTCTGGTGAAACTTCAGAGAAAGTCTATCCACAGTACCCCAAATACTGCCTCAAAAACACTCGCAGGGATGATCGCAATAATCCTTTTCTCTCACTTAGACATCGCCATTTCTTTTCTGTGCCACAAAAAGCCATTTCTTCTCCATACACTACGTCTGACATGGAATTCATAAGTCCCTTACATCCGTACGTCAGCATCAATAAAGCTAGCACCAGCGATGCCTATGGAGATATGCAACACTCTCGGGGAGAACTTCAATGAGATTGAATACACCCAAAATAGGGGATGATCACTTACCAGAATAGAAATGAGCTGTAGGAATACGTGAAAGAGGCAGAGGAAGGGAGCTATCTTTACTTTTCATCTACTCTCACAGAATGTATGCAGCCCTGGCGAGGCCAGCATGTTATGCTGATCTTGAACTGAGTGACTAGTTCCACTGTTCCACAGGACAGTAAAGAGTAAAACACATTGCTGGGGGGTTGTAGTGTTACAACACAGGAGCAATTCTCCTGCTTAATTAAAACTAGAAACAGAGAAACGATTTATCCCATGCAGTAATATGTGTTAATTCTAGAGTCTAAAACTATCAAAAGTAAAAATTAACAACTTTATTTCTTTAAGTATAAAAGAGAATAATAAACGAACGACTGTTTACAACTTCTTCCTCGAACCTATCTTTTACCTTCCCCCTCCACAACATTAGTCCGATAAGATGGCGAATGAAGATTTACAAAGCAAAACTTCTAACCTCAAAACCAGGAAGCTTTCGGTTCTTCTCCATATTCCTGTTTACTTTTCGTCATGGGGATTCTGCTTCGCCACTTGCTAATCAATAAAAGTACCCTTAAGAGAGCTATTTTTCAGGCAGTCTTTGCATGCTAGTAGCTTGGTAGTTCTTCTCTCAACTGTTCAATTTTCCACCCCCAAACCATTGGATTGTGTCATTGGCCTTTACGATTGTCAATTTACTCAATTCAAACTTGATTAGAGGTGAGCATTTTGGAGTATAATTTAAAGTGTTCTGCTGAATTTGTTTTTGGCTTGAGACAATGAGCTACTCTAGTTTTTCACCCAAAGGTTACATTATATCTATTTTTCAGAGCACTTGGTGCTGACAGGTAGTTATTGCTGGCTTTTAATTCACTTAAAGGTACAGTACACCCACATGTTCATCACAGAAGTTACACGGAAACCTGACGAGGGAGAAGCATGACACATTGACTTCCCTAAAGGACATGAGGCAAGCAGATGGGTTTTTACAACAAATGATAATGGTTGCTTTTAAATTCCAACAATTTCCTTCATGAGATATTCTGTGGTTCTAAATTATGAGTCAATGGCTTGACTATCATGAACTATCTTCCCGTATGTGCAGAGAACGAGTTAAACATCCTCAAGAGCAATTATTTAGTGATGGACATGTGGTTAAAAGGAACTTAAAACTGTTGCATCCGGATTGTACAAAGTCACAAATCATGGTTTATTCACAAGTTGCACTGGGACTGAGGACGAGATTGAGGTATCATGATGGTGGTATTGGACACGATTGGTGGGTGGGGACGACATGGAGATGTATATCTGTGAAGGACAAAATGAATTATCAAATTTCAGAACAGTCTGGTTCCGTCTCGCATATCAGTGAGTAATTTATAAAGAGTAATTTGTTAGTTATAATTTATAAGGAAATGATTTTTTGTTTGCAACTGAAGACATTGACTTCCACTTTCCAAAATTTACATATCATGAGCAGAAATTCAGATCAACCCGGTTTAGTAGACAAATATAATGACTCAACAGGAACACCAACTATGGCGAGGATGGGATACAATGTTAATGATATCCAAGGCTGGGAAATCCAGTAATGATCCGAGTATAAACTCCTGCTCATTGTTGGGACATTCCAGTCTAATATTCTCAGATTCTGATCCATTGTTGGAACATTCCAGTCTAATGTTCTCAGCTCCTGATACATTGTTGTACCATTCCAGTCGAATGTTCTCTGATTCTGATCCATTGTGGAACAATGCAATCCAATGTCATTAGATTTGAACCATTATTGTAACGTTCCAGTCTAATGTTCGCAAATTCCGATCACTTCACCCCCTCTCTCTCGAGCTGCTGATCCCTGTTAGTGCTGTCAGTGATGCTCCTACTCATACTATGGGGTAACACATTTATAGAACCCATTTATCAGTCAATGATGGAAACTCTCCACTGGGATATTTCGGATCCACAGAGATTGACATTAATCACAGACACTGAACAAATAGCTCCAGTTAACTTCTTCCATTTCAATATTGATTTTATTAAAAATCAAATCAACGTTTAAAATGTACACATTTGGGATGAGATATATGGGGGTAACTAAAGGAAGGAGTATTGGAGACGGAAGCTTGAATGTATGTAATCATTCACTCTGCCTTGGATATGGGAGTAATGGCAAAGGGTTGTCAGAATATAAACAATTTTCTCCGTTTATAAATGGAAACATAAAGTCTGTAACTACTGATCAGTGATTATATTGCAGGTAAAATATGAAGGGAACTTTTCTAGTCCATAATTAGACAGGAAAATGTGAATTCCATAGATTCACCACTCTCTGGCTGATGAGGTTCCTCCTTACCTTTATTCTAAAAGGTCTCCTCTTTACGATGTCCTCTCGTGACCTAGTCTCTCCTACCAGTGGAAATCAATTTCCAATATCAACTCTGTCCAGGTAATTCAGTATTCTGTAAGTTTCAATTAGACTTCCCAGTATCTTTCTGAATTCTATTAAATATAGACCCAGAGCCCTCAGAGTCCTTCATATGTTAAGCTTTTCATTCTTGGGACGATTCTCATGAATCTCCTTGAAAAACATACCAGGGCTAGTACATCCTTCCTCAGATATGGGACCCAAAACTGTGCACAATCATCTAGATGTGCCCTGACCAAAGCCTTATAGAGCTTCAGAAGTACATCGCTGCATTTATATTCAAGCTCTCCTCAAATAAATCCCATACTTGTATTTGTCTTCATAACTACTGATAACATGCAAGTTTACCTTTCGAGAATCCTGGACTAGAACTTTCTCGTCTTTTTGCACTTCAAGACTTCTGAACTTGCTCGCTATTTAGTAAATAGTCAATGCCTGTTTTCTTCCTGGCAAAGTGCATGACGTCACACTTTCCCACGTTGTATTCCATCTGCCACTTCTTTGCGCACTCCCTCAACCAGTGAAAATCCTTCAGCAGGAGAAAGTGAAGACCGCAGATGCTGGAGATCAGAGGCAAAACATGTGGTGCTACAAATGCACAGCCAGTCAGGCAGCATCCGAGGAGCAGGAGATTCGACGTTTCAGGCATAAAGTCTTCATCAGGAATGAGGTGGGTGGGTGAAATGGGGCTCAGAGATAAATGAGAGGGGCTGAAGCTGGGAGGACGTTAGCTTGGAAGGCGATACCTAGATGAAGGTGGGTGGTGATAGTGATAGGTCACAGTGGAATGTGGAGTGGATAGATGGGAAGTAAGATGGACAGGTAGTTCAGTTAAACAGGGTGGTGCTGAGTTGGAGGGTTAGTTCTGGGAAAAGGTGGTGGGAAGGGAGATGAGGAAACTGGTGAAATTGCCCTTGATACCGTGTTGTTAGAGGTTCCCAAGGCGGAAAATGATGAATTTTTCCTCCAGACGACTGTTGGCTAGAATTTGGCAGTGGAGGAGGCCAACAACTTGCATGTCCTTGGTGCAGTGGGAGGGAGAGTTGAAGTATTCAAGCACAGGGAAGTGGGGTTGTTGGGTATGTGCGTCTGAGAGTGTTCCCTGAACCGTTCTGCAAGTTGATGTCCTGTCTCTCCAACGGAGGGGAGACCAGGAGCAATGGATAGAGTAGGTGAAGTGTTTGGATGCATAGGATGTTCTTTGCCTCTTGTAGAAATATACTTTGGGGCCTTGGATGGAGTTGAAGAGGGAGGTGTTGACACAGGTTTCATACCTCTTGTAATGACAAAGAAGGTGTCAGGAGTGGAAGGTGGCTTGGTGGGGGTGGGGGTGGCATGAACCTCACGAGGGAGTTGTGAAGGGAATGGTCTCTGCAGACTGCTGATAGGGGTCGGGAGGGAAGTAAAACTCAGGTGGTGAAGTCTGACTCTTAGTGGCGGAAATGTCGGAGGATGATGCGTTGTATCCTGAGGTTGATGGAAGGCGAGCAACAGAGGAGTTCTATCCTTGCTGTAGTTGGAAGGGTGGAGTGCAAGGGCGGAGGTATGGGAAGTTGAGGAGATGCGCTAGAGCACCCTCCTGCAGCCGAACCACCTCTTCAATGCTACCTGTCCCTCTATCTAGTTTTATACTGTTTGAAAACGTAGCTAGAATCCCCCCAGTTTCTTCATGTAAATCATTAATGCACAAAATGAATAATTGTGGTCCCAACACTGAGCCTTGTGGAACACCACATGTCCCTGCCTGCCATCCTGAGAAGGACCCTTTTATCTCTACTCTCTGCTTTCTGTCAGACAGCCATTCTTCTATCCATGCTAGCAGCTTGCCTCAAACACCATGGGACCTTATCTTTCTCAGTATCCTTCTGTGTGGCACCTTGATAAAGGATTCTTGAGGAACAAGTGGATAACATCTATTGGTTCTCCTTGGTCTAATCTGCTCGCTACTCCCTAAATGTATTCTAGCAGGGTTGTCAGGCCAGATGTCCCCTTGAGGAAACCATGCTGGCTCTGTCCTACTTTACCAAAGACCTCCAAGTATTCAGAAGTCCCATCCTTCAGATGGATTGCAGGATGTTACCCACAACTAAGGTTAGGCTAATCAGTCTGTAATTGTCCATCTTCTGCCTAACTCCCTTATTAAACGGAGTGTCATGTTAGACATTTTCCAGCCATTTGGCCCTTTTCCTGATTTTAGTCATTCCTGAAAGTTTGCTAGTTACGCTTGCACTACCTCTTCAGCTATCTCTCTTACAATGCTGGGATGTAGTCCACCTGGTCCAGATTATTTATCCACATTCGGGCCATTCAGTTTTCTAACATGTTCTTCTTGATGATAGCCACCATACTCAGCTCTGCCCTCTCACTCTGTTCATTTTTTGGGAAATTACTCATGTCTTCCACCATGCAAAGTTCCTCATTCGTTTCTTTGTTTCCCACTACTGTCTCTCCAACATCATTTTCCAGTGTCCCATATTCACTTTTACCTCTCTTTTGCACTTTATCTATCTAATGAACCTCTTACAGTCTCCTTTATATTACTGGTTAGCTTACCACTACATTTAATATTCTCCTTCCTTTTTTTTTCTTACCTTCTGTTGATCGTTGTAAGTTTCCCAATTCTCTAGTTT
This sequence comes from Chiloscyllium plagiosum, assembly GCF_037043375.1. Taxonomy (NCBI): domain Eukaryota; kingdom Metazoa; phylum Chordata; class Chondrichthyes; order Orectolobiformes; family Hemiscylliidae; genus Chiloscyllium; species Chiloscyllium plagiosum. The sequence continues at coordinate 44,293,809 of NW_028270186.1, forward strand.
CCCACTGCCCTTCACCACATTATATGCTTGTCCTTTTGCTTCGATACAATCCCTGACTTCCCTTGTCAGCCCTCGTTGTCTCATCCTCCCTGCACCATGTCTCTATTCCTCAGCATGAATCTCTGCAGTGTCTCCTGAATTAATCTTGGAATCTCCTTCCATTGCTGTTCCCCTGCCTTTCCTGCTGGACTCCTCTCCGGGTCAATCCTATACAGCTTCTCCCTTATGCCTCTGTAGTTGCCTTTATTCAGCTGAAATACTCTTACCTCTGATTATATCTTCTCTCTCTCAAATTGCAGAATACATTCAACCATGTTCTGATCACTTCTTCCGAAGTTTCCCTTCACCTTAAGCTTCCTTATCTAGCCTGCGTCATTAAATCCAGTATCATCTGTCCCGAGTGGGCTCTACCACAAGCTTCTGCAAAAAAAAAAGACATCGCATAGACATTCCTGTAATTTCTTTTCATGCGATCCACTACCAACTTGATTTTCCCAGTCTGCCTGCATATCAAAATCACCCACGATCACTGTATTTTGCCTTTCCTACACATCTTTTCTATCTCCTGGTGTATCTTCTGCCCCAGCTCCTGACTATGTTTTGGAGCCCTGTACAAGACTCCAACTGTGGTTGACTTACCTTTGTGGTTCCTCAGTTCCACCCACGCAGATTCTGGATTATCTGACGTTACTTCCTTTCTTACAATTGATTTAATTTCATTTCTTACTAATAATGCATATTCACTCCCTCTGCCCACTTGCTTCTCTTTTCAATAGGAATAATGTCCTTAAATATCCTGATCCCCTTGCAGCCACTTCTCCGTGATGCCCATCATTTCATACCTGCCGATTTCAATCTGTGCCACAAGCTGATTTACCTTATTCCTTGTACAGCATGTATTCAGATATAATATGGTCAGTCCTGTATTAACTGTACCTCCTGTCATGCCAGTCATTTGACCGGTTTGATTGAAGTTTGATTGTTAAACATTTCCAGATGCTCTATCCTATTTGTGCCTGTGTTGAAGATTTTAATAACCTCTCCTGAGTTCTGTACTCTTACCTCCTCTTGTAATTCGGCTTTTCTAATTAAACCCTGTAACTGAACCCCCACCCTGCACACACACACACACCTAATCAGTTGAAGTCTATGTTCTACAGTCCTAGTTAGGATTCACTCGGACTCTGGTCCCAGCACGGATCAGATGATGACTGTCCCATCGGAACAGGTCGTTTCTTCCTCCGTAATAAAATTGATTTATTCAACACAAAACACAGGGGCAAAATAAACTTTTCTGTACATACCAAAATATGAAAACTAGAAAGAGACAAGGTTGTTAAAATACACTTACTATGTGGGGCTATATAAATTGAAATGTGAATTACAAAACCATGGAAGTGATGTGCAAACGTTGTCAATCATTATTTGACCCGCAGCTGAGATACTGATTTCCCAACTGTCAGTAATCCCCATCACTGAGATTCTCTCGCCCTGTCTCTCACACAGTGTCGAGAGGGGTTACAAGTTGATGTTGGCCCAGAATATTTAAATTAATCCACCTTCTCTCTGGAGCCGATCTATTGGTCTATTGGATTCTGACTGGCTGTCAGCAACTCAGCTCCGTGATGTCATTGGCGGTAAATGATCTGGGATGACAGTCAGTATCACGGGGCACCGAACAAAGCGTTTGCAGTCTCTCGGAGTTTCGAAATGAAATTCTGTGTATTTCTTCTCATGCTGCCTCCGGATTACTTCACACTCGTCTGACATCCGTTGCTCTCACTCATTCTGTTGTTCCGTTTTCTCGCCACTCTGTTTATCTCACTTCACTTCCTTTCTCTCTGATTATTCCTCTCTCTCCCTCTCAGCCTATCTCCGATCATTCTCTTTATTTTCAAGTGGTCAAGTTGGAGAGCTCGTGGACGCATGGTGGGCTGATTGGCCTCCTCTGTGCTGTATTAATTCTGAATTTCACTGACCCAAAATAAACACTTTAGGTGCCTGGAGAGACAAGCTGATCCACTGAAGGACACATCGCACAATTAACCGTTATCTCTTCCTGTTTTCTGACATGCAAAGATCTCGAAATATCTGTCCAAACAAACAGACTCCTCACATTAACATTAGCACACTTCAGACTGCCAGGTCCTCTGTGTTCAGTACCTCTGCCTGCTTGCAGTTGGTCTTAGCTGTACTGATATTAATCTATAACTCTTCCACAGTCACTGTTCCTGTGGACCTACTGCTGTCGTTCCCCACGCCCCTTTCCCTGACCCTCACCCTCCCCACTCCCACCCACCGCCGCCACACACTAGTTTAAACCCTCCTAAGGGACAATGACAAACCTGCCTGCCAGGAGATTGCTGCCAGTTCAGGTCTGTCCTGTCCTTCTTGTGTCGGTCCTACCCATCCGGGAATCCCAATGATTCACATATTGGAGATTGCTGCCAGATCAGGTTCAACCCGTCCGTCTTGTGTGTAGGTTATACCGTCCCGGGAATCCCAATGATCCACAATTCGGAGATTGTTGCCAGTTCAGGATCATCCCGTCCTTCTTGTGTATATCCTATCGACCCAGAAATCCCAATGATCCACATATCAGAATTGCTGCCTCCCCTACTAGCTCTTTGGCAGTGTAGTTAATTTTGCTATCTTCCTATTTCTAATCTCACTCACACGTGACATATTCTAATGTCTCCAAAATTCAAATATCCTTCCAGCACAACTCCATCAAGGCATTTTCTTTGAAGTGCATAGACTTGATAATAAAAAAAATTAAGTGTGATGTCAGGAAAGTGAGACCACTGAATCAGTCCAATGACCAGAGGATCTGATTACTATCCCCACCACCAAGCGTATTTGACAAGGCATACATATTGACCATCTGTTTGCAGATGAACGAGGATAAACAGAAGATTAGAAAATGTCAGAGCAGATGGATGTCATTCAACCTGTTTACTCAGCTTTGCTTTTCAATTGGATTCTACTTATTATGTTCCTTTCAATAGCAGCATCTTTACCCAGCACACCAGTGGGTCAGAAAGTTCCCAGTGTCGTTGTGTGCACAGTCCTGTGAAGGGAGTATCCAGTGCCAGGCAATAGGGTGTGGGGAATCCCAGGGCTGGCACAAGGAAAGACTGCATGTAGTGACAATGGACTGAGGGACTGAAAGGGATGGAATGGGTATTCAGAGACACTGCACTCAGACAAGTGGCCGGGCAAGACTCCTAAACACCCAGAAGAACCCGCGAACCACGGCTGCTTTTACAAAACCCTGTCACATTTGCTGCATTTCTCCATCGAACAAAAGCAAAAATACTGTAGATGGTAGAAATCTGAAGCAAACACAGAGACGTACTGTGGAGAGAGAAAAGAGTTAATGTTCCTAATCCAGACACAAAACGAATGTACAATGTACACAGACTGGGCCCAGAGATTGGAATTGAATCCGAGTCCCCAGCACTGTGAGGCAACATCGCTGTGTCACCATGCAGCCCAATGATGGAAAATTGGGGATAGTATAGTTAGAGGCATAGATACTGTTCTCCGTGATCGGGATTGAAAGTCCTGAAGCTAGGGTTGTCTACCTGATGCTCGGGTTTGGGATATCTCATCTGGGTTGCAGACTTGGAGCGGGAGGGGAATGATCCAGTGTTCAGGGTCCGTGTAGGTACCAACGACTGGACAAACGAATAATCATAAGAAGAGCGACGGGTAATACAGGATTGAACTACTATATTAGAATGCATGCAGTATAAGGAATATGGTATACACGCTTGTGACTCATGCACTAATTGGCTGGAACGACAGAGTGGGCTTTACAGTGATATCGCTGCAAGAGGATCAGGATTGGGAGCTGAATATTCAAGGATATTCATCCTGCCTAAGAATAGGCAGGTGGGCAGAGAGATCGAGTTGTCTCATTATTCAGAATGGAATTGAGTCAATGATCAATAATAAGAAATAAAGTACGGTCAGATGGTGTGGACTCTGTGTCGGTAGAATTGAGGAATCAAAAAGGTGAAAAAATGCAGTTGGAGTTATATACAGCGAGCCGGGGTGCAACATACACCAGGAGGTGGAAAGATCTGCAGGAAAGGTAAAATTACAGTGATCATGTGGGATTTCATTATGCAGGTTGACTGGGAATTCAGGTTGGTAGTGGTTCGCAAGAAAAGGAATTTGTGGAATGTCTATGAGATGGCTTCTTGGAGCAGCTTGTGTCGGCAGAGTAGATGAGGGGAGCTGAAGGTGAAGGAAATCGTCGGAGGCAGTGATCATACTATGATTGAATTTACTCTGCAATTTCAGATGGAGAAGTTAGAATCAGAAGCAACGGTATTACAGCTGAATAAAGACAATTACAGAGACATGAGGGAGGAGCTGGGTTTAATTGACTGGGAGATGGGCCCAGCAGGAAAGACAGTGCAACAGCAGTGACAGGAAATCAGGTATAGCATAAAAGCAAAAGATAAAGGATATAATGTGGCATCGTGCAGTGAGAAACCTTAGGATTGGAAAGCTGACAAAGACAAAGCAGAATGCAAACAAAACAAAATAAGGAGGGAGATTATTCAATATGGGGGTAAGCTCGCCAGTAATGTAAAAGAAGACTGTAACAGTTTCTTTCGATATATAAAGTACAAAAGAGCGGCAAAAGTGAACAATGGACTAATGGAAAATGATACTGGAGGGACAGCAGTGGGGAACGAGAAAATGGTCAAGGAACTGAATAAATACTTTGTATCAGCTTTCACGGTGGAAGACACGAGTAATTCCTAAAACATTCAAGAGATTGAGGGGCCAGAGCTGAGTGTGATGGCCACGACTAATGAGAACATGCCAGAAAAAATTGAATAACACGAAGGTGGTTAAATAACCTTGACCAGATGGACCACACCCCTGTGTTATAAGGGAGATAGCTGAAGAGGGAGTGGAGGCGATCGTGTTTATCTTTCAGGAACCAGTTAAGTAAGGAACGATCCCAGAGCACTGGAAACACACTAACGTGACACCCTTTTTTAACAAGGGAGTAAGGAAAAACACAAAAACTCTACAATGAATAGCTTAACCTCGATCATCGGTAAGATCCTCGAATCCATTGTGAAGGATGAGATTTCCGAATACTTGCAAGTATTTGGTAAAACATTGCAAAGTCACTATTGTTTGATCAAGGGAAGTTCATGCGTGATAAACCTGTGGGAATTCTTTGAAGAGGAAATAAGCAGGCTTGACCAAGCACAGCAATGATTCACCTGGATCTCAAGAAGACCTTGGATAAGGTGTCACACAGGAGATGTCTTAGTACGATTACAGAGACATGAGGGAGGAGCTGGATATAATTGACTGGGAGAAGGGCCGAGCAGGAAAGGCAGTGCAACAGCAATGACAGGAGACTTTTGGATTTTTGTTAGAGGCAAGGTAGTGGCATTGTTAGAAACTTGGCTGTCTGGCAGAAAGCAGAGAGTGGGGATGAAATGGTCGTTATCATGATGGCAGCCGATGACAAGTGGTGTTCCACAAGGCTCAGTGTTGGAATGGTAACTTTTTACTCATTACGCTAACAATTTAGATGAGGGAATTGAAAGCATTCTGGCTAAGTTTGCAGATGATGAAAAGATAGGAAAATGGACAGGTCGTGTTGAGGAGGCGGAGAGGCTGAAGAAGGATTTCAACATGTAAAGAGATTGGCAAATGCATTCCAGTGTTGGAAAGTGTGAAGTCGTGAACTTTGGCACAAAGCATAGCGGCATGGTCTATTTTCTAAATTGGGAGAAAGTTCAGAAATCTGAAGTGCAAATGGATTTGGGAGTTCTCGTGTCGGGTTCTCTCAAGGTAAGCTTGCAGGTTGTGGCAACATCCAGGGCCAAAGGGCCTGTACTGCGCTGTTTTTTTCTATGTACTATGTTTCTATGCTTAGGAGTATAATAGCATTTATTATTGATGACATTTATTATGAGAGGAATTGATTATAAAACTGGTTGCATACGGCTCTGCTGAGACCATATTTGGAGTATTGTGCCTACTTTTGAGTGCGTATCTCAGGAAGGATGCACTGGCCCTGGAGTGTGTTCACAGGATCTTCACGAGAATGGTCGTAGGAATGAAAAGCTGATCGTATGAGGAATGTTTGAGGAGTCTGGATCGAAACCCAATAAAGTTTAGAAGAATGAAAAGAATTGTAACAGAAGCATGCAAAATACTGAATAACCTGGATAGAGTAGATATTGATAGATGTTTTAATTGGACGAGGACCCGAGAGCTAAGCCTTAGATGAAAGGGAACACCCTTTAGAACAGTGATAAGGAGAAATGTCTTTAACCAGAGAATGGCCAATTTTTGAAATTTATTGCCACAGAAGGCAGTGGGGCCAGGTCATTGATAATATTTGAGAAGGAGGTAGATATGTATTGATTATCCAGGGGATCAATGGTTACAAAGAGAAGGTCGGAGAATGGGTCAGAGAAAAGTGTCAGCGATGATTGAATGGTAGTGCAGACTCGATGGGCTAACTGGCTTAATGGCTGCTCCTTTGTCTTATGCTCCTTTTGCTCCGACTGACCATACTCCGTGAAATTTTCCCAGATCCTCAGTTGAGGATTTTTGCTGGTGGAAGTTACCTCAGAAACCCTGTGAACTCGAAATGTATTGAGCGAATCGCAAAACAGAAAGCATTTAACACGGAACACAAACAAAACTGGCATATCTAATTTATTTTCAGACACAGCGAAGCATGAATGCTAAATGTGAGACAGTCCAGGGCATGAGTCATAAAGTAATCTCACAACTAACAACAGGGCGATTCCAAACTACTCTTTCAAACATACTGCAGCCCAAGTGCACCATCAGACAATGCTGTAAAGAGAGAAAGAAAGAACATAATAAGAATTGGCTTTTAAAAGTGAATTTCACCAATCACAGTCTTGATTAGATTACCTTTCCCTTCCGATGTCTCCAGGATGGAAATGAAGGAAATGGGAGAAATTCAATAACATATGACATCGAAATTCATTGGAGCGATTTTCCCATTAGCCAGAAAACCAAATAACAACGAGTCGAGTCACCGCAGGACTTTTCACAACAGCGACGAAATAACAGTCTCCATTCGGTTCCAGTAAAAACTCAACTTGCCTGGAACATAAAGCAACAGTAGAGTTGCTCGCGATTTTCCGTGCGGGAGGCGAACACGCTCATGACAGCCCAGACGCTTCCCCACACCACAGTTAATTGCCCGGAAGTTTTAAACATCAATGCAGCGGGGATTGAAACAGCATTTAAACAAGCTGCGTTGTTGGAGTTGTTCAGCAGAAATGGCAGCGGTGGGATTCGAACCCACGGCCCTATCGAGACTGAAGCCTTAATCCAGCGCCATAGACCGTTCAGCCACGCTACCAGCCGGCCGAGCATCCGATTTTCTTGCATTTCCAATTGTGCTCCTGGATAACAACAGATGCAAAGTCACGTGAAAAGGGTTCCATGATCCCTCTCCGACTCGCACAGCTGCTGGGATGTGCCCGTCTATAATATCAATTTCGCAGCAGATAATGATAGCCCATCAATCCAGACAAAAATCAATGGTAAGCTGAGTCTATCTTCTCAGAGTCTTTTCAGCTACAAATGTATCTGTGAGTGCGTGAGAACATATGATCGGTTATGATTTGGTCAAATAACCATGAGCTGCTTGACATTACTGGAATTTCCATTCTTGCTTTGCTAAATGATTTCACCGATTGCTCGAAACAGGACGACTTTCACGTTTACACGGAACACGAAACACACCGGACTACCGGGAAAATGCACAAAGCTGAGCAGGCCGTGTTCCACATCATACCGTGCAACATAGTTTCAGTCACTGTGTCTGTTTTGCAGAATAAGAGTCCCAAAGAATGTTCTCCACACTGAAACCGGAGGTAGCATTACAATCCGAGAACGACAGATAACATTGTGAAGATGCTCTGACCTCGGAGCCAGTTCGAGATGCCCCTTTCCACGCCTTTTTGCCTGAATCGTGCAATTTGCTGCAGGGATGTTCACACCTGGACATGAGCCACATGGATACCAACTGAGTTGGAAACCTATGTGGGAATCGACGAGAAGCGACTCAATAAATTTTGCTAAAATCCGTGGTGCTTTTTAGAAATGCAGTTTCTGTTCACCTCAATCTAAAAGGCAGTTTCTGAACATAGTAACAGAGGTCAAAAGGTAATTACCTCATCCCACCCTCACTCCGGAAGAGGTGCTAACTGCCCTTGAGTGCTTTTTGTTCTCGATGTGAAGAGCTCTCACGTCTGAGTCACCTTCACGTCTCTGGTTGCTGAGTGAATCGCACCGAAGGAATTTCACCAGAGCTGCAACTGCCTCACTTCCCCGTTTACATTTTCCTGCTCGTCAGTGATTTAAAGAAAACAAAATGGATGCGATGTCATTCTGTAGCCTCTCTGTCAATTCCTCCGTTTCAGTTCCGACGTGGCTTAGATCACGTGGCGCACCTTAATACGAGCGACGCTATGAAAGCACAGGTCCAGCGGTTCCTCTGAAAGTGTGATTTCTTTCATTGCTGTTGCTGATTGAATGAGCCACTAAAGTGCGAACTGCTCCAAAACATGATTCAGGACCTTTGGTGCCAACTCTCGTACGTTGAATAACGACAGACAGCTTCCAAATGAGATCTTTCAGAGACGACTTTGGGATACATTTGACAGACAGACAAGTTCAGGAATCCGTGGTGCACTGTGACACCAGCGCATCTGCTTCTTCCCTGTCTTTGAACCGGGCCGCCTGCGCAAGGAATGCAAATGCGGTACTGCTTTTCGTGGAAGGATCAGAACGCGGTAACTACACTCTCAAACAGAATGGCATATGATCAGAACCAAGTTGGAGAAAAGCTACAATGCTTTGCACAGTAATTAAATGGAATTGCATTACATTACATTTCACTACGAGGGCAGATTTGTTCAAGCAAATTCGAAGGTAGGTTTGCAGATGGGAAAGCAAGCAAGAAAGTTCAGTTCTTGTCCATGTAAATGGCAGCAGTTGAAAAACAAGACAGTTTTCGCTCAGTTTCGAGCGTTAGGCGAACGTGATGACCACAACACTACAGCAACAAGCCGCCAGCATCGATCGTGTTGCTCCGTGGCATCCACCACCTTTCTGTTTCCAATAGCCCGTTGTTGTCCAGCGTAATTTACATCTTGAAAACGTAAATAAAAAGACACCTGAAATTGATGACAAAATATAGACAAGGATGTATTCAATGTTTGGACCGTACGGTGAGGTGGAATAGGGTGGGTCGATTTGCAAATTACTGTTAACACGTAATGTATTGAGCGAATCGCAAAACAGAAAGTATTTAACACGGAACACAAACAGAACTGGCAAACCAAATGCATTTTCAGACACAGCGAAGCATGAATGCGAAATGTGAGACAGTCCGAGGGCATGAGTCATAAAGTAATGTCAGAACTAAGAACAGGGCGTTTCCAAACTACTCTTTCAAAAATACTGGAGCCTTAGTGCACCACCACTTTCCAGACAATGCTGAAAAGAAAGAAAGAACCTAATAAGAATAGGCCATAAAAAGTGAATTTCACTAATCACAGTCTCGATTAGATTACCTTTCCCTTCCGATTTCTCCAGGATGGAAATGGAGGAAATGGGAGAAATTCAATAACGAATGAAACCGAAATTCATTGGAACGATTTTCCAATTCGCAAGAAAACCAAATAATGATGAGTCGAGTCACCGCAGGACTTTGTTTCACAACAGCGATGAAATAACAGTCTCCATTCGGTTCCAGTAAAAGCTCAACTTGCCTGGAACATAAAGCAGCAGTAGAGCTGCTTGCGGTTTTCCGTGCGGGAGGCGAGCACTACCGTGACAGCACAGACACTTTGAGACAATCTGTACTCTCCCATACCACAGTTAACTCTCCAGGAATCGTACACAATTTGTTAAAACCTCAACTTGCCAGGAACGTAAAGCAGCTTGAGCCCGCGATTTACCGTGTGCGAGGCGAAGACGATTTTGACCCCGTCTCCATAAAGCAAACTGCCAGTCCTGCTTTTTAATTGTACACGCTGCAGCCACAGAAATTGCAGTGGGGGACTCGAGCCTCAGCTTCTTTAGTAATTGATTTCTGAAGCAGGCGTCTCCGGCTCCAAGGCTCCCCTTCATAGGGCTGATTCGGTTCGAATAGTGAAATTTCCTGTGCCTGATCCGCAGGACACTCTGCAGGATTTTCAGACAGCGCAATCCTCCCTGTGACATGTATGTGCTGGATAACATTCTGTTGGGTCATGTGTCCAGGCTTTGCCAATATCACCGTTGTTTATCTCCCTACATCCTGTTGGTCGAACTGTGATTCCAGTCAGAATCACAAATGTGAAACAAAACACCTTAGCTGTGCTGGCTCTCTTCAGAGATAAAAGTGCTTCTCTTTTCGTATCATTCTCTTGCCTTCTCCCTGTAACTCTACATATTTTTACATTCAACATAAACATTGAATTAATTTTTCAACAACTCGTTTGAAATTGCGTCTTTGTCAATGTCAGACCCTAACCATTCCCTCTGTGAAAACATTTCTCCTCATGTACATTTTTCTTCTTTTACTAATGTCTTTAAAACTGCCGAATCGTTCTCGATCCTTTCAGGCGTAGGGAGCATTCCCCCTTCCTTATTCCCTCTGTCTAACCCACTCATGTCTTGGAAGGTTTTAACAAGGCCAGCTTTTGGCCTTCTGCTCTCCAAGGAGAACTGTCCCAACTTTCCAAATGACCTTTATTGTTGACATTCCTCATATTCTCACCAACCTGTGCAGCGCTGTTTTCAATCATTTTACGTCCCCACTTCCTAAAGTTTCACACCCAGAACTGTGCGAATATCCAGATGGTGGATTTACTCAGAGTGGGATTCTGTTGGTGAACATTCTCTAACGCTTGTTTGACTTTCGCCACATGTGGTACTGTGCTATGCCCACTACAGTGACACTTCTGACCCCAAAACTCAAAGGTATTTCAAGGGTGCAACTTAATGATTTGCATCCTTTTTTTATCAAACAGTTGATAGGACGACCAGGCAAAAGTGAAATCAAACAACCAAGGCTCGATGGCGACTTGAAGTAAGACATTCTCCCATGCCAGTATTAACACAAGCTGCTAAGCGAAGATCATGCCCTCGACACTCTGACATTGCCAACATCAAACCAGCTGAGATTCGGTCAGGTCCAACTACACCCCAATTTGTTCTCAGATTTCTAAGCGTCAAAGTGTTTTAAGAATATCGCCTTGTCATTTTGTCTCCTTGTTCACAGAACAGTACTGCTTATCCGTTCTGCTTGGACTAAGTTGTCTCCATCAGTAGAGTATTCAGCTATTTCCCTCCACCGGCAAGCAGTGTGAGGAGAGGCAAGTGTGGTTACCCTCTAAAGCTCGCTCTCATCGGTACGGTCAGTTCCATCAAGTGCTGGGAATCAGCAAGTTTGATTGGGAGCTTCCTGCAAATATCATTTATCTGAGCCAACGATAAAGATGTTGAGCTGGTGGGTAAGACACAAATGTACTCCCGACTCTCTACCCTCAGGTAAAGTCATGTGAGGGCATTTTTTGCAGCCTGTTTGCTGTTCAAAATCCATCTTCACACAGCAATCCTGCAGAAAGGCTTTTGTAACAGTAACATAGGCTTCTTTGCTGCTATCGGGCAGCAGTGAACATCTGAGCCCCAACATTCATAGATAAAGACAATCCGAGTGAAAGTCTCACTCACTGAGAGCCATCCCTATGTCCCTGAGCTGCGGAGCTGCAGACAGTTTAACGCAGACGATACGTTTAACAATGAGACTTTGTTTCACCATCAGCCACTCTGTCCCAGAGACAGGAAGAGGGACAGCATCAATCCGTGGCGTCACTCATGCGCCGATCGAAGCTGTTCAGCCCATCGAGTCCACAGCGACTCATCTGACGCTTGTTATTATTCATAGTTGGTGATGTATGTCCTAATAATGCGGAGCTGTGCCTGTATCGCAATTCTGTCTCCAACAAATTGATCCAATTGTAATTCACAGCTTTTCATTTCACGTAAGAACACTGCTGTGTGAAACGGCGTGGGGAATAACTGCAGGGCGTCATGCACATAGAACACTCTAAAACTGATGTATCTCACTTTCGTCAGTTTATTCCCAGCTCTGGCAAGAGATTTTGCGAATCAGATCAGAGCACACCGACAGAGAACAGGAAAAGAGCTTCCAGAACTTCACAAGTGTGTTTCCTCATTTGTGTAAATTTCCCGTGTGTCTCAGTATGAAATATTCATTTCAGATACATTGAATGAAAGGAAGCGGAAAATGAAACAACACGCAATGCGTAGAATGGAGATCTATTCTAGAGAAACACTGGAGGGGGCAGTACACAAACTGAAACTGGGAATTGTCAACGAGTAGAGGATGTTTTCAATCCATTAATTTCATGGTTATGAGTCCAATACGCTCCCACTGGGCGGCTCTGTTAGCGCTGACCACAGCAGTTTCACACAGTCTTCAGCTTTTCGTCTGGCGTGCGGTATGTACCTCAGAGAATGATTTCAAAAGGTATTAACTATTATTATGTGACACACTGTGGCGCAGATGTGTCCCGGCTGTATCAATATAACCTGTGACTAACTTGCCACATTCTGTTCGTTTAACTGTGATTTCACTCAGAATCACAACATATGTCACAGTTGTTGTGGTTCTGTTCGCCGAGCTGGAAGTTTTTGTTGCAAACGTTTCGTCCCCTGGCCAGGCGACATCATCAGTGCTTGGGAGCCTCCTGCGAAGCGCTTCTTTGATGTTTCCTCCGGTGTTTATAGTGGTATGTCCCTGCCGCTTCCAGTTGTCAGTTTCAGCTGTCCGCTGTAGTGGTTGCTATATTGGGTCCAGGTCGATGTGTTTGTTGATGGAGTTTGAGGATGAGTGCCATGCCTCCAGGAATTCCATGGCTGTTCTCTGTCTGGCTTGCCCTATGATAGTAGTGTTGTCCCAGTCGAATTCATGTTGCTTGTTGTCTGCGTGTGTGGCTACAAAGGATAGCTGGTCGTGTCATTTCGTGGCTAGTTGATGTTCATGTATGCGGATTGTTAGCTGTCTTCCTGTTTGTCCTATATAGTGTTTAGTGCAGTCCTTGCATGGTATTTTGTACATTACATTCGTCTTGCTCATGTTGGGTATCGGGTCCTTCGTTCTGGTGAGTTGTTGTCTGAGCGTGGCTGTTGGTTTGTGTGCCGTTATGAGTCCTAGGGGTCGGAGTAGTCTGGCAGTCAGTTCCGAGATGCTCCTGATGTATGGTAGTGTGGCTAGTCCTTTTGGTTGTGGTATGTCCTCGTTCCGTGGTCTTTCTCTTAGGCATCTGCTGATGAAGTTGCGCGGGTATCCGTTTTTGGCGAATACCTTGTATAGGTGTTCCTCTTCTTCTTTTTGCAGTTCTGGTGTACTGCAGTGTGTTGTGGCCCTTTTGAATAGTGTCCTGATGCAGCTTCGTTTGTGTGTGTTGGGGTGGTTACTTTCATAGTTTAGGACTTTGTCTGTGTGTGTGGCTTTCCTGTATAATCTTGTAGTGAATTCTCCGTCTGGTGTTCTCTGTACCAACACCAGACGGAGAATTCACTGCAAGAGTATACTGGAAAGCCACACACACAGACAAAGTCCTAAACTATGAATGTAACCACCCCAACACACAAACGAAGCTGCATCAGGACACTATTCAAAAGGGCCACAATATAACATTTGAGCCAGGCAAAGGGGAAATCTGTTCCTGAATCCCCAATATCCACACGGCCGTTTGCTCCATGTGTCCAGTTGAAAACCTGTGTGAAGGAGCATGCAGTATGACAGAGTGCCTGGGAGAATCCACCACTGTCTGATCTAAAGCTGCAACAGGAGCAGTGTATTCCAGCTGTGAGAGCGGTGGGATAAAGGGGAGTACCTTGGTATTCCGTGGAGTAGATTCACAGGGTCGTCATCATGTTATCGTTTAAAACCCTATGTCAGAAACAGCACAGACAGAGAGGAATAGGAGGGGGACATTTCGCTCGCCAGCGCTTCTCCTCCATTTGATGTCACCATGACAGACCAAACACATCAACGCCTTTTACCAGAACATCCACTTCAATATGTCGCCCAAAGGGAAAAGGCACAGAATAAACCGAAAGACTCTGCAACTGTGGGAGAGGGATGTGTTTACAGACAGTGGGCTTCTGCAGTGGGTTTTGCGACTGAGAAGTCGATTCTGGGCTGATCATGTTTCTAGTGCTATGATTCCCTTAAAACTCACCACCCAGAAAGTGAGGAATCTTCTCTGTTAAGTAGCAGGGAGAAGAACTCCAGACGACAGGAACTGATGATGAATCAGAATTTATTCAGCAGAAATCTGAATTAAACTCCGATTCTGTTGTAACTCAAACTCACAAAGTTTGAATCGCAATCTTAACAATTCAGTAGAAGTCCAACACGTCTTTCACTGTGTCACAGAGCTGTACTAGCCTCCATTTTACTGCACCAAAAGTTACGGTGGTCAAGTCTTTCATCAAGCATTTCTTTATTCTCGCCCCAGTTTACAGTACTTGGTCCTTATCCATGTATGGTCTAGCCCCTCAAGTGATCGGCTAAGTACTCCTGAAGCATTTTAATAACCCTTCGCTTTACCAAACGTTCAAATAGTGAGTTCCAGAGAAACGTTACTCTCAGGATGCAAACATTCTTCCTAAATCTTTTCTGAACATCCTCTCTCTAGCGTTTTATCTATATCCCTGGTTATTAATCCTTCCCATAAGAAGTTTATTCCTATCACACGTATCTATCCCCTTTCTGTGCACGTTAATCAATTTCTCTCTCAGCTTTCTCTGCTCTCAGGTGAAGAGCCCCAGTCGAGGTCATCTATCATTGCAGTGACGAGTACTTTAAAAGTACAGCAGGTCAGGCAGCATCCGAGGATCAGGAGAATCGATGTTTCGGGCATAAGGCCTTCATCAGGAATTAGACTTTTGAGTCGGTGTTGAGGGAGGGGAGTGCGATTGGTGGTCAGGTAGCTGGGAAAGTGATAGGTGGATGGAGGTGAGGGATAAGGTGATAGTTCAGAAGGGGGATTGTTGGCCGGGTCCAGAGAGCAGTGCCTAGTTGGAGGCTTTGGACTGGGATAATGTGGGGGCAGGTGAAATGATGAAGCTGTTGAAATACACATTTATCCCGTGTATTTTGCAGGGTCCGAAGGTGGGATATGAGACGTTGTTCCTCCAGGCATCGGCTGGTAATGGAATGGCGGTGGTTTGTGCCCAAAACATCGATTCTCTTCTCCTCAGATGCTGTCTGACGTGCTGTGCTCTTCCATACTACACTCTCGACTCTGAGCTCCAGCACCTGCAGCCATCACTTTCGCTTATCTTTGCAGATGGAATGGTCGAGCTCAGGCACCACCTTGGTAAATCTCCTCTGACCACCCTCCCGTGCCAACACACTTTTCCTGAAGGCTGGCGATCAGAACAGAACAAAATTATCGGAACAAAATCAGCAGGTCTCGTGCATCTGGGGAGAGATTTTCCAGCCAAACGATCCGCTTGGAACGAATGGGATGTGTAGATTTGGCAGGAACGCGAAAAAAGGTGGACAGGGTCTAAAATGATTGAACTCGATGTTGGGTACTGAAGATTGCACGGTCTCTCAGTACGAAATGTCGTGCCGCTCTTCCAACTCGCGCTGTGCTATTCGGGAGCTCTGCAGCAGACCAAACAGAAATGGAGGAATGGGAACACAGTGGGATGTTGCAGTGACAGGAAGCTGGAAGCTCAGGGTCTTTGTTTGCTTGCAGATGTCACGTTTCACACCCGCTCTGTTTTTCTTTGTCAAGTCTAGACGACATCACATTGTGAGCTGGAAATGCAGCTTGCTAATTTGAGGGAGGGGCAGATAAATCACTGTAACCTTATGCAGTGAGGAAAGACATCGTAAACGAGCAGTATTATACCTTCTGTATTTCGTGGAATGTTGCCATATGGGGAAGTGCTGGGGGTCAAAGAGGATTGGACGATGGTGTACTGAGAGAAATCGTGCTGAATAGTGCTGGTATTCAGTTGTATGGGCTAGTGGGGAAAGGGCAGTAAAATGTATATCTTCCTGATTTTTCTGCTGTAAGTAAACACCTCTCAATGGAGCAAAACTGTCAAATGATTTTCATTCCATCACTGGCAGTAGGTACAGCTTACAGAAGTCACATGTTTGCACTGTCACTGTCACTCTGTCTCCCCGGTAGCAGTAGGACTCCCCCACGATGATTCATACAGCACAGTTCTTCCTGTGACATGTCGCTTTGAGAATGGAAGGACAGGTATTAATACTTGGAACTGAGAATCTATATTGCTCAATAACAGCCGTTTAACTATCCTAACTCCTTTTCAAGTCATTTCACTCATAGCCTTGTATGTCTTCTAATCACAAATTTACATCTGAACACTTCGGAAAGTTATGTGTATTTCTGCCTCTCCGACCCTTGCATACACTGAGTTCCAGATTTCAACCACCCACTGTTCGAAAACGTTTTTCCACGCATTTACCCTAATCTTTCCACCTCTGACCTTAAATCGATGCCCGCCCCCATGATCGAAATATCCATCAAAGTGAAACATCTATTTCAGTCTACGTTATCCATATTTTTCAGTAAATTGTTCATCTTAATCATGCCCCCCTGAATCTCCTCTGCTCTAAGAAAATCAACTTCAGTTTGTCCAATCTCTCTTCTTCAGACCAGAAAATATCCTGGCAAATCTCCCCTGCATCGTTTCCTGTGCTATCACATCCCTGCTATCATGTGAATTGCATAACTACACACAATAGTCTCGCTAGAGTCGAATGAACAAGTGAAATAAATGATGCAGAACTCGACAGAATTTTGTGTTTTTTAAAAAAAAAATATATTTTCCTCAATGCTTCCCTGTGCCCTTTTCCAGAGCCTGATGTTTCAATAATCGCTGGTCCATGTCAGTAAAAGCTGCGACATGAGGCTTGATCTCACAGCGGCGGTATCGAAAAGGATCAACTGGTTCGAAGGTCCCGATGTTGAGACTTGGACATGGTCACCCAGCAACAGTGAGCACAGCAACACAGACTGAACGCAGTCAATGTGAAAGTGATTGCAAGGGAAATGCGAGGGGGATCTTAAACGAGATAAGTGATTGCGGGAGGGAGGGAAATCTCCGAGAATGGGTGAGTCTCAATCCTGATATATGACTCGCAGAGGTGTGAGAGACATAGGGGTTTGATGGAAAGAAAATCATAATCTCTGAGAATGCTTCCATGTAAAATCAACTTTCATGAAAAAACAACTAATGTGTTTCTTCAGCATGAGTCACAAGGAGTAAAAGGCAGTGACTCGGATTCGAACGAGCTTACTGCGGCCACAATGCAGAATATTTTAACATTCAAACCATCACTGAGTCATGCAGAGACACGCGTTTAAAAACAGCAATAACTACAGTGACAGAGGAGATGTTAGGAAGAGTAGCAGATGCACAACAGGAATATTAGGCGAGCGATAGCAGACATGTGGGAATTCAGAATTAGTTGAATCTTTAAGTTCGACATCCCCAGACGCTGTGGTGGTTCCATCGAGTACTGCATGTTGATGACTGAGTTTGATAGATTTATAGAAACAAAAAGGTTCAAGGGATAGTGCGGGATATTGGTGTAATGCATGTTTGAATAACACTGTGTTATTAACAATGTGTTAATCACAGTTTCTTCACTAATATACCCACACAAGGAAGTACCCATTGCTGTAGTCAGTCACATAACCGGAGATCCCAGAACCGGAACCATACAATCTTCGTGGCGCAGCCGCGAATACCAAACCGGAAGTGGGGGTGGAAATGAGCACGTGAAGCTATTCTGTGGCACCACTGACATGATTGGTAAAGGCCCGGTCATAGAGTAATGGAGTTATAGAGATGTACAGCACGGAAACAAACTTTTCAATCCAACCCGTCCATGCCGACCAGATATCCCAACCCAATCTAGTCCCACCTGCCAGCAACCGACCCATATCCCTCCAAACCCTTCCTATACATACTACCAACCAAATGCATTTGAAATGTTGCAATTGTACCAGCCTCTGGCAGCTTATTCCATACACGCACAACACTCTGTATGTAAAAGTTAGCCCTTCTGTCTCTTTTGTATCTTTCCCTTCTCAAACTAAATCTCTGCCCTATAGTTCTAGACTCCCTGACCCCAGGGAAAAGACTTTGTCTATTTATCCAAGCACGTGAAATGCTGCAGCTGGGAGTGCTTCTGCTCAAATGCGAGATGCAAGCGCATATTGGTCTCAATTTATTATATTGTTAAGATTCAGCAGCAACATGAACCCGCACTGAAAATTGTCTCAGAGGAAGCCTGCTGGAATCTTAAGTGAGAGGTCGACGTATAGAAAGCATTCTAAGAGATTTTCCTTAGCAAAGCTATATTTTGTTACTTTGACAGTAAGAGCTGCTTTTGCTCACATTGTCTCCACATCATTCTCTTGCTCCAGTAAACACTCCAATCCAGCGTACATTGCTTCCATTCTAACATAGAAATGCGTCCTATTCTCTCTCCATTTGTGATAATCTGATTTGACAATGTCATTGTTTGAATGGAGAAATGCAGCAGGGAGTTGTTAATGCAGCGGCGATGTATTGGGCTAGTAATCTTTGGTGACTGGAACGTGGTAGCTGCTGTTATTTAAATTCGCTGAGTAAAATCTGGAAAATACACCCAATCTCAGCAACAGAGACAATAACTTTATATTGCTGAAAACTCATTCATTCATGTTCCTTCGAAAGGGAAATCTGCCGACCATAACGAATCCGGTCCACATGTGCCTGCAGACCCACAACAATGTGGTTCCCCCATGAATGTCCTCTGACTCAGTTCAAGGTGAATTAAGAATGAACAACTAATGGTCTTCAGACCAATGATAGCCACATTCCATGGGAGAATAAGGAAGAATAAAAATACATGGACAACGGGGAAAATGGGAAGCGTGTCTGTGTGGAATCGAATTCAACTGATATCCAAACTAAATAGACAAAAGGATACCCGCAGCGCCAAGAAGTCAGGGCCATGGGGTGACTGCAGGAAGGGATTCAATTACCCGCTGAGGTGTAAACTCACTTGCTCAGTCACAGTGCGCACAGGTCATTCACCACTCTCATATGCGACAAGTGATCCTCAAGGCGACCAACTGACAGAATCAACAGCAAGTTTACAAATGACTGCAGGGGATCGAAACTGCCGTTATTGCAGCTGTTCATCCCAAACAGCAATGAACCCTGTTTGGATGCGTGTTTCCAGTGGAGTGCCATTGTTTCCTGATGTCGATCAATGATTTAGACTTAGTTGTAGGAGCCAAAATTCAGACGTTTGCTGATGATGCAACAATTGGTCATGTAGTTGACTATGACTAAGAATGTCAGTGATTTCAGGGATGTATCAATCAGGTCGAGAGGGAAAATGGCGAATGGAATTGAATCCAGACCAATGAGTGTTAACGAAATTGGGGAGA
The DNA here is from genome assembly GCF_037043375.1 of Chiloscyllium plagiosum. Classification (NCBI taxonomy): domain Eukaryota; kingdom Metazoa; phylum Chordata; class Chondrichthyes; order Orectolobiformes; family Hemiscylliidae; genus Chiloscyllium; species Chiloscyllium plagiosum. The sequence continues at coordinate 44,313,365 of NW_028270186.1, forward strand.
AGAAACAATAACAGTGAGTATTCTGTGTAGTGTAGACGGACAAAGAGATCTTCGCATGGACATTCGCGATCGCTGAAGATCAATGGACGGGAATCAGTTGGACGGACGTGCGTACTGTAGATGCTGGAGATCAGAGTCAAGAGTAGAGTGGGACTGAGGAAGCACAGCAGGTCAGGCAGCATCAGCGTTGCAGAAAAAAATGACGTTTTTGGCAAAAAGCCTTCATCAGGAATAAGGCTGGGAGCGTCGAGATTGGGGAGATAAATGGCAGGGTTGGGGCTTTGGAGAAATTAGCTGAGAGTGCAATATGTGGATGGAGGTGGGGATAAGAGTGTTAGGTCGGAGATGAGGGTGGAGCGGATAGATGGGAAGGAAGACAGACAGGTGGGACAGGTCAGTAGGACAGTGCCAAGCTGGAGGGTTGGAACTAGCGTAAGGTGGGGGTGGGTGGAAATTAGGAAGTTGGTGAAATCCACATTGATGCCATGAGGTAGAAGTGTCATGAGTCAGAAGATGAGGGGTTTTTCCTCCAGGCGTCGTGTGGTGAGGGAGTGGCGGTGGGGGCGGCCCAGGACCTGCATGTTCTCTGGAGTGTGGCGTGGGGGAGTTGAAGTGTTCAGTCACGGGGCGTTGGGATTGATTGTTGCTGGTGTGCTGGAGATGTTCTCTAAAGCGTGCTGCGAGAAGGTATCTGGTGGCCCCACTGTAGAGGAGACTGCATCGGGAGCAATGGATGCAATAAATGACATGTGTGGAAGTGCAGGTGAAATTTTGATGGATGTGAAATAATTCTTTGGGGAATTGGGCGGAAGTGGGGGGTTGTTGGCGCAGGTTTTGCAATTCCTGTGGTGGCAGAAGAAGGTGCTGGGAGGCGAGGGTGAATAATTGGAGGGCATGGATTTTACTAGATAGCCGTGGAGGGAACAGTCTTTGCAGAAAGTGGATAGGGATGGGGAGGGAAAATATCCCTGTAGGTCAGCGCTACTGATTTTTTTTACAAACCCACTGTCACCCACAGATATGTGGATTACACCTTCTCCCATCTCACCTCATACACAAATGCTATCCTCTGCCTGAGCTGCATCTGCTCCCAGAGGACCAGTTCCACCATAGAACACACCAGAAGGCCTCCTTCTTTAAAGACCCGAACGTCCCCTCCCATGTGTTTGAAGATGGATGGAAGATCTCATCCATGTCCTGCATCTCCATCCATGAACCCCACATCTCCAAACACAACAAGGACAGAACAAGGACAGAGGAATGTGTTCACCTTCCAATCCACCAACCTCCACATAAATCACATAATCTGCCGACACTTTCGCCACCTCTAAATTGACCCCACCGCCAGGGATATATTTCCCTCCCCAAACCTATCCGATTTCCTCAAACATCCTTCCCTCCGTGACTACCTTGTAAAGTCCAAGCCCTCCAATGACCTCCATTCGCTCCCAGCACCTTCCTCTGCCACTGCAGAAATTGCAAAACCTGCACCCATTTGTTTCCCCTCACCTCTCACCAAGGCACCAATGGAGCCTTCCACATCCATCAAAGGTTCACCTGCACTTCCACACATGTCATTTGTTGTGTCTGCTGCTCCAGATGCGGTCGCCTCTAAGTTGGGGAGACTGGATGTCTTCTGACAGAGCACTTCAGAGAACATCTCAGGACAACTGCAAGAATCAACTTCACTGCCCCATGGCCAAGCATTTCAATACCCCCTCCCACTCTCCCGAGGTCATGCAGGCCCAGGGCCACCTCAATCGCCACTCCCTCAGTACCCGTCGCCTGGAGGAAGAATGCCTCATCTTCTTTCTCAATGTGGACTTCATCAGTTTCCTCATTCCCACTCCCCCATCTTACTACAGTTCTAAACTTCCAGTTTGGCACCGTCCTCCGGACCTGTCCTACCTCTGTATTTTCATTCCCAACATTCCCTCCACCCTCCTCTCTGACACATTGCCTTCACCCCCTCCTCCATCCATCTACTGCACTCTTAGATATCTTATCCACAGACCCACCCCCGCCCATTTATCACTCAACCCATAGACTCCCAGTCTCATTAATGATGATGGGCTTTTGCCCGAAACATTGATTTTTCCTCAGATACTGCCGGACCTGTTGTGCTTCTCCAGCATCGCTTTCATGTTGAGGGGAATCAGTTGATTTAGAGGGTTTTTGGATATTTTCTGTTGTTGACCACAGAACTTTAGCAACCACATGTTCAGTAAATAGCTAAAAGACTTAGCACAAGTCTGGTCTCTGCATTAATCAACATTTATTAAATGTTAAGATAAAAGACGAAGGGCTGAAGTATGTAACTTTGCCCCTCAAGACTGCTTCACCACTCAATGAGTTTACCACTGATTCATTTCTAAGTCAGGTTAATATGGGCCTTGGAGGATAATTTACAAATGGTGGCGTTTCGTTGCATCTTCTAAGCTTCTCCTTATAGTGAGTACAGCTGTTGAGCTTTGAAGGTTCTGTTAAAAATTCCCGGATGACTTACTCCATCGTGTATTTGGTGCACTCTGTTGCAATTGTGCCTGAGTGTTGAAGGAAATAAATATTCTGGTATTGAAGAGGGTACAATCAAGTGTCTGCATTGTCGTGGACAGTCTCCAGTTCCTTAAGTGTTATTGAAGTTACACCCATCTAGGCAAATGGAGAGAGTTCTGTACCACATCTCATTTGTGCCTTGCAAACGGTGTAGGATTCACGGAGCAATGAGTTGATTTTGTCATCAAAAACTGTCTACTAACAGACATGTTTTTGTTGTCAAAGTGTTTCTATCGCCAGTCTCAATCCGTTTTTCCTAAATACTAGCTCCGTGGACGATTACACGCGGTAATTTGGTTAAAGTAAAGCCATTGAATTTAAATGGTATATGATCAGGTGCTCATTTGTCAGAGCTATCATTAGTGTATTTCGTCCTTGTGTGGACCAATCTGATTCCAATCGCTGTCTGAATTCAATTTCCAATTCCCGCCTGTGTTTGAAATTGTTGACTCACATAAATTTCTCCACTTGGCTTAATAATATGTAAGGACGCTGCAGGGGACAGCAGAGATTTATGAACGTGTTGTTAACACTGGAGAAAATGAAGTTTCGTGGAATGATTGGTTAGGCTGGGATATTCTCCTTGAAACAAAGGAGGCGGAGGGGACCTGTATAATCACATAATAACACTTATAATCGTTCAATATTCATAGGATCTTGACAGGGTAGGTACAGGCATGTGGTTTACCCTCTGGTATGAGTAGAACATCAGAGTACATGAACTCAGAATTAGATGTTGCCTATTTAATTCAGAAATGAGGAGTCATTTCTTTGCTCATGTGCCAGTGAATCGGTGGAACACTTTACCGAAACTGTTGTTGAGGCTGAGTTGTGTATTTCCAAACTGTGCCAGACTGACATTTAACCAGAAAGACGATGAAGCTCTGTCGAGGTAAGGCAGGAGAATGGACAAAGATAAAAGTCACACAACACCAGGTTCTCCGAATCAGGAGAATGGAGTTGAAGATTATTAGATCAGCCATGAGATCCTTGAGTGGTGGAGCAGTCTCGATGGGCTGAATGGCCTATATCATTTGGTCTAACTCAATATTTTATTGATATGTTTAGAATTCTGAATTGATGGGATGATGTGACAGGAAAGTTTTATCAAACTGATCAGACAGATCAGGAACTCGGCTCATAAAGTGATGAACAAGAAATGTATTTGTTGTGGCCTGGATACAACAAATGGCACTGGTCATACCACAGACGGATATGTGCAGAAGGTGTGATTGGTAATGAAAATTCGTGGATCTAATGTTGTTGGCAACTTGGTGATCATGCTGGATTATAGATCGCGGTATGATTCACACAGCAGTAGTTTGTGAAAGAATGAAAGGTTCGTTTCATTGGAGAAGTTTTCTGCTGTTCCAATTCCAGTTGACTGTTTGAAATATTGATCAGAACTTTGAGTGGATGTGTTACATTAAAATTCAAAATCCCACTGAATAAACTATTGCACCCGATCTCTCCATATTTGTTTCACTTTCATTCGATGTAACTTCATATAAAGTCAAGATGAAATGAAAGGAGGAAAGAAACGTTGCACTCCTTTTCATTATTCCAATTTAACTTACAACAGAAACAAACTGCTTTATTTCGATTTTGATGAGACATCGATTTATCACCAATTTCCGGTGCAATGAATTACATGGGCAAGAATCTCCATCCAGTGTATACTAAAGATGCGAGGCACAAAGGGAAACCACAGCTGCGTTTGATAGAAGTAACAGCCAGAGTAGGATTCAAATCCACACATGCGCAGTGACAGAGCAAACCGCCGCCTTCACCTCTGGACCGCTTCAGCCCATGGCAAAGTGTGTCACATGTGACCACATCAAGATTACATATGGTGCACCTAGGAGATAAGAAATTTCCTGAGCGGAATCGAATCCACACCATTATGTTTCTGCTTTCAGTGGAATAATAATACCAGCAAAATCGAAGGGATTGACCTCGTCCTTGGAAGGAATTCCTTGTTCTTGATTTATTCCGCGTCAGAACTGTCTCAGAATGAACCAGCAAACATGAAATTCCCGTCATATTCACACGCACATTTGACGCATAATTTCTTCAGACAGTTTCTCTCTCACGTGAAGACGTATTTATGGAGAGAGAAGTGAAGGTGATGTTTTAGCTCGATGGTCTTTCTCATATGGCTGAAACTGAACTGGGTAAAATTCCCGGAAATGCAGTTTTGTTTCTTTCATTTTATTAATTTTGCTGCAACTTCACTCTGGTCATTGCAATGACCGGAAGTGAATTGGATTTGTGTCATTGGAACGTTTAATGTTGTATTCAATTTTGCTCCGAATTTATTTCAGTTTAAAGAAAATATTGATGAGAAAAACAGAAGGTTAAACTACAAAACAAGATTCCAGTTTTGATGTCAGTTACTTTGGCAGATTTCAGTGGGTATTAAATGAACCGAACATCATGGCGATTGTCCTCCCATCTTTAAGGCATGGGATTAAAGCAGGACATCGATCTCCAAAAGACGGGTCACTTCCTGTTCATTATGGAATATCTTTCCTTGACAATATACAAAATCTGCTCAGTTCAATTTATAATGCTTCATGTGGAATATAGTAGAGATCTTTCAAAACTCTGAGTATTTTTTGCTGAATCTTATTCTTCTGCATAGGTTTGAGATATTTCTTTACATCTAAAATCGTCCAAATTAGACATTGTTTCCTTGCACCTTCCAACCCCCACACACCACTTTTACGCTTTTACCTGGCCACAGGCTGTCTCTCTCATGCTGAAACTCACTGCTTGTGTGTCTCTAAATGTGCCTTTCCAAATATTTTGAAAACGAATTCTCTGAGTGACAGAAATTCTGTCCCATATTTTCTTTGTCCGACATCGATGGTTTTGAAAGCCTGACGTTCAGAGATTTACGAAATTAAAAGAGTGAATTTACCACCTATTTACTCTCTCCAAACCTCAAATACTCTGGAAAACTTCCATTCGGTTTTCCTTGGTTTAGTTTCAAATTTTCCAAAACACAAATAAATAAAATTCTATCCCCACTAAACGCCGTCAGCATCGTCTCTAATGTCTTAGCAGCCCAGTGGCAGTGTCGTCTTTGATAGAATCACAGATTCCCTACAAGGCAGAAAGTACAGTTCAGCCAATCGAGTCTGTACGGACACTCGGAACAGCATCTCAACAAGACCGAGATTCCTTCTGTATCCCTGCAGGCCTCTGGCTTGTGATTGCAAAAAAACCTGCTGGAATAAAACCTGGTATCGTCTGACTGCTGACCTTCTCACTGCATTACCCATGGCTAATTCACTGAACTTACTGAATTAACTCCCTGGACACATCAGCGCAATCTAGCATCGCCAATCCACCTAACCTACAGACTTAACAGCAGTGCGAACCACTGAGCAAATGTACCATCACATTGAACACTATCTGCATCATGTATAATGGCTTTACACACTGGTAACTCAGCCGAGTTCAAGCAAGCTGCGCTCATCAACCCGAATTCAATGCATCCAAACGCGGTTCTGCGCTGTACAACCTCATTAGTGCTGCTGGAAATGTTTCTGCGCTCAGGTCTGACTGGGTTTACTCTGTTTTCTTCCTCAGATTCCTGCTTTAAATAAACATATCAGTCAGGAACAACTCTATATAATGGTTTTCATTGCAACACAACCACAATGTGAAGTTTGCAGATGTTACGTGTTTGCACTGTCACGGACACTCTCTCTCCCCAGGAGCTGCAGTCCTTCCCCAGCTGATTCAGACAACACTATCCTTCCTGTGACATATCCAATCGTGAATGGAAGGCCAAGCATGAATAACCTTCACTGGGTAACAGACCGACAGGTTTAAAACCTTTACGATGCCCCCAGTGGAGAATTGAGCCCTGTGACAGGCGGGGACACTAACCACGATACTGTGGAGGACAACAACATCGAAGGAGGCCCTTCAGCATGTTGTGGCCGCACTTGTCCAACACAACTGCTTAACGACCTGAATCAAGTCTTCCATGATTTAGCCCATAGTCTTATATGTTTTGGCATCACAAATTCACATCTGATTTTTTTTCAGTTTAAAAGAGTTTCCGCCTCTCTGACCCTTTCCGCACATCTACTCAAAAATTTCTGCCTTTTCCCGAAATCTCTTGGCCCCAGTGTTCGATCCCTCCATCAATAACAAACGCTTCTTTCAGTCTATCCTATCCATATCCCTCATAATTTTGTACATCTCAGTCATGTCTTCCCCAATTTCCTCTGCTCGGCGACAAACAACCCCAGTCTGTCCAATCTCTCCTCATAACTGAAATCTTCAGCCCAGACAATATCCCATTGAATCTGTCCTGCAACGTTCCCAGTGCGATCACATCATTGTTATACTGTGAATTGCAGAACTGCACACAGTAATCTAGCTGGAGCCGAATTAACATTTTTCCCCTATTCTGTTACAGTATGAGGGTGTCGCTGGCTCGGCAGTATTGATTGCGATCCCTAATTGCACAGCGGGCAGTTGAGACTCAACCGTATTGCAGTGAGTCTGGAGTCACATTGAGGCCTGAGCAGGTAAGAATGGCAGGTTCCTTCCTCAAAGGATGTCAGTGAATCCGATGGTTTTGTTTTTTCAACAATTGGCCATGGATTTATCGGTGTTATGAGATTCGTAATTCCAGATATTTATCGAATCTCAATTCTAACACATGGCATGGTTGAAGTCAAACCCGGGTCCCTGGTCATTTGCTTGGTGTCTGAGTTAACAGTCCAGTGGTAATAGAGATCAGCCATTGCAGAAAACTCGTGAAACTAATCTTTCTCAAGTCGCTTTTTCTCGATATTGTCTTTGTCATTTTCCTGAGCTTGATCCCCAATAACCGCAAGTCTATATCAGTAAAAGCTGCTACCTGAGGATTGGTCTCACAACAGCGGTAAGCAAATCGATCAACTGGTATGCAGGTCCCGATGGAGGGGTTGGGGCACGTTCACCCAGCCACAGTGACCGCAGCAGCACAGACTGAACGGTATCAATGTGAGAGTCAGTGATAGATTCTGCAGTGCCTTACTGAAATAGGAAATGACTCCACAACCACATGATGAAAGAGCAGCACTCCCCAAACTAGTGCTCAGTTAAACCTGGTAGACTCTAACCTGGTGTTGTGTGATTTTTAACTTTGTACACTATAGTCCAACACCGGCATCCCTAAGTTAATGAAATGGGGGTGCGGGACGGAAAGTTCATTTCGTGATCGAAGGAGGGAGAGAAATCTCTGAGAACGGGAGGATTTGAATTCTGACATATGAAACACAGAGATGTGAGCGAGCAGAATTTGAAGGCAAAAGATCATCACCTTGGATAAAATTGCCACGTCAAAACAACTGATTCCTTTGTGTTTCACAAAACCTGGGGCAGATAGAGTAACCACTGCCGTGACTCGGATTCGAACCGAGGTTGCTGCGGCCACAACGCAGAGTACTAACCACTATACGATCACGGCAAGCCACAGACGAGCCGAGCGACTGGGCGCAATAAGTACAGATTCATAGGAAATGTTAGGCAGCGCACCAAATGCACAATATCAGTGTTAAGCGAACAGTGGCAGATTTGTGGGAACTCAGAATGGGCTGACCGTTTAATATCGGTTCCCCCAGTGGCTGTGGTGATATGACTCTATGATTGACGCTATGAAACAAATATCTGGTTGGGATTAATATGCTGAAGGCTGAGATAAATAGACTTCTCCAAAACATCAAAAATTCCGGGGACAGTGCAGGTGTTGTTGAAATGTATGCTTCAAGAGTCATGCAGTTTAACATCGGCTAATTCACCAGTTTCCCCCCACAAGGCAGTTGCCACTGCTGCCACAGAGTCCCAATTCCCAGGCCCAGAATCAGAGGAACTGAGTGACGCAGTCACGAAGATTCAACTGGAAGTCGGGATGGGAATGAGGTCGCACAGATACTTGAGGGCTCCAGTAACACTACCGGTGAATGCATGGTATTTCTATGACGGTTTAGAGGCGCAACCAATTCCGAAGTTGGGAGTGCTCCTGGTCAAAGACGGGGCAGAAGGGATTTTTTTCCAGTTTATAGCAATCTACAGTCCATCTTGCTGAGACAGCTGAGTGCCACAACTGGAGCGTGGGCGGCTGGTTTGAAGTTTGAACTTGCTTCACTGCCACCCACTTTCCTGGATTGAATTGCTTTCACCATTTTAATTTCCAATTGTTTGATATCTCCCTGCAGTCTTTGGCTTTCTTCCTCATGGTTAATTGCATGATTAACTGTTGTATTATTTGCACACTGCTAAATCACGGCCACTACAAGTAAATATGAATCATTGATCTATTTGAGAAAACAGTGGAACTAACTGCAGGCATGCTTCGTAGGTTTGCAGGCGATACCAAAATTGAAGACAGTGAGGAAGATTATCTAAGTTTCAAACGGATCTTAATCCAATGAGGCGTTGGCCTGAAAAATGTAACATGGAGTTCAATCTGGATAAATGGAAGGTATTGCATTTTGGTACAACAACAAGAGTCGGGCTTTGCGTAATGTTGGAGAAAACGGAAGCTAGGGGTGCAGGTGCATAATTCCTTGTAGTTTGCATCACCTACAGACAAGATGTTTCAAAGGCATTTAACATACTTCCCTTCATTGCTCAGTCCTTTGTTTATAGTAGTTGGGACGTTATGTTGAACCTTTGCAGATCATTGATGAGGCCTCTTCTGGAATATTATGTCCAGTTCTGGCCGCCCATCTGTAGGAATGATATTATTCAGCTGGAGTAGGTTCAGAAAAGGTATACACGCATGTTGCCAGACTATTTTCAGATTCGAGATCAGGGTGCTGGAAAACCACAACAGTTGAGGCAGCATCCGAGGAGCAGGAGAATATTTTTTTCGCGCAAGTGTCGTTCATCAGGCTCTTGCCCGAAACGTCGATTCTCCTTCTCCTCAAATGCTGCCTGACCTGCTATGCTTTCCCAGCACAACACTCTGGACTCTGATCTCTCATCTGCAGTTCTCACTTTCTCCTAGTTGAGACCGATTTCACTCTAGGTTAGGGGTTTGAACGGTGACCTGAGAAGTTTATGAATTATTGAGAGGCAAGTTAGAGTTAACGATAGCTGCCTTTTCCCAGGATGGGGATTTCAAGACTAGAGGGCATATGTTTAAGAAGAAAAGAGAGAGATTTTGTTTTTGAAAAGGTCATGTGAGGCATTTTGTAAGGAAGGTGTTTTACGTGTGCAATTAACTTGCTGAGCAAGTGATGGATGAGTGTACATTTGCAACATTTAATGGACAATTGATTCCAAACATGAATGGTAAAGTGGGATTTTAAAATAAATTTTATCATGCCTAATACATCAGTTATTTCCCAGAGGACATTTAAGAGTCAACCATGGTATTATCCATCTGGAGTCTCCTGTGGGACAGAACAGATGAATATGACAGTTTGCTTCCCGAACTGGCATGAGTAAATCAGATGGGATTTTCCACACAACTGATTCATGTCATCACGAGACTCTTCAATTCCAGGTGCGTATTGAATTCAAACTCCACTATCTGTCCTGCCAGGACCTGAACCCTTTGTCCCCAAAATATTACCTGTTTTTTGGATTAACAACAAAGTAATAAAACTACAAGGGCATTATAACCACTTACTAATCCCGTTTTCCATGTTGTGAATGTGTTTTCATTGTTTCTCATTCCCCCACAGGGTGTGCGTATGACTGGTCAGGGCAACATTTATTATTCGCCCCTCGTTGATTGCTTTCTAGCTGCACCACAAACCGGGGTGCGATCCCAGCCTCGGGTCTCTGTCTGTGGGCAGTCTGCACATTCTCTGTGTGTTGTGTTTTTATTTCTCCCTCCGACCTAGGATGTGCCAGTTACAGGGATCAACAATGGAAAATGTAGGCTTATGGGATAGGGAATACCGTGGGGTCTGGTGGGATGCGCTTCGGATGGATGTGTGGACTGGAAGGGCCGACTAGACTGCTTCCCACACAGTGGGGATTCTTGGACTAAGGGTCAGCTAATTTTTTTTTCTGGACCTGGAGTCTCTCGGAGGCAGGACTGGGTGAAGATGGTAGAATCCCCTGCATAAGGGACATGAATGAATGAGATTGCAGGAAAGTAAAGTCATGATCTCTGTTCCTGAGGTCAGGCTTGCATTTCAGGTTTTATTCGTCGAACTTAAACATCACCGTTTCCGTGTCCCAATCCCCAAAGACGACGAGTTTAAAATATCAGCCCAACACCACATTCTCCAGGTTGAAATCTTGACTGTGTGGAAGAAACTGATACTGAGCTGATGCGAGCAAATATTGCTGTCACCGCCAGTGTCGGAAACACAGATCCAAATAGCAAAATCGTCTTTTAAACCCACCACTGCAAAGTTAAGGGCTCAACATGCTCCACTTATGGCACTCAGCGGTCTTTGAAAGATGCACCGGAAATCGCTATGATAGTATAAACAGGGACAACCATTCCCTTGAGCAGGACCACATTCAACCGAGGAATTTTGTGCGCCTCGACACCATTATAGAAGGACAGCACGCTCACCTATTGCATCACTGGAGCCAGTGAATAACTCTTGCACACTCATTCCCATCCCCATTTCCGGTTGGATCTGGGCGGTTATGCCGATGTTAAGCTACAATGCTGTTGAAACATACATTTCAATAATATCCTGTACTCTCCCCCGAGTCTTTGATGTTTTGTCGAAATCGATCAATCTCATTTTTCAATATTCTCTTTCAAGGGATCTCCACAGCCTCTGAGGACATCGAACTTAAAGATTCAGCTCATTCTCAGTTCCCACATGTCTGTCACTGTTCGCTGAGTAGTGATATTGTACATTTGCTGTTCTTCCGAACATTTCCTCTGCTAGTATACTTATTGCTGCTTGCAAGCATCCTGTTCTGTGGTTACTGTGATCGTGGTTGTCGGTATTTTGCATTGTGACCACAGCAACCTCGATTTGAAACCAAATCACGGCACTAAGTGTTCTCTCCGTTGTCCTTTTGTGACACATGCTAAGAAATTAATTGTTTTACCTTCAAATTCAGCTCTCTCACATCTCTGCGTTCCATATATCAGGATTCAAACACACCCGTTGTCGGAGATTTCTCTCCTTCCCACGATCATTAAACCTCATTTCCGTCCCTCCCCCCATTTCTCTGGGGCAATGCACAATCTATCACTCTCTTTCACATTCATACTGTTCTGTCTGTGCTGCTGCTGCGGTCACTGTTGCTGGGCGAACGTGCCCCAATACCACAATCGGGACCTCCAAACATGTCGATCCATTTGGATACCGCGGTTGTGAAATCAATCCCCATGTAGCAGCTTTTACTGACATAGGCCAGAGACAATTGGAGCGTCAGGCTCATCGAAAACAGCCAGGGCAGTTTTGGTGAAAAAACATTTTATTGGAAAAGATCAGCTTTCATGGCTTTCTGCGTTGGTCTTGTAATAATTTCATAGGACTGACAATCCAGAGACCCAGGTAATTGTCTGCGAACTCGGGCTTGAGTCCCTCCATGCGAGATTGTAAAATTTGGATGCACCAAATATCTGCAATGAAGTATACAATGACTACTATAGATCAATTGACAATTGTTGAAAAATATATATCTGGTTTACTGATGTCATTTCAGGATGGAATCTACTATCCTTACTTTTTCTGGCCTGCATGTGACTTCAGACTCATAGCAATATTGTTGAGTCTCAACTGCCCTCTGGGCAATTCGGAATGGGTAATAAGTTCTGCTTAGCCAGAATCGCCCTCATACTAATCCAGAAATTTTAAAACAAATGTTCATTAGGCTCAAGCAAGAGTGTTGTGTACAGTTTTGCGAGTCACATTATAGTAGGGATGTCATCACACTGAGAACATTGCAGGAGATATTTACCGGGATGTTGTTTGGGATGAAGAGTTTCAGTTGTGAAGAAAGACAGGACAGAGTGGACTGTTTGTCGCATTGCAAAGGAGATGTAGATAAGTCATGAATGAGTTCGGGTATGGACAGATTTGACTGAACGAGTTTCCCATTGATGGAGGGATCGATCAGCAGGCGCCAGAGACTTAAGGAGAAAGGCAAAAAGATTTGAGAAGATGTGCAAAAAACTTTATCAGCCAATGGGTTGTTGGAATTTAGAATACACTGCTTGCATTGTTCAGAGCGGCAAAAACCCTTATAACCTGAATAAATATACAGATGTGAACTTGTGATGCCAAGACAGAAAAGGCTGTGGGATGAACATTGAGAAATGCGATTCACTTCATTAGGCAGTTGTTTTTGACAAGTGTGGCCACAATTGGCTGAAGGGCCTCCTTTGACACTCCTGTCCTCTGTAGTATAATGGTTAATGTCCCCGCCTGTCACCGGGCTCAATTCTCCGCTGGGGACAGTGCGTTTTTTTTAAACTGTCACTCCATTCCCAAGTTCGGGCATTGATACCTTTCCTTCCATTCTCGATGATGCATGTCACAGGAAGGACAGTGCTGCCTGAATCAGTGTGGGGAGGGGCTACAGCTCTCAGGGAGGCAGAGTGTCAGTGAGGGTGCAAACACGTGACTTCAGCAAACTGTACATTGTATCTGTGTTCGAATGGAAAGAATATGACAGACTTGTACTGGATTGAAGTGTTTACTGGAAGCAGGACGATGAGGAAGAAACAGCGTAAAAACATTCAAATATGATTGCAGAAACATTTCCCTCAGCACGAATGAAAATGTAATGGACAGAGTAGTGTTTCGATACATTAAATTTGGGTTGATTTGCTTTGATGAGGCTGAGTTACCAGGGTATAAAGCCATTAAAAAATGATACAGCAATTGCTCGCTATGATGGAACATTGTGTCAGTAATTCGCACTGCTGTTCGGTCGGAGGGTTAGGTTGATTGGCAAAGTTGAATTGCCCTCTTGTGTCCAGGGAGTAAATTAAGTAAGTTAGGTGAATTAGCCATGGGTAACGCGGGGACAATGTCAGAAGTCACAGGATGACAGGTGATAGTCCAACAGGTTTATTTGAAATCATAAGGGGGGAGGGCTCACTCCTCCTCAGGTGAAATATACGGGAATAGGGAGGGCAGCTTGGTCTGAGTGAGATGACCTTCACAGAGTCGACACCGGCTCGATTGACCGAAATGCTCTTTCTACACTGTAGGATTCTGTGATTCTATCGGAGAGGATAATGACGGTATTTACTGGGGTGTAAAGCGATAGAGACGATACTGGCGAGGTGTACTGAGGATGAGATTTTATTCACTTGTCTTCTTGGAAAATTGTGAACAGTTATCCCTGAACCAAGGAAAACTTAGTGGGGGGTTTTTCCGGTTGTGACATGTTTGGACAGAGTAAATGGGTGGAAAATTCCCTCTTTCAATTAAGTAATCTTCTAGATGTCAGGCATTCAAATCCTTTGAATAAACCTTTGAAGGACAAAGAAATGATGAGAGCAGAATCACTGTCACTCCGAGAATCTGTTTTTCAAAATATTTGAAAATGCACATTTGGTGACATAAAATGAATATATTTTACAAGTAGCGCGACAGCTTGTGGCTAGGTAAAGGATAGGGGTAGCTGCAGTCGGTCGGAAGTTGCGGGGAAACAATGTCTAATTTGGTTGACTTTAAATGTAAAGACGTTTCGTGAAGATGTGCAGCTGAATAAGATTCGATTCCAAAACTCTACATTTTGAAAGTTTTGGCATAATATTCCACTTAAAGCATTGTAAATGGAACTGAGCGGATTTTTTTAATTGCGATGGGAAGATATTACATAATGAATAGGAAGTGACCAGTTGCTTGGAAATCGACTTCGTGCTTTAATCACATGCGTTAAAGATGTGAGGACAATCACCATGATGTTTGGTCCATTTAATACTTGGTGAAATCTGCCAAAGTAACGAGCAACAAAACTGCACTTTAACCCTCTGCTTTTCTAAGAAGTATTCTCCTTAAGCTGAAATAAAGTTGAAGCAAATTTGAATACAACATTAATCGTTCCAATGAGATAAATCTAATTCACTTGCGATATTACAATGAACATTGTCAGGTTGCAGCAAAATTAAAATGAAACGAACAAACAGCGTTTCTTGCGGTTTCATCCAATTCAGGTTCAGCCATATGAGAAAGGCCATTGAGCCACAACATCGCCTTTTTTTCCCTCTCCATGGCTGCTTCTTCACGTGAGAAAGAAAGTGACTGAAGAAATTATGAGTAAAATGAAGATGAGAATATGACGTAAAAGTCTTGTTCTCTGTTTGATTCTGACACAGTTCTGACTCAGAATATATCAATAACAGCTATTCATTCTGACCAGCATGGCTATTTATTGGAATTTGCTGTCTTTATAATTCTGGTGAAAGCAGAAACACATTCGGTTCCGCTCTGGAAATTTCTCATCCAAGACTTTCACTGCAATGTAACCGTGATGAGGTCACATGTCACCGCTTTACAAAATGTGCTGAGGAGACCGAGCGATTATGGTGGTGGGTTATTATACTGTTGTGCTCCACATTCACAGATTCGAGTCACACTCTGGTTGCTAACTTCACAAACAGCTCCAGCAGTTTTACTTTGCATCTCACACTCTGGTATACACTGGATCGAGAATCTTCTTCTTGCTGTTCACTGCACGGGAGATTCACCAGCAATCGATACCACATTAAAGTCGAAATGAAGAGCGAGAGCAGTCATTCTATTCAATTGTGCATTAAATTGTTGTAATAAGAAAGAACGCATTTTTCTTTCTGCCCCACATTCCATCTTGTCTTTCTGTGAAGTTACATCGAAAGAAAGAGAAACAGATAACAAGAGATCGGGAGCACAAGTTTATCCAGTGGTGTTGTTAATGAGTATTTTAACCAAACACTTCACACAATGATCTGATCAGTACTTCAAACAGTCACTCGGAATCGGAACCGCAGAAATCTTCTCCAATGAAACGAACCTTTCATTTTTCCACAGATTTCTGCTGTGTGTGAATCATACATCGATCCATCATCCATCGTGATCACTGACTTGCGAACTGTATAAAGTCTACCATATTTCTTCAGCAATCACAGCTTCTGGACACAGCCACCTGTGCTGTGCCCAGTGTCATTTGTTGCACCCAGGGCACAGCACATTTCTTCTTCCTGAGTTTATGAGCCTTGTTCCTGATCTGTCTGAACTATTTCATAAACGTTTCCTATCACTTCAGCCCATCCCCTCACAATTCTGAATTTATGCATAAAATAAGGCGTAAGACCAAATATTAAATAAAGTGGAAGTATGCCCCTCAGCCCATCGAGTCTGTCCCAACATTCAATGAACTCATGGTTGATCTGATAATCTTCAACTCGATTCTGCTTACTTACCTCGACAAAGTTCCATCATCTTTCTGATTAACTATCTGGCAGAGTTTGAAAATACCCAACAACTCAACCTCAACAGTGGGTGCTACAAAAATGCCACAGACTTTCTGGCCCCTGAGCAAAGAAATTACTCATCATTTCTGAAATAAATAGGCAATACCTAATTCTGTGTTCATGTCGATTGATGCTCTCCTCACAGCATAGGGCAAGCCACCTGCCTGTATCTACCCTGTCAAGATCCAGTGAATATTGAACGTTTATAATTGTTATTATGTGAATATAGAGCTCCCCTCCACCTCCTTTGTTTCAAGGAGAATAATCCCAGCCTAACCAATCATTCCACGAAACTCCATTTGATACAGAGTTAGCAACATGTTTGTAAATCTCTGCTGGCTCTTACAGCGTCCTTACGAAGTTATATGACTGGTGGAGAAATTTCGGCGAGGAAACTGGTTGAAAGTTCAGGCGCAGCTGGGAATTGGAACTTGAAATCAGAAAGCGATTGAAATCGGATTGATCCACAGAAGGACCAAATACAGCAATGATAACCCTGACAAATGAGAATCTAATCATATTAGATTGACATTCAATGGCTTCATTATAACTGAATTCCTCCGTGTAATCGTCCTGGGAGCTAGTATTTAGGAGAAATAGAACCTGACCGCCCATATAAAGAAGTTGACTACAGTAACGTGTCCGTCCGTCGACTTTGTTTGATTAGTAACTCAATTCTCGTCTCCGTGAAGCCTACGTTGTCCGCAATGCACAAATTAGACTTTAACAGAACTCTCGACATTTGCCTCGGGGGGTGCAGCTTCAATAGTACGGAAGGAACTGGACACCTTCCACGACAATGCAGTCACTAAACTGTACATTCTTCAATACCTGAATATTTATTCCCTTAATTGCTAAGGCACAATTACAACAGAGTGCACCACCTAGAAACCTGGAGTATATCATCCAGGTTTTGTTGACAGAACCTTCAATGTTCGAAAACTTTACTGACTATGATACAATGTTGAAGATGCACTGAAACGTCACCGTTTGCAAATTACCCTCCAAGACACATGCAATATGACTTGGAGAGGAATCAGTGGTAAATTCATTGAGTGATGAAGCGGGTCTTGATGGGCAAAGAGTTATACTTCAGCCCTCCATCTTTTATCGTACAATTTTTAAAAATGTTGATTAATGCATTGACCAGACTTGTGCTCACTCCTTTGGTTGTCTCCTCAACTGGCGCTTGCTAAAGATCGAGTACCATCCTCAACCTGTAGTCAACAATAGAAAATATCCAAAAACCCTCTCGAACAACTGATCTCCCTGTCTAACAATCTTCAGAGATCTGTAAATGTTCACTCCAAGATCTCTTTGTTCCTGTACACCACTCAGAATCCTCACTGTTACTGTTTCAACTTCCCAAATTCATTACCACTTATTGGTCTGGATTCAATTACATTCGCAAATGTTTCCTTTCTACCTGATTGTTATATCCCTGCGGCCCCTGAAATTATTCATCATCGTCAACTACACAACCAATTGTTATATCTTCTGTAAACTTCTAAACCATGACTCCTACAACGAAGTTTGAATTATTGATCAACATCAGGAAACAGTGGTACTCCACTGGAAACAGGCATCCAAACATGCTTCATTTTTGGATGGGATGAATACCTGAAATAAAAGCAGAATCGGACCCTTGCTGTCATTTGTAAACCTGATGGTGACTCTGCAGTTCGATCAAGTATGGGAGTGGTGAATGACCTGTCCACTTTGTGACTGAGCAAGTGAGTTTACACTTCACCGGGCAATTGAATCCCTTCCTGCAGACCCCGCCCGCATGGACATGCCTTCATTACGGCGTGGGTAGCCTTGTGTCTGTTTAGTTTGGATAAGCAGTTGCATTTGAGTCCACACTGAGACGACTCCCAATTATCCCCATCATTCATGTATCTTTTTTATCCTTCCTCATTCTCCCACGGAGTGTGGCCATCATAGTCTGAATAGCACTTGTTGTTCATCCTTAACTCTCCTTGACCTGAGTCGGAGGGAATTTATGGGTGAACCGTACTATTGTGCGGCTGGAGTCATATATTGGCAGGTCTCGCTCAGGACGGCAGATTTGCCTTTTGAAGGGAAATGAATGAATGGGTTTTCAGCAAATTAAAACTTTTTGTCACTCTTCCTCTGAGCGGCTTTATATTCCAGATTTTATTCATCAAATCTAATTACTACCAGCTGCCATGCTCCATTCTCCAAGGGTTGCTGGTCCAAATATCGCCATTACATTTGCAGATGACACGAAGATTGGTGGAGAAGCAGAAAGCATAGGGGACTGTCAAAGAATGAAGGAGAATATAGATAGATAGGAGAGTTGAGTGGAGAATTGGCAGATGGAGTTGAATCCCGGCAAATGTTAGGTAATGCATTTTGGGATGTCTAATTCTCGAGCAGAATATACTGTAAATGGAAGAGCCTTGTGTAAAGTTGATGAGCAGAACGATCTGGGAGTTCATGTCCTTTGTACCCTGAATGTAGCTGCACAGGTGGATCGAGTGGACAAGAAGCCATATGGCATGCGTGCCTTCACCGGACGGGGCATTGAGTATAAGAGCTGGCAGGTCATGCTAAAATTGTGCAAGATTTTGGTTCAACCGCATTTAGAATGCTGTGCACTGTTCTGGTCGCCGAATTACCAAAACGATGTGCACGTTTATGAAAGAGTGCAGAGAAAGTTTATGAGAATGTTGCCTGGTATGGAAGATGCTAGCTCTGAAGAGACGATGGGTAGATAATGTTTGTTTTCATTCAAGAAAACGAGATTGAGGGGGACCTGATTGACATCTACAAAATCATGAAGAGTATAGCTAGGGTGGACAGATATAAGCTTTTTTCCCAAGGTGAGGGATTCAATAATGAGATGTCACGCTTTCAAGGTGAGAGGTGAAAAGTCTAAGAGAGGTCGACGTTAGAAGTATTTTACACAGAGGGTAATAGGTAATTGGGTAGTGTTGCCAGCAGAGGTAGTAGAGGCAAGCACGGAAGATTCATTTCAGGTGCGTCTGGACAGATGCATGAGTAGTGCAGAAGGATGCAGAAGGATACAGTTTGTTTGGAATTGGGTGATAGTTTTAGACAGTGGATCAGCTCAGGTCTGTTCTTGGGCTGTACGTTTTCTGTGTTCTCTGTTCTTCTGTGTTCACTACACCATCAACTTCATGCTACATTGCTACATCTCAGAGAAGGACATTGTCAATTCCAATTATCACAGAGGGAATGGGAATATGACATGCGGCTGTGTCGGAATGCAAGTGATGTACGCTGGATTGGAGTGTTTACTGGGAGCAAGAGGCTGATGTGGAGACGATGTGATCAAAAACAGCTCTTACTGTCAAAGTAACAAAACGGCGCTTTGTTAAGGAAAATTTCAGAGAATGCTTTCAATTAATCGACCTCTCACTTAAGGCTCCACCGCGCTTCAGCTGAGCCAATCTGTAGTGCGGGTTAATGCTGCTATTATATCTTAATGATCTAATGAACGGAGACAAATATGCCCTTCCGCCCCGCCTTTGACCAGGAACACTCCCAGCTTTGGCATTTCATGCGCCTCTGTACCATCATAGAACAACCACGTCCTCACTTTCAAACCAATCATTCCATTTCGATTCCGTGGTTGTGAGATCATTTCTCATGTCGCAGCTTTTACAACATGGAGCATAGATTATTGGAACATCAGGCTCAGGAAAAAGGACAATTAGTAGCAGTGAGGAAAAGAAAATTTATTTGAAAGTACCTCTTCCTGTGGAATTCTACATCATGTATTTCACTTGCTCATTTGGCACTATCTAGTCTATTGTGTGCAGTTCAGAAATTCGCATGATAGCACGGATATGATAGCACTAGAAATGATGCAGGACAGATTGACCAGGATATTGTCTGGGTAGAAGAGTTTCAATTATGAAGAGAAATTGGATCGTCTGGAGGTGTTTTTCTTGTAGCAGAAGAAATTGAGAGGAGACCTGATTGAGATGTACAAAATAATCAAGAATATGGATGGTGTAGACTGAAATATACGTTTCTCTTTGATGGTGAGATCGATCACGGGGGAAAGGCAGGGTGGCATACACTTAAGGATAGAAGAGGAAAGATTTGAGTGAATGCGCAGACAAATGTTTAGAAACAGCGGTTGGTTGAAATCTGGAACTCAGTGCATGCAAAGGTTGGAGAGTCAGAAATCCTCATAACTTTCAGAAGTATTCAGATGTGAATTTTGTGATGCCAAGACAGACGAGGCTATAGGTCAAGTGATTTAGAAAAGTGTTAGGATAGTTTAGCGAATGTTAATTTCCAGTAATACCAAATAGGCTTCTTTTTGCATAAAATTCCTGGATATTATCACCGCCTGTCGCTGCGTGAGCACCGGTTCAATTCGCTTCCAGGACGTATGCTTGCATATTGGGAGGGCTCAGTGGGTGGAACTGTGCCTTTCTGCACCAGAAACCCGCATTCGATTCCAGACTTGTGTGACTGACTGCGTGGAATTTGAACACTCCTCTCTCTCTCACCCGCGTGAGTTTCCTCTGGCTGCTCCGATACCTTCCCACAATGCAAAGGTGTGCAATTCAGGTCAATGGCAAACAAAATCTAAATGGACTGTAAGTGTTGTAAATCAGAGACAAAAGTCAGAATTGCAGCTCAGGGGAAACAGAATGACCATTTCGGGTCAACAGACCCTTCCTCGGAACTGTTTTAAATTTGCAATGCTAACTCTGATTCCTCTCTACTGATGCTGCCTGACTCGCTGAGCTTGTGGAACAATTTCTATTTTAGTAGGTGGATCATAAATGCGATTTAGAAAGATACAGTGGGCAGTGTGAATCTCTTCCATGGCATCGTGCAGACTCAACTGACCAAATGGATTCTGTCTGCACTGTGTCTAATTCCATTAACTTTGTATCTATAAGTCTTTGTCGTACTTTTAGTCTTTGCTTTTCACATCTCTCCTGTCACGTGAAGTGCAGAGTAGGACAATCGACGTTTCGGGCATAAGCCACCACCAAACCGTTACCATCTGACGCCTGGAAGATGAACGCCTCATATTCTGCCTTGGGACCCTGCAACCACACGGAATAAATGTGGATTTCAACGGCTTCCTCATTTCCCCTCCCCCTACATTATTACAGTCTGAAGCATCAAACTCAACACCACCCTTCGCACCCATACATCTGTCCCCCTCTGACATATCACCTCCTCCCCTGCCTCGATCCACCATTCGCTTTCCCAGCTACCTTGCAACCGACTCCAAACACCTCCCATTTCTCACCCAGCCCCCACCCACAAGACTCATTCCTAATGAAAGACTTATGCCAGAAATGTCGATTCTCCCGCTCCTCGGATGCTGCCTGACCTGCTGTTCTTTTCCAGCACGACACTATCGCCATGTTGAAGATAGAAGAGATCAGCTCAGTCTCGTTATCTGAGAACGGAGAAGGTTGAGTGAGGAAGTGATTAAGGTGCACATTAAAGGGATCGGTATGTGTGATAGGAATAAACTTCTTATGGGAAGAGTTAACAACTAGTGATCTCCGTCAAACGCAAGTGAGACGATGTTCAGAGGAGATATAGGAAGAACGTTTTCACTCTGAGTGTGTTGTTTATTTGGAATTCACTGTTTGAATGTGTGGTAAAGCTATGTGTCAGGAGTATTTAGTCGAATACTTGAGAAGCTAGAGCACACATAGATAAGGACCATGTATTGCAAAGTGGGATGAAGTTAAACAGATGTCCGATGAAAGAACAGAACACTGTACAGAAAGTACAGAGCATGAAAGCATGGGAAGGGTAAAGACATGGAAACTACTGGCGATCTGTTACAAGGGGGTCTGCAGAATGCTACATTCGTCAAAAGGTCCCTGGGGCAGGATGGGGCCAGTGTGTCAGGATAGGATAAGAATAGTAGAATGCTCTTACACCAATTAGCAGAGTCAGACTGGGCTGAAATGTTACAATGGCAGACGGAGATAAAACCAATTAGTAAAGTCACCCTTGCCTACTCAATATCATCATGGCAGTTTGGGACAAGTCTTGATAATACATACTTCGGGCATGACTTTAAATAAATAATTGATAGTACAGTCAGCCTGCTTGAGACGCTTGTAGACGGAAAGATATGACACTAAATATCTAATCAGTAGTTAGTAGAGTAAGCTTGGGACAGGAAAACATTGTGATAGATGGGGTAGCTAAATATCTAATAATGACAGGTTAGTCTGGGATGGAAGGTCATTGTAGCACAGGTGGCAGTAGAATACCTAATAGTGACAGTAGAATAATATTAAGTAGAATTATGAAAAACCATAGTGGCAGAAGTAGAACGACAATAGGAACTAAACCCATTGGTTTATTGTATAGCTGGAGTGAGGTAATTCTGACAAACACAGTTGGGCATTCTGATAAGCTAACAAAACATGATTAATTACAAGGCATAAAATGATGGAGTTTAATCAGATCCATGCGACGTGCTGCACTTTGGGAAAGCAAATCTTAGCAGGACTTATATACTGAATGGAAAGTTCCGAGGCAGTGTGGCTGAACAAAGAGACCTGGGAGTGCAGGTTCATAGCTCCTTGAAAGTGGAGTCGCAGGTAGATAAGATAGTGAAGAAGGCGTTTGGCATGCTTTCCTTTTTTGGTCAAAGTGTTGAGTACAGGAGTTGGGAGGCCATGTTACGGCTGTACAGGACATTGGTTAGGCCACTACTTGAATATCGCGTGCTATTCTGGTCTCCTTCCTATCGGAAAGAGGTGATGAAACTTGGAAGGGTTCAGAAATATTTACAAGAATGTTTCCAGGGTTTGAGGATTTGAGCTATAGGAAGGAGCTGAACAGGCTGGGGCTGTTTTGCCTGGAGCGTCGAAGGCTGAGGGGTGACCTTATAGAGGTTTACAAAATTATGAGGAGCATGGATATCATAAATAGACAAAGTCCTTTACCTGGGTCGGGGAATTCAGAACTAGAGGGCATAGGTTTAGTTTGAGAGGGGAAAGATAAAAAAGAGACCTAAGGGGCAACGTTTTCACACAGAGTGTGGTACGTGAATGGAATGAGTTGCCAGATGATGTTGTGGAGGCTGGTACAATTGTAACATTTAAGAGGCTTGTGAATAGGAAGGGTTTGGAGGAATATGGGCCAGTTGCTGGCAGGCGGGACTAGATTGGGTTGGGATATCTGGTCGGCATGGGCAAGTTGGACAGCAGGTTCTGTTTCCATGCTGCATATCTCAATGACTCTATGACTCTATGCCAAGAACCTTAAGTTTCGGGGGATTCAAGAATTTGTTTTCTGAATGTCACTGTTTTTGTTTGCAAATAAAAGATATACTCCTTGAAAAACTCTCCGCATCTCCTGGTGATTGTTGACATTTTCTCCACGACAACCGCAACTTTGGGTGCAGCAAAATTGTGGCGAGTGCAGCTCTGTGGTGCAATGAAAAGTGTGTTAGATTTCTACAAATTTGGTAACTTTGCTATTCAAAGTTTGTGAGTTTGAACCGCATCAGAATTGGAGTTTAGTTCAGTTTTCAGCTGAATCATTGATTGTTGTGCTTATTCATCGCCAATTTCTGTCGTCTGGAGTTCTCGTCCGTGCTACTGACCATAGGAAATTCCTTACCTTCTTGGTTGTGAGTTTGTACGGAATCATGTTCAGACCAGAATAAGATGCTCACCCGCAAAACCTGCAAATTTCGTGCAGAAACCCATTGTCTCTAAACACATTTCCCTCCCAAAGGTGCACAGAAATGTTCGATTGCTTAAATGTCTTTATCCCGTTGTGTGATAGGTTGTTGTGGATGAGCTGTGGAAAGACATTGACGTGTTTAGTCAGCCATGATGATATCAAATGGCGGGTAGTACAGGTATTTGGAATAGCCTCCTCCTGTTCCTCTCTTTCTGTGCTATTTCTTACAGAGTGTTTTCAAAATTAACATGATGAGAGCAATGTGAATCGACACTACGGAATATCAAAATCCTCCCCTTCACACTACCGCTCTCACAGCCAGAACAGACAGCTCCTGCAGCTGATTTAAATCAGATAGTGATGGATTCTCTCAGGCGCTCTGTCAGACTACATGCTCCTTCACACAGGTTTCCAACTGGGTACATGGAGCAAGCAAACGTGTGGATATTGGGATTCAGGGACAGGTATCCAATCTGCTGGGCTGCAGTTCTAGTCACATGAATTTCTGACATGCTGAGGCTTTCTGTGCATTCTACCTACTTGACGATTTAAACTGTAATTGAATTTTTATTATTGCGTAACATTCTTACATCTTCAACATTCATGCAGACTGTGCAACGTGTTCTTGGATGTAGGAATGGTGACGATTATTAATGAACGCAAAATGTTTCATGTTACCTGTATGAACTTTTAGAAGTAAGTCGGCGAAATTTCATTGATTCGAAGTTTGTGCCGATTGGAGCTGATCGAAGGAAAAACCTGCGACAGCGGCAATGTAACATTGTCTGTAAACAACGCAGGAACCAACGAAAGCCCATTTTTCAAGGTCGTCTATTTTTTCACATTTTTTGTGTCCCTATTGTATCCTTATCGTGAACATGATGCTTCAATAATCACATGCTCATGTCAGTTTCACCTTGACTGCATTAGCTGTAATTTCAGAACCAGACGGTTCAGGGAAATGAAGTAGGTTGAGTGACTGAGGTACCAGTGGGGCAGCACATCACCACCAAAGATCCCACAGTGTTGTGGTTCAGTGGTTAGTACTGCTGCCTCAACGGGGTCCGAAGTTCGATTCCAGCCTCGGTGGACTGTCTGTGTCGAGCTTGCATATTCTCCCCGTTTCTGCGTGGGTTTTCTCCGTGTTCCAGTTTCCTCCCTCAGTCCAAAGATTGTGCAGGTCAGATGAGTTGGTCATTCTAAATTGCCCATCGTGCATTTAATCAGAGGGGAAATGTTTCTGATTGGGTTACTCTTCGGAGGGTTGGTGTGGACTTTTGGGTCTGAAAGGTCTGTTTCCATACTGTAGGGAATCTAATAATCACAGCAAAAGTAGAGCAGTTGAGTTAAAGTTCCCAAGGTACGTATTGGTCACGTGAATGGTTCGCTGTCTGCGGCTCTCGTCACGCAGTTGGTCAGCGCTGAATACATAAAGGGGAATAACATGCCAAGGCTGTAAGTTCAATGCTTATCTAAAGATGTTGTTACTGACATTGACCAGGGATTATTGAAGATCAGACTGAAGCGCAGTTGAAAACAATGTTGAATAAAGTAGCAGTTATTTGAAAACTCCAGTTTCTGACGTAGGGAAAAGTTTTGCCTTTGTTCAACATGCCAATTATTAACAGAAAATCTGCAAATATTCCCCACGTGAATATTCATCGGTGGATAGAGAAACAGAGATGAAGTTTTAGCTTGATGACCTTCCTCAAATCGCTGACCCAGCGCTGGATTACATCCTGGGAAAGTCTGTATAAATCGTTTCATATCATTCAATTTCCTGCAAGCTGCACAGTTCATTCATAAAATCGAAAGTATTAGATTTATCTCTTTGTAGAGTTTGACTGTTGTCAGGAAACCTGGTAAAGGATCTGGGCAAGTAGTTTTGCTGTTGGGAGGAATAAAGGGTCAAACTGGAATAAGTTTGAGTCTTGATGCAGGATTTTTCAAGCGGAGATAAAAGTGTATTAAATAGACTCACTCCCCTTTCCCTTGATTATGATCAAATTTTCAAGACAACACATGGCAATGATAATGATGTTTTCCATCGACAGACCAAATCTTTCTCACTGGAGGCACCACAGTATTACAGATCAGGAGAGCGGGGGAGATGATGATCCTTTTGGAAACCTGAGACAGTGAGAGAATTAGTCCCACACTGTTTGTCTCACTTTTCTCATAAACCAGTTAGTCAGCGGACTGAGCTGACAGACTTCCATTCAATGCAGAGCGAAACCAAACAGCTCAGTGCATTCACAGTATATAATATTTCATGTTGAATGAGTTGCTGCACCTTCCAACTCCACTAGCTCTTCTTATACTTAACATTTTCTGTTGCAGGTGTCATGCAATTTTTTTCACATGAATATGAACGAATTCCCGAACGTTTCCATTTTGCATCCCCATCCAGGCAGCCCAGAATGACTGTCGCTGTTTAATTCTCCCCGTGTCTGCGTGGGTTTCCTCCTGCTGCTCCGGTTTCCTCCCACAGTCCAAACATGTGCAGGTTAGGTGAATTGGCTGTGTTAAATTGCCCGTAGTGTTAGGGGCAGGGGTAAATGTAGCTGAATGGGTTTGGGTGGATTGCGCTTCAGCGGGTCGGAGTGGACTTGTTGGGCTGAAGGGCCTGTTTCCAAACTGTAAGTAATCTAATCGAATCTAATCCAATCTAATTCACTCCTTGTCTGCCTGCACTCGCTTTTCAAATATTCTTGAATCCGCTCCTAAAATGATTCTATTTCTGAAAATTCATCTCCGAATTCAATAACTCTCAGAATAAAAAATGCCTACTCCAAACTTCTTTATCGTGCCCCGATGGGTTTGAAGTTCTAACCTTTAGTTTCCACTCATCTAAACGAGGAAATTTCCCTCGTATTTACTCTTAACAACTTCACATCAGATGGATAACTTCTTTTTGGACACAACTCAGTCTTTCCTGATTTCTCCCGCATTATTCCTTATCTATGCCACCATCCCATTAAACCCCCTCTTTTCGTTTCTAGTGGCTTTATCTCCCAGTACACCTCATTTCCATCGTTTCTAACGACATGGTATCATGGCCGTGTCATTCCTAACGTCTTTCTAGTCCAGTAAATACTGCCGGGATCTATCATTATGTCTTTATATCACTGTCTATTTCAACTTGAGAAAGGATGCTGGGTCTAATTCCATGCATGAAAACTGACCACTAAGCTGTGCAATCTTATTACCGACAAAGGAAAGGTGGAAGCAATTTCAATTACAGCTTAATGGATTGGTTGCAACAGAATCGTGTCAAATCCCAGTCACATACTTGACTGTTGTTCTTATAGTTATTTCCTCTCTACGTGTGCTGAAGTAACACAGTGAGGGATCAATTACTATTGCCAGACATACACAACGGGACATATGAAATGCTGAAGTTGTGAGATCAGAGCAGTTTGTATTGACATTCCATTCACTGTTCGAATATCAGGCTTAGGAATTATACAAAGAGCGATTTTGAACGAAATTTGAGCAGGGAAGTTTACCGCATGATGTAACACCATATTGTGTGGTTACTTTGTTGTTTACCTCATTTGTGTGTTTTGCCTCTTTGGGGATTTTGAAGTTATCCCCTCCATACAAACGTTCCGTGCTTTTGCAGCATTATACCAAAGATGCAGTACAATAACACCCAACACTGCTTGCACAGATATTGACCCCTGAAAACAGCACTGTCCATTCTCCTCGATACTGGAAAATAATTTGCTGCATTCCCGCTCTTATTGTTCTTTTCATTACATCGGCTTCTGTTCTTCACGGAATCCGATTAAGCAGATTCTTGTCACTGAGTTATTTGTGTTCAGATCATGTGAGCAGAATATCACAGTCCATAACCCAGAAGTCAGACCATACTCAGGGAACCGTACGCTGCTCTTGATCATTTCATGAACACCAGGAAGAAATATCTATGCTCTTCAAAATTTATTAACCTGTTTTTCAGAAGCAAGGTAAACAGTTCCAGGTTTCTGCTTTTGTTGTCACACGGACCAAGGTTGTAAATGCTGGAACCAATTGTGACTGTCCGCTCTCCCACATCCATTTTCTCCCCAGGAAGTGTGAAGATGATGGTCTGAATCGGATTCTTCGAAAAAGAAGAATACTTTTATTATTGATTTCTGGTTTATAGGACCACTAGGCTCCCGCTAGGCCTCTGTATATCGCACTGACGACAGCAGTTTCCAGCCGTCTTCACCTTTTTTTAGCAAGTACCTTCGAGGATGACATGAAAAGATGTTCGCTGTGACTGTGTGACACTCTACCAATGGAGACAGCTCGATCAATGGAGGCAGCTCAGTCCGCTGGGATGGGATAATTTCTGCAGTGTGTCCTGCGGATCAGATACAGTGCACTTTATCATTCAGATCATACAGAGTGAGAGCGCTCGAAAAGGCCAATTGGTCACTCGTACCTGCGTCAGCTCGGGAGTTATAAAATATGGGTTGAAGCAGAAACGAGGGATTTGGTCAGGTTTCAAGTGTTTACGTGAGACAGGAAGCAGAAAAAGATAGACCGTGAAGCGATTGGGATCTGACTACAGGAGCAGCAAATAGGTTGTACATCGCAGAGGAGAGCTTTGAAGTATTGAATTCTGGTTGATGGGTTGATCATGCTTTCACTTGGCCACGCTGCAGCAGAAGATAATATGTCAATGTCTCTTGGAATAGTGATGTCATCGG
The DNA here is from genome assembly GCF_037043375.1 of Chiloscyllium plagiosum. NCBI lineage: Eukaryota > Metazoa > Chordata > Chondrichthyes > Orectolobiformes > Hemiscylliidae > Chiloscyllium > Chiloscyllium plagiosum. The sequence continues at coordinate 44,341,709 of NW_028270186.1, forward strand.
CAAATATCACCGTTACACTGCTGTAAGTTCTTTTTTCCAATGTGACGACAGTCTGTATGTAAAATAGCTTAAATATTTAATCCTTTCTCATAAACAAGTCCATTCCATCTCATTGTGTTGTATTGTTTTCTTTCCAGTTTACCTGTTTTTGTGCCTGCACTGAAGTTGATTTGCTCCTTCTGCATGTCTTTTCCAGTCTGGGTGATATGATGCAGTCGTACTGATCCGCCGTCTGACAGAATTTTCCACTTCACTTCAGCCTGCCCTAACTTCGCTATCGGATACCATTCCCGTTGTTTAGGTGTTAAGCGCTCGTCTCAGATCCGGCCTGCCCTCACCCAAAATAAATGCAAAACTCAGTCCCACTGTGATCACTGCAATCCGGTAAATCTTCACTCCGAGGTCATTGATTATTCCTCGGAGAAAGTTGGGACTGCAGATGCTGGAGATCAGAGTTGGGAGTGTGGTGCTGGAAAAGCACAGCAGGTCAGTCAGCATCCGAGGAACAGGAGAATCCACGTTTTAGTCATAAAAACTTCAACAGGAATAATGCTTGTGAGTCGGGACTGAGAAATAAATGTTAGGGTTGTGGGGTTTGGGGGATGAAGCTGGGAAAGCGATAGTTGGATGAAGATGAGGGAGAAGATGATAGTTCAGAAGGAGCAGAGATGGAATGGGTCCAGAGCGTGGTTCTAAGTTTGAGGCTTGAAACTTGGGGGAAGGGAAATGAGGAAACTGTTCAAATTGATACTTATCCTGTGCGGTGAAAGATTCCCAAGGCGGAATATTTGGCGTTCCTCCACTAGGCATTGGGTGGTTGTGGTTTGGTGGTGAACGAGGCCCAGGACCTTTACGTCTTTGATGGAATGGGAGGAGGAGTTGAAGTGTTCAGTCACGGGATGGTGAAGTTGATGGCTGCGAGTGTCCCAGAGATGTTCTCTGAAATGATCTGCAAGAAGGTGTCCTGTCTCCCTGATGCAGAGGAGACAACACTGGGTGCAACGGATGCAGTAGATGACATTGCAAGCGGGAAAGGTGAATTTCTAACGGATGTGGAAGGATCCCTTGGGGCCTGGGACGGAGATAAGTGAAGTAGTGTGGGCGCTCGTGTTACCCTTACCCTTCCTGTGGTTGTAGGGAAAGATTCCAGTAGTGGGGTGTGGGCTTATTTGGGGTTGTAGACCTGACGAGGGTTTCGTGGAGGGAATGGTCTTTTCAGAATGCTGATAGGGATGAGGAGGGAAATATATATCTGATGGTGGGGTGTATTTGGAGATGGAAGAAGTGGTGGAGTCTGATGTGTTTTATGCGGAGTTTGGTGGGGTGAAAGTTGAGGACCAAGGGTTTCTGTCCTTGTTGCGGGAGGGGTGGGGTTGAAGGGCGGTAGTGAGTGAAGTGGATGAGATGCACTGGAGGGCATCGTCAACCACATAGGAAGGGCATTTGCGATTATGGAAGAGGGAGACCAACTGGGACATTCTGAGGTGGAATTGGTCATCCTGGGAAAAGATGTGGTGGAGGCAGAGGAATTGGGAGTAAGGGATTGCTTTTTTACACGAGGTGAGGTGGGAGGAGGTGTAGTCTTGATAGCTGTGGGAGTTGGTGGGGTTGTAGTATATGTCTGTCATTAGTGATTCGCTGGAGAAGGTGATGGACAAGTCCATGAAGGGGAGGGAAGTTGCCAAGATGATCCAGTTAAAGTTGAGGTCGAGGTGAAAGATGCTGGTAACCCTTGCTGAACTGTTCAACCTCCTCGTGGGAGCACGAAGTGGCGCCAATGCATTTATCAATGTAGTGGAGGCACAAGTGGAAAGAGGTGCCAGTGTAACTGCGAAAGATGGACAATTCCCGATATCTGACAAGCAGGCAGGCATAGCTAGGTCACATGCGGGTGCCCATGGCTATCCCTTTGGTTTGGAGAAAGTGGGAGGATTGGACGGAAAAGTTGTTGAGGGTGAGGACCAGTTCAGCCAGGTGGATGAGGGTGTCGATGGAAGGGTACTAGTTGGGATGGGGTGAGATGAAGAAACAGAGGGTTTGGAGACTTTCATCATGGCAGATGGATGTGTACAGGGACTGGATGTTCAAGGTGAAGATGACGCGTTGGGGGCCAGAGAAGCAAAAGCCTTGGAGGAGATGAAGTGCATAGGTGGTATCACAAACGTAGGTGTGAATTTCCTGGACTTGGGAGACAGGAAGGTGTTGAGGTAGGAAGAGATGAATCAGGTGCAGGCTGAGACAACAGGTCTTAGGAAGGAGGTAGAATCGGGCACTGGTGGGTTAATGGACAATCACGTTGTAGTCAGTGGGTGGGAGATTCCCCAGAGGTGATGAAATTGTGATTGTCTGGGAGATGATGGGAGGTGTGGCTATGATCGGGCGCAGTAGGAAGAGGTATCAGCGAGTTGGCGCCTGTCTTCAGCAGTGTACCTCAGGCCGTCTCACATGCCTCATTCCTGATGAAGGGCTTATTCCCGAAAATTCGATTCTCCTGCTTCTCGGATGCTGCCTGACCTGCTGTGCCTCTCCAGCATCACACTGTCGACTCATTCATTATTCCGCTTTCATTTCACACTGCCAGGTGCTTGCAGCCTGTTTGCCTCTCGAAAGCATTGTTCGGATAACCTTGCACAACATCTGCCAATCTCAAACAAAAAGAGAAATTGCTGTAAAACCTCAGCAGATCTGGCAGCATGTGGCGATAGGAAGAGGTGTCCTCGAGTTGGTATTTGGCTTCAGCGGTGCAGAGGTCAGTGCGCCAGACTATCACTGCGCCCCCATACCTGCTGGCTTGATGGTGAGGTTGGGATTGTAGCAGGGGGATTGGAGTGCTGCGCGTTGTGAGGGTGAGATGTTAAGGTGGGGGAGAGGGTAGACAGGTTGAGGCGGTTAATGTCCCAGTGGCAGTTCGAAATGAAGAGTTCGAGGGCAGGTAATAGGCCAGCGCGGAGTGTCCAGGTTTATGCAGTGTGTTGGAGGTGGGCGAAGGAGTCCTTGGAAGGTGGGCGGGAGTCCTGATTGTGAAAGTGAGCTCGGAGGTGGAGGCAGCAGAAGAAAGGTTCGACGTCACGGCGTGTATTAAATTCTTTGATGCATGGACGGAGGGGGATGAAGGTGATTCCTTTGCTGAGGTCTGATCGTTCGTCCTCAGTGAGGGGAAGGTCCAATCCCAACCTCACCATCAAGCCAGCAGATATGGGGGCGCAGTGGTAGTCTCGCGCACTGACCTCTACACCACTGAATCCAAATACCAACTCGACGACACCTCTTCCTACCGCCCCCTCGACCATGACCCCACCTCCATCACCAAACCATCATCTCCCAGACCACACAGAACCTCATAACCTCAGGACATCTCCCAAACACATCTTTCAACCTCATTGTCCGGGAACACCGCACTGCCCCGTTCTATCTCCTTCCCAAGATCCACATGCCTGACCACCCTGGCCGACCCATTGTCTCAGCATGCTCCTACCTCACTGAACTCATCTCTACCTGCCTCGAAACTGTCCTATCCCCCCAGTCCAGGAACGCACCACATACGTTCGAGACACCACCCACGCCCTCCACCTCCTCCAAGACTTCCGTTTCCCCGGCCACCAATGCCTCATCTTCACCATGGATATCCAATCACTCTACACCTCCTTCCACCATGACCAGGGCCTCCAAGCCCTCCGGTTCTTCCTCTCCTGACGTCTCCAACAGTACCCTTCCACAGACACTCTCATTCGTTTGGCTGAACTGGTCCTCACCCTTAACAATTTCTCCTTCGAATCCTCCCATTTCCTCAGATCAAAAGGGTTGCCATGGGCACACGTATGGGCCCCAGCCATGCTTGTCTCTTTGTTGGCTATGGAGAACAGTCGATCTTCCGTCATTACACCGGCACCATTCCCCACCTCTTCCTCCGCTACATCGATGACTGCTTTGGCGCCACCTCGTGCTCCCGTGAGGAGGTTGAGCAATTCATAACTTCACGAAACGCATTCCACAATGACCTTAAATTTACCCGGACCATCTCTGAAATCTCCCTCCCCTTACTGGACCTCTCCATCTCCATTAATGACGACCGACTTACTACTGATATTTTTACAAACCCACCGATTCCCACAGCTACCTGGATTACAACTCTTCCCACCCTACCTCTTGCAAAAATGCCATCCCGTATTCCCAATTCCTCCACCTCAGCCGTACCTGCTTCCAGGAGGACCAGTTCCATCACAGAACACACCAGATGGCCTCCTTCTTTTGAGACTGCAATTTCCCTTCCCACGTGGTTAAAGTTGCCCTCCAACGCATCTCGTCTACATCCCGCACCTCCGGCCTCAGACCCCACCCCTCCAACCGTAACAAGGACAGAACGCCCCTGATGCTCACCTTCCACCGCACCAACCTTCACATAAACCAAATCATCCGCCGACATTTCCGCCACCTCCAAACAGACTCCACCACCAGGGATATATTTCCCTGCGCACCCCTTTCCGCCTTCCGCAAAGACCGTTCACTTCGTGACAACCTGGTCAGGTCCACGTCCCCCGACAACCCACCCTCCCATCCTGGCACCTTGTCCTGCTACCGCAAGAACTGCAAAACCTGCGCCCACACATCCTCTCTCACCTCTATCAAAGGCTCAAAAGGAGTCTTCCACATCCATCAAAGTTTTACCTGCACATCCACTAATATCATTTATTGTATCCGTTGGTCCCGATGCGGTCTCCTCTACATTGGGGAGACTGGACGCCTCCTAACAGAGCGCTTTAGGGAACATCTCCGGGACACCCACACCAATCAACCCACCGCCCTGTGGCCCAACATTTCAACTCTCCCTCCCACTCTGCCGAGGATATGGAGGTCTTGGGCCTCCTTCACCGCCGCTCCCTCACCACCAGACGCCTGGAGAAAGAACGCCACATCTTCCGCCTCGGAACACTTCAACCCCAGAGCATCAATGTGGACTTCAACAATTTCTTCATTTCCCCTTCCCCCCACCTCACCCCAGTCCCAAACTTCCAGCTCAGCACTGAACCCGCAACTTGTCCTGACTTGTCCTACCTGTCTATCTTCTTTTCCACCTACCCACTCCGCCCTCCCCGCTCCCCCGACCTATCACCTTCATCCCCTCCCCCACTTTCTATTGTACTCTATGCTACTTTCTCCCAATCCCCACCCTCCTCTAGCTTATCTCTCCACGCTTCAGGATCTCTGTTTTTATTCCTGATGAAGGGCTTTTGCCCGAAACGTTGATTTTACTGTTCCTTGGATGCTGCTTGAACTGCTGAGCTCTTCCATCACGAATCCAGTTTCTGATCCATTGGTCCGTTCCTCCACAGATCTGTCAGAACTACTGAACTTTCCCAGCAACTTCTGTATTTGTTTGACTTTCAACATCGGCGGATCTTTCGTTTTTTTTTTTCTTATTTTCCACCAATATGATTTGGCTTAAGATTATGTTGAATATTTTGAATATGACTGCGATTGAATAGCCAGATTTCAAAAGCCCGCTTCTGCTACTTGGTTCACGTGACCAATGCCTTTCCACTTGATCACTGCGCCCTACAGCTGCACTGCAGATAAATTAACAAAATTATGGCATTCTCTCGATTTGGTAATCAGGAGCGAGATGGTTTGACTTGTTGAAAAAGTAAGATATACTGATAAAATACAGTATATTAAATGGGGAACCATAAGGGAAAGAGAGAACAGTGAAAGATAGTGTTCTAGCAAAATTTAAATATCATTGCTCAAGATTCAGAAAATGCTAGCATTCACAAACACACCACAATGCGGAATATAACTTTCAGGACAAGCAAAACAAGCAGATTGCAAAATCTTAGTCTGAAAGTTTTGCAGCATCAGTTTTAGGTTTAATGAATGCATGCATGGGTTTCAGTGCTGTAATGATCTCATAAACTGTAGAAGGAAATCCTTGCCTTCGAGCATACGTGCGGAATGTTCACTGATTCATCCCAGTAATGGCAGGACTGTCTCTGGAAGCATATGAGTACAATTATTCAATGCTCCATGGAGTTTCAAATAAGAGGTGAAGGGAATGTCTCCATTCACAAATTAATCATTCAGTAGAACTCAATACAAGGACACATGAAGTGATAACCAAGGTGGGCAAGAACAGGGAAATATGATACACAATAGCTACGACAATTTCTATGTGCAAAGTGTCGATTTCAGACCCACGGTGGCTTTTGGTAATGATATTTATTGTCCAGAACCAGTCTGCACTGGAATGACTCGAGCCCTACTGTGATGTATTTGAACTTCAGTTACCTTTCGAAAAGCTGACACTCACTCAGATCATGGAGATTTAGAGAAATCATATTTAAAGCAAATAGTTCATCTTGTAACTGTGAAATCTTTAGGTCATCCTCAGTGGGAGCATTGTGTATAATCCTTGTCCTTATTCTCCAACAAAGACATGTGAAGAGGTTAGGAAGGGCACAGACGCTGCTTACTGAATAGCAAGATATTAGGAAGCCCAGCGACGGGGTGTACTAAGACATAAAAACATCAGAAAGGATAGAAATGATTTCATCCGCTTTATGGACAGAATGACGGAGTTTATTCACGATATGTGCAAATGCTGGACCAGAAACACTCAAGTTTAAAAGTAAACAAAAGAGATTTTCTCATAACGTGTGGTTTGAAGTGACTAAATCGGGGAAATTCCGTCTTTTCAGTGAATCAACAACTTTAGTTGGAGCTTCAAAACCATTAGTGAATGATTAAGAAAAGATTGGATGAGAGTTTCTTCCACTCAATAAAGTTGCTGAATTCCTGAATGACTTTCTGGAAATAAAACGTAGATTTATGATTTCATAGTGTTTTATAAAACACACGAACAAACATACAAGGGGGGAATTTACCATTGAAATAAAGGAAAAGTGTGGGTGTGGATTAATTTCGATTTGGTTGTTTTCAGACACAAAGACACTTCATGAACACGTTCAGCTGAATAAAATTGAGTATAAAAAGTTCCTGGATTTGAAAGATAAAGCGTATTATTCAAGGTGAAGCATTGTAAATGGGGCTGATGTCGTAAAATAACTGCAGACAGAAGTTAAATCCTAATGAGTGGCAATTGAATCGTCATTTGGAGACGCAACACCTACCTTAAAGATTTGACCACATTCACATGACGTTAGGTGCATTTCACGCTTTCTGATATCCACCACCAAGTCTACTCTGTCTTTTTTGTATTTTTAACCCTCTGTGCTGCTCTGCAGCACACCATTCCAGCTGAAAGATGCTCAGACTAAAAGTGAATACAATAATCAGACGGTCCTATGCGATCAGTCTTTTTTTTTATTATTATTACAATGGCCATTGCGAGTTTGCAACAAACTGCATAACATGAAAACAGATCAACATCTATTTTCCCGGAATTTAACGCAGTGCACATGGGAAACTTCATCCGTCTGCTGAAAAATCACCTTCGGCTCTCCCTCCACATATGTCTCTTCACGTTTTAAGTATTTGCAGTATGTTTGTTGATCAAGGTGTCATTATCCTGAAAAGGTCATTTCTCAATCCACAAAAACTGGTACTTTCCCATAAACGTGACATTGCTCAATATCACCTTCTACTCATACCCCTCAACACGACAAATTGAAGCTGCTCCATGTGAGGCTCAAACTTAAAACTTCGGCAGAGCGCAGCCCACTATACTGGCACAGAGATACCGTGCACTGGTCACCTGCAGCACTGGCGCAACACATTCATGCTTACCTCCACATTCCTGGTTGTACATTACCGGTTGGGAAACCGAGTTTCTCTGATTTCATGGATGGTCACTGCGATCATACGATCATCCTCACCACTGGTTCTGACCCCGTGTGAGGCAAGTGGTGAGCTACTCATTGCAAAGATGTTAAAATGCGCAACTTCAACTTTTGCCTTCACGAACCCATGAGCCTTTTATTTTGTTTTTCATCTGTAGAAATCTTAAAACCTTCATCTTGAACAGACTCAATAACAGATCTCCATTGTGTCTCTGGCATCAAATTCCAAAATATAAACCCCCTCTGAATTCTTCCACCGCAGTCCACTGTTTGGGAAGTTTTCCTGTTCAGGGGAATGCACTTGCCAGTGTGTCAACTGCTGCTCCCAGCATTCGCTCTGGCACTGCACTCATTTTCCTTCTGACACTTGCTCACTGTGTTGCTGTGATCATACAGTGACTTGGTGTCACACAGCCAGGAAAATGATACAGATCAAGGTTTTTGCATTGTTGAATTCTATTGTCAGTTTAGCCTTATTTAGGATTTCAAAATTGCCTGTCCTGTACACAAGTGCGTGTCAAAAATATCTGAGTGGAAGAAAGGTGTTCTGAATAATGACATTGAGCACTATGCACTCTCCTCCAGTCTGGAAACAATTCCTCACAGACAACTTTACACCTCCTGCTGTCACGGGCTCTTCAGTCCGTTGACTTCAAATCTTCACAGAATTCAGCAGACCTTGTTACATCGTCATTTCTTCATTTTTGTTCAGATCACTGTGAGCAGAGTGTCACAGTGGGAGTCTGTTTGCCACACAACTCAGAGGTAAGACGATACTCTTGGAACCGTCCTGTACTATTTATCATTTCACCAATACCAGGGAGAAATATCTGCTGTTCAGCATAATTTACGCAATTCACTTATTCATAAGGTCAAATGTGGCCGTGGCTTATCTGACGACGTGGCCGAGAGGTTAAGACGATGGACTGCTATTCCATTGTATTCTGCAGGCGTGGGTTCGAATCCCACTCTCGTCGTTGTTATCAACGATTTTCAATTTTGCTATCTTTGGATGATCACAGCTGTCTAATGGTCTGTTTATATCCATCGACGCTACAATAAAATCTCAAAGAATAATTTGAGTCTGTTGCCTATACTGCATTGAAATGTAGATTGAATTGGGACAATGAACAGGAACGCGATTGTCTTTTCCAAGTCAAGTTGCTGTGAACTTTTATCGTATGAAAGAGATCCAGGAGAACCAAATAATGAGAGATGCGAAGTGCACGTTGATGCATGCGATTCTTAATGAGTGTTTTGTCAGATGAAATTTGTAGCAGTTGGGTAGAAGTGATTCATCTTGGTGAAAAGAGCACAGAAAGACAGCACAAAACAATGGAGGTATTTCAAAAGTGGCAGGGGCTGGGTGTAGGGGCACCCGAGAACTGGCTGTAAATGCACAGTAGAGAATTACTGATGTGGGTGCCGTGCATGGGCACGGACAGACTTACACATTGGTCTTATCCTTTCCCCCTTGCTCTCGCCATTGATGAAAGCTGGACATAAGACACATATAAACACAAGATGTGGGAAGCAAACTCCCTCTCGTTCTGCACAGGCTTGGTGCATCATATTGAACTATGAACAACTGGAGAAGTCAGCAAGTTAACTGCAGGGACTGAATCTAAACTGTGTATCAATAATCGCAGATTTATGCAGCATAAACATGAAAACTGATTTGAAATATCTTTATACGCATGTCATTAACAGATGGTTCATTCTAATACCCGTGTGGCTGAAAGAAGTAGACACCACATTTCAAGGTGGATGACAACATTACCAATTCTGTTCAGAAATTGAGATCTATTTGATCATTTGACACAGTGACCAAGTTTAATTTAAATAATACAAACCAAATTCCCTCACGTGAAATAAAAGAGTGATTCCATTAAAAAACATTGTCCTTGCTAAGTAGCAGTTACTCAACATGAAAAATAGAATGTGATTTCTAGTGAGCATACGTCAATTAGCACGATTATCTTACTTCGGATTGACTGCAATATGCACATGCAAAATAAGTTTTAAGAAAGAAGTCCTTTGGAAAAAAATGAGTCGGTGGTGATTAAAAGTAAGATTAGGTTCTCATGATGTGGATATTGCACCAATGGCTCCAGTAGTGGAACTGGTCAGTGGGCAGTATTTCTATGATGGTATAGAGGTGTGTGACCTGCCAGGGATGGGAGCTCCCACCTCATCTGGAGCAGCGTCTGTTGACATGGACCAGGGAGTATTGTGACGTCAGTCTGGGAGTTCCAAGCACACCTGGAGAAGTTTTTATTGACATGAAGCCGCAGGGAGCATTGGGACATCAGTCTGGTAGATCCAACTTCAACTGGACCGCTTCTATTGACATGGAGCAGGGAGCATTGAGACATCAGACTGGGAGCTACAACGTCAACGAGAGCCAGGGATTGGAGCTCCCATTTCATCTGGAGCAGCGTCTATTGACATGGACCAGGGAGCAATGTGATATCAGTCTGGAGTTCGAACCTCACCTGGAGCAGCTTCTATTGACATGAAGCATTGGGACATCAAACTGCGAGATCCAACCTCATTTGGAGCAGCTTCAGTTGACATGGAGCAGGGCACTTTTCGAGATCAGTCTGGGAGCTCCACTCTCACCTTGAGCTGCTTTTAATGACATGACGCAGCAGGGAACATTGGGACATCAGACTGGTAGAGCCAACAGCACTGGACGTTTTCTATTGACATGGAGCATGGAGCATTGGGATATCGGACTGGGAGCTGCAACTTCAACTGGAGTAGCTTGTATTGACATGGTGCAGCAAGGAACATTGGAACGTCAGGTTGGGAGCTCCAACCTCTCTTGGAGCAGCTTGTATTTGCACGGAAGAGGAATGAGTATTGGGACATTAGGCTGGAGGAAAGGGTATTCAACTATTTTAATCTGAAGTAAAATAGGTTTCAACACCTCAGGTGTTAACTGATTTATGAAGATTCTGTCATGGGACAATAATTAATTCATTAGATATTAAAGACAAGTCCTGCAAATATTCAACTCAGGAAAACGCATTGGTACAGAGAGAAATGGGAGTGATGTTTCAAGTCTTTGACTTTTCTTTTCTGGCCGACTCTGCACTAGATTACATCACCAGAAGGACGTTTTCACTCATTTCATGTCATTCAGTTTCCTGCAAATACGGATAGGTCATTACCATAATCTAAATCTGAAAATTAATGGGAATATGCGATGTAATGATTATGCTGGAGTTTACCTCTAATTACGGTGAAAACGTAGCAAAGTAATTTGCAATTTCCTTGATCAGCAGTGACCTCATTGATTGGCTGATCAATTTTTTTAGGACAATGTGAAGTGAATCATTGATGGTGATTTTCTTTGTTCTTTGTTCACCTTTTGACTGTTACTTTTATTGCTCCTGTCATTGTTAGCATCACAGCTGTGTCGCGTGTAAAATCTCAGCTGTGCATCTGGCCAGTGGTCCAGCCATTCGTTAGCTGGCTACGGATCAGGCAGGTGCAGGTTCGACTTTTGCTTGGCGCAAGCGCATTGTAGAGATTCAGCTCACATCCAAAGTCATCTTTTTTGTTACACTGAGGTGGAGAATGTTTGAAATTTTCATCTCCAGAAACGAAAATTCTTTTACTGTCTACGATCAGTTAAACATTACCAAGGGTTATCAAAGTTAAAAATCACATGGCATCAGATTGTATCGAACTAGCATATTTGGAAGCACAGTGTTCCATGCACTGTTTCTTCATCAGGTGGTTGTGAACTGTTGGACTCTAATATGGCTTTGTGAAATTTTTAAATTAGTCCACCCCAGTGCAATACCAACACATCCAAGTCATGGGTACCATCGACACCAGGAACGGTCGGTTAAAGTCCAGATGATCTTCCACAACATCGCGCATATTGACATACGCATCAAGTTTCTGCAGAAAGACACCTACCTGATGAAGGAGCGGTTCTCTGAAAGCTAGTGTTTCCAAATAAACTTGCTGGACTGTGTCCTGATGTTGTGTAATTTTTAAAGTTGTCTACCCAACTCAAACACTGGCACTTCCATATCATAGACAACGTCAGTCATGTCGCAGCGCTGTCAGAGAAGGCAATCCTGGAATAGCCTCACACATTGCTCATATGCACGTTTCGTTTTCAGAAACCAACCCACTCAATCGCTGCAGCTCCTGTGTATGAAAAGCACAGAAAAGAAATAGCTGAGACTCAGTTTTGTCAGTTCTTTGAAACTCTTTGGGAAGTGGAATCAGAGGAGAATGAATGATGAACTGTCCGACTGTGTAGAGAGAGAGAAGGCACTTTTACCTTCATTCAAGGGCTGGGTTATAGACTGATTTAAGGCATTAAACAGATTCCTGATAGAGCTGCGCTCTCCGCATCAGGAACAAGAAGTCCTGATTTCCTGAACGGTAATGAAATCCAGCCCACTCAGTCAAAGCGCCGAATACTAACTACTAGACCACCAGGGATGAGGGCAGAAGCAGTTTCACAGTTTCTTCATAACGCGGATTTTGGAATTATGTCACTGCAGATATATTTGCCCTCAAAAATGATTGAATTATCGAATGTTTACAGCACATACATGGGTCCTATCATCTCACCTCCCAGCACTTGGTCTGCAACCTTGTGAACTCTGACGTTTCACGTGTTCATTTCAATGCTAATTTCTTTGGAACGTTTTAATCTCGTAAGACACAATAAATTGGATTGAAGTTTGAGATGGGAAAAATGTGTTCACACCCGGTCGGGGAACTGAATCCCATTTTTACCCACAGACTGAAGCACGCAGACACATTTCCCCAAGAGTGATACAGGCCTCGGGAGAAAACAAGCAGAAAGTAACATTTCACCCACTTGACTGATGTTGTCCCATTTCAGACTTCAACACCAGCAAAGAAAGGAAGTATTCAGCCCCTCCCGTCCCAGTGTTCCTTGCCCATTCTTTCCCCATCTCTCTCTAGTATATACTGTCTCACGTCGTTGTTGCTGGCAAACTGGATCACTGCTCACGCCCGTTTTTTTCCTGTCCTGCCGAACCGTTTTCCTCAAGTTATTGGAATTAAAAACAGGAATGGGCTATTTCAAGCACTTTTCTAGTTTACAAGACCAGTGTTATCACCACTGAGCCAGCACATTGCCAGCTCATTCGAGAAGGTCTCGTACATCAGAAACTGAAATACAACAGATCATTGGATAGCTTCAGTATTGTAAACCAACCAACAAGACCGGAATAGAGCCGAAGGGATCATGCACAGAAGGATGGCAGAATAGAATGACGAATCTCATGGTGTCCAGGGTGGTGCTAACAGAAATCGTCCCTGGTAGTATAGTGATGAGGATTCAATAATTTCACTGTCTTGGCTTGTTAAAGGTTAACGTTTACAGTAATCAATATGAAATACTGCCTGATCTTTCCATGCAGAATGATGTTGTGCAGCATTCCGAATCGCTTCCCTGCATGTTACAGGTCCACATCAACAATGTCAGCTGCAATTGCCTGACGTTCAATCAGTTTAAATCAAGAACGGAGAGGGCGTCACTAAAATGGAAGGGGAATGGTGGTTTGTGAGAGTTAACAGCATGCCTAGTGGAGCCGGGTTTAAAGTAGATAATGAATATTGGTTTTCGTGTTTACCTTGATGTACTGACCACTCCGGATCAATTATCCACATTGTCTCCCCTTTGTGTAATGTTCTTTGTACATTTCACCTCGGTTCAGTTTTCCGGGGTCCACGCATTTTTAATTTGGCACATTTTACTCAGATCGGTTTTGCAGCTCCATATTTAGGCCAACGTTTTTAGGAACAGAAAGACAGCATTCAGACCATCAAGTCTGTTCCTGTATTGAATGGTTTCATGTCAGATCTGATAACCTTGAACTGCACTTTCTTGCCTTTCCCCATAACGCTTGATGTCTTTGCTGTTTGAAGATCTGCCAATCTGAGCCTCATTATACCGAATGACCCTTCCTCAACAGCCTTCTTGTACAAGAAAGTCCTCGGATCCAGAACTGTCTGAGAGAATAAATGCTTCCGCATCTCTGTTTTAATTGTGAGATCCGCATTATAATACGAAGTTAAACATCGCACAACACCAGGTCATAGTCCAACAGGTTTAATTGGAAGCATTAGCTTTTGGAGAGCTGCTCCTTCATCAGGTGGTTGAGGAGTTCACAGTTGTAAGAAACAGAATTTATAGCAAAGGTTTACAGTGCGATGTAACTGAAATTATATATTGAAAAATACCTTGATTATTTGTTAAGTCTGCCATCTGTTAAGATGACTATGTTAGGTTCACTTCTTTGTTATGTGATTCGCAAAACTTTCTTTTAATAGTTACATTCTTAGGTAAACTTTAACAATTAGTGTCAGTCCAGATAATATGTTGAAATTGTTAGTTCCTGTGTGCTTTGTCCGTGCCATAATCTTTAGACTGACGCTAATCTAAAAAAAAAGACGCTGCAGGCAAGGATGCTTTGAGGAATGGTTCATTGGTGAAACCGAGCAGAGGCTACAGCAACGGATGAATGGGCACTGCACATCTGTCAACAGACAGGTGTGCCCCTTCCCGGTTGGAGAGCACATCAGTGGGCCAGAATATTCCACCTCGGCCTTTGGGGTGACAATCCACCAAGGCGGAATTCGGAGCAGGCAGCAGCTAAAAGTGCCCGAGCAGAAGCTGATAGCTAAGTTCGGTAACCAAGAGGATGACCTCAACCTGGACCTTGGGTTCATGTCACAGTACAGGTGATCCCATTGCTCTATCTACACACAGAGACACTCCTACACACACACACACACACACACGTTTGTGGGGTGAATTTGTACTTGCACAGTTACATTGTACTTTGCTCAAAAACTACATGAATCCATGTCAGCCTCTGTTAAATCATTTATTAAAATTAGAATCAGTCTAAACATTATGGAAAAGACAGCAGCACACGGGGGCTGACACCAATTGTTCAACTTCAGCTGAGAATGTAACTTTAAAATAAAAAGTTTTGCGCTTTACAAATGAAAGAAGTGAAGCTAACATGGTTATTCTAACAGATGGGAGACTTAGCAAACTATCATGGTAATTTTCAATGTATAATTTCAGTTACATCACACTGCAAAGTTGTGCTATAAATTCTGTGCTTTCTAACAGTGTACTCCACAACCACCTGACGAATGAGCACCAGTCGGAAAGCTCGTACATCCAATTAAACCTGTTGGACTGTAACCTGGTGTTGTGTGATTTACAAATTTGCTCACCCCAGTCCAAAACTGGTCTCTCCAAGTCATTCGATACGAGGCACTCTGGTCACAGAACCAACCTTTCTGCATCCAACTTATTAAATCCTTGAAAAAACCTGTATGTTTCAATAAGGATCATTTTTGTTGTACTGAGTCTGAGCAGACAAAGGCAACTGATTTCAGTGTTTCTTCCCATTTGATTTCATCTCCGATATGAAATCCTCACTGACTCTGACATAACTGCTATCTTTGCTGTTTTGTAATGTCAGGAATTCATGTTGAATTTAAGATTTTCAAAAGGAGCAACACATCTTTTTTTTTCCCTGATTGGAAAATAGTAGTGAGAGAGCTGAATTTCAGCTCTTGTGCACCAAGGAAGACATATGCAATGCTTACAACTTTTCTTGATGACTTTGTTTTTGCCTTTTTGGTTCAGTTGATAAATGACAGTCATTGAGTTTTTAAAAGCGTAGCGAGAGGCCTTTCAGCCTATTGCATCAGTATCAGTCATCAAACATCTAGTTTATAAACACAGTTTCCAGTACATGACTCATCACCTGGTGTGTTCTAACATTTCAAGTCTTCAGTTAAATTGTTATTCAATTTCTTAAGTGCTTAAGTGGAACAAAACATCTCTGTGAACTAACAGTTCTGAAAGACAAACTCTTTCTCAGAGCCGTTTGTCAGTTTTCCTCAAAATGCTGCGGAAAATGTTTCTGTACTCACATCTGAATTAGTTTACCCTGTTTCTTCTTCAGGTTCCTTCTTCTTTCTATTAAATGGTTTAGATTCCAATACACACACAAGGTGCATGTTGCAGAAGTCATGTGTTTGTACTTTCACTGACACTCTGTCTCGCCGGGAGCTGCAGTCATTCCCCACGCTGATTCAGATCGCACTGTCCTTCCCGTGAAATGTCCCATGGAGAATGGAAGGACAGGCATTAATATGCTTCACTTGGGAACAGAGCGAAAGTTTTAAAACATTTGCACTGCCCCAGAGAGGAATTGAGCTCCTATCTCCCGCATAACATGTTCCGACACTAACCACTATACTACCGAGGACAACAGTTGCAAAGGAGACCCCTCAGCCCGTTGTGGCTCCATTTGTCAAAAACATCTGCTTTATGACCCGAATCGTTTAACCCACAGACATATACGTATTGGCAGAACATACTCACATCTGAATATTTCTGTCTCTCTGACCCTTACAGACAGTGTGTTCCAAATTCCAACACCCGCCAGCCTATACACATCTAATTAAACCTTTCTGTCTTTCTCATTAAATTTCTGGCCCCCTATGATCGATCTCTCCGTCGATGGGAAACGCTTCTTTCAGTCTACCTTATCCATACCCCTCATTATTTTTTTACATCTGTACCATGCCTTCTTACAAACTCCCTTGCACGGTGACAAACAATCCCAGCCTGTCCTGTCTCTCTTCATGACCGAAACTCTTCAGCCCAGACGCTATCCGAGTGAATCTCTCCTCCACCTTTCCCACTGCGATCACATTCCTGGAATCAGGTGAATTGCAGACAATAGTCTAGGTCGAGCCGAAGGAGCCCTTTTTTACATTCTGTAACAGCATGCGGGGTGGCTCTGCAGCATTTATTGCCTTGCGGTCAGGAGTCAGACCAGTTAAGGACGTAGTGAAACAGATGGATTTTTCAGACAACGCATTTAGCATATTCTTAATTGTCACAACCAGTAACAGTGAGGGCAACGGCACAGACTTGACGGTATCAACGTGAAAGCATATGTTAGATTGTGCAATGCCTCAGTAAAATGGGATGTGAGACGGAAAAGAGAGTTCGGGAGAGTGGGAGGGGGAGACATCTTCCAGCACTTTTGGGTTCAAATCTTGATACATGAAACGCAGAAACATCAGAGAAGGTGAATCGATGGAAAATACCTCGGGGAATATTATCTTGTAAAAACGATTAATTTCTTACCTTGTTTCACCAAAAGTAAAACTTTGAGAGAACTAACAGCCATGTAGTGGATTAGAGCCGAGGACGCTGCAATTACAACGCAGAATACGAACTACTAAATAGTTACAACACTCCAACAGAGCACTTTTGCAAACTGCAACCAGTATTGTAGCAGAAGAAATGTCAGGGAGAACGTACAATATCAGACCTTAGCGACAGGCGTGTGGGAACTCAGAATGGGCTGAATCTTTAACTTTAACGTCCTCAGAGACTATGAAGATTCCATGAATGAGAGTATTGGAGAATGGGATTAATGAAATTTTCCAAACTCCTGGGACAGCGCAGGATATTATTGAAACGTATGTTTCAATAGCATTATAGTTTAACATCGGCTACTTCATCACTTTGCCCACACAAGGCAATACCAACTGCTGCAGGCAATCACACATAATCCGAGTTCCAGACCCGGAATCGTAGAAACGGTGTGAAGCAGCCACGAAGATCCAATGGGAAATTGGGATGGAATGACAGGAGAGTGGCACGTGTATTTCCGAGGGTGGGATTTCTCCTGGTCAAAAGGGGGACGGAACGGAATACTTGCAAACATTTATAATATTATAGCCAGAAGTAGGACATGTTGCGGAGACAGCCGATTGGCAAATCTAAAGCGTGTTGAGACTTTAACTTTGAGGTGGCAAGCTTCGAAAATTCATTTTCCTATTTGGATCAGTGTTTTTGACATTGGCAGTAGCAGCTGCTTTTGCTCGCATCAGCTCAGAATCAGCTTCTTGTTCCCAATAAATACTGCAACCTGAAGAAGGTGGTGTTGTGGTCATATAATAAATTAGTCATCCTTGGGGACTCAGACACGGAACTGGTAATGCTAAAGTTCGACGAATAAACCCTAGAATTAAAGCCTGACCTCAGGAACAGAGAACATGACTTTAATTTCCTGCAATCGCATTCATGCATGTCCCTTATGCAGGGGATGCTACTATCTTTCCCCAATCCTGCCTACTTGTGGCTCCAGGTCCAGAACAACATAGCTGACCCTTAATCCGAGAATGCTGATCGTGTGGCGAAGCAGACTGAACAGTCCCGTGTGTGGAAAGGGCTCAATGAGCAAAGGAACCTCCGGAGTAACCAGCAAGATTACATATCCGAGAAGGAGATGAACTAAACTGTCAATGCTGCTGTTTATCACAACCAGCTGCCATTTCCATAGACTCATAGTCAGAGACTCACGCAGCATGGAAACAGGCCTTTCACTCCTACCAGCTCATGCTGAACATCATGCCAAACTAAAAGAGTCGCATCTGATGGCTCCTGTAACTGCTGAGGCTTAATATTGCACTCGTGATATTATTACTGCATTGTTAATACTAATGTCCAGATATAATTCTGTGGACATGGGTTCAAATCCTGGCATGGCAGATGCTGGAATGTTATTTCAATAAATACCTAGAGCTGAAGAGTATAATGATGATGTTGAATCAGTTGTTGTCGATCTGATTCACTAATGCCCAATAGCGAAGAAAACTGCCATACTTATCGAGTCTGGCTGGGATGCGATTCCATATCCAAAAAATCGTGGTTAATTCTGAACTGCTCTATGGGCAATAAATAATGGACTGGGCATGAATGAATGGCTTTTTTAATCCCACTGAAACTTTCCAATTCATTTATCGATCTAAATATTCTGTAAATGTTGTAAATTTCCTTTCATTCATTACTGCCTCAGGAAGTGAATTGCACACATGAACCATCCTCTGTTAAAAAAGCCTCCCATGCCTTATTTTAAATCTCTCTCTTTTCACCTTAAACATTTGCCCTCTCGTCTAAAAGTCCACCTCCTTGGAGAAAAGACAGTTACAGTTAACTCTATCCGAGCTCTTAATAGTCTATAACTTTCTATCAGGTCACCTTTCAAGCTCCCGTGTTCGAGAGAAAATATTCTCAGCCTATCTAGCCTTTCATTATAACTCAAACCTTCCCCACTAGCAATATGCTGGTATACCTCTTCTAAACCTACTCCAGCTGAACAATTTCCTTGTGATTACTGGGCGACAAGAATTGGATGCAGTATTCCGGAAGACGCCTCACCCAATGTCCTATTCAACTTCAACATAATGTACCAACTCCTACGCGCAAAGGGCTGAGCAACGAAGGCAAGATGACATTTTTTTTAATCATTCTGTCTATATGTGAAACAAACGAAAAAGAATTATGTACCTGCATCTCCGGCCACCGTGTTCCACAACACTATGCAACGCCATATCACTAAAAGTGAAATTGGAGTAGGCTTTCACAAATTTTTGAAGGTGAATGCACAAGGGAGCAAGTGGTCTCGAGGGCTTAGAGATACATTCTGTTCTTGACAGTCGGTGGGAATATAAGAGCAGGGAAGTGATGCTGGAACTTTAGCAACTGCCTGTTCAGAGAATAGTCAGAGGACCGGCCACAAGTCTGGTCATTGCATTAATCGTTTTTTTTTTCGGAGGAATGATAAAATAAAGGATGGAGGGCTGAAATAGACCATGTGGCCGATCAAGTATGGGTCAGAACTCAATCAGATCTTCGTTGGCAATGCTCTAAGTCAGACTGGCACGTTTCTTGGAGGGGAACCTGCAGATGGAGTCCATGAGACAATAGGAGCAGGAATTAACCCATTCAGCGCAGTGAGTCTGCTCTGCCATTAAATCATGGCATATATCTTTCTAAACCCAATTCTACTGCTTTCGCCCCATAAACCTTGATCCCCTTGACAACCACGCTGCTACATATCTCAGTCTTACATATAATCAAAGACCTGGCTTACACAGCCTTATCTGACAATGAATTCCATACATTCACCACTTCCTGCCTGAATGGGTGTCTCTTATTACTGCTCTCAAATGTCTTCCCTTTTCTCCAAGGCTGTGCCTTTCGGTTCTAGTCTCTACGAAACATGGAAACACCTTCTCAGCATCCACTCTGTCCAGGCCATTCACGATTCTGTAAGTACCAATTAGACTTCGTCTTATTCTTCTAAACTTCGTGGGTATAGACCCAGAGTCCTCAAACGTTCCTCATGTGTCAAACTTTTCATTCCTGGGACCATAATGGTGAATCACCTCTGAACATACCCCAGGACCAGGTGCATCCTTCCTGAAATTTGAGGACCAAACGTGCGCACAGTAATCCAGATGTGGTCTGACTAGACCGTTATAGAGCCTCGGAAGTGCATCCCTGCTTTTATATTCAAGTATTCCAAAACCAAATGTCATCATTGCAATTATCTTCCTAACTACAGATTAGACCTGCAAGTTCACCTTGAGAGAATCTTGGGCTAAGACTCTCAAGTATCTTTGCACTCCAGACATGTGAACTTTCGCCCCATTTTGACAATAGTCCGTATCTTTATTCTTCCTGCCAAAGTGCATAGCCTCACATTTCCCACAGTTTGCTCCATCTGCCATGTAATTTCCGACTCGCACTACATGTCCATATTCTTCTACAGCATCCCCGCCTTCTCATGCTACCTGTCCTTCTGTCTTTGCATTGTCTGCAAATTGACACACATTGCCCTCAGGTATTTTATCTAGATCGCTAATGGAGACAATGACAAGTTGTTGTCCCAACACAGCCTTGAGGAACGCCACTTGTCACCAGCTGCCATCTTGAGAAGGATTATTTTGTTCCTAATCACTGCATTCTGTCCTGTGAGCGCACCTTGCCACTGACATCATGGGCCCTTATCTTATTCAGTAGCCTCCTGAGCGGCAAATATCAAAGGCCTTCATAAAGTCCAGACACATAACACCCATTGGCTCTCCTTGGTCTACCTTCCTTGTTACTTCTTCAAAGAGGAAATCTTCCAGATTTGTCAAGCATGTCTTCCCCTTGATGAAACCATGCTGACTTTGCGTTATTTTGACAGACACTTACAAGTATTCAGAAATTTGTTTCAACGCAATGGATTCCAGGACCTTATCCACAACCAAGATTCGGCTGATTGGTGTGTAATTTTCCAGCTTTTGTGTGGTTTCTTTCTAAAATGGGGTGTCACGTTTGTGATTTTTTTGGTCCTGTAGCACCCTTCCTGATTCTACCGATTCCTGAAAGATCTCCACTAACGCATCCAGCATTTCTTCCGTTGTCTACCTTATAACTCTGGAGGGTACTCCATCTGATCCAGATGATTTATCTACCTTCAGGCCATTCAGTGTTTCTTGCACTTTCTCAATGATGGCCACTAGACTCACATCTGTTCCCCCATTCTCTTGGATTTTGGGTATAACTCATGTCTTCCACTGTGAAGACTGGCACAATGCAATTTTTCAATTCCTCAAATATTTCCCTGTTCCCCACTACTGTCTGTCAAGTGTCATTTTCCAGTAGCCTATTGCCCACTTCTACCTCTCTTTTGCGTGTATATGAATAAAGAAACAACTGCAGTCTTCCTTTATATTAGTAGTTAGCTCACATTTAATCTTCTCCCTACTCATTTGTTTTGTTATTGCCCCTTGTGGGTCTTTGTGAGCTTCCCAATGCTCTGATTACCCACTGCCCTTCGCCACATTATATATTTTCTCTTTTGCTTTTATGCTATCGATGACTTCCTGAGTCAGTCATGGTTGCCTCAACCACCCTGCAATATACCTCAATTTCCACAGGATGTGTCTCTGATGTGCCTGCTAAATTACGCTCAGATAGTCCTGCCATTGCACTTCCACTTTCCTGCTTTCTTGCTAGGTTCCTTTCTCACCAATTTCATCCAGCTTCTACCTCATGCCTCTGCAATTGCCTTTATTCAACTTTTGTACCGTTACTTCTGATTGTATATTCTCCCTCTCAAATTACAGGGTAAATTCAATCATGTTATCATCACCGCTTCCCAAGGGTTCCTTCATCTTCAGCTCCCTTGTCACGTCTGCCTCATTGCACAACTCGAAATCCAGTATTGCCTGTTCCCTACTTGGCTCCACCACAAGCTGCTCCAAAAATCCATCGCGTCGACATTCCACAATTGAATTGAATTGAATTGAATTTATTGTCACGTGTAGTGAGGCACAATGAAAAGCTTTATCTTGTGATCAATACAAACAGATCTCAGTGTTAAGTAGCATAGATGTATAAATAATATGTAAATATATACTAGGTTTCCCTTTGTGATTGTCCGGGCCGAGTTCACCACTCGCTGTAGACATCTCCGATCTTGAATGGTACAGGTGCCATACCAGGTACTGATACATCCAGACATAATAATCTCAATGGCGCACCTGTAAATGTTGGCTAATGTATTCGCAGTGGTGATTCAAGTGATCATCGATTTTTTTAAAATTTCGATCACCTCGAGAGAGATACCATCATCAGACATATATCCCTCTTCAGTCCCTGTCCACCATCCACAGGGACCATTCCTTGCAGGAAACTCTGTTGCACTCTGCCTTCACTCCCAACACCTGAACCAAGTGGCCCCATCGAGTCTTCCCCCTGCATAGCTGCTTTTGTGACACATAAATTCATAGAGCCTAAAAACCTGAGCCTAAAAACCCGAGCATAGACTATCCGACCCTTCAAGCCTACTCCGCCGTTCAATGACATCATTGCTGATCTTTCTAAAGACTCAAATACGCGTAGACGCCCTCTCACTGTATCCCTTATTTCATTTATTGTTCAAAAGAAGTATCGCTCTTCAAAAAAAATTGTTGCACTAGCGTCAACTTCTTCGCTGGGCAAGGCATTCCATATATGAACATCCGTCTGGGTGAAGAAGGTCCTTCTGAACTCAGTCCTAAATCTGCTCCCTCTATTCCTGTGGCTATGCCTTCCTGTCCGAATTTCACCCACAAGTGGATGCATTCTTTATAATTCTCTCTAATATATTCTGTTCAATGTTTTATGTTTCAGTAAGATTGCCCCCTCATTTTTCTAAATTCCAAAGAAAATAATCCTAATGTATGCAGTCTCTCTTTTTTGGCTAACCCCCTCAACACCGGAATCAACCCAATGAACCTCCTGTGCACCCCTTCCCCACCAGTGCCAGTACGTTCGTTCTCAAGTAAGGGGAACAAAAGTGCACACAGTACACCAAGGATAGCCTCACCAGCACCTTGTACAGCTGCAACATAGCATCTCTGTTTGAACCTTCAGGAACCTACGTTACATCTGTCCAATTTCTATCGCGATACCCTGCTATTTCTTCCTTGATAATACACTCAAGCATCTTCCCCACTGCAGAACTTAAGCTAACTGATCAATAATTCCCAATATTTTATCCATCTCGATTTTTAAACAGTGGTGTCACACTAGTTTTTTTTTTCCAATCTGCTGGGACTGCCACGCTGCCTAGTGAATTTGAAAATTGCCACTAGTGCACTTGCTGTTTCTCCCGCCATCCTCTTTAATACCCTGAGATGCATTCCCTCACGGCCAGGAGACTTGTCCATCCTCAGCTCCATTAGCTTGCCTGACACTACCTCTTCCGTAATAATGTTTGTTTCCAGGTCCTCACCTACATTTGTCTCTTTGCCACTTACTGGCATGTTATTACTATCCTCCACTGTGAAGACTGACACAAAATACCTGTTCAATGCCTCGGCCATTTCATCACACCACATAACTAAGTGCCCCTTCTCATCCTCAAAATTACCAAACTTTAGTTGAGCCACTCTTTTTTTCTTTTTATATTTATATACGAACTTTTGCTATCCGTCTTTGTATTCTTTACTAGTTATTTTTCCTCATCTTTAATATTTTCCAATCTTCCAGTTTCATACTGTTCTTTGCCGTTTGGATTGCCTTCTCTTTCACTTTGATAGCCTCCCTTATTTCCTCAGACACGCAGGGCAGATTATCCCTTTACTTACAGTCCTTCCTTTTCACTGGAATATACTTTTGCTGAGCACTTGTACAAAAAAACTTTGATGGAAGTCCTCCACTGCTCGATATCTGTCACATCATATAACCTTTGTTTCCAGTCTACTTTCTACATGCACAGGACCTTGGTATTGGATTTTATCTTCACACTCCCCATCTGAATTCCAAGTTCTGCCATACTGTGATCACTCGTACTAAGAGGATCCCTAACTATGAGATCATTAATTATTTCTGTTCCAATACGCAGGACCAGATCGAGGGTTGCTTAATCTCTCGTCGGTTCCATTGCATACTGTTCAAGGAAACTATCACGGGTACACTCAACGAACTCCTCCTCAAAGGTACTGTGACTGAACTGCTTCGACCAAGCTACATGTAGATTAAAATCCCTAATGATAATAGCCGACTCATGTTTACAGGCATTGCAGATTTCTTTGTTTATTGCCTTAACCAATGTGATGTTATTAATTACTGGCCTAGAAGCTGCACCTATCAGTGACCTTTTCTTCCGAGAATTTCTTCTTTCCATGCAAATTAATTCAAACTCATTCTGCATCGAACTTATAGCGTCTCTCCACACTGCCCTGATGTCGGCCTTGTATATTAGAGAGACACCATCTTCTTTACACTGCTGTCTGACCTTCCAAGTAATCTCGTACTCTTGGATATTGAACTCACAGTCGTGGCCATCCTTTTGACGTGACTCTCTAATGTCTATTAAATCATTTTCATTCGTGTTGATATGTGCCATTAGCTCTTCAACCATGTTACAAATGCGACGAGCATTCAGGTGAAGTGCTTTTTGTTAGGTTTCGTGTCCTTATGATTTCTGTAATAATATCTCCTTTTGCTTGTTGTCTCTCCTCACCTATCCATTGACGTCTTCTCTCCTCTGTTTCCAAAGGCCCAACACGCCAAACACATGAACTGCACTTTACGCAATCCACTCTACTGCAATCACTCCTCGCAATGTGGTTTCCACTATTTTGGGAAACGAAGTTTGGACTGGGTCACCACACAGCAGAACATCTAAGTTCTGTCTTCAAGAAGAGTTACAGCGAACCTCAGCGCGTGCTAGAAGCACACCACGTCAGTTTCTATTTGGGGAGTCTGCAGCCTTCCTGGCCCCATATCAATTTATTTTTTTAGAGCCTGAACTCTCCCTTGTCCTATCCCCCTATCCCAAACGCCATGCCTTGTTGTCACATGGCCTTCCATAACACATTCACGCATTTTAACTGGAAAACGCTGTTTTCAGCCTTTGCGCCTATAAACTGTGAAGCTTTGATACCCAATGGCACATTGTTACAGTCCTCTACATATGGTTCACCACTAACAGTCTCCATTAACAGGTATTCACCTTGCTAGCGAGATCATCATCCATTCCTTTGTCCAACTGTTCTTCATTCTATTTGAACTCTATCCCTACCTATCGCTTACACCTTTCCCTCCCCCAACCCCCACTATTTCTTCTGCAGATAGACCAACATTTCCCAAGCTATGGTCAGTTCAGAGGAATGGCCACTGGAATCGAAATGTTAACTTGGATTTCTTTTTATAGATGCTGAGTTTTTCCAGCACCATCTGGTTTTGGTCTGGTTAGAGACGGATACTGTGAATGTTCGAGGAAGAATGCCTGTGAATGGCCTGGTAGAAGAGTGATACTGTGCTTGTGCAATGATCCCCTGCACAGAATACAGAACTCTGTTCCTGTTCAAAAGTTCTCTTGTGGGTAGTTCTGAATACAAGGTGAGCAATCGGCATGAACTTCTTAGGTCGATGAAGACAGCCATCATTTCTGCCACAGTTCTCTCCTGGATGTGATGAACAGCAGAGAGAAAAGCAACCCTCGTGTCAGATGTGAACGGATTGGAGTCCACGCAGGAGGTGTAATCAAGTGACAGTTTTTTTTTTCAGATAGAAAACGCTTTCTCACTGTAACAATGTGCCATTGGGTACCAAAGCTAAACACTTTATAGGCGCAAAGGCTGAAAACAGCGTTTTCCAGTTAAAATGCGTGAATGTGTTCCCTCCAGTGTGACAGTACAGTTGTGTATAGTTGTAAATAGAATAACTGGATGAATCACTTTTCACATTCAGCTGGCGAACAGTCCTCTTGTTGGAAGACATCTGTATAGAATGCAGGAAGACGCACTGACAGGTTCTTGATCAATTTCATCTAGGGACTGAGACAATACTGGAGGTGTTGAGAGTCTTAAACGTGGACAAATCCCCAGCTCCGAGTGAAGTTATATCTCACCTTGCTCTGTGAGACAAAGGAGCAATTTTAGGGTTTCGGACCAATGTTTCACATTCCTCTTAAAATGGACTGCGCCCTGGGGACTGCCGCTGTGGGAATGTCCAGGGATACGGGCACAGACCCAGCAGCTGGTCTGGTTTACTTTTGGGCACAAATGTAGGTCATGTCAAGGAAAATGCTCACCCACGGCTCACGGTGGATTAAGTGCTCTGTTCTGTGTGCCCTGTTAGCGATCAGTGGTGGTGTGCAGGTCAGACCAAGAGTGATTATCCCGATGGCTGCAGCGAGAAGCTGGATCCCTCTGTGGTGCCTGGAGATCTATCCTGTTCTGCTTGGTTGTCCTTCTGTGGAGACGGCGCCCTCTTTCACTGGGTCGCATTCTGGTCTCCCTTGGAGCCTGACTGCTGTTGTGGTCGAGAGACAGACCAAGAGTGGTCCTTTCCATCTCGGGGAGAGAGAATCTTTCGGCAGGGACTGTCTCCTTACATAGTGCCCAGTTTAAACGGGTGAAGTCGTTCCTGTCGTGGGGTGGACATGGCAGCTTTTTTTTGTTTGCTTTTCTTTTGTTGTACCCCCACACTATCGTCGAACTGCGGTAGTGCTTATTTTTTCTCCAGCACCCATGTTGTGTGTGTGCAGGTTTGATACACAGTGTAAGATTGAAGGTGCACGAATCTTTATTCCGTTTCCACCAGCAGGAAGATAAGAAGCACCCAAGTACATCGCAGGTTTTAGCAAATCTTGGTTTAAAGTGATCTTTCTACGAATGGCTTGAAAGTAATCAAATAGAATTTCCTGTGTTAAGAGCAGCGCTGTGTCATTGGTTCGTTTTGGAGGTCGGGGGGCTGTGGGCATGGGTCGTTCCATTAGCACTTCAAATGGTGTAATTTCCGTCGCTCGGTTTCCCTGTCCACTTACTGTGTGAAGCACCAGTGGCCGGCCGTCTGGCCAAGCCAGTCCTGTGTCCCGAGTGATTTGGGGGAAGGTGGTTTTGAGGGTGCTGTTCATTCTCTCCAATATTCCTGATGACGGGGGGTGGTACAGAATGTGGTATCTCCTGGGTATTCCTAGGGCATCACAGTCAGCAGTAATGAGCTTCGCGGGGAAATTGGCATCATCCCCCGTATGTTTCTATGCACCCGGGGATAGAAAACTCTTGTAATAACGTCCTGCAGGATACACTTTACCACTGCTCTGGCGTCATTTTTTTTTGATGGGGAATGAGTCTACCCATTTTGAAAACATGTCGACAATAACTAGGTCAAATTTTTATTCCTCCTTCTGATGCGTGAGGGCAAGGTCAATTAGAAGGTGGGTGAATAGATCATCAGGAACTGGAATGTAGTCACGTTTGGCCATCGGCTTCCCTGCATTTTTCGGTAGACAGATGAGGCTCTGTGACAGCAGAGCTAAGGCAGTTTCAGCGACTCCCGCTGCATACCAGGAATGGCTGACAGCATCTTGCCTGTGTGTTCGATTCCGTGTACCACCAGGGCCAATAATTGCAGGTAGGCTTTCAGTTAAATGATGCAGCGGTGGGTAATAACCTGTAAGAACGGTGATTATACGTCACCAATGCGGGCCCATGCGGCCCTCTCTTCTGGTCTGGTGGTTTGCTGTGCTGTTGGGTCTGCATAGAGAGAGTCGGGGGACTCTGGAGGTTTCACCAACGTGGGGGTCTGCAGGACATAAGTGGCAAGGAGTAGTGCAGATTCCCGGTTGGCTGCATCAGCTGAGGCATTTGATTGGTTGACGGGATCGGTGGCAGAGTTATTGGTATCACATTTTATAATTGCGACAGCGGCGGATAGCAGGACTGCTTGTTGGATGTTGGCAACGAATGCAGCATGTTGGTGTGGTCTCCCTGCAAAGCTGATAAACATCCTTTGTTTCCACATTGTGCCAAAGTTCTGAACGTATCCAAAAACACATCTGGAGTGTGTGTAGATATTGGCTGTCCTGCCTTGTGCCAGGAGGCAGGCTCTGGTGACAGCAAAGAACTCTGCCGCCTGTGTGGACACCCCATCTGGTAATGCAGCTGATTCGAGAGTGGTGATGGGGGTGCAAATGGCTTGGCCTGCTATTGTGTATTTGTCTGATGGCCGGAAGGAAGAGCCGCTGGTGAAAAGAATCTGGTCCGGGTTTTCTCAGACTGGTCAGGACATCTGCTGAACCAGGCGAAAGTGAGGACTGCAGATGCTGGAGATTAGAGTCAAGATGAGAAAGGTGCTGAAAAACACAGCAGTTAAGACAGCTTCCGAGAAGCAGGAAAACGAACGTTTCTGGCAGGATCCCTTTGTCAGGAATGCTGAACCAGGTCCAAGAAGTTGTGGTTGTTTGCAGAATCATGTTAGGTGAGCGGAATTAGAGTGGCGGGGTTCAAAGTTAGGGCGCGGTGAAAGGAAAGGTATGCCTAGATCACAAAGCAACTTCATGACCAGTTCTCTGAGTTGTAGTAAAATGTTGGATTGCTGCCGAATTAAGCAGCAGGGAGAGCGACAGTGGGACTAAAACAGTACACGGGTGATCTGGCACAATGGAGGTGGCCTTATCCGCTGTTATTGTGGCTGCTTCCACCGTGCACAAACATGCCGGCATTCTGCTCATAACAGATGGTAACTAAGCATTATAAAACGCAACAGGGCGACGGAGATCCCCATGAAGCTGTGTTAAAATGCCAGTTGCGAACCCTTCTTACTTGGTTACATAAAGATAGAAGGGCTGTGAGTAATCTGGGACTCCCAGAGCAGGAGTGAAGATTAGTTGTTGTTTCAGTTCAGTGAATAGCCGTTGCATTTCGGTTGTCCACTTCACTCTGGCTGGCTGTTTAGGGGAAGCTGCCTCCTACAGAGGTGCATCAATAGCACAATGGACAGGAATCCAGGGCCTGCAGTAGTTTACCAGCCCCAGAAACACTTGCAGCTGCCTGTTTGTGACAGGTAGGGGAATCTGGGCGATGATAGCCAATTGCTCCGTGGACAGTGCTCTGAGGCCATAGGAAAGATCGCACTCCAGATATTAGACACTGATCCCTTTGAGATAGTCTGCACTCTCCCACACCGCAGTTAATTCTCCAAGTAGCAAACCCACCAGTTCTTGTTTTTTTTTTGTTTGCTTTGAACACGGCACTTAAACACGCTGCAGCTTTGTTGTTGGCCCACAGAAATGGCAGTGGTGGGATTGGAAGCGACGCCCCCTTAGAGACTGGAACCTGGTTCCAGCGCCTTAGACCGCTCGGCCACGGTAACACCCGAAAGCGTGTCATCTATTTTCATACATTTTCAATTGTGCTCCGTGATCCCTGTCCTGCCTGCATCGCAGCTGGGATATACCCGACTACAAGATCAATTTCGCAACAGATAAAGGTAGCCCATCAATCCACACAAAAATCATTGGAAAGTTGAATCTATCTTCTGAGACTCTTTTCAGCTACAAATGCATATGCGAGTGTGAGAAAGCATGTTCCGTCATGATTTGATAAAATAACCATGACATTACTGGAATGTCGATTCTTGCTTTAGTAAATGATTTCGCCCATTGGTCGAAACAGATCAACTTTCACGTTTACACAGGACATGAAACACACCGTACTACAGGAAAATGCAAAAAGCTGAGCAGGCCGTGTTCCACATCATACCATGCAGGATAGTTTCAGTCCCTGTGTCTGTTTTGCAGAATTAGCCTCACAAAGAATGTTCTCTGATAAGCCGCGGTAGCAGTACAATCCGAGAAGACAGATCACAATATCAGCATGCTCGTACCTCGGTGCCAGTACGAGTTGGCACTTTTCTTGTCTGTTACATTAACCATGCAACTTGCTGCAGAGATGTCTCCACCGGGACATGAGCGACATGGCTGCCAACTGAGTTGGAAACCTGTGTGGGAATCGATGGGAAGCGACTCAGTATATTTCACAAAATTTATGCTTATTAAAGATGCAGTTTCTGTTCACGTCAATGCAAAAGGCAGTTTCTGAACATATTTACAGAAGTCAAAAAGAGATTATCCTACCCACCCCCACCCCACAAGATATCAAAGAGGTGCTAATTGCACTTGAGTGCTTTTTGTTCTCGATGTGAAGCGCTCTCACGCCTGAGTCACCTTCAGGTCTCTGGTTGCTGAGTGAATCACAAATAAAGAGTTTCACCAGAGCTGCAACTGCCTCACTTTGTTATCCCGCTTCCCCCCTCGCCTCCCCCTCCCCGTTTACATTTTTCTGCTCATCTATGATTTAAAGAAAACCAAATGGATGCAATGGCATTCGGTAGCCTGGCTGTTATTTCCGAATTCCCACTTCCAGCATGGCTTAGATCTCGGGGCACACCTTAATACTAGTGACGCTATGACAACACAAGTCCAGACGTTCCTCAGAGAGTGCAAATTCATTCATTGCTGTTGATGACGGAATGAGCCGCGAACGTGCAAAAACATGATTCAGGACTTCTGGTGCTCATTCTCGCACGTTGAATAACAGCAGACAGCTTCCAAATGAGGCCTTTCAGAGACGAGTTGGGGGTACATTTGACAGAGGTGCTACATTAGGAATCCATGGATCACCGTGACACCAGCACATCATCTTTCTCCTTGGCTTTGAAATGGGCCATCTGTGCAAGAAATGCAAATGTGTTACTGTTTTTTTTTGGAAGGATTAGAACGCGGGAACTACACTCTTAAACAGAATGGGGTATGTTCAGAAGCAGGTTGGAGAAACACTTAACAACGTTTCACCAGGGCTGTTTCTGCCCAATTTCGAACTGGGGACCTTTCATGGGTGAGGCGCATGTGACAACCATTACACTATAGAAACAAGCTGCACTGGAAGCAAAATGCTGGGAAATGGCACTTGTTTAATTTTGGCGATGTGGTCAGCATGGACGAGATACACCGAAGAGTCTGTTCCCATGTTCAATAACGTTGTGTTGTTTACACCCCCCCCCCCCCCCCCACCTTAAAGGATTACTATGAGCGGGGCTTGCCATCGCTCGCTGTGGCGCAATAGTTTAGTCTATTCGACTGTTCAACGGAAAGGTAGCATTGTGAAAAACTGCAGAACTGAAAGACTTCCTTACTTTTGTCCCGACTGACCATACTTTGTGAAATATTCCCGGATCCACATTTGAGGGTTTTTGCTGCTGGAAATTATCTCACAAACTGTGTTATCTCGAATGGCAAAACAGTCACGATTTAACACGGAACACAAACAAAAATGACAAACCAAATGCATTTTCAGATGCAGCGAAGCAGGAATGCCAAATGTGAGACAGTCCGAGGGCATGAGCCATACTCTAATCTCACAACTAACAGCAGGGCAATTCCAAATTATTCTTTCAAGCATAATTTTAAGCCATGATCTAAGCCATGCTGGAAGTGGGAATTCGGAAATAACAGCCAGGCTACCGAATGCCATTGCATCCATTTGGTTTTCTTTAAATCATAGATGAGCAGAAAAATGTAAACGGGGAGGGGGAGGCGAGGGGGGAAGCGGGATAACAAAGTGAGGCAGTTGCAGCTCTGGTGAAACTCTTTATTTGTGATTCACTCAGCAACCAGAGACCTGAAGGTGACTCAGGCGTGAGAGCGCTTCACATCGAGAACAAAAAGCACTCAAGTGCAATTAGCACCTCTTTGATATCTTGTGGGGTGGGGGGTGGGTAGGATAATCTCTTTTTGACTTCTGTAAATATGTTCAGAAACTGCCTTTTGCATTGACGTGAACAGAAACTGCATCTTTAATAAGCATAAATTTTGTGAAATTTACTGAGTCGCTTCCCAAGCCTTAGTGCACCACCACTTTCCAGAAAGTGCTGAAAAGAGAGAAAAAAAGAACACAATAAGAATGGGCCATAGAAGGTCAATTTCATCTATCACATTCTCGATTAGATTAGCTTTCCCTTCCGCCGTCTCCAGGACAGAAAAGAAGGAAATAGAAGAACTTTAAGAACATATGACATCGCAGTTCATTGGAATAAATTTCCCTTGCACCAGAAAACCCAATAACAACGAGTAGAGTCACCGCAGGACTTTGTTTCACAACAGCGATGAAACAACAGTCTGTCTTCGGTTCGAGTGAAAACTCAACTTGCCTGGAATGAAACAGCAGCAGGAGAGATGCTTGAGCCCGCGATTTACCTTGTGGAAGGCGAACACGTCATGACAGCACAGACACTGATCCCTTGGAGAAAATCTGTACTCTCCCATACTGTAGTTTACTCTCCAAGAGACAGACCCGCAGTTGTCCTTTGACCACGGCACTTTAATACATTGCAGTTGATGTGACGGAAATTGTAGCAGTGGAATTCCAACCTCCACCACCTGCCAAATTGGAACCTGAATCCTGCGGCTGAGGCTGCTTGGCCACGCGACAGAGCCCTGACCTTCTCTGAGTAATGAAGGGTGCTGTGTCTGATCCGCAGGAAACCCTGCAGAATTATCAGGCAGCACCATCCTCCTTGTGACATGTACGTGCTGGCTAGGATTCTGTTGTGCAGATGTGTCCCGGCTATGCCAATATCACCGTTGTTTAACTCCCTGCATTCTGTTGGTGTAACTATGATTCCACTCAGAATCACAAATGTGTCACAAAACACCTTAGCTGTGCTGGTTCTCCACAGAATTAAATGTGTTTCTCTTTTGGTATCATTCTCCTGCCTTCTCCCTGTAATTCTCCACACTTTTACTTTCAACATCAACATCGAATTAATTTTTAAATAACTCGATTGAAACTGTGTCTTTGTCAATGTCAGGCAGTGTTGGACAGACCCTAACCACAGCCTAACTGAAAACGTTTCTCCTCATGTACATTTGTCTTCTTTTACTAATGAATTTAAATATCTGCCGAATCGTTCTCGATCCTTTCAGGCGTAGGGAGCATTCTCCCTTCCTTATTCCCTCTGTCTATCCCACTCATGTCTTGGAAAGGTTTAACAAGGCCAGCTTTCAGCCTTCTGCTTTCCAAGGAAAACTGTCCCAACTTTCCAAATGACCTTTATTGTTGACATTCCTTATATACCAGACCATTTCCATCAACCTGTTCAGCGCTGTTTCCAATCCTTTCCCGTCCCCACTTCCTAAAGGTTCAAACCCAGAACTGTGCAAACATCCAGATGGTGGAATTATTCAGAGTGGGATTGTGTGGGTGAACATCCTGAAACACTTGTTTCACTTTCAACACATGTGGTACTGTGCCATGCTCACTACCATGTCAGTTATTACCCCTGAACTCAACGTTATGTCAAGGGTTGCAACTTCATGATTTGCACTTTGTTTTTATCAAACAGTTGATAGGAAGAATAAGCAAAGTGAAATCAAATAACCAAGACTCGATGCCGACCTGAAGTAAGACATTCTCAAATGCCATTGTTAACTCAAGCTACTAAGCGAAGATCATGCCCCTAGAGAAGTGACATTCTTACGTTTCCAACACCAAACCAGCTCAAAGTCGCTCAGATCTAACTACATTACACTTTGCTCTCGGATTTCTAAGCTCCAAAGAGTTTCAAGAATATCACCTTCTTATTCCGTCTCCTTGTTGACTGGACAGTGCTGTTTATCCATTCCACTTGGACTCCATCGGCAGAGTATTCAGCTCTTTCCCTCCAATGGCAAGCAGTGTGAGGGGAGGCAAGCGCGTGGATGGGCTCTCAAGCTCGCTCTGATCGGCACAGCCTGTTCCATTAAGTGCTGGAAATCAGCAAGTTTGTTTGGGAACTTCCTGAAAATATCATTTATCTGAGAGTTGTCTGTTTGGAAAGACTGCATGTACTTCGGATTATCGACCCTAGGAAAATTCATGTGAGGGCATTTTTGTGCAGCCTGTTTGCAGTTCAGAATCCATTTTCACAGCAATCCTGCAGAAAGACTTTTGTAACAGTGGCATCGGTTTCTATTTTTTCTTTTCTTTTTTTACTTTTCTTTTTGTGAACACTCATGTTTATTTTTCTTATTTAACCCCAACACTACCACCTAAGTGCGGTAGTGTTTTTTTTCCCAGCACCCATGGTGTGCGTGTGCAGGTATGAGACACAGTAAAAGACACTAAGTGCACGAATCTTAATTCAAATTCCAACACCAAGAAGATAGGAAAACACCCGGGTGGCCAGTGACAAACACTGCCCTTCAAATGAAAGGGCAGTGCTGTGTGACATCGGTTTCTATGCTGCAATCTGGCAGCAGTTAACACCTGTCCCAGATGTAGAGAATGCGAATGAAACCCTCAGTCACTGAGACTCATCCCCACGGCCCTGAGCTTCGGGGCTGCAGACAGTCTAACGCGGAAGGGAGGGTTAAAATGAAACATTGTTTCACCATCAGCCACTCTGTCCCAGAGACAGGAGGAGGGACAGCATCAACGTGTGGCGTCACTCACGCGCCGACAGAAGCTGTTCAGCTCATCGAGTCCATGGCGACTTCTGTAGCTTGTATATTTTGTGGTTATTCATAATTGGCCATCTATGTTATAATAATGTGGAACTGTGTCTGTGTCATAATGCTGTCTCCAACAACTTGATCCAATTGTCACTCATGGCTTTTCATTTCACGGGGAGGACACTGCTGTTCGAACCAGCATAGGAAATAATTGCAGGGCATCATGCGCATAGAGCTCTCTACAACTGATATACCTCACCTTCACCAGTTTATTCCCAGCTCTGGCAAATGATTTTGCGAATCAATTCAGAGCAGACCGACAGAGAACAGGAAAAGAGCTTCCAGACCTTCACAAGTGTATTTCCTCACCTGTGTAAATTTGGCGGGTGTATCAGTACGAAATATTCATTTCAGATACATTGAGTGAAAGGAAGCGGAAAATTAAATAACATGCAATACGTAGAATGGAGCTATGTTATTTCCGAACACTAGCGGGGACAGTATACACACTGAAACCTGGAATTGTCAACGAGCAGAGGATGTTTTCAATCCATTAATTTCGGGGTTATGAGCCCAATACGCTCCCGCTGGGCCGCTCTGTTAGTGCTGACCACAGCAGTTTCCCACAGTCTTCAGCTTTTCGTCTGGCATGTGGCATGGCAATCAGTGTCGTGGGAGAGAAACGTGAATGCGCTCTTCAGCTCCATATCAAACACGGGTTTGGGGATCGGGGAGGCGGCTAGAGGGAGTGGGAGTTATGCAAATTCTGGAAAGCTGAACAAAAGGGAGATTGCACATGCACAGGAACCCATCTTCTTTTTGGAAACTTGTGCAAATAACTCCATCTGAAACAGATGAAACACTCTGAAGCAGAACGGCAGGAAAAGAGAAAGTCTCTCCCAGTCATCGGGAACTGTGTATGTGTGCTTCCCGAAGTTACAGCGAGGGCTCTGCTGTCTGAATCAGCATGGGATGTTACTGCAGCATATCCTGTCGCTCAGGCACACTGCACCTGATATGTATAAGCTTTATCACGTTATCCCAAGCTCAGAGAATAAATTTCACAGCTCACACCATCCCAGAGTGACCGGTAACATAAGAAATCGTTTCAGACCATCATGTTTACACCCCTGGGAAGAAAACGGATGTCGGAGTGCAGACAATCTCGACTCGTGCTGTTGTTGTTGTCTGTGTGACAACAAGAGGAAAAAGTTTCCTGGGAGACTTGTGCAAATAACGCCATCTGAAACAGATGAAACATTCTGAAGCAGAACTACCAGCAAATGTTTATCTTGCTTCTTAAAACAGCGTGAACATTTGCAGAGCATAGACACATCTACCTGCTCTTAGTGAAATGATGAACAGCAGACTACAGTTCACAGAATATGGTCAGCCCTCTGGGTTATGGGCTCAGCACTCTCCAACTGTGACCGTCTGCTCACAGGATTTGAACACAAACAAATGACTCAGTGACAAATCCTTTTGAAACGGATTCTGTGAGGAATTGAAAGCGATGGAATGAAAAGCCACTTGAGAGCGGGGTGTAACATTATCTGTGAAGGGATTGTTTTCCAGACTCGAGGAAACTGCGTATTGCTGTTTCCATGGGTCAATATCAGAATAGCTAGATTGAAACAGCGTCGGATGTCATTTTAAGGAGCCTTGTCTCTTAGACACACTGCACCCTTTGTCCTTTGTACAATGGTGCAAAAGCACGGACCTTTTGTGTAGCGGGGACAACTTCAAAATCGTTAATGCGGCATAATTCACAAATGTGTGAAACACCAAAGCAACCACAGAAATTGGTGTTACGTGACGGGGTGAACCTCTTTGCAAATGTAAACCTACAAAACAGAAAAGATTAACCCCGTACTGTATTCTGTTAAAATTCAAGAGGCAAAGAACTATTCCAAAAATCACTATTTAAAGTTAAAAATAACAACTTTATTGTTTTTTTAACATTTTTCAGAGAATAATCAACTTATAATTACTTACAACTCATTTCTCTAAAGCTTGTGCTCTACAATACCTTCCCCAACCCCGACCCCATTAACATTTACAAAAAAAAACAATTTACAAACCAGCTTGTTGTCGAATCTTCTCTTCGTATCTTTCTCTGTAGATTTTTTCTCCAGGTCGGTGTTGATGCTTCTTTCTTGTGGAATCTATTTCTCCAGATAAACACCTCTTGGAGATTTTACGAACATCCTACATTAGTTGATCTTTTAGCTGCTCTCTTTGTTGTTCTTTCCCGCTCTGGGTAACTGTTCAAAATGTCCGTTATTTGTTTCACACAACGTCGGATCGTTTCATTGGTTTTAACATTGTAAAAATACCAAATTCAAACTTGATTGGGACATAATTTAAACTGATTGGCCGAATTCGCATTTGTTTTTGTATCCATGTAACACAGCTCTTAGTTGTTACGGCCAAATGTTACGTTGTTACACTGTTCTGGACTCCTTGTGCTAGCCAGACATTTCAGCACCATTAAAAGTACATTACACCCACAACCTCATAACAATGGCATTTGCGAAGACAGTCTACTTCGCTCAACATCGCTCTCTGTCAATCTCATGTGCCTGAGATCTGAACAATCTCTGGTCTATGTTAATTAAAACTGCCCTATTCTCATAACCTTAGAGTTAACATACCCGGTTATGTATGTCTTACAATATTAAGTGATTCCTCACTGTGTTACTTCAACACATGGTGAAAAGAAATAAAAATGAGAACAACAGTCACCTGTTTGACTGCGATTTGACCCAATGTTGCTGCAGCCAACCGCTTTAACTGTAAATAAAATAGCCCACACCTTTCCTGTGCCAGTAATGAGACTGCATAGCATAGTGGTAAGTTTTAATGAGTTGAAGTAGACCCAGCGTCATTTCTCAGGACGAAATTTACTGGGATATAAAGACATGATGAAATAGATGGGGGTTGGGGTGTGGAATATAGTTCGGAAGGATATGGTCAGAGTTCCCTTGATACAAAATCGTTAGAGATGACGGAAATGAGATTTACTGAGAGATAAAACCACGAGAAAAGAAAAGAAGGGATTCAATGGGATGGTGGAATAGACGAAGAATCACGCGACACAAATCAGGAATGTGTGATTTTCCAGCTGATGCGAGGTTGGAAAGGATAAATAAGAGGGAAATTCCCTCGTTCAGGTGAATGTATAACTAAAGGTTAGAGCTTCAATATCAGTGAGGAACGACAAAGAAGTTTACAGCAGGTACTTGTTATTCTGAGAGTTATTGAAATCGGAGATGATTTTTCAGCAAAAGAAAACATGTTAGAAGATGATTCCAGCATATTTGAAAGACCACGTACAGACAAACAAGGAGCGAATTTAACAGGGACAGGGATTCTGAGCTGCCTGAATGGGGAGGCAAAATGGACGCACTCACAAATTGTTTAGCGTTCATCAGAAAGAAGTTGCTCAATACCTGCGACTGAACATGTTAAGTGAAAGAAGAGCTGGTGGTGTTGAAAGGTGCAGCAGCTCGTTCTCCGTGAACTACTACAGATTGTTAATGTACTGAGCTGTTTGTTTTACTTTGCATTAAACGGAAGCCGGTAAGCTCAGTCCGTTGGCTAACTAGTTTATGGTACAGAGTGAGACTAACAACGTGGGATTAATTGTCGCACTGTCTCAGGTTACCAGAAGGATCATCAGCTCCTCCGCTCACGTGATCTGTAATACAATGGTGATTCTATTGAGTAGGAATGGACCTGTCGATGTCAAGAACATTATCACTGCCATATGTTGCCTTGAACATTTGGTCATAATGACCAGGAACGAGACTGATTCCTTTTAATACTCACTCATCTCCGTCCGAACAATCCAGCGACAAGACTCATCCTTATTCCTGTTTTAACCCTTTGTTCTACATAGCATCAAAACTATTTGTGACTTTACCAGATTCGGTGACAACATTCAGTCTATCCAAAGAAATAAATCTAATTCCTTTTGAACGGTTTAATGAGCTGTGTGAGTTTGCAGCAAACAGAAATATATGAAACGAGTTTAAGAGCCTTTTCAAGAATGTAATCCAGTGCAGTGTTAGAGATTTGAAAAAGGTCATCAAGCTAAAATATTATCTGTTTCTCGATCCACAGATGGATAATTACTTGGGGAACATGTGCAGTTTTACGGTTAACAATTGATACCTTTCCCAAATCAGAAACTGGAGTTTTAGAATAGCTGCTGCTTTATTCGACATTAATCTTCAACTACGCTTCAGTCTGATGCTCCAAGAATTCCTGATTAACGTCAGTAAAAGCTGCTTTAGATAACGATTGGAATTACAACTGCGGCCTTTTATACACGCTGTTAAGTACCAAGCGCCGATCAGTTGCTCCACTGGAGCCGCCGGCAGCAAGCCTAATTGTATTAACGTGCCGTAATCGTACCTCTGGGACCTTCGACCCGCCTGTTCTACTTTTGCTGTGGTTCTGAAATTAAAGCTAAGGCAGAGGAGGAGGAACTGATATGGACCTGCGACTTTTCGAGCATCAGGTTCAGGAAACGGGACATAGAAAACGTTGTGCAAAATAAACTTGATTGAAAACTGGGTTTCTGTGGGTCGCTGCGTTGTTTACAGACAATGTTATATTATCTCTGTCACAGGAATTCTCATTCGGTCGGTTTCAATTTGGCACAGAATTCGATTCAACGACACTTCACTATCTTCCTTCTGCAAGTTCCTACAGACAAGAAATATACTGCACTCATCATCTATATTCAACATGGTGACATCCAAGGACATGTTGCACAGTTTTCATGAATACTGAAGATATAAGAATGTTATGCAAGAGTAAATTGAATTTCAGTTTAAATTGTAAAGTGATAAAAATCCAGAGTATGATCCAGAATGCCCGAAATTCATGATTATTACTGTGGCCAGAACTCTAGCCAGGCAAAGGGGAAATCTGTCCCTGAATCCCCAATATCCACACGGCCGTTCGCTCCATGTGTCCAGTTGGAAACCT
Source organism: Chiloscyllium plagiosum (assembly GCF_037043375.1). Classification (NCBI taxonomy): domain Eukaryota; kingdom Metazoa; phylum Chordata; class Chondrichthyes; order Orectolobiformes; family Hemiscylliidae; genus Chiloscyllium; species Chiloscyllium plagiosum. The sequence goes on from NW_028270186.1 coordinate 44,381,154, forward strand.
GTGTGAAGGAGCATGCAGCTTGACAGAGTGCCTGGGAGTATCCTCCACTGTCTGATCTAAAGCTACAACAGGAGCTGTGTATTCCAGCTGTGAGAGCAGTGGGATAAAGGGGAGGACCTTGGTATTCCGTGCTGTAGGTTCACAGTGTCTTCATCATGTTATTGTTTAAAACCCTCTGTCAGAAACAGCACAGACAGAGAGGAATAGGAGGGGGGCATTTCACCCGCAAGCTCTACCCCGCCATTTGATATCATTATGGCTGACCGAACACGTCAATGTCTTTTCCCAGCCCATCCACATCAACCTGTCGCCCAAAGGTGAAAAGACACTGAATAAACCGAAACACTCTGTGCAACCGTGAGGGGGAAATGTGTTTTGAGACAGTGGGCTTCAGTAGTTGGTTTTGTGAATGAGCAGCGTATTCTGGACTGATCATATTTCAAATGATGCGATTTCCTCAAAACTCACCACAAAGAATGTGAGGAATCTTCTCTGGTCAGTAGCGGGGACGAGAACTCCAGACGATGGGAACTGATGATGAATCAGCAGAACAATCATTGATTCAGCTGAAATCTGAACTAAACTCCGATTCTGCTGGGACTCAAACCCATAAACTTTGAATCACAATCTTAGCAATGCAGTAGAAGTCCAACACGGCTTTCATTATGCCACAGAGGTGAGCCAGCCTACATTTTACTGCACCCAACGTTACGGTATTCAAGTCTTTCATCAAACATCTATTTATCATCGCCCCACTTTCCAGGACCTGGTCCTTATCTGTAGATGCTCTAGCTCCTCAAGTGTTTGGCTAAATACTCCTCAAGTGTTCTGAGGACTCTTAGATTTACCATACATTCACACAGTTCCAGACAAACAACACTCTCAGGATGCAAACGTTCTTCCTAAATCTTCTCTGAACATCCTCTCTCTAGCGGTTCATCTATATCCCTGGTTATTAACCCTTCCCATTAGAATTTTATTCCTATCACACGTATCTATTCCCTTTCTGTGCACGTTAATCAATTCCTCTCTCAGATTTCTCCGGTCTCAGATTAAGAGCCCCAATCGAGCTCATCTATCTTTGCAGTGACGAGAGTGTAGTGCTTTAAAAGAGCACAGCCGGTCAGACAGCATCCGAGGAGCAGGAGAATCGATGTTTCGGGCAAAAGCCATTCGTCAGGAATGAGACTTTTGTGTGGGGTTTGTGGGAGTGGAATGAGGTTGATGGTCAGGTAGCTGGGAACGCGATAAGTGGATGAAGTTGACGGAGAAGGTGGTAGTTCAGAGGGGGATTGATGGCAGGGTCCAGAGAGCAGTGCAGAGTTGGAGGCTTTGGACTGGGATAATGTGGGGGAGGTGAAATGAGGAAGCTTCTGAAATACACATTTATCCCGTGTGGTTGCAGGGTCCTAAGGTGGAATATGAAACGTTCTTCCTCCAGGCATCAGCTGATATTGGAATGGCAGTGGCTTGTGCCCGAAGCATCGATTCTCCTGCTCCTCAGATGCTGTCTGACGTGCTGTGCTCTTCCAGTACTAGACTCTCGACTCTGAGCTCCAGCACCTGCAGCCCTCACTTTCGCTTAACTTTTCAGGGTGAATGGTCGAGTTCAGACACCACCTTGGTAAATCTCCTCTGACTACTCTCCCGTGCAAACACACGTTTCCTGAAGGCTGCCGATCAGAACAGAACAAAATTATCCAAAGAAAAGCAGAAATATCTGAACAAACTCAGCAGGTCTAGTGGATCTGAGGAGAGATTTTCGAGCCAAACGATCCGCCTTTGGAACGAATGGTATGTGTAGGTGGGCAGGGACTAAAATGATTGAACTCAATGTTGGGTACTGAAGATTGTATTGTCTCTCAGTAGGCAATTACGTGCTGTTCTTCCAACTCGCGCTATGCTCTGCGGGAGCGCTGCAGCAGACCAAACTGACATGGAGGCATGGGAACACAGTGGGATGTTGCAGTGACAGGAACCTGGAAGCTCAGTGTCTTAGTTTGCTTGCCGACAGAACGTACGTGTACTCATGTTTGTCACCCACTTTGTTTTTTCTCTCCACAGTCTCGATGAGACCGCATTCTGAGCAGGAAATGCGGTTTGCTAAATTGAGTGATGGGCAGTTAAATTAGTGGCACCTTACACAGTGAGGGGAGACATCGTAAACGAGCAGCATTACACCTTCTGGGATTGCGTGTAATGGTGCCAAATGGGGAAGTGCTGGGGGTCAAGGAGGATTGGACGATGGTGTACCGAGAGTAATTGTCCTGCATAGTGCCAGTATTAAGTGGTGTGGGCCAGTGGGGAAAGGACAGTAGATTGTATCTTTTCCTGAGCTACCTGCTATAAGTAAACACCTCAATACGGAGCAAAAGTATCAAATGATTTTCATTTCAAAATCAGCACCAGGTACAGCTTGAGAAGTTACGTGTTTGCACTGTCACTGTCACCCTGTCTCCCCGAGAGCAGAAGTACTCCCCCACGCTGATTCAGACAGCACAATTCTTCCTGTGACTTGTCCCTTCGAGAATGGAAGGACAGGTATCAATAATCCGTACTTGGAACGGAGTATCTGTATTGCTCAATAACAATTGGTTAACTATCCTAACTCCTTTTCAAACCATTTGACCCACATCCTTGTAAGTCTTGGCATCATAAATTCACATTTGAATACTTCGGAAAGTTATGTGGATTTCTGCCTCTCCGACCCTTGCATACACTGTGTTCCCCATTTCAACCACCCACTGTTTGAAAACGTTTTTCCACGCATTCACTCTAATCTTTCCGCCTCTGACCTTAAATCGATGGCCTCCCGTGATTGAAATCTCCATCAAAGCGAAACATATATTTCAGTCTACACTATTCATATCCGTCAGTACTTTGTACATCTTAATCATGTCCCTCTCAATCTCCTCTTCTCTAAGAAAAACAACTCCAGTTTTTCCAATCTCTCTTCTTCAGCCAGACAATATCCTGGCAAATCTCCCCTTCATAATTACTCACAATAGTCTCGCTAGAGCCGAATGAACACGTGAAATAAATGATGCGAAAGTCGACAGAAACTGGTGTTTTTTGAATAAAGTTTATTTTCCTCAATGCTTCCGTGTGCCCTTTTCCTGAGCCTGATGTTTCAGTAATCGCTGGTCCATGTCAGTAAAAGCTGTGCCATGTGGATTGAGCTCACACCTGCGGTATCGAAATTGATCAACTGGTTTGAATGTCCCGATGGTAAGACTTGGGCATGGTCACACAGCAACAGTGAGCGCAGCAGCACAGGCCTAACGAGATCAATGTGAAAGTGATTGTAAGGGAAATGGGAGGGGGAACTTAAAGGAGGTGTGTGTTTGCAGGAGGGAGGGAATTCTCCGAGAATGGTGAGTCTGGATCCTGTTTATGACTCGCAGAGATGTGTGAGAGAGAGGGGTTTGATGGAAAAAAATATAATCTCAAAGAATGCTTTCATGTAAAATCAACTGATTCCTTTCTGTGTTTCTTCAGCATTAATCACAAGGAGTAAAATGCAGTGACTCGGATTCGAACGATCTTACTGCGGCCACAATGCAGAATGTTTTAACATTCAAACCACCACTGAGTCATGCAAAGACCCGCGTTTAAAAACAGCAATAATTACAGTGACAGAGGATGTGTTTGGAAGAGAAGCAGATACACAGCAGGAATATTAGGTGCGCAATAGCAGAATTCAGAATTAGCTGAATCTTTCAATTCGATATCACCAGACGCTGTGGTGGTTCCATCGAATATTGCATGTTGAAGACTGAGCTTGATAGATTTCTAGAAAAAATAAGGTTCAGGGGATGGTGCGGGATATTGGTGCAATGTATGTTTCAATAACAATGTGTTATTAACTATGTGTTAATAACAGTTTCTTCACAAACTTCCCCAAACAAGGAAGTACACATTGCTGCAGTCAGTCACATAACTCCAGTTCCTGGAACCAGAATCAGACAAATTTTGTGGCACAGCCGCGAATACCAAACTGGAAGTTGCGGTGGAGAAAGTGAGGACTGTAGATACTGGAGATCAGAGCTTAAAAATGTGTTGCTGGAAAAGAGCAGCAGGTCAGGCAGCATCCAATGAGCTGGAGAATCGACGTTTCGGGCATGAGCCCTTCTTCAGGAATGAGGAGGCTAAGATAAAAGGTCGGGAGGAGGGACTTGGGGGAGGGGCGTTGGAAATGGAGGTTAAGGTGAGGGTGATAGGCCGGAGTGGGGGTGGGGCCGGAGAGGTCAGGAAGAAGATTGCACGTTAGGAAGGCGGTGCTGAGTTCGAGGGATTTGACTGAGACAAGGTGGGGGGAGGGTAAATGAGGAAGCTGGAGGAATCTGCATTCATCCCTTGTGGTTGGAGGAAGGTGAGGTGGAAGGTGAGGCGCTCTTCCTCCAGGCATCCTGTTGCCATGGTCTGGCGATGGAGGAGGTTAAGGATCTGCAAGTCCTTGGCCGAGTGGGAGGGGGAGTTAAAGTGTTCAGCACGGGGCGTTTGGGTTGGTTGGTGCGGGTGTCCCAGAGGTGTTCTCTGAACCGTTCTGCAAGTAGGCGGCCTGTCTCCCCAATGTAGAGGAGACCACATCGGGAGCAACGGATACAGTAAATGATGTGTGTGGAGGTGCAGGTGAATTTCTGATGGATATATAAGGATCCCTTTGGGTATGAGGGAAATGAGGGGGAGATGTGGGCGCAAGTTTTGCATTTCTTGCAGTTGCAGGGGAAGGTGCCGGGAGTGGAGGTTGGGTTGGTGGTGAGTGTGGAGTTGACGAGGGAGTCGCGGAGGGAGTTGTCTTTTCGGAACGCTGATAGTGGTGGGGGGGGAATGTATCCTTGGTGGTGGGGTACGTTTGGAGGTGGTGGAAATGACGAAGGATGTTACGATGTATCTGGAGATTGTTGGGGTGGTAGGTGAGGATCAGTGGGGTTGTCCTGGTGGCGTTTGGAGGGGCGGGGTTCAAGGGCGGAGGAGCGGGAAGTGGAGGAGATGTGGTGGAGAGCATCGTCAACCACGTCTGAGGGGAGATTGCAGTCTTTGAAGAAGGAGGCCATCTGGGTTGTTCGGTATTGGAATTGGTCCTCCTGGGAGCAAATGCGGCAAAGGCGAAGGAATTGGGAATATGGGATGGTGTTTTTACATGGGGCAGGGTGGAAGGTGGTATATTCTAGGTAGCTGTGGGAGTCAGTCGGTTTATAGTAAACGTCCGTGCTGAGTCGGTCGTCCGAGATAGAAATGGAGAGGTCTAGGAAGGGGAGGGAGGAGTCTGAGACGGTCCTGGTAAATTTGAGGTTGGGGTGGAAGGTGTTAGTAAAGTGGGGAACTGTTCAACCTCCTTGTGGGAGCACGAGGCAGCGCCAATACAGTCATCGATGTAGAGGAGGAAAAGGTGGGGTGTGGTGCCAGTGTAGCTGCGGAAGATGGACTGTTCCACTTATCCAACGAAGAGGCAGGCATAGCTGGGGCCGATGCGGGTGCCTATGGCTACTCCTTTGGTTTGGGGGAAGTGGGAGGATTGGAAAGAGAAGTTGTTCAGAGTGAGGACCAGTTCAGTCAGTCGAAGAAGGGTGTTAGTGGAAGGGTACTGGTTGGTTCGGTGAGAAAGGAAGAAGCGGAGGGCTTTGAGGCCTTCGTGGTGGGGAATGGAGGTGTATAGGGACTGGAAGTGGCGGTGGACATGAGCACGTGAAGCTATTCTGTGGCACCAGTGACATGATTGGTTAAGGCCCGGTCATAGACTCATTAGATTAGATTAGATTAGATTACTTACAGTATGGAAACAGGCCCTTCGGCCCAACAAGTCCACCAACCCATACCCATTCCCCTGCATTTACCCATGCATCTAACACTATGGGCAATTTAGCGTGGCCAATTCACCTAACCTGCAAATTTTGGACTGTGGGAGGAAACCGGAGCACGCGGAGGAAACCCACGCAGACACTGGGAGAATGTGCAAACTCCACATGACTGAACCCGGGTCTCTGGCACTGTGAGGCAGCAGTCTAACCACTGTGCCTACATGCCGCCCAGTTATAGAAATGTACAGCATGGAAACAGTCTCTTCAGTCCAACCCGTATATGCCGACCAGATATCCTAAACCAATCTAGTCCCATCTGCCACCACCCAACCCATATCCCTCCAAACCCTTCCTATTCATATACCCATCCAAATGCCTTTGAAATGTTGCAACTGTGCCAGACTCCACCACTTCCTCTGGCAGCTTATTCCATACATGCACCACCGAGGATGAAAATGTAGCCCCTTATGTCTCTTTTATATCTTTCCATTTTCAACCTCAACCTATACCCTCTAGTTCTGGACTCTCCAACCCCAGGGAAAAGATTTTGTCTGTATATCCAAGCGCGTAAAATGCTGAGGCTGTGAGTGCTTCTGGTTAAAGGCGGGGTGGAAGGCATATTGATCTCAATCTATTACATTATTAAGATTGAGCAGCAGCATTAACCCGCACTGAGGATTGGCTCAGAGGAAGCATGCTGGAGCCTTAAGTGAGAGGTCGACGTATTGAAAGCATTCTAAGAGAGTTTCCTTAGCAAAATGGTATTTTGTTGCTTTGACAGTAAGAACTGCTTTTGTTCACATCGTCCCCACATCAGTCTCTTGCTCCAGTAAACACTCCAATCCAGCTACATTGCTTCCATTCCAACACAGAAACGCGTCCTATTCTCTCTCCATCTGGGATAATCTGAATTGACAATATCATTCTTTGAATGGAGAAATGCAGCAGGGAGTTGTTAGTGCAGCGGCGATCTATTGGGCTAGTAATCTTTGGAGACTGGAACGTGGCAGCTGCTGTTAGTTAAATTCGATGAATGAAATCTGGAAAAGAAATCCAATCTCAGGAACAGAGACAATAACTTTATATTACTGAAAACTCATTCGTTCATGTCTGCCGACCGTGACGAGTCCTGTCAATATGTGACTCCAGACCCACGACGATGTGGTTCACCCATGAATGCCCTCTGACTCAGACAACGGGGAAAATGGGAGTCGTGTCTGTGTGGACCCGAATTTAACTGAATCCAAACTAAATTGACACAAGGATACCCGCAGCGCCAAGATGTCACGGCCATGGGGTGACTGCAGGAAGGGATTCAATTACCCGCTGAAGTGTAAACTCACTTGCTCAGTCACAATGCGCACAGGTCATTCACCACTCCCATATGTGAGAAGTGATCACTCAGGAGACCAACTGACAGAGTCACCAGGAAGTTTACAAATGACAGCAGGAGTTCGATTCTGCTGTTATTGAAGCTTTTAATCCCAACCAGCAATGAACCCTGTTTGGATGCCTGTTTCCAGTGGAGTGCCACTGTTTTCTGATGTAGACCAATGATTTAGACTTGGTTGTAGAAGCCATGATTTGCAAGTTTGCTGATGATACAACAATTGGTCGTGTAGTTGACTTTGGTGAAGAATGCCAAGGACTGCAGTGATGCATTAGTCAGGTGGAAAAGTAAATTGCTAAATGGAATTGAATCCAGATCAATGAGTGTTAATGAATTTGGGGAGAAGAAACAATAACTGTGAGTATTCTGTGTGGTGTAGACGGACAAAGAGATTATGGAGTGGACATTCACGATCCCTGAAGATCAATGGACAGGGGAATCAGTTGGACGGAAGAGCGTACTTAGCTGCTGGAGATCAGAATCAAGATTAGAGTGGTTCTGAAGAAACACAGCAGGTCAGGCAGCATCCGAGTTGCAAAAAAAAAACGATGTTTCCGCTAAAGGCCTTCAGGACAAAAGCTGGGAGCATCAAGGGTGGAGAGAAAAACGGGAGGGCTGGGACTGGGAAGAATTTAGCAGAGAATGGTGTATGTGGATGGAGGTGGGGTTAAAGATGATAAATCGGAGAAGAGGGTGGAGCAGATAGATGGGAAGGAAGATAGACAGGTGGTACACGTCAGTAGGATGGCACCAAGCTCGAAGGCTGGAACTCGGATAAGGTGGGCGTAGGGCGAGGAGTAATCTGGCGAATACCACATTGATGCCCTGGGATTGAATGGTCCCGAGGTGGAAGATGAGGCGTCAGGTGATGAGGTAATGGCGGTGGAGGAGGCCCAGGACCAGCATGCCATCGGGAGAGTGGGTGGGGAGGGGTAATTGATGTGTTTGTTCAAGGGGCGTTGGGTTGACTGTTGTGGGTGTCCTGGAAATGCTCTGCGAGAAGATATCCGGTGGTCCCAATGTAGAAGAGACAACATCGTGAGAAACGGATGCAATAAATGACGTGTGGAAGTGCAGATGCACATTTGATAGATGTGGAAGGCTCTATTGGAGCTTTGGAAGATGTGAGGGGGAAGATGTGGGTGCAGGTTTTGCAAGTCATGCAGTGGCAGGGGAATGTGCCGGGAGGGGAGGGTGGGTCATTGGAGGGCGTGGACTTGACTAGGTAGTCGTGGAGGAAACAGTCTTTGTGAAAAGTGGTTAGTGGTGGGGAAGGAAATTTCTCCCTCGAGGTCAGTATTACTGACAAACTTTTTACAAACCCACTGATTCCCACAGCTGTCTGGATTATACCTCCTCCCACCCTACCTCTTGGGTAAATGTTTTCCTGTATTCCCAATTCCTCCACCTCCATCGTATCTGCTCCCAGAGGACCAGTTCCGCCACAGAACACACCAGATGTCCTCCTTCTTTAAAGACCGGAACCTCCCCTCCTTTCTGGTTGAAGATGCCCTCCAACGCATCTCATCCATGTCCCGTACCTCCGCCCACGAAGTCCACACGTCCAACCAACCTCCACATAAATCACATCATCCGATGGCAGTTTCGCCACCTCTAAACGGACCTCACCCCTATCCAATTGCTGACAAGACCGTTCGCTCTGTGACTACCTCGTCAAGTCCACGCCCTCCAATGATCCACCCTTTCCTCCTAGCACCTTCCCCTGTCACTGAAGGAACTGCAAACCGTGCACCCACATCTACCCCCTCACCTCCGTCCAAAGCTCCAATGGAGGCTTCCACATCCATAAAAGGTTCACCTGCACTTCCACACGTGTCATTTATTGTATCTGTTGCTCCCGATGTGGTCTCCTCTAAACTGGGGAGACTGCATGTCTTCTCGCAGAGCACTTCAGAAAATATCTCCAGAACACCCGCAAGATTCAACCCCAGTGCGCCTTGGCCAAACATTTCAACTCCCCCTCCCACTCTCCTGAGGACATGCAGGTACTGGGCCTCCTCCACTGCCACTGCCTCGCCATCCGATGCCTGGAGGAAGAAAGCCTCATCTTTCGCCATGCGACCCTTGAACGCCATGGCATCAATTTGGACTTACCAGTTTCCTCATTTCCCGCCCCTACCTTTCTCCAGTTCCCAACTTCCAGCTCAACAACGTCCTCCTGACCTGTCCCACTAATGCATCCTCATTCCCACCTATCCACTCCACCTTCTTTTCTGACATATCACGTTAACCCCCACCTCCATCCTCTTACTGCGCTCTCAGCTACTTTCTCCAAAGCCCCACCCCCTCCCAGTTATCTCCCCATCCCATATGCTTCCAGTCTCATTCCTGATGAAGGGCTTTTGCCTTAAACGTTCATTTTTCCTACTCCTCAGATGCTGCCGGACCTGCTGTGCTTCTCCAACACCACTCTAATCTTATGGGGAATCAGTTGATTGAGAGGGTTTTCGGATATTTTCTATTGTTGACCACAGGCTGTGGATGAAAGCAGCACTTTAGCAACCACCAGTTTAGGGAACAGCTAAAGGACTGAGCACAAGTCTGGTCCCCGAATAAAATTGTAAGATAAAGGATGGAAGGCTGAAATATGCAATATTGCACATCAAGACCGTTTCACCACTCAATGAGTTTATCACTGATTACTTTCCAAGTCAGGGTGCTATGCGCCTTGGAGGGTAACTTGCAAATGGTGGAGTTTCGTTGCGTCTTCCAACATTGTCCTAAAAGTCAGTACAGCTGTTGAGCTTTTAACGTTCTGTCAAAATGCCCAGATTACTTACTCCAGTGCATCTTGTAGTTGATGCACTCTGCTGAATTGTTCCTTCGCGGTGAAGAGAATGAATATTGCAGGTATTGAAGAGGGAACAATCAAGTGACTGCATTGTCGTAAATGGTATCCAGTTCCTTAAGTGTTATTGAAGTTACACCCATCTAAGCAAATGGAGAGAGTCGCGTTCCACGTCTCATTTTTGCGTTGCAAACGATATAGGATTCACGGTGGCACCAATTGAGATTATAATCAAAAAATGATGACCAAAGGACAAGTTTTTGTTATCAAAGTGTTTATATAGCCCGTTCATATCCTTTTTCCCCCAAATACTAGCTCTGTGGTCGACTACATGGGGTAGTTTGGTTACAGTAAAGCCATTGAATGTCAGTGGGATGTGATTAGATTCTGATTTGTCAAAGTTATCATAACTGTATTCCGTCCTTGTGTGGACCGATCTGATTCCAGTCGCTGTCTGATTTCAAGCTCCATTTCCCGTCTGTGCTTGAAATTTCAATCGTTTCCTCACATAAATTTCTCTACTTGCCTTAATAATATTTAAGGACGTTGCAGGGGACAGCAGAGATTTGCGAGGATGTTATCAACATCGGATAAACTGGGTCTTCGTGGAATTATTGGTTAGGCTGTGATTATTCTCCTTAAAACAAAGGAGGCGGAGGGGAGCTCTATTATCACATAATAACATTTATAACGTTCAATATTCATGGGATCTTAACAGGGTAGTTACGGGCAGGTAGTTTGCCCTCTGGTATGAGAAGAGCACCAGAGGACATGAAGTCACAATTAGTTATTGCCAATTTAATTCAGAAATGAGGAGTAATTTCTTTGCTCAGGGGCCAGTGATTCTGTGGAACCCTTTCCAGAAACATTTGTTGAGGCTGAGTTATTGTGTATTTTCAAAATGTGCCAGACAGATATTTAACCAGAAAGACGATGAAGCTCTGTCGATGTAAGTCTGGAAATGGAGTTGAGGATTATCAGATCAGCCATGAGTTCGTTGAATGGTTGAGCAGACTCGATGGGCTGATTGGCCGACTTCCAATCCTGCATCATTTGGTCGACCTATTATTCTATTGATAAGTTTGGAATTCTGAGGGGATTGGATGAAGTGATAGAAAACGTTTCTCAAACCTATCAGAAAGATCAGGAAGTAGGCTGATAAACCCATGAACAGGAAATGTGTCGTAGTCTGGAAACAACAAATGGCACTGGGCACACCGCAGATGGGTATGTGTAGAAGTTGTGATTGCTAAAGAAAATTGGTGGATCTAATGCTGTTGGCAACTTGGTAATCATGCTGGATGATGGATCGCGGTGTGATTCACACAGCAATAGTCTGTGAAAGAATGAAAGGTTTGTTTCATTGGAGAAGTTTTCTGCAGTTCCAGTTCCAATTGACTGTTTGAAATGCTGATCAGACCTTTGTGTGGAGTGTTCCATCAAAATATTTATTCACAATCCTGCTGGATAAGCTGTTGCTCTCGATCTCTCCTTATTTGTTTCTCTTTCATTCGATGTATATTCATATAAAGTCAAGATGGAATGAAGGGAGGAAACAAAAGTTGCACTCGTTTACATTATCCCAATTCAACTTACAACAGAATCAAATTGGTTTGTTTCGACTTTGATGTGGTATCAATTTATCGCAAATCTCCGGTGCAATGAAGTGCAAGAGTAAGATTCTCCATCCAATGTATATTAAAGAAGCGAGTCACAAAGAAAAACCACAGCTGCGTTTAATAAAAGTAACAACCAGAGTAGGATTTGTACTCACGTGTGAACAATGAATTACCAACCCGTCGCCATAACCTCGGGGCCATTTCCTCGCAAAACAAAGGACCTCCAATGTGACCCTGTTAAGATTACATATGGTGCTAATAGGGGATGAGAAATTCCTTGAGCGGAATCTAATCCACACCATTATGTTTCTGCGTTCAGCGGAATGATAATATCAGCAAAATCCAAGGAATTGACACGATCCTTGGAAGGAATAGCTGTCCTTGATGCATTCCGAGTCGGAACTGTCTCAGAATGAACCAGCGAACAAGAAATTCCCGTCAATTCCCGTCTTGACTCATAATTTCTTCAGAAAGTTTCTCCCTCACGTGAAGAAGTATATATGGAGAGAGAAGTGAAGGTGATGGTTTAGCTCGATGGCTTTTCGCATATGGCTGAACCTGATCTGGGTAAAGTTCTCGGAAATGCAGTTTTGTTCGCTTCATTTTATTAATTTTGCTGCAACCTCACTCTGCTCATTGCAATGATCGGAAGTAAATTGGATTTGTGTCATTGGAATGTTTAATATTGTATTCAATTTTGATCCGAATTTATTTCAGCTTAAAGAAAATACTGATGAGAAAAACTGAAAGTTTAACTACAAAGAAAAAGCCAGTTTTGATGCTCAGTTACTTTGGCAGATTTCAGTGGGTGTCGAATGAACCCAACATCATGGCGATTATCCTCCCATCTTTAAGGCATGAAACTAAAGCAGAAAAACGATTTCCAAGCGACGTGTCACTTCCTATTCATTATGAAATATCTTTTCTTGACAATCTATAAAATCTGCTCAGTTCCATTTATAATGTTTAATATGGAATATTAATGCAAATCTTAAGAAAATCTGAAATTTTTGGCTGACTCTTATTCGGCTGCATACGTTTCTGATATTTCTTTACAATTCAATTCATCCAAATTAGACATTGTTTCCTCGCACCTTCCATCCCCCAGACCCCACTTTATCACTTTTACCCAGCCACAGGCTGTCTCTCTCTCTCCTGGTGAAATTCACTGCTTGTGTGTCTCTAAATGTGCCTTCCCAAATATTTTGGAAACGGATTCTCTGAGTGACAGAAATTGTGCTCCCATCATTTCTTTGTCCTACATCAATGGTTTTGAAGACCTGACGTTCAGACATTTAGTAACTTGAAAGAGTGAATTTACCACCTATTTCCTCCCACCAAACCTCACATACTCTGGAGAACTTCCATTCGGTTTTCCTTGGTTCAGTTCCAAATTTTCCAACACACAAATAAATAAAATCCGATCCCCACTAAACGCCCTCAGCATCGTCTCTAATGTCTTAGCAGCCCAGTAAACGCTGGCACTGTCCTCTCGGATAGAATCACAGGTTCCCTACAATGCAGAAAGTACAATTCACCCAGTCGAGTCTATAGGGTCACACTGAAGAGCATCACAACCAGACCTTGCCCCCCACTCTCTCCCATATATTTCACCTGAAGAAAGAACAGCTATCTGGCTTGTGATTTCAAATAATCCTACTGGAGTAAAACGTTGCATCGTGTGACTGCTGACCTTATCCCCGCATTACCCATGGGTAATTCACTTAACTTAGTGATTTCAATCCCTGGACATGACAGGGCAATTTAACATGTTCAATCTACCTCAACTGCAGATCTAAAATCAGTGCGAGCCACTCAGCAATTATATCATAACAGTGAGCACCATCTGCATCATGTTTAATAGCTTTATACATTGGTAACACAGCCTAGTGAAAGCAAGCTGCGCCCATCAACCATAATTCAATGCATCCAAACGCGATTCTGCGCTGTATAACTTCATTCGTGCTGCAGGAAATGTTTCTGCACTCAGATCTGAATGGGTTTACCCTGTTTTCTTCCTCAGGTTCCTGCTTTAAGCAAACATTTCAGTCAGAAACAAATCGATGAAATGGTTTTCCTTCCAACACAGATACAATGTGCAGTTTGCAGAAGTTACGTATTTGCAATTTCACTGACACTCTCTCTCCCCAGGAGCTGCAGTCCTTCCCTACGCTGATTCAGACAACACTGTCCTTCCTGTGACATATCCCATCGAGAATGGAAGACCAGGCATTAATAACCTTCACTGGGGAACAGAGCCACAAGTTTAAAACCTTTACGATGCCTCCAGCGGAGAATTGAGCCCTGTGACAGGCGGGGACACTAACCACAATACTGTGGAGGACAACGTCGAAGGAGGCCCTTCAGCCTGTTGTGGCCGCACTTTCCAACACATCTGCTTAACGACCTGAATCAAGTTTTCCATCATTCAGCCCATAGCGTTATATATCTTGGCATCACAAAGTCTCATCTGATTTTTTTTTCAGGTGTAAAGGGTTTCCGCCTTCTGACGCTTTGCGCACATCTACTGAAACCTTTCTGCCTTTTCCCGACATCTCTTGGTCCGGTATTCGATCCCTCCATCAACAGGATACGCTTCTTTCAGTCTATCTGAGCCGTATCCCTGATTGTTTTGTACATCTCAGTCATGTCTTCCTCAATCTCCGCTGCTCGGCGACAAACAACCCCAGTCTGTCCTCATAACTGAAACTATTCAGCCAGACAATACCCCAGTGAGTCTCTCCTGCACTGTTTCCAGTGCGATCACATCCATGCTATAATGTGAATTGTCGAACTCCACACAGTACTCGAGCGATAGCCACATAAAGTTTCTTTTATTCTGTTACTGTATGAGGGCATCGCTGGCTCGGCAGCATATTTTGCTATCTCTAAGTACACAGCCGGCAGCTGAGTCTCAACTATATTGCACTGAGTCTGGAGTCATATGGAGGCCCGACCAGATAAGAAAGGCAGTTTCCTTCCTAAAAGGACGTCAGTGAAACTGATGGGTTTTTTTTCAACAATTGACCGTGGATTTATGGGAGTTATTAGATTCGTAATTCCAGATATTTACTGAATCCCAAACCCGAGTCCCTGGTGTCTGAATTAACAGTCCAGTGGTAAGAGGGCTCGGCTATTGCAGAAAACCGGTCAAACTGGTCTTTTCCAATGGAGTTGCTTTTCCCCGATACTGTCCTGTGTCATTTTCCTGAGCTTGACAATCCAATAATCTCTTGTCAATCTCAGTAAAAGTTGCTACATGAGTGTTGATCTCACAACAGTGGTAACCAAATGGATCAACTGGTCTGCAGGTCCAGATCGTGGGGTTGTGGCACATTCACACAGCAAAAGTGACCACAGCAGCACAGACTGAACGGTATCAATGTGAGAGTCAGTGTTTGATTCGGCAGTGCCTTAATGAAATAGGATATTAATCCACAGCCACATGATGAAAAAGCAGCGCTCCAAAAGCTAGTGCTTCAATTAAATATGTAAGACTATAACCTGGTGTGGTGTGATTATTAACTTTGTACACCATAGTCCAACACCGGCATCCCCAAATTAATGAAATAGGGGTGTTGGACGAAAAGTCGGGTTCATGATCGTAGGAGGGAAGAAATCTCTGAGAACGGGTGGATTTGAATGCTGACATATGAAACACAGAGTTATGAGCGAGCAGAATTTGAAGGAAAAATATCATTGCCTTGGACAAAATTACCATGTTAAAACAACTTTTCCTTCGTGTGCTTCACAAAAACTGGAGCGAATAGAGAAACTACTGCCGAGACTCGGATTCGAACCGAGGTTTCTGCGGCCACATCGCAGAGGACTGACCACTAAAGGATCGCGGCATCCCATATATCAGCAGGATACTAGGGCGCTATCAGTACAGTAGCATAGACAATGTTAGGCAGAGTACCTAACACACAATATCAGTGCTTAGCGAACAGTGGCAGATATGTGGGAACTCAGAATAGGCTGACCGTTTAACATCGGTGCCCACAGAGGCTGTGGTGATTCCATCAATAATATTCTGAAGGCTGAGATAAATAGATTTCTCCAAAACATCAAAGATTCCGGGGACAGTGCAGGTTTTGTTGAAATGTATGCTGCAATAGCAATGCTGTTTAACATCGGCTCCTTCACCAGCTCCCCAGACAAGAGAGTAACCACTGCTGCCACAGAGTCCCAGTTCCCAGCCCCAGAATCAGAGGAACTGAGTGGCGCAGTCACAAAGATCCAACTGGAAATCGGGATGGGAATGAGGTCGCAGAGATACTCGATGGCTCCAGTGACACAACTGGAGAATGCACGACACTTCTATGAGGGTTTAGAGGCGTAAGCAGTTCCGTGGTTGCGAATGCTCCTGGTCAAAGGCAGGGCAGAAGGGAAATTTGTTCCCATTTATAATGATATAGCGATCTTCAGAGCATCTTGCTGAGACAACTGAGTGCCACAACTGGAGCGAGGGCGGCTGGTTTGAAGTTTGATTTTCCTTCACTATCACCCACTTCCCTGGAATGAATTGTTTTCACCATTTTTATTTCCAATTGTTTAATATCTCCCTGCAGTCTGCGGCTTTCTTCCTCATGGTTTATTGCATGACTAACTGTTGTATAATCTGCACACTGCTAAATCACGGCCACTACAAGTAAATATGAATCATTGATCTCTATGAGAAAACAGTGGAACACACAGCAGGCATGCTGCGTAGGTTTGCAGGCGACATCAGAATTGTAGACAATGAGGAAGATTGTATAAGTTTCAAAAGGATATTAATCCAATGAGTCGTTGGACTGAAAAATGTAAAATGGAGTTCAATCTGGATAAATGGAAGGTATTGCATTTTGGTACAGCAAAAAGTGTAGGGCTTTGCGTTGTGTTGGAGAACACGGAAGCTAGGGATGCAGGTACATAATTCTTTGTAGTTTACATCACCTACAGACAAGGTGTTCAAAGGTATTAAACATACTTCCCTTCATTGCTCAGTCCTTTGTGTATAGTAGTCGGGACGTTATGCTGAAGGTTTGCAGGACATTGATGAGGCCTCTTCTGGAATATTATGTCCAGTCCTGGTAGCCCAGTTGTAGGAATGATATTATTCAGATGGAGCAGGTTCAGATAAGGTATACACGCATGTTGCAGTGTGTGGAATGTTTGAGTGATAATGGAAGGCTGGATAGGCTGAGACTATTTTCAGATTCGAGATTGGGGTGCTGGAAAACCACAACAGGTAAGGCAGCATGCGAGGAGCAGGGGAATCATTTTTTCGCGCAAGTGTCGTTCATCAGACTCTTCCTTGAAACGTCGATTCTCCTGCTCCTCAAATGCTGCCTGACCTGCTGTGCTTTCCCAGCACAATACTATCAACTCTGATCCCTCATCTACAGTTCTCACTTTCTCCTAATTGAGACTGGTTTCACTCGAGGTTAGGGGATTGAGCGGCGACCTGACAGAAAATTATGAATTCTTGAGAGGCAAGTTAGAGTTAACGATAGCTGGCTTTTCCCAGGAGGGGGATTTCAAGACGAGAGGGCATATGTTTGAGAGGATAAGAGAGAGAGTTAAAAAAAAGACATGTGAGGCTTTTTTTTAGAGAAGCAGTTTTACGTGTGCAATTAATTTGCTGAGCAAGTGATGGATGAGGGTACATTTGCAACATTTAAAGAATAATTCGATCCAAACATGAATGGGAAAGTGGGACTTTTAAAATAAATTTATTCATGCCCAGTACATCAGTTATTTCCCAGAGGACAGTTAAGAGTAAACCACAATATTATCCATCTGGAGTCTCCTGTGGGACAGAGCAGAGGAATATGACAGTTGCTTCCCGAACTGGCATGAGTGAATCAGATGAGAGTTTCCACACAACTGATTCAGGTAATCATGAGACTCTTCAATTCCAGGTGCTTATCGAATTCAAACTCCACTATCTGTCATCCCAGGACCTGAACCCTTTGTCCCCAAAATATTACTTGGGTTTTTGGATCAACAACACTGAAGTAAAACTACAAGGGCATTATAACCACTCAGCGGTACAGCAGGAGGCAGATGGGACTAGATTAGTTTGGCAGTATGTTCAGCATGGATTGGTTGGACTGACAGTCCTGTTTTCATGCTGTATGACTCCAGGTTGAAGTCTTGACTGTGTGGAAGAAACTGATTCTGAGCTGATGCAAGCAAAAGCAGCTTCCATTGCCAGTGTCGGAAACACAGATCCAAATAGCAAAATCATCTGTTAAACCCACCACTGCAAAGTTAACGACTCAACACGCTCCAATTGTGCCACTCAGCTGTCTTAGCAAGATACACTATAATTCGCTATGATGGTAAAAACGGGGACAACTATTCCCTTGATCAGGAGCATACTCAACCTAGGAATTTCTTGCGCCTCTATACCATCATAGAAGGACCGCACTGTCACCTATTGCATCACTGGAACCAGAGAGTAACTCCGCGCACTCATCCCATCCCCATTTCCGGTTGGATCTGGGAGGCTGTGCCGCTGATTCTCTGATTCCGAAGCTGTGAACTGGGATTATGTGTGATTATCTGCAACACTGGTAATTGCCTTGAGGAAGCTGGTGAAGTCGCCGATGTTAAGCTAAAATGCGACTGAAACATACATTTCAACAATATCCTGTACTGTCCCCCGAGTCTTTGATGGTTTGGCGAAATCTATCAATCTCAGTTTTCAACATTCTCATTCAAGGATCTCCACAGCCTCTGAAGACATCGAATTTAAAGATTCAACTCATTCTCAGTCCTCACATGCCTGTCACTGTTCGCTGTGTACTGATATTGTACATATGCTGTTTTTACGAACATTTCCTCTGCTAGTACACTTATTGCTGCTTGCAAGCATCCTGTTCTGTTGTTGCGGTGATCTTGGTCATCTGTGTATTGCATTGCGATCACAGCAACCTCGATTTGAAAACAAATCACGGCACTAAGTGTTCTCTCCGTAGTCTTTGTTGTGACACATGGTAAGAAATTAATTGTTTTACCTTCAAATTCCGCTCTCTCACATCTCTGCGTTTCATATATCAGGATTCAAACACAGCCGATGTCGGAGATTCCTCTCCTTCCCACCCACGTTCATTAAACCTCCTTTCCGTCCATCCTCCCATTTATCTGAGGCAATGCATACTCTATCACTCTCTTTCACATTCATACTGTTCTGTCTGTGCTGCGGTCTCTTTGGCTGGGTGACCTCCAAACAAGTCGATCCATTTGAATACCGCGGTTGTGAAATCAATCCCCATGTAGCAGCTTTTACAGACTCAGGACAGAGACATTTGGAGCGTCAGGCTCATGGAAACGACCTAGGCCAGTTTTGGGGAAAAGCGATTTTTCTGGAAATGATCAGCTTTTGTGGCTTTCTGTGTTGTTCTTCTGGTAATTTCATAGGACTCATAATCGAGAGACCGAGGTAATAGTCTGAGTACTCGGGCTTGAGCCCCACCGTGCCATATTGTAAAATTTGGATTCAGCAAATATCTGCAATGAAGAATCTAATGATTACTGTGTATCCATTGACAATTGTTGAAAAAAAAACACCTGGTTCACTGATGTGATTTCAGGAAGGAATCTGCTGTCCTTACTTGGTCTGGCCTGCATGTGACTTCAGACTCATAACAATATGGTTGAGTCTCAATTGCCCTCTGGGCAATTCAGAATAGGTAATAAATTCTGCTTAGCCAGAATCGCCCTCATACTAATATATAAATTTTAAAAGGAATGTTCATTAGGCTCAAGCAAGAGTGTTGTGTGCAGTTTTGCAAGTCACATTATCGCATGGATGTCATCACACCGACGAAATTGCAGGAGATATTTACCGGGATATTGTTTGGGATGAAGAGTTTGAGTTGTGAAGAAAGACAGGACAGAGTGGAGTGTTTGTCGCAGTGCAAAGGAGATGTAGAGGAGACATGATTGAGTTAGGGTATGGACAGGGTTGACTGAACGAGTTTCCCATTGATGGAGGGATCGATTAGCAGGGGCCGGAGATTTGAGGAGAAAGGCAGAATGGTTTGAGAAGATATGCGAAAGTGCTTTATAAGCCAGTAGGTGGTTGGAATTTGGAATACACTGTCTGCATTTTTCAGAGCGGCAGAAACCCTTAGAACCTGAACAAACATTCAGATTTGAACTTGTGATGCCAAGACATATAAGGCTGTGGGATAAACATTGTGAAATGGGATTCAGTTCATGAGGCAGTTGTTTTTGACAAGTGTCGCCACAATTGGTTGAAGGGCCTCCTTTGGCACTCTTGTTCTCAGTAGTAGAGTGGTTAGTGTCCCCGTCTGTCACGGGACTCAATTCTACACTGGGGACAGTGTAAATATTTTAAAACTGTCGCTCCATTCCCAAGTGCGGGTATTGATACTTGTCCTTCCATTCTCGATGGGGCATGTCACAGGAAGGCCAGTGTTGCCTGAATCAAGTGGGGAATAACAGCAGCTCTCACGGAGGCAGAGTGTCAGTGATAGCGCAAACACGTGACCTCTGCAAACTGCACCTTGTTACTGTGTTGGAATGAAAAACATTCGGCAGACCTGTTCCGAATTGAAGTGTTTATTGGAAGCAGGAAAGTGAGGAAGAAACAGCGTAAAAGCATTCAAATATGAGTGCAGAAACATTTCCCGCAGCACGAACCAGATTGTAAAGCACAGAGTAGCGTTTTGATACATTGAATTTGGGTTGATTTGCTTTGATGAGCCTGAGTTACCAGGGTATAAAGCAATTAAAAATGATTCAGGTTTTGCTCACTATGATGGAACATTGGCTCAGTAATTCGCATTGTTGTTCGGTCTGAGGGTTATGTTGATTGGCCAAGTTAAATTGCTCTCTCGTGTCCAGGGATTGAATTAAGTAAATTAAGTGAATTCGCCATGGGTAACGCGGGGACAATGTCAGAAGTCACAGGACGCCAGGTTATAGCCCAACAGCTTTATTTGACATCATAATGGGGAGGATTGCCCCTTCCTCTGGTGAAATATAAGGGAATGGGGAGGAGAGATAGAACATAGAACATAGAAGAATACAGCGCAGTACAGGCCCTTTGGCCCTCGATGTTGCGCCGATCCAAGCCCATCTAACCTACAATCGCCCACTATCCTCCATAAGCCTATCTAATGCCCGTTTAAATGCCCATAAAGAGGGAAAGTCTACCACTGCTACTGGCAGGGCATTCCATGAACTCACGACTCGCTGAGTAAAGAATCTACCCCTAACGTCTGTCCTATACCTACCACCCCTTAATTTAAAGCTATGCCCCCTCTAATAGCTGACTCCATACGTGGAAAAAGGTTCTCATGGCAACCCTATCTAAACCCCTAATCATCTTGTACACCTCTATCAAGTCACCCCTAAACCTTCATTTCTCGAATGAAAACAGCCCCAAGTGCCCCAGCCTGTCCTCATGCGATCTTCCTACCATACCAGGCAACATCCTGGTAAACCTCCTCTGCACCCGTTCAGTGCCTCCACATTCCTCCTATAGTATGGCGACCAAAACTGCACACAATACTCCAGATGCGGCCGCACCAGAGTCTTATACGACTGCAACATGACCTCAGGGCTCCGGAACTCAATTCCTCTACCAATAAAAGCCAGGACGCCATATGCTTTCTTCACCGCACTATTTACCTGGGTGGCAACTTTCAGAGATCTGTGTACATGCACACCAAGATCCCTCTGATCATCCACACTACTAAGTATCCGACCATTAGCCCAGTACCCCATCTTTTTGTTACTCTTACCAAAGTGAATCACCTCACACTTACCTACATTGAACTTCATTTGCCACCTTTCAGCTCAGCTCTGCAACTTATCTATATCCCGCTGTAACCTGCCACATCCTTCCTCACTGTCAACAACTGCACCGACTTTCGTATCAGCCGCAAACTTGCGAACTCAACCTTCTAGCCCCTCCTCCAGGTTATTGATAAAAATGACAAACATAATGGTCCCAAAACAGATCCTTGCGGAACACCGCTAGTAACTGCACTCCAAGGTGAACCTTTACCATCAACTACTACCCTCTGTCTTCTTCCAGCCAGCCAATTCCTAATCCAAACCTCCAACTCACCCTCAATGCCATACCTCCGTATTTTTTGCAATAGCCTACCATGGGGAACCTTATTAAACGCCTTACTAAAATCCATATACACCACATCTGCCGCTTTACCCTCGTCTACCTCCTTAGTCACCTTCTCAAAGAATTCAATAAGGTTTGTGAGGCACGACCTGCCCTTCACAAAACCATGCTGACTATCTTTGGTCACATTATTCCTATCCAGATGTTCATAAATCCTATCCCTTACAATTCTCTCTAAGACTTTGCCCACAACAGAAGTGAGACTCACCAGCCTATAGTTACTAGGGTTATCCCTACTCGCCTTCTTGAACAAGGGAACTACATTTGCTATCCTCCAGTCTTCTGGCACTATTCCTGTAGACAACGAGGACCTAAAAATCAAGGCTAATGGCTCTGCAATCTCCTCCCTTGCTTCCCAGAGAATCCTAGGATAAATGCCATTAGGCCCAGGGGACTTATCTATTTTCACCCTTCCCAGAATTTCCAACACCTCTTCCCTATATACCTCAAAGTCATCCATTCTAATACATTGTGACTCAAGATTCACATCGGCAACAATGTCCTTTTCCTGAGTGAATACTGACGAAAAGTATTAATTCGGAGTCTCCCCAATCTCTTCAGCCTCCACATGCAACTTCCCACTACTATCCTTGACTGGACCTATTCCTACCCTAGTCATTCTTTTATTCCTGACATACCTATAGAAAGCCTTTGGGTTTTCCCTAATCCTACCAACTAAGGACTTTTCATGTCCCCTTCTTGCTGCTTTTAGCTCTCTCTTCAGATCCTTCCTAGCTACCTTATAATTCTCAATCGCCCCAATTGAACCTCACGCCTCAACTTTACATAGGCCGCCCTCTTCCATTTAACAAGGGATTCCAATTCCTTATTAAACCACGGCTCCCTCACACGACCCTTTCCTCCCTGCCTGACAGATACATACTTATCAAGGACACTCAATAGTTGCTCCTTGAACAAGCTCCACATATCAATTGCGCGCATGCCTTGAAGCCTACTTTTCCAAGCCACACATCCTAAGTCGTGCCTCACCGCATCATAATTTCCCTGCCCCCAACTATAACTCTTGCCCTGCAGTGCACACTTATCCCTCTCCATCAAGATAGGCCTTGGTGAGATGCTCTAGAGAGAGTCAACACCGGCTTGATTGACTGAAATGCTCTTTCTGCACTGTAGGATTCTGTGATTCTCTCGGAGAGGGTAATGACGGTGTTTACTGGGGTGTAAAGCCATTACAGACAATGCTGACGGGGTGTACTGATGATGAGATTTTATTCACTTGTTGTCTTCGTAAATTTAGAACAGTTATCCCTGAACCAAGAAAGACTTAATTCGGGTTTTTTCAGGTTATGAAATGTTTGGACAGAGTAAATAGGTGGAAAATTCCCTCTTTCAAGTAAGTAAACATCGAGACGCCAGACATTCAAAGCCTTTGATAAAACCTTTGAAGGACAAAGAAATGATGAGAACAGAATCGCTGTCACTCCGAGAATCTGTTCTTCAAAATATTTGGAAAGGCACATTTGGTGACATACAAGGAATAAATTTCACAAGGAGGGAGACAGCGTGTGGCTCGGTAAAGGTGCAGGGGTGGGGTGTACTCTGTGGAAGTTGCGGGGAAACAATATCTAAGTGGGTTGACTTTAAATGTAAAGAAATTTCGTGAACATGTGCAGCTGAATAAGATTCGGTTTCAAAAACTCTGGATTTTGAAAGATTTGGCACAATATTCCACTTAAAGCATTGTAAATGGAACTAAGTGGATTTTTCTCATTGTGAAGGGACGATATTACATCATGAATAAGAAGTGACCAGTTGCTTGGAGATCGACTTCCTGCTTTTATCATATGCGTTAAAGATGTGAGGACAAACACCATGATGTTCGGTCAATTTTATACTCGGTGAAATCTGCCACAGCAACGAGCAACAAAACTGGTGGGTTTCTTTTGCATTTTAACACTCTGATATTCTAAGCCATATTTTCCTTAAGCTGAAATAAAGTGGGAGCAAATTTGAATACAACATTAATCGTTACAATGAGATTTATCTAATTCACTTCTGATTATTACAATGAACATTGTGAGGTTGCAGCAAAATTAAAATGAAACGAACAAAACAGCGTTTCTTGCGATTTAATCCAATTCAGGTTCAGCCATATCAGAAAGGCCATTGAGCCACAACATTGCCTTTATTTCCCTCACCATGGCTGCTTCTTCACGTGAGAAAGAAAGTGACTGAAGAAATTTTGAGTCAAATGTAGGTGTGAATATGACGGAAAATTCTTGTTCTCTGTTTCCTTCTGACACAGTTCTGACTCAGAATGTATCAATGACAGCTATTCATTCTGTCGAGATGGCGATTTATAGGAATTTGCTGTTATTATAATTCTGGTGCAAGCAGAAACACAATGGCGTGATTTCGATTACACTCTGCAAATTTCTCATCCTTTACTTTCACCACATGTAACCTGATGAGGTGACATGTCACCCCTCTCCAAAATGTGCTCTGCGAAGACTGAACAATTATGGTGGTGGGTTATTATACCGCTGTGCTCCACATTCACGGGTTAAATCACACTCTGGTTGCTAACTTCACAAACCGCTCCAGCAGTTTTTATTGGCACCTCACGCTCTGGTATACACTGGATTGATAATCTTGTTCTTGCCCTTCACTGCACGGGAGATTCACAAATAATCGACACCACATTAAAGTCGAAATGAAGAGTGAGAGCAGTCATTCTATTCAACTGTAGATTAACTTGCTGTAATGAGAAAGAACGCATTTTTCTTTCCGCCCCACATTCCATCTTGTATTTCTTTGAATTTGCATCGAAAGAAAGAAAAACAAATAACAAGAGAGCGGGAGCACAAGTTTATCCAGTGGGGGTGCACATGAGTATTTTAACCTAACATCTCACACAATGACCTGATCAGTATTTCAAACAGTGACTCGGAATTGGAACCGCAGAAAACTTCTCCAATGAAACGAACCTTTCATTCTTTCACAAATTTCTGTGTGAATCATACAACGATCCATCATCCAGCGTGATCAGTGACTTTCCAATTGTATAAGGTCTACCAACTTTCTTCAGCATTCACAGCTTCTGTACACAGCCACCTGTGCTGTGCCCAATGTCATTTGTTGCACCCAGGCCACAGCACATTTCTTCTTCCTGAGTTTATGAACCTTGTTCCTGATCTGTCTGATCTGTTTAATAAACCTTTTCTATCACTTCATCCCATTCCCCCACAATTCTGCACTTATGAATAAAATAAAGCGTTAGACAAAATGTTAAACAAGTGGAAGTTTGCCATTCAGCCAATGGAGTCTGCCCCACCATTCAACGAACTCATGGTTGATCTGATAATCATTAACTCCATTCTGCTCACTTACATCGACAAATTTTCATTATCTTTCTGATTAACTATGTGGCACAGTTTGAAAACACCCAACAACACTGATGGCACAGATTGTCTGGCCCCTGAGCAAAGAGATGACTCCTCATTTCTGAATTAAATGGGCAATATCTAATTCTGATATTATGTCCTCTGGTGCGCTCCTCACAGCACGGGGCAAACCACCTGCCCGTATCTACCCTGTCAAGATTCCACGAATAATGAACGTTTATAATTGGTGTTATATGATTATAGAGCACCCTTCCACCTCCTTTGTTTCGAGGAGAATAATCCCAGCCTAACCAAACATTCCACGATGGTCCATTTTATACAGAGTTGGCAACATCCTCGTAAATCTCTGCTGTCCCCTGCAGCGTCCTTACATATTATTAAGGCAGGTGGAGAAATTTCGGTGAGGAAACGGGTTGAAATTTCAGGCGCAGATGGGAATTGGAACTTGAAATCAGAAAGCGATTGGATTCGGATTGATCCACAAAAGGACCAAATACAGCAATGATAACTCTGACAAATGAGAATCTAATCATATTCGATTGACATTCAATGGTTTCATTGTAACTGAATTCCTCCGTGTAATCGTCCTGGGAGCTAGCATTTAGGAGAAATGGAACCTGATCGCGCATAAAAGAAGTTGATGACAAAAACATGCCCGTCGGTCAACCTTGTTTGATTATTAACTCAACCCTTGTCTCCGTGAAGCCGACATCGTCCGCAACGCACAAACTAGATGTTGAACAGAACTCTCTCCATTTGCCGAGGTGGGTGCCACTGAAATACCACTGAAGGAACTGGACACCCTCCACCACAATACAGTCACTTAACTGTACATTGTTCAACGCCTGAATAGTTATTCCCTTAACTGCTGAGGCACAATTACAGCAGAGTGCGCCACCGAGAATATTAACTGAAGTAAGTCATCCAGGCTTTGTTGACAGAACCTTCAAAGCTCAAAGACGGGATTTTGCCCGAAATGTCGGTTTCGAAGCTCCTTGGATGCTGCCTGAACTGCTGTGCTCTTCCAGCACCACTAATCCAGAATCTGGTTTCCAGCATCTGCAGTCATTGTTTTTACGTAGCTCAAAGACTGTACCAACTATAACGACAAGGCTGAAGATGCACTGAAACGTCACCATTAATGAATTACCCTCCAAGGCACATACCAGCGTGACTTGGAGAGGAAGCAGTGGTAAATTCATTGAGTGGTGAAGCGGTCTTGATGGGCAAAGAGTTATACTCGAGCCCTCCACATTTTATTTTACAATTTTGAAAAATGTTGATTATCGCATTGACCAGACTTGTGCTCATTCCTTCAGTTGTTTCCGAAACTGGCGTTTGCTAAAGATGGAATATCATTCTCAGACTGAGGTCAACAAAGAGCCTCTCGTACAACTGATCTCCCTGTCCGACAATCTTCAGAGATCTCTGAATATCTACTCCAAAATATCTTTGTTCCTGTACACCACTCACAATCCTCACTGCTATTATTTCAGCTCTCCAAATTCATTACTACTTATTGGTTTGGATTCAATTCCATTCGCCGTTTTTCCTTTCCACCTGATTTATACATCCCTGCGATCCCTGATATTATTCATCACAGTCACCTACACGACCAATTATTGCATCATCTGTAAACATCCAAACATGACTCCTACAACTAAGTTTGAATTATTGATTTACATCAGGAAACAGTAGTACTCCACTGGAATCAGGCAAGCAAGCATGGTTCTTTGCTGGATGGGATGAACACCTGCAATAACAGCAGAACCGGACCCTTGCTATCATTTGTAATCCTGATGGCAAGTCTGCAGGTTGGTCTCCTGACTGATTCCTTCTCACACAGGGGAGTGGTTAATAACCTGCCCACATTGCGACTGAGGAAATGAGTTTACATTTCAGCTGGTAATTTACTCCCTTCCTGCAGACCCCGCCCCCATGGACCTGACTTCATGGAGGCGTGGGTATTATTCTCTCTGTCTACTTTGGATAATCAGCCGAATTTGAAACTACACTGAGACGATTCCCATTTTCCCCGTCATCCATGCATCTTTTTTATCCTTCCTTATTCTCTCACGGAGTGTGGCCATCATAGCCTGAACAACATTTGTTGTTCATCCTTAAATCTCCTTGAACTAAGTCAGAGGGAATTTATGGGTAACCGTACTATTGTTCGTCTGGAGTTATATGTTGGCAAGTCTCGTTAAGTACAGCAGATTTCCCTTTTGAAGGGAGATGAATGAATTGGTTTTCAGTAAAATAAAACTTTTTGTCATTCTTCCTCTGAGCGGGTTTATATTCCAGATTTTATTCATCGAATCTAATTGCCAGCAGGAGCGATGCTCCAGTCTCCAAGGGTTGCAAGCCCTAATATCGCCATTTCAATTGCAAATGACACGAAGATTGGTGGAGTAGCAGAAAGCATAGGGGACTGTCAAAGAATGAAGGAGAATATAGATACACAGGAGAGTAGAGCGGAGAATTGGCAGATGGAGTTTAATCCAGGCAAATGTGAGTTGATGCATTTTGGGAAGTCTAATTCTAGAGCCAAGTATACGGTAAACAGAAGAGACTTGGGTAAAATTGCTGAGCAGAGAGACGTGGGAGTTCAGGTTCTTTGTATCCTGAAGGTGCTACACAGGTGGATCGAGTGGACAAGAAGTCATATGGCATGCTTGCTTTCATTGGACCAGGCATTGAGTGTAAGAGCTGGAAGGTCATGCTAAAATTGTACAAGACTTTGGTTCAACCGCATTTAGAATGCTGTGTACAGTTCTGGTTGCCAAATTACCAAAACGATGGGGACATTTAGGAGAGGGTGCAGAGAAGGATTATGAGGATGTTGCTTGGTATGGAAGATGATAGCTCTGAAGAGAGATTGAGTAGGTTACGTTTGTTTTCATTAGAAAAAAACGAAATTGAGGGAGACCTGATTGACGTCTACAAAATCATGAAGGGTATAGCCAGGGTGGATAGAGTTAAGCTTTTTCCCAAGGTGAGGGATTCAAGGATTCAATAATG
Organism: Chiloscyllium plagiosum; assembly: GCF_037043375.1. Lineage (NCBI taxonomy): Eukaryota > Metazoa > Chordata > Chondrichthyes > Orectolobiformes > Hemiscylliidae > Chiloscyllium > Chiloscyllium plagiosum. The sequence continues at coordinate 44,409,321 of NW_028270186.1, forward strand.
AGAGGTCACGTGTTCAAGGTGAAAGTTGAAAAGTTTTAGAGAGATAGTCATTGGAAGTATTTTACACCGAGGGTGATAGGTGCCTGGAACGTATTACCAGCTGAGGTATTAGACGCAGGCACGGTAGGTTCATTTCAGGTGTGCCTGGACAGATGCATGTGTAGGAAGAGTGCAGAGGGATAAAAATGCTTTGGAATTGGGTGATAGGTTTCGACAATGGATTTGGATCAGCTCAGGCTTCGACGTCCAAAGTGCGTGTTCCTGGGCTGTAAATTTTCTCTGTTCTTTGTTCTTCTTTGTTCACTACATTGTCAACTTCATGCTACATTGCTGCATCGCAGTGAATTATACTGTTAATTCAAATTATCACAGAGGGAATAAGAATATGACATGTGGCGATGTCGGAATGAAAGTGTTGTACGCTGGTCTGGAGTGTTTACTAGGAGCAAGACGCTGATGTGGAGACGATGTGATCAAAAGCAGCTCTTACTGTCAAAGTAACAAAACAGCGCATTGTTAAAGAAAATTTCAGAGAATGCTTTCAATTGATCGACGTCTCGCTGAAGGCTCCAGCACGCTTCAGCTGAGCCAATCTATAGTGCGGGTTAATGCTGGTGTTGTATCCTAATACAACAATTATGCTCTTCATCCCCGCCTTTGACCAGGAGTTCTCCCAGCTTTGGCATTTCTTGCGCCTCTGTGCCATCATAGAAGAACCATGTGCTCACCTTCAAGCCAATCAATCCATTTCGATACCGTCGTTGTGAGGTCAATTCTCATGTAGCAGCTTTTACCACATGGACCAGAGATTATTAGAACATCAGGCTCTGGAAAAGGACACAAGTCAGCTCTGAGGAAAAGATAATATATTCGAAAATACCTCTGTCTGTGGACTTCTACATCATTTATTTACTTGCTCATTTAGCTCTGTCTTATCGATTGTGTGCAGTTCTGCAATTCTCATTATAGCATGGATATGATAGCACTGGAAATGATGCAGGAGAGATTTACCAGGATATTGTCTGAGTAGAAGAGTTTCATTTATGAAGAGAAATTGGATAGACTGGAGGCGTATTTCTTAGGGTCGAAGAGATTGAGAGGAAACATGATTGAAATGTATAAAATAATCAGGAATATGAATTCAATGTTTGTGAGAAGATTTGTAGCTCGGGTGCTCGTTGCTGTGGTTCTGTTCGCCGAGCTGGATGTTTTTGTTGCAAACGTTTCGTCCCCTGTCTAGGTGACATCCTCAGTGCTTGGGACCCTCCTGTGAAGCGCTTCTGTGGTGTTTCCTCCGGCATTTATAGCGGCCTGTCCCTGCCGCTTCCGGTTGTCAGTTTCAGCTGTCCGCTGTAGTGGCCGGTATATTGAGTCCAGGTCGATGTGTTTGTTGATGGAGTTTGTGGATGAGTGCCATGCTTCTAAGAATTCCCTGGCTATTCTTTGTTTGGCTTGCCCGAGAATGGTAGTGTTGTCCCAGTCGAATTCATGTTGCTTGTCGTCTGCGTGTGTGGCTACTAAGGATAGCTGGTCGTGTCGTTTCGTGGCTAGTTGATGTTCATGGATGTGAATTCGTGATGCCAAGACATGCAAGGCTATAGGCCAAGTAATTTAATTCGGATAGTTGAGCGAAAGTTAATTTCCAGTATTAACAAATAGGCTTCTTTTTGCATAGAATTCCTGGGTAGTTTCACCGCCTGTCACTGCGTGAGGTCGGGTTCCATTCGCTTCCAGGACAGGCGCTTGCATATTGGGATGGCTCAGTGTGTAGAACTGCGCCTTTCAGCGCCAGAAACCCGCCTTCGATTCATATCATCTTTGACTGATTGTGTGGAATTTGCACACTCCTCTCTCTCTCTCCCGTGTGAGTTTCCTCTGGCTGCTCCGATTCCTTCCCACAGTGCAAAGGTGTGCAATTCAGGTAAATGGCAAACAAAATCTGAATGGACTGTAAGTGCTGTAAATAAGAGACAAAATTCAGAATTGCAGCTCGGGGAAAACAGAATGACCATTTCGGGTCAACAGACCCTTCCTCGGAACTGATTTTAATTCGCATTGTTAACTCTGATTTCTCTCCAACGATGCTGCCTGATTTCGCTGTGCTTTTGGAGTAATTTCTATTTTTGTAGGTGGGGGATCACAAATGCGAGTTTAGAAAGATAGAGTGGGGGAGTGTGAATCTCTTCCACGGCACAGTGCAGATTCAACTGGCCAAATGGTTTCTGTCCGCATTGTGTCGTATTCCATTAACTCTGAATCTATAAGTTTTTATCCTTCTTTTAGTCTTTGGTTTTCACATCTCTCCTGTCATGTGAATTGCAGAGCAGGACAATCGACGTTTCTGGCATAAGCCACCACCAAACCGTTACCACCTGACGCCTGGAAGATGAACGCCTCACATTCTGCCTTGGGACCCTGCAACCACACGGGATAAATGTGGATTTCAGTGGCTTCCTCATTTCCCCTCCACTCACATTATCACAGTCTGAAACATCCAACTCAGCACCACCCTCCGGACTATTCATCTCTCCCCCTCTGACTTATCACCTTCTCCCCACCTCCATCCACCATTTGCTTTCCCAACTGCCTTGCACCCAACCCCAACACCCTCCCAATTATCTCTCAGTCCCCACCCACAAGCCTCATTCCTGATGAAAGATTTATGCCAGAAACGTCGATTCTCCCGCTCCATGGATGCTGCTTGACCTGCTGTAATTGTCCAGCACGACACTATCTCCATGGCGAAGATAGACGAGCTCAGCTCAGGCTCTTTATCTGGGAGCGGAGAAGGCTGAGTGAGGAAGTGTTTAAAGTGCACATTAAGGGGTTCGGTATGTGTGATCGGAATAAACTTCTCATGGGAAGAGTTAACAACCAGGGATCTTCGTTAAACGCAAGGGAGAGTGTTCAGAGGAGATATAGGAAGAACGTTTTCACTCTGAGAGTATTGTATAATTGGAACTCACTGTTTGAACGTGTGGTAAAGCTATGAGTCATCAAAACATTTCAGGAGTATTTAGCCGAATACTTGAGAAGCGAGAGCACACATGGATAAGGACCAGGTACTCGAAAGTGGGGTGAAGATAAACAGATGTCTGATGAAAGATCCCAACACTGCACAGAAAATACAGAGCACGAAAGCATGGGAAGGTTAAAGGCATGGAAACTACTGGCAATCTGTTACAAGGGGTCTGCGGAATGCTACATTCGTCAAAAAGGTCACTGGGGCAGGATGGTGCACTGTGGCAGGATGGGATAAGAATAGTGGAATGCTCCTACACAAATGAGCAGAGTCAGACTGAGGCTGAAAGGTTACTTTGGCAGGCTGAGATAATAATAATTAGTAAATTCAGCCTCGCCTACTAAATATCATAATGGCAGTTTGGGAAACGTCGTGACAGTACATACTTAGGACATGACTTTAAATAATTAATTGATAGTAGAGTCAGCCTGCTTGAGACACTTGTAGCAGGATATGACATTAAATATCTAATTAGTAGTTAGTAGAGCCAGCTTGGGACAGGAAATCATTGTGATAGATGGGGTAGCCAAATATCTAATCATGACAGGTTAGTCTGGGATGGAGGTTCATTGAGCACAGGGAGCAGTAGAACACTTAATAGTTACAGTAGAATAAATTAGGAAAAACCATAGTGGCAGAAGTAGAACGATAATGGGAATTAGCATCATTGGTTTATTGTATAGCTGGAGTGAGGTAATTCTGATTAACACAGTTGGCATTCTGATAAGCTAACAAGACATGATTAAAGAAAAGGTATAAAGTGATGGAGTTGAATTCAGATACATGTGAGGTGCTGAATTTTGGGAAAGCAAATTTTAGCAGAACTTATACGCTTAATGGTAAGACCCTAGGGTGTGTTGCTGAAAAAAGAGACCTTGGAGTGGAGGTTCATAGCTCCTTGAAAGTGGAGGATAGGATCGTGAAGAAGGAATCTGGTATGCTTTCCTTTTTTGGTCAGAGTGTTGAGTACAGGAGTTGGGAGGTCATGTTGCGGCTGTACAGGACATTGGTTAGGCCACTGTTGCAATATTGTGTGCAATTCTGGTGTCCTTCCGATCGGAATGATGTCGTGAAATTTCTCAGGGTTCAGAAAGATTTGCAAGGATGTTGTCAGGGTTGGAGGATTTCAGCGACAGGGATAGGCTGAGCAGGCTGGGGCTCTTTTCCCTGGAGCTTCGGAAGCTGAGGGGTGACTTTATAGAGGTTTACAAAATTATGAGGGGCATGGAAAGGATAAATAGACAAAATATTTTCCCTGGGGTCGGGGAGCCAAGAACTGGAGGGCATAGGTTTAGTGTGAGAGGGTAAGATATGAAAGAAACCTAAGGGGCAACTTTTTCACACAGAGGGTGGTACGTGAATGGAATGAGCTGCCAGAGGATGTGGTGGAGGCTCATACAATTGCAACATTTGAGAGGCATGTCGATAGGAAGGGTTTGGAGGGATATGGGCCGGGTGCTTGCAGGTGGGACAAGATTGTGTTGGGATATCTGGTCGGCATGGACACGTTGGACAGCAGTGTCTGTTTCGATGCTGTACATCTCAGTGACTCTATGACTCTTTGCCATGGACCCTGAGGTTCGTGCGAGTCAAAAATTTATTTTCTGAATGTCACTGTTTTTGTTTGCAAATAAAAGATCTACTCCTTGAAAAACTCTCCGCATCACCTGGTGATAGTCGACGTTTTCCCTACGACAACCGCAAATTTGGGTGCAGTAAAATTGTGGCGAGTGCAGCTCTGTGGTGCAATGAAAAGCGTGTTAGATTTCTACAAATTTGGTAACTTTGCTTTCAATGTTTGTGGGTTTGAACAGCACTAGAATTGGAGTTTAGTTCAGTTTTCAGCTGAATCATTGAGTGTTGTGCTGACTCATCGCCAATTCCTGTTGTCTGAATTTCCCGTCCCTGCTACTGACCAGAGGAAATTCCTTACCTTCTTGGTTGTGAGTTTTTACGGAATAATATCATTTGAAACATGATCAGACCAGAATCAGATGCTCATCCGCAAAAACCTGCAAATTTCGTGCAGAAACCCACTGTGCAACGTGTTCTTGGATGTAGGAATGATGAAGATTATTGATGAATGCAATATTTTTCATGTTACCTGTATGAACAGAAATTTCAGATTGCTTAACTGTCTTTATCCTGTTGTACGACAGGTTGTTGTGGATGAGCTGGGCAAAGACATTGACGTGTTTGGTCAGCCATGATCATATCAAAAGGCGGGTAGACAGTGAGAGAATTAATCCCAGACTGTTGGTCTCACTTTTCTCACAAACCAGTTAGTCAGCGAACTGAGCTAACTGACTTCCATTCAATGCAGAGCTATTCCAAACAGCTCAGTGCATTTGCATTATATAATATTTCATGTAGAATGAGCTGCCGCACCTTCCAACTCCATTAGCTCTTCTTACACTTAACATTTTCAATTGCAGGTGTTATGCAATTTCTTTCCTATGAATGTTCACCACTTCCAGAGTGTTTCCCTTTTGCACCCCCATCCAGGCAGCCCAGAATCACTGTCGCTGTTTAATTCACTCCTTGTCGGCCTGCACGCGCTTTTCGAATATTCTGGAATCAGCACCTATTTTTTTTCTGAAAATTCATCTCCGAATTCAATAACTCTCCGAATATAAAATGCCTGACCAATATTATTTATCATGTCCCGCTGGGTTTGAAGTTCTAACATCTAGATTCCACTCACCGAAACGAGGAAATTTCTCTCATATTTACTCTTAAGATCGTCACATCAGCTGGATAACCTCTATTCGGACACAACTAAGTCTTTCCTGATTTCTCCCGCATTATTCTTTATCTATGCCATCATCCCATTAAACCGCCTCTTTTCATTTCTAGTGGCTTTATCTCCCAGTAAACCTCATTTCCTTCATTTTGAACGACATGGTATCATGGCTGTGTCATTCCTAACGTCTTTGTATTCCAGTAAACACTGCCCGTGTCTTTCATCATGTCTTTATATCCCTGTAAGTTTCAACCTGAGAAAGGATGCTGGGTCTAATTCAATGCATGAAAACTCACCACTAAGCTGTGGAATCTTATTACCGACACAGGAAAGGAGGAAGCAATTTCAATTACAGCTGAATGGATTGGCTGCAACAGAATCGGGTCAAATTGCAGTCACATTCTTGACTGTTGTTCTTATAGTTATTTCTTCTCTACGTGTGCTGAAGTTACACAGTGAGGGATCAATTACTATTGCCAGACTTAGATAAAGGGGGCGTATGAAATGCTGAAGATATGAGACCAGAGCAGCTTTTATTGACATAGACTATTCATTGTTCGAATTTCAGTCTTAGGAATTAGACAGAGAGCGATTTTGAGCAAAATTTGAGCAGGGACGTTTCCCCCTTGACGTACTACCAAATTGTGTGGTTACTTTGTTGTTTATCTCATTTGTGTGTTTTGCCTCATTGAGGATTTTGAAGTTATCCCCTCTATCCCCTTTTGCACCATTATACAAAAGATGCAGTACAATACCACCCAACGCTGTTTCAGTCTACTTGTACAGATAATGACTCCTGGAAACAGCACTATGCACTCTCCTCGAGTCTGGAAAATAATTTGCTACATTCCCACTCTTATGCTCTTTTCATTACATCGGCTTCTGTTCTTCACAGAATCCGATTCAGCAGATCTTGTCACTGAGTCATTTCTTTGTATGTGTTCAGATCATCTGAGCAGAATATCACAGTCCTAATCCAGAAGCCAGACCATACTCAGGGAACCGTACTCTGCTCTAGATCATTTCATGAACACCAGGGAGAAATATCTATGCTCTTCAAACTTTACTAACCTGTTTTTCAGAAGCAAGATAAACAATTCCAGATTTCTGCTTTTGTTTTCACACGGACCAAGATTGTAAATGCTGGAACCAGTTGAGTCTGTCCGCCCTCCCACATCCATTTTCTCCCCAGCAGGTGTTAAGATAATGGTCTGAATCGGATTCTTCTAAAAAGAAGAACCTTTTTATCCATTGATCTCTGGTTTATGGGCCCACTAGGCTCCCGCTGGGCCTCTGTGTTAGCGCTGATCACGGCAGTTTCCCGCAGTCTTCAGCTTTTTTGTAGCAAGTACCTTCGAGGATGATATCAAAAGATATCTACCAATGGAGGCAGCTCTATCAATGGAGGCAGCTCAGTCCGCTGTGATGGGATAATTTCTGCAGTGTGTGCTGCGGATCAGATACAGTGCACTTTATCATTCAGATCATACAGAGTGAGTGCGCTTGAAACGACCAAGCGAGTTTTCCCCACAGGAGTTTATTGTAGGTGGAACAATATCAGAGGCACCACCCTAACCCAGGAAAGAACTGTCTCAGAAGTACATTTGGCCAGTTTACTTTTCAGACTCTGGTCACCATGCTCCACGAGCCCTGCAGCCTGTGGGCAATAAGCACAATGAAGTTGGTGGTGGATCCCAAACTGAGCATAATTCCTCATTAATATCTCCAATAAAATGGGAGTTGGGGGGGGGGGGGGGGCATTGTCAGAAGGTAGACAAAATCAAATACCAAAGCAGGTAATAATCTCCTTGAGTAAAATATTTACAACAGTTTTAGCAGTAGCGTTGGAAGTGCGGTAAGCTTCAACCCATCAAGGAAAAGAAAATCAACAATGACCAAAACATACTTATTGTGCTGACACCTTTGTAACTCAATAAAGTCTTTAAACATCTTTTGCAGTTGGCATTAGGTGGTCAGAGGTCGACTCACCCTTGTCAGAGAACATGGAACCTGGTACAGCACAGAACAGGCCCTTTCACCCACGATGTTTAATCCTAATGTAAAATATAGTAACAACCTACACACCCCTCAATTCACTGCTATCCATGTGCAAGTCTAGAAGTCGCTCAAATGTCCCCAATAACTCTGCTTCCACCACCACCACTGGTAAAGCATTCCATGCATTCACAGCTCTCTGTGTAACAAAAAACTACTTCTGACATCTCCTTTATACCTTCCTCTTAATATCTTCAAACTATGAGTTCTCATACCAGTCAATCTTGCCCTGGGGACAATTCTCTAGCTATTGACTCCATCTATTTCTCTGATTATTTTGTAGACATCTATCAGGTCTCCTCTCTTCCTCCTTCTCTCCAGAGAGATGTCTGAGCCTATTCAACATTTTTTTCATAAGGCAAGTCCTCCAGTCAATGCAGCATCCTGCTTTGCACCCTCTCCCAAGCCTCTGTCTCTTTCCTATAGTAGGGCGACCAGAACTGGACACAATATTTCAAGTATTGCCTCACCAGGGACTTGTAGAGCTGCAGCAAAACCTCACGGCTCTTAAACTCTATCCCCCTGTTAATGAAAGCCAAAACACCATATGCTTTCTGAACAACCTTATCCACTTGTATGGCAACTTTGAGGGATCTATGTACTTGCATATCCAAATCCCTCTGTTCTACCATACTGCCAAGAATCCTGCCTTTAATCCTATATTCAGCATTCGAGTTCCCCCTTCCAACATGCATCCCTTCGCATTTATCCAGGATGAACTCAGTCGGCCATTTCTCAGCCCAGCTCTGCATTCTGTCTATGTCGCGCTGCAGCCTGCAGTAGACCTTTATACTATTGCCGACACCACCAAAGTTTGTGTCATCTGCAAATTTACTAACCCTCCCCTCAACCTCCTCAGCCAAGTCATTTATAAAAATTACAAAGAGCAGAGGCCCAGGTACAGAGCCCTGGGAGACCCCACTCAACACTGTCGTCTAGGCAGAATACTTTCCATCTACAGCCACTCTCTGCCTTCTGTCAGCCAGCCAATTCTGTGTATATCTGTTTAATGCCTGGAAACAGAGTCTTGATGGAGGGTTGTCTGTTTATGTCTGATTAATGGTCGGTGATAGGGGGTGGTGCAGGGTTGTGTGTGTTTTCCGGTATATATCAGCTTAATGACAGGAGACAGACTGGTGGTGGTCAAAGGCTTTGTGTGTGTGTATTTCTGTGTATATCTGTTTAATGGCAGGAGGTAGGGTTGTCATGGAGGGGTGTGCATGTGAATCTATGTATGTCTATTTAAGGGCTGGAGACTGGGTGTTGGTGTGTGTATGTCTGTGTATATCTGTTCAGTGGCAGGAGACAAGGTGGTCATGGAGGATTGTGGGTGTGTTCCTGCATATATCTGCTCAATGGCAGGAGGCATGTTGTTCATGGAATGTTGTGCTTGCATGTGTGTTTCTGCGTATATCTATTTAATTGCAGGAGATAGGGTGGTGGTGGAGGATTGTGTATGCATGTGCGTTTTTGTGTATATCTGTTTAAGGGCAGTTGGCAGGATGTTTGTGGAAGTTTGTGTGTGTATATTTCCGTGTATAACTGTTTGGTGACAGGAGACAGGGTGGTCAAGGAGGTTTGAGTGAGTGTGCGTGTGTGTTTCTGTGCATATGTGCGTAATGGCACGAGACAGGTTGGTGTGTGTATGTTATTGTGTATATCTGTCCAATGGCAGGAGGCAGGGTGTTCATGGAGTGTTGTGCACGTGGGTGTTTCTGCGTATATCCTTTTAATGGCAGGATATAGGGTGGTGGTGGAGGATATATGTCTGTGTTTCTGTGTCTAAGTGCTTACTGGTAGGAGACACGTTGGTGGCGAAAGTTTGTGTGTGTGCGTGTTTCTGTGCATATCTGTTAATTGGCAGGAGACAGGGTGGTGGCGGTGGAGGGGTGTGTGTGTATTTCTGTGCATGTCTTTTTAATGCCAGGACACAGAGTGTTGGTGGAGGGTTGTCTGTGTGTGTGTTTTTGTTTCTCTGTCTGTCTGTTTAATGCTGGTGTTAGGGTGGTGGTGCAGGGATGTGTATGTTTTTCTGTAAGTATCTGCTTAATGATAGGAGACAGACTGGTGGTGGTGGAGGGTTGTATGTGTCTGTTTCTGTGTATATGTGATTAATTGCATGAAACAGGGTGGCGGTGGAGCGTTCTCTATAAATGTGTGCTTCTCTGTATATCTGTTTAAGGGCAGGAGTCAGGGTGATGGTAGAGGGATGTGTCCGTGTTCCTGTGTATATCTGTTTTAAGGGCTGGAGAGAATGTGGTGGAGGAGTGCGTGTGTGTTTCTGTGTATATCTGATAAACGGCAAGAAAGAGGTGGTGGTCGAGGGATGTGTATGTGTGAGTGTGTTTGTGTATATACCTGCTTAAAGGCAGGAGACAGGTGGTGGTGGAGAGTATAGAGTCTGTATTCCTGTATCTATGTGCTTACTGGCAAGAGACAGGGTGGTATGGAGGGTTGTGTATGCATGTGCGTTTTTGCGTATATCCGTTTAAGGTCAGTAGGCAGGGTGTTCATAGAACATAGATCATTACAGCGCAGTACAGGCCCTTAGGCCCTCAATGTTGCTTCGACCTGTCATTCCAATCTGAAGCCTATCTAACCTACACTCTTCCATGTACGTCCATATGCTTGTCCAATGACGACTTAATTTACTTAAAGTTGGCGAATCTACGACCATTGCAGGCAAAGCATTCCATACCCTTACTACTCTCTGATGAAAGAAACTACCTCTGACATCTGTCCTATATCTGTCACCTCTCAATTTAAAGCTATGCCCCCTCGTGCTCGCCGTCACCATACTTGGAAAAAGGCTCTCCCTGTCCACCCTATCTAACCCTCTGATTATCTTATATGTCTCTATTGAGTCACGTCTCAAACTTCTTCTCTCCAACGAAAACAGCCTCAAGTCCCTCAGACTTTCCTCGGAAGACCTTCTCTCCATACCAGGCAAGATCCTAGTCAATCTCTTCTGCAATCTTTCCAAAGCTTTCACATACTTCTTATAATGCGGTGACCAGAACTGTACGCAATACTCCAAGTGCGGCCGCACCAGAGTTTTGTACAGATGCAGCATAACCTCATGGTTCCAGAACTCTTTCCCTCTATTAATGCCTTGTTAACAACACAGTCAGCCTGGGTGAAAACTTTCAAAGATCTGTGTACCTGGACACCGAGATCTCTCTGCTCATCGACACTACCAAGAATCTTATCATAAGCCCAGTACTTTGAATTCCTTTTCCTCTTACCAAAGTGCATCACCTCACACTTGTCCACATTAAACTCCATTTGGCACCTCTCAGCCCAGCTCTGCAGCTTATCTATATCTCTCTGTAACCTACTACATCTTTCGTCACTATCCACAACTCCACCGGCCTTAGTGTTGTCTGCAAATTTAATAACCCACCCTTCTACTCCCTCATCCAGGTCGTTTATAAAGATGATGAACAGCAGTGGACCTAACACCGACCCTTGCGGCACATCACTAGTAACTGGACTCCAGATGAACATTTCCCATCAACCACCACCCTCTGCCTTCTTTCAGCAAGCCAATTACTGATCCAATCTGCTATATCTCCCACCATCCCATTCCTCCGCATTTTGAACAATAGCCTACTGTGGGGAACATTATCAAATGCGTTGCTGATATCCATATACACAATATCAACCGGTTTACTCTCATCTACCTGTTTGGTCACCTTCTCAAAGAACTCAATACGGTTAGTGAGGCACGACATAACCTTCACAAAACCGGGCTGACTATCCATTATCAAATTATTATTTTCTAGATGATTGTAAATCCTATCTCTTATAACCTTTTCCAACACTTTACCAACAACTGAAGTAAGGCTCACTGGTCTATAATTACCAGGGGTGTCTCTACTCCCCTTCTTGAATAGGGGAACCACATTTGCTATCCTCCAGTCTTCTGGCACTATTCCTGAAGACAATGACGATTTAAAGATCAATGCCAAATGCTCGGCACCCTGGCTTCCCAGAGGATCCCAGGCTAAATCCCATCCGGCCCAGTGGACTTATCTATTTTCACACTCTGCAGGATTTCTAATATCTCTTCCTTGTGAACCTCAATCCCACCTAGTCTAGTAGACTGTATCTCAGTATTCTCCTCAACAACATTGTCGTTTTCTAGAGTGAATACTGTCGGAAAATATTCATTTAGTGCTTCTCTATCTCCTCCGACTCCTCACACAACTTCCCATTAATATCCTTGATTGGCCCTAATCTTACTCTTGTCATTCTTTTATTCCTTAAATACCTATAGAACGCCTTCGGGTTTACCCTGATCCTATCCTCCAACAACTTCTCATGTCTCCTCCTGGATCTTCTGAGCTCTCTCTTTAGGTCTTTCCTGGCTACCTTGTAACCCTCAAGTGCCCTAACTGAACCTTCACATCTAATCCTAACATAAGCCTCCCTCTTCCTCTTGACCAGAGATTCCACTTCCTTCGTAAACCACAGCTCCTGCGCTCTACAGCTTCCTCCCTGCCTGACAAGTACATATTTATCTAGGACACTCAGAAGCGTTTCCTTGAATAAGCTCCACATTTCTAATGTGCCCATTCCCTGCAGGTTCCTTCCCCATCCTATACTTCCTAAATCTTGCCTAATCGCATCGTGACTGCCGTTCCCTCAGCTGTAAATTTCGTGGAAGCTTGTGTGTGTGTGTGTGTGTGTGTATTTCCGTGTATAACGGTTTGATGACAGGAGACAGGGTGGTCAAGGAGATTTGAGTGAGTGAGTGTGAGTTTCCGTGTATATGTGATTACTGGCACGAGACAGTTTGGTGTGTGTGTGTTTTTGTGTATATCTGTCCAATGGCAGGAGGCAGGGTGTTCATGGAGTTTTGTGTGTGCTTGTGTGTGTGTGTGTGTGTGTGTGTATGTGTATGTGAGTTTCTGCATATATCTTTTTCATGGCAGGAGACAGGGTGGTGGTTGTGGGATGTGTGTGTATTTGTGTGTATATCTGCTTAAAGGCAGGAGACAGTGTGGTGGTGGAGCGTTGTGCATTGGGTTTGGTGTCTACCTGCTTAATGTCAGGAGGCAGGGTGGTCATATTGGGTTGGGTGCGTGTGTGTTAATGTGTATTTCTATTTAAGGGTTAGAGACAGGATGGTCGTGGAGTGTGCTGTGTGTGTGTGTTTCTGTGTATAACTGTTTCGTGGCTGGTGGTATGTTGGTGTGGAGGGTTGTGTGTGTGCTTCTGCGTATATATGCTAAATGGCATGAGACATGATGATGTGTGTGTTTCTCTGTATACCTGTTCAATGGCAGGAGACAGGATGGTCATGGAGGTTTGTGTGTGTTTCTGCGTATCTCTATTCAATGGCAGGAGACACAGTGGTGTTGGAGGGTAGAGTGTCTGTGTTTCTGTGTCTGTGTGCTTAGTGGCAGGTGACAGGGTGGTGGTGGAGGGTTGTGTATGTTTCAGTGTATATCTGTTTAAGGTCAGTAGACAGGGTGTTCGTAGAAGGTTGTATGTGTTTTGCTGTGCATATCTGTTTAATGGCAGGTGACAGTGTGTTGGTCAAGGTTGGTGTATATGTGTTTCTGTGTATATATGTTTAATTGCAGGAGACAGGCTGGTGGTGGAGGGTGGTATGTGTTTGTTTCTGAGTATATCTGTTTCATGTCAGGAGACGTGGTGGTGCTTGAGGGTTGTGCGTGCGTTTCTGTGTATATCTGCTTAATGGCAGGCAACAAGATGTTGGTCGGGGGTTTTGTGTGTGCTTGTGTGTGTGTGTTTCTGTGCATATCTGTTTAATGGCAGAAAACAATGTGGTGGTTAACAGTTGTGTGTTTGTGCATTTCTACATATATCTGTTTAATCGCAGGGGACAGGGTTGTGGTGGAGGGTTGTGTGTGTGTGTTTCTGTGCATGTCTGTTTAATGGCAGGAGACAGGGTGATGGTGTCGAGATGAGTTTGTGTTTCTGTTTATATCTGTTTAATCGCCAGAGAGAGTGTAATGGTGGAGGGTTGTGTGTGTGTGTGTGTTTATGTGTATATCTGATTAACGGCAGCAAACCGGGTGATGGAGGGTTCTGTAAAATGTGTGTTTCTGTGTATATCTATTTCAGGGCAGGAGACATGATGGTGGTCGAGGGTTGTGTGCGTGTACTTGTGTGTATATCTGCTAAATGGCAGCAGAACAGGGTGGTGGTTGACGGACGTGTGTGTGTTTGTGTGTATATCTGTTTAATGTCAGCAGACAGGGTGGCGGTCGAGGATTGTGTGCGTGTGTTTTTCTGTGTATATCTGTTTAGTGGCAGGAGAAATGGTTGTGGTGAAGTGTAGAGTGCGTGTTTGTGTGTATATCTACTTAGTGGCAGAAAATAAGGTTGTGGTGGAGGGTTGTGTGTGTTTGTTTCTGCATATATCTGTTTACTGGCTGCTGACAGGGAGGTAGTGGAGGGTTGTGTATGTGTGTTTCTGTATATATTTATTGATTTGCACGAGACAGGTTGGTAGTAGAGGGTTGAGTGTTTCTGTATATAACTATTGAATTGCAGGAGACAGGGTGGCAGTGGAGGATTGTGTGTGTGCTTCTGTGTACATCTGATCATTGGCAGAAAACAACTTGCTTGTGTAGTGGTGTGTGTGTGTGTTTCTGTGTATCCCTGTTTACTGGCAGGAGACAGGATGGTAGTGGAGGTTTGTGTGTGTGTGTGTTTCTGTGTATAATTGATTTATGGCAGCAAACAGGGTGGTGGGGGAGAATTATCTGTGTGTGTGTTTCTGTATATACCTGTTTAATTGCAGTAGACATGTTGGTGGTGGAGGGTGGTAGTGTTTGTTTCTGATTATATCTGTTTCATGGCAGGAGACATGGTGGCAGTTGATGGTTGTGCGTATGTTTCTGTGCATACCTGCATAATGGCAAAAAACAATGTGGTGGTGTACTGTTGTGTGTTTACTTCTATGTATATCTGTTAAATGACAGGAGACAGGGTTGTGGTGGAGGGTGGTGTGTGTGTATTTCTGCGTATATCTGTTTAATGATAGGCGAGGGGCTGGTGGTGGTGTGTGTGCGTGTGTATGTGTGTGTGTATGTGTGTGTGTGTTTGTGTATATCTGTTAATGACAGGAGACAGGGTGGTGGTGGAGACTTATCTGGATGTTTCTGTAAATATCTGTTTAATTGTAGGAGACAGGGTGGTTTTGAAGGTTGTGTGTGTTTCTGTGTATATCTGTTTAATGGCAGAAAACAATATGGTAGTGGAGGGTTGTGTGTGTGTGTTTCTGTGTATGTCTGTTTAATGATAGGAGGCAGGGTGGTGCTGAAGATATGCCTTTATGCTTCTGTATAAATCTGTTTAATTCCAGGAGACAGGGTGGTGGAGGAGGGTGGTGTGTATGTGTGTGTTTGTGTGTATAAATGTTTAATGGCAGGAGACAGTGTGGTGTTGGAGGAATGGGTGTGCGTGCTTGTGTGTATATCTGTTTAATGACGGGAGACTGGGTGGTGGTGGAGGGTTGTCTGTATGTTTCTGTAAATATCTGTTTAATTGCTTAATGACAGGAAACAATTTGCTGTTCAAGGGTTGTGTGTGCGCGTGTATGTGCATGCGTATGTGTACTTCTGCGTATGTCTGATTAATGGCAGGAGACAGGATGTTGGTGTCGAGATGTGTGTGTGTTTCCGTATATCCCTTTTTATATCTGTTTAATCACCAGACAGCGTGTGATTGGAGACGGTTTTGTGTGTGTGTATTTATGTACATATCTGATTAACGGCAGCAAACAGGGTGGTGGTGGAGGGTTCTGCATGTGTGTGTGTTTCTGTGTATATCAGTTTCAGGGCAGGAGACATGGTGGTGGTCGAGGGTTGTGTGTGTGTATTTCTGTGTATATCTGCTCAATGGCAGCAGAACAGGGTAGTGGTGGAGGGATGTGCGTGTGTTTGTGTGTATATCTGTTTAATGTCAGCAGACAGCGTGGTTGCCGAGGATTGTGTGTGTGTGTTTTCTGTGCATATCTGTTTAGTGGCAGGAGACAAGGTGGTGGTGAAGTGTAGAGTGCGTGTTTGTGTGTATATCTTCTTAACAGCAGGAAATAAGGTGGTGGTGGAGGGTTGTGTGTGTTTGTTTGCATCTATCTGTTTAATGGCGGGTGGCAGGGTGGTAGTGGAGGGTTGCATGTGTGCGTTTCTGTATATATCTATTGAATTGCAGGAGACGGTGGTAGTAGAGGGTTGTGTGTGTGTTTCTGTGTACATCTGATCAATGGCAGAAAACTGGTTGGTGGTGTAGTGTTGTGTGTGTGTTTCCGTATATCCCTGTTTAATGGCAGGAGACAGGATGGTAGTGGATGTTTGTGTGTGTGTGTTTCTGTGTAAAATTGATTTATGGCAGCAAACGGGGTGGGGGGGGAGGGTTCTCTCTGTGTGTGTTTCTGGGTATACCTGTTTAATTGCAGGAGGCAGGTTGGTGGTGGAGGGTGGTATGTGTTTGTTTCTGATTATATCTGTTTCATGGCAGGAGACATGGTGGCAGTTCATGGTTGTGCGTGTGTATCTGTGTATATCTGCTTAATGGCAGAAAACAATGTGGTAGTGCACGGTTGTGTGTTTGTGTATTTCTATGTATATCTGTTTAATGGCAGGAGACAGGGTTGTGGTGGAGGGTGGTGTGTGTGTGTGTGTTTCTGCGTATATCTGTTTAATGATAGGCGAGGGTGTGGTCGTGGTGGTATGTGTGTGTGTGTGTGTGTATCTGTTTAATGACAGGAGACAGGGTGGTGGTGGAGGCTTGTCTGGATGTTTCTGTAAATATCTGTTTAATTGCAGGAGACAGGGTGGTTTTGGAGGTTGGTGAGTGTGTGTTTCTGTACATAACTGTTTAATGAATGGAGATAGGATGGTCGTGAAAGGTTGTGTGTGCGTTTCTGTGTATATCTGCTTAATGACAGGAAACAAATTGGTTGTCAATGCTTGTGTGTGCGTGTGCGTGTGTGTGTGCGTGTGCGTGTGTGTGTGCGTGTGCGTGTGTGTGTGCGTGTGAGCTTCTCTGGATATCTGTTTCATGACAGGAGACAAGGTGGTGGTGGAAGCTTGTCTGGATGTTTCTGTAAATATCTGGTTAATTGCAGGAGACAGGGTGGTTTTGGAGGTCGTTAAGTGTGTGTTTCTGTATATAACCGTTTCATGAATGTAGATAGGGTGGTCGTGGAGGGTTGTGTGTGTGTTTCTGAGTACATCTGCTTAATGACAAGAAACAAATTGGTTGTCAATGCTTGTGTGTCCGTATGCGTGTGTGTTTCTGTCTATGTTTAATGGCAGAAGACAGGGTGGTGCTGAAGATATGTCTTTATGTTTCTGTATATATCTGTTTAATTGCTGGGGGCAGAGTGGTGGAGGAGGGTGGTATGAGTGTGTGTTTGTGCGTCTATATGTTTAATTGCAGGAGACAGTGTGGTGTTGGAGGAATGGGTGTGCGTGTTCTGTGTATATATGTATAATGATGGGAGATTGGGTGGTGATGGTGGAGGGTTGTCTGTATGTTTCTGTAAATATCTGTTTAATTGCTTAATGACAGGAAACAAATTGCTGTTCAAGGGTTGTGTGTGTGCGTGTGTGTGTGTGCGTGTGTTTGTGTGGGTTTCTGTGTATATCTGTTCAATGGCAGGAGACAGGGTGTTGGTATCGAGATGTGTGTGTGTTTGTGTTTATATCTGTTTAATCACCGGAGAGTGTGTGATTGGGCAGGATTGTGTGTGTGTATGTGTGTGTTTATGTGCATGTCTGATTAATGGCAGCAAACAGGGTGGTGGTGGAGGGTTCTGTATGTGTGTGTATATCTGTTTTAGGGCAGGAGACAGGGTGATGGTCGAGTGTTGTGTGTGTATATCTGCTCAATGGCACGAGAACAGGAGACAGGGTGATGGTGGAGGGTTCTGTGTGTGTGTGTTTCTGTGTATATTTGTTTAATGCCAGGAGACAGAGTTTTGGTGTAGGGATGTCTCTGCGTTTTAATTTGTGCCAGTCTGTTTAATGGTAGTTGATAAGGTGGTGGTGCAGGGTTGAGTGTGTTTTTCTGTATTTATCTGCTTAACGACAGGAGACAGACTGGTGTTCGTGGAGGGTTGTGTGTATATGTGTTTCTGTGTATATCTGTTTAATGGCAGGAGACAGGGTGGTGCTGAAGATATGCGTGTATATTTCTGTGTATATCTGTTTAATGGCAGGAGACAGGGTGGTGCTGAAGATATGCGTGTATATTTCTGTGTATATCTGTTTAATGGCAGAAGGCAGGGTGGTGCTGAAGATATGCGTGTATATCTGTTTATTTGCAGGAGACAGGGTGTTGGAGGAGGATGGTGTGTGTGTGTTTCTGTGTATATATGTTTAATTTAAGGAGACAGGGTGATGGTGGAGGAATTTGTATATGTGTTACTGTATACATCTGTTTATGGGTAGGAGATGGGGTGTCATGGAGGTTTGTGTGCGTGTCTGTGTATATCTGTATAATGGCAGGAGACAGGGTGGTGATGGAGGATTGTGTGCATGTTTCTGTGTATATCTGTATAATGGCAGGAGACAGGGTTATCGTGGAGGATTGTGTGTGTGTTTCTGTGGATATCTGATTAATGGCAGGAAACAGGGTGGTGATGGAGGATTGTGTGTGTATTTCTGTGTGCACCTGTTTAATAGCAATGGACAGGGTGTTCATGGAGTGTTGTGTGCGTGTGTTTCTGTATACATCTATTTAAGGGCCGCAGACAGGGTTGCGGTGGGGGTTAGTGTGCGTGCGTGACTAACTGTTTAATGACAGGAGACAGGGTGGTGCTGGAAATATGTGTGTACGTTTCTGTATATATCGGTTTTATTGCAGGACACGGTGGATGAGGAGGCTGGTGTTTGTTTCTGCGTAAATCTATTTAATGGCAAGACACAGTGTGGTAGTGGAGGGTAGAATGTCTGTGTTTCTGTACTTAGATTATGTTACAGTGTGGAAACAGGCCCTTCGGGCCAACAAGTCCACACCAACCCGCCGAAACGCAACACACCCACACCCCTACATTTACCCCTTACCTAACACTAGGGGCAATTTAGCATGGCCAATTCACCTAACCTGCAATGTGGGAGGAAACCGGAGCACCCGGAGGAAACCCACGCAGACACGGGGAGAATGTGCAAACTCCACACAGTCAGTCGCCTGAGGCGGGAATTGAACCCGGGTCTCTGGCGCTGTGAGGCAGCAGTGCTAACCACCGTGCCGCCCACAGGAAACAGGATGGTGGTGGAGGATTGTGTATGTATGAGTGTTTCTTTGTACATCTGTTTAATGGCAGGAGACAGGGTGGTGGCTGAGAGTTGCGTGTGTTTGTTTCTGTGTATATTTGTTTAATGGCAGGAGACAGGGAGTTGGTCGAGGGTTGTGTGAGTGCATTTCTGTGAATATCCGCTCAATGGCAGGAGACAGGGTCGTGATGGAGGGTTGTGTGTATGTTTCTGTGTATATCTGTTTAATGGCAGGAGACATGGTGGTGGTAGGGCGATGTATGGGTCTGTGTTTCTGTGTGTATCCGTTTAATGGCATGAGACAGGGTGGTGGTGGAGGGAGTATGTGCGTGTTTCTGTGTATGTCTGTTTAATTGCAGGAGACAGGGTGGTGGTAGAAGGTGGTGTATGCGTTTCTGTGTATATCTGCATAAAGGTAGGAGACAGGGTGGTGATGGAGTGTTGTGTGTGTTTATGTTCCTGTGTATATTTGTTTAATTTAAGGAGACAGGGTGGTGGTGGAGGGTTGCTGTATGTTTCTGTAAATGTCTGTTTAATAGCAGCTGAATGAGTGGTGGTGGAGAATGGTGAGTGCGTGTTTCTGTGTATAACTGTTTAATAGCCGGACACAAGGTGGTCCTGGAGTTTTGTGTGTGTATTTCTGTACATATCTGTTTAATTACAGGAGACATGTGAAGGGTTGCGTGAGTGTTTCTGTGTATATCTGCTCAATGACAGGAGACACATTGGGTGTCAAGGATTGTGTGTGCGCGTGTGTGTGTGTTCCTGTGTATATCTGTTTAATGGCAGAAAACAATGTCGTGGTGGAGGGATGTGTGTGTGTTTCTGTGTATACCTCTTTAATTGCAGAAGACAGGGTGGTCGTGGAGGGTTGTGTGTGTGTTTTCGTGTATATCTGCTTAATGACAAGAAAGAAATTGGGTGTCAAGGGTTGTGTGTGCGTGTGTGTGTTTCTGTGTATATCTGCTTAATGGCAGAAAACCATGTGGTGGTAAAGGGTTGTGTGTGTGTGTGTGTGTTTCTGTGTATGTCTATTTAATGGCAGGAGACAGGGGGATGGTGTCGAGATGTGTGTGTGTTTCTTTTTATACCTGTTTAATTGCCGGTGAGTGTGTGATGGTGGACCATTGTGTGTGTGAGTGTGTGTGCGTGTGTTTCTGTGTAGATCTGTGTCATGGCAGGAGACAGTGTGGTCGTGGATGATTGTGTGTGTGTGTGTTTCTGTGTATATTTGTTTAATGGCAGGAGACAGGAAGGTGGTTTAGAGATTTGTGTGTTTTTGTGTATATCTGTTTATTGTTCGGAGGCAAGGTGTTGGCGCAGGGTTGTGTGTGTGTGTGTCTGCTTCTGCGTATATCTGCTTGATAGCGTGAGACAACGTGGTGGTGGAGGCTTGTCTTGTGTGTTTTAGTGCATATCTGATTACTGGCAAGAAACAGGGTTTTGGTGGAGAGTTGTGGGTGTGTTTCTGTGTATATCTATTTAATGGAAGGAGACAGCGTGATGATGGAGGGTTGTGTGTGTTTCTGCATATATCTGCTTAATGGCAGGAGACAGGATAGTGGTGGAAGGTTGTGTGCTTGTGTTTCTGTCTATAACTATTTAATAACAGGAGACAGGTATTGATGCGGGTTGGCGTGTATGTTTTTCTGCATTTTACGTTAACGTGCAATTTGCTGCAGAGACGTTCACAACTGGACATGAGCCACATTGATACCAACTGAGTTGGAAACGTGTTGGGACTGAGTTGAAAGCGTGTCATTTTTTTACGTTTTCAAGATGTCAATTACCCTGGACAACAACGAGCTATTGGAAACAGAAAGATGAAACGTAGAATGGCTTCAACTTTCAGTGCTGGATGCCACTGAGACGCAGCACGGGCGGCTGAGACTGGTTTCTGTAGTGTAGTGGTCATCACGTTCCCCTAACGCTCGAAATGTCCCCAGTTCGACACAGGGCAGAAACTGCTTTGTTCATCAACTGCAGACTTTCCCATGGACAAGAATCTGCTCTCGTAGTGAAACGTAATGCAAGTCCATTTAATTACTGTGCAAAGCATTGTAAAGTTTTTCTCCAACCTGGTTCCGATCATATGCCATTCTGTTTGAGTGTAGTTACCGCCTTCTGATCCTTCCAAGAAAAGCAGTACCGCATTTGCATTCCTTGTGCAGGCGGCTCAGCGACAGGGAAGAAGCTGAGGCGCTGTTGTCACGGCGAACCACGGATTCCTGAACTAGTCTGTCGTTGTTATTTGGGTTTCGCGATTCGCTCAATACATTTCGATTTAACAGGGTTTCTGAGTTAACTTCCAGCAGCCAAAATCCTCATCCTGAGTTTTCAACTCACACCAACTTGGGTAAAACACGTAAATACTCAGTTTACCACCCTTCCATAAGGTCATGTCGCAGCTGTTACGCTGCAGGGAAAGTTTATTCCACCAGCCGATTCCATCTCGCCCCACGGTACAAACATCGACAACATCTTTGTCTACATCTTGTCATCAATTTAAAGTGTCTTTTTTATGTTTTCAAGATGTCGATTACGCTGGACAATAACGAGCTATCGGAAACAGAAAGGTGAAACGTAGAACGGATTCAACTTTCAGTGCTGGACGCCACGGGGCCGCAGCACGGGCGGCTGTGGCTCGTTTCTGTAGTGTCGTGGTCATCACGTTCGCCTAACACGCGAAAGGTCCCCAGTTCGAAACTGTTTTGTTCTTCAACTGCAGCCTTTTACATGGACAAGAGCTGAACTTTCTTGCATCTTTCCCATCTGCAAACCTACCTTCGAATTTGCTTCAACAAACCTGTTCTCGTCGTGAAATGTAATGCAATTCCATTTAATTACAGTGCAAAGCGTTGTTAAGTTTTTCTCCAACCTGGTTCTGATCATATGCCATTCTGTTGGAGAGTGTAGTTACCGCCTTCTGATCCTTTCATTAAAAGCAGTACCGCATTTGCCTTCCTTGCGCAGGCGGCTCGGTTCAAAGACAGGAAAGAAGCAGATGCTCTGGTGTCACAGCGCACCACGAATTCCTGAACTTGTCTGTCTGTCAAATGTACCCCAAGGTCGTCTCAGAAAGACCTCATTTGGAAGCTGTCAATCGTTATTCAACGTGCGAGAATTGGCACCAGATATCCTGAATAATGTTTTGGAGCAATTCGCACGTTAGTGGCTCATTCAATCAGCAACAGCAATGAAAGAAATTGCACTCTCAGAGGAACCTTTCGACTTGCACATTCATAGCGTCGCTATTATGAAGGTCCGCCCCGAGATCGAAGTCATGTTGGAACTGAAACGGAGAAATCGACAGAGAGGCTACAGAATGACATCGCATCCATTTGGTTTTCTTTAAATCACTGACGAGCAGGAAAATGTAAACGGGGAGGGGGGGTGGGGAAGTGAGACAGTTGCAGCTCTGGTGAAATTCCTTCTTTGTGATTCACTCAGCAATCAGAGACGTGAAGGTGACTCAGGCGTGAGAACTCTTCACATCGAGAACAAAAAGCACTCAAGGGCAGTTAGCACCTCTTCCGGAGTGGGAGTGGGGTGAGGTAATTATCTTTTGACTTCTGTTACTATGTTCAGAAACTGGCTTTTAGATTGAGGTGAACAGAAACTGCATTTCTAAAAAGCACCACGGAATTTAGCAAAATTTATCGAGTTGCTTCTCCTCGATTCCCACACAGGTTTCCAACTCAGTTGGTATCCATGTGGCTCATGTCCAGGAGTGAACGTCTCAGGAGCAAATTGCACGGTTAAGGTAAAAGGCAAGGAAAGTGGCATCTCGAACTGGCTCCGAGGTGAGAGCATTCTCTCAATGTGATCTGTCGTTCTCGGATTGTAATGCTACCTCCGGTTTTAGGGTGGAGAACATTCTTTGGGACTCCGATTCTGAAACAAAACACAGACACAGTGACTGAAACAATGCTGCGCGGTATGATGCGGAACACGGCCTGCTCAGGTTTGTGCATTTTCCCTGTAGTCCGGTGTGTTTCGTGTTCCGTGTAAACGTGAAAGTCGTCCTGTTTGGAGCAATGGGTGAAATCATTTAGCAAAGCAAGAATGGAAATTCCAGTAATGTCAAGAAGCTCATGGTTATTTGACCAAACCATAAGCGAACCCATATTCTCACGCACTCACAGATACATTTGTAGCTGAAAAGAGTCTGAGAAGATAGACTGAGCTTACCATTGATTTTTGCCTGGATTGATGGGCTATCAATATCTGCTGCGAAATTGACATTGTTGCCGGGCACATCCCAGCAGCTGTGCGAGTCCGAGAGGAATCATGGAACCCTTTTTCATGTGACTTTGCATCTGTTGTTATGCAGGAGCACAATTGGAAATATAAGAAAATGAGGCGGCGCCGCCGGCTGGTAGTGTGGCCGAGCGGTCTAAGGCGCTGGATCCAGGTTCCAGTCTCGAAAGGGGCGCAGGTTCGAATCCCACCACTGCCATTTCTGCTGATCAACTCCAATGCTGCAGCTTGTTAAAATGCTGTTTCTTTGCACACTGTATATTGATGTTGAAAACAAAAGTAAAATGGGTTTGCTTCGCAGGGAATTAACTATGATGTGGGATACTGCCAAATATTCCAAAATGTCTCTACTGTCATGATCGTGTTCGACTCCCGCGCGGAAAATCGCAAACAGTTGTGCCGTCCCAGGCAAGTTGAGCCTTTACTGGAACCGAATGGAGACTGTTATTTCATCGCTGTTGTGAAACGAAGTCCGACGGTGACTCTACTCGTTGTTGTTTGGGTTTCTAGCTAATGGGAAAATCGTTCCAATTAAATTCGATGTCCTACCTTATTGAATCTCTCACATTTCCTTCATTTCTGTCCTGGAAACATCGTAAGGGAAAGGTAATCTAATCGAGACTGTGGTTGGTGAAATTCACTTTTTACGGCCAGTTCTTATTATGTTCTTTCTTTCTCTCTTTTCAGCATTGTCTGGAAAGTGGTGGTGCACTAAGGCTGCAGCATGTTTGAAAGAGTCGTTTGGAAATGCCCCGTTGTTAGTTGTGAGATTACTTTATGTCTCATGCCCTCGGACTGTATCACATTTAGCATTCATGCATCTCTGTGTCTGAAAATGCGTGAGGTATGCCAGTTTTGTTTGTGTTCCGTGTTAAATGCTTTCTTTTTGCGATTCGCTCAATGCATTTCGATTTAACAGGGTTTCTGAGGTAACTTCCAGCAGCCAAAATCCTCAGCTGAGGATCTGGGAAAATTTCACAGAGTATGGTCAGTCGGAGCTAAAGTAAGGAAGTCGTTCGTTTCTACTGTGTTTCACAATACTACCTTTCCCGTGAGCAGTCGAACAGACTAAATGATTGTGCCATAGACTGCGATGGCAAACTCCGCTGAAAAGTAATCCTTTAAAGCCGGTGGATGCAACATGACGTTATTGGGGTACACCGTGGAAGAAAATACTTCGTTGGACCTCGTCCATGCTCACCACATAGCCAAAATTAAACAAGTCCCGTTCCCCAGCATTTGGCCCCAATCCCTCTAAACGCATCCTATCCAGAAACTCACCCGATTTCCTTTGCAATTTTCTGAGTGTAATAGCCTCCTCCACTTCCTCTGGTAGATCATTCCAAACACGCACAACGTTCTTTTGGGAAATGTGCCTCAGGTCCTTTGTCACTTTCAGCCCTCTCACCTTAAAGCTATGCTGTCGAGTATTCAACTCACACCAACTTGGGTAAAACACGTAAATACTCAGTTTACCGCCCTTCCATAAGGTCATGTCGCAGCTGTTACGCTGCAGGGAAAATTTATTCCACCAGCCTATTCCATCTCTCCCCACGGTACAAACATCGACGACATTCTTGTCTATATCTTGTCATCAATTTAAAGTGTCTTTTTTATGTTTTCAAGATGTCGATTACGCTGGACAATAACGAGCTATCGGAAACAGAAAGGTGAAACGTAGAACGGATTCAACTTTCAGTGCTGGACGCCACGGGACCGCAGCACGGGCGGCTGTGGCTCGTTTCTGTAGTGTCGTGGTCATCACGTTCGCCTAACACGCGAAAGATCCCCAGTTCGAAACTGTTTTGTTCTTCAACTGCAGCCTTTTACATGGACAAGAGCTGAACTTTCTTGCATCTTTCCCATCTGCAAACCTGCCTTCGAATTTGCTTCAACAAACCTGTTCTCGTCGTGAAATGTAATGCAATTCCATTTAATTACAGTGCAAAGCGTTGTTAAGTTTTTCTCCAACCTGGTTCTGATCATATGCCATTGTGTTGGAGAGTGTAGTTACCGCCTTCTGATCCTTTCATGAAAAGCAGTACCGCATTTGCCTTCCTTGCGCAGGCGGCTCGGTTCAAAGACAGGAAAGAAGCAGATGCTCTGGTGTCACAGCGCACCACGAATTCCTGAACTTGTCTGTCTGTCAAATGTACCCCAAGGTCGTCTCAGAAAGACCTCATTTGGAAGCTGTCAATCGTTATTCAACGTGCGAGAATTGGCACCAGATATCCTGAATAATGTTTTGGAGCAATTCGCACGTTAGTGGCTCATTCAATCAGCAACAGCAATGAAAGAAATTGTACTCTCAGAGGAACCTTTCGACTTGCACATTCATAGCGTCGCTATTATGAAGGTCCGCCCCGAGATCGAAGTCATGTTGGAACTGAAACGGAGAAATCGACAGAGAGGCTACAGAATGACATCGCATCCATTTGGTTTTCTTTAAATCACTGACGAGCAGGAAAATGTAAACGGGGAGGGCGGGTGGGGAAGTGAGGCAGTTGCAGCTCTGGTGAAATTCCTTCTTTGTGATTCACTCAGCAATCAGAGACGTGAAGGTGACTCAGGCGTGAGAACTCTTCACATCGAGAACAAAAAGCACTCAAGGGCAGTTAGCACCTCTTCCGGAGTGGGAGTGGGGTGAGGTAATTATCTTTTGACTTCTGTTACTATGTTCAGAAACTGGCTTTTAGATTGAGGTGAACAGAAACTGCATTTCTAAAAAGCACCACGGAATTTAGCAAAATTTATCGAGTCGCTTCTCCTCGATTCCCACACAGGTTTCCAACTCAGTTGGTATCCATGTGGCTCATGTCCAGGAGTGAACGTCTCAGTAGCAAATTGCACGGTTAAGGTAAAAGGCAAGGAAAGTGGCATCTCGAACTGGCTCCGAGGTCAGAGCATTCTCTCAATGTGATCTGTAGTTCTCGGATTGTAATGCTACCTCCGGTTTTAGGGTGGAGAACATTCTTTGGGACTCCTATTCTGAAAAAAAAACAGACACAGTGATTGAAACTATGCTGCGCGGTATGATGCGGAACACGGCCTGCATTTTCCCTGTAGTCCGGTGTGTTTCGTGTTCCGTGTAAACGTGAAAGTCGTCCTGTTTGGAGCAATGGGTGAAATCATTTAGCAAAGCAAGAATGGAAATTCCAGTAATGTCAAGAAGCTCATGGTTATTTGACCAAATCATAAGCGAACCCATATTCTCACGCACTCACAGATACATTTGTAGCTGAAAAGAGTCAGAGAAGATAGACTGAGCTTACCATTGATTTTTGCCTGGATTGATGGGCTATCAATATCTGCTGCGGAATTGACATTGTTGCCGGGCACATCCCAGCAGCTGTGCGAGTCCGAGAGGAATCATGGAACCCTTTTTCATGTGACTTTGCATCTGTTGTTATGCAGGAGCACAATTGGAAATATAAGAAAATGAGGCGGCGCCGCCGGCTGGTAGTGTGGCCGAGCGGTCTAAGGCGCTGGATCGAGGTTCCAGTCTCGAAAGGGGCGCAGGTTCGAATCCCACCACTGCCATTTCTGCTGATCAACTCCAATGCTGCAGCTTGTTAAAATGCTGTTTCGGTGCCCACTGTATACTGATGTTGAAAACAAAAGTAAAATGGGTTTGCTTCGCAGGGAATTAACTGTGATGTGGGATACTGCCAAATATTCCAAAATGTCTCTACTGTCATAATCGTGTTCGACTCCCGCGCGGAAAATCGCAAACAGTTGTGCCGTCCCAGGCAAGTTGAGCCTTTACTGGAACCGAATGGAGACTGTTATTTCATCGCTGTTGTGAAACGAAGTCCTACGGTGACTCTACTCGTTGTTATTTGGGTTTCTAGCTAATGGGAAAATCGTTCCAATTAAATTCGATGTCCTACCTTATTGAATCTCTCACATTTCCTTCATTTCTATCCTGGAAACATCGTAAGGGAAAGGTAATCTAATCGAGACTGTGGTTTGTGAAATTCACTTTTTACGGCCAATTCTTATTATGTTCTTTCTTTCTCTCTTTTCAGCATTGTCTGGAAAGTGGTGGTGCACTAAGGCTGCAGCATGTTTGAAAGAGTCGTTTGGAAATGCCCCGTTGTTAGTTGTGAGATTACTTTATGTCTCATGCCCTCGGACTGTATCACATTTAGCATTCATGCATCTCTGTGTCTGAAAATGCGTGAGGTATGCCAGTTTTGTTTGTGTTCCGTGTTAAATGCTTTCTTTTTGCGATTCGCTCAATACATTTCGATTTAACAGGGTTTCTGAGGTAACTTCCAGCAGCCAAAATCCTCAGCTGAGGATCTGGGAAAATTTCACAGAGTATGGTCAGTCGGAGCTAAAGTAAGGAAGTCGTTCGTTTCTACAGTGTTTCACAATACTACCTTTCCCGTGAGCAGTCGAACAGACTAAATGATTGTGCCATAGACTGCGATGGCAAACTCCGCTGAAAAGTAATCCTTTAAAGCCGGTGGAAGCAACATGACGTTATTGGGGTACACCGTGGAAGAAAATACTTCGTTGGACCTCGTCCATGCTCACCACATAGCCAAAATTAAACAAGTCCCGTTCCCCAGCATTTGGCCCCAATCCCTCTAAACGCATCCTATCCAGAAACTCACCCGATTTCCTTTGCAATTTTCTGAGTGTAATAGCCTCCTCCACTTCCTCTGGTAGATCATTCCAAACACGCACAACCTTCTTTGTGGGAAATGTGCCTCAGGTCCTTTGTCACTTTCAGCCCTCTCACCTTAAAGCTATGCTGTCGAGTATTCAACTCACACCAACTTGGGTAAAAAACGTAAATACTCAGTTTACCACCCTTCCATAAGGTCATGTCGCAGCTGTTACGCTGCAGGGAAAATTTATTCCACCAGCCTATTCCATCTCTCCCCACGGTACAAACATCGACGACATTCTTGTCTATATCTTGTCATCAATTTAAAGTGTCTTTTTTTATGTTTTCAAGATGTCGATTACGCTGGACAATAACGAGCTATCGGAAACAGAAAGGTGAAACGTAGAACGGATTCAACTTTCAGTGCTGGACGCCACGGGACCGCAGCACGGGCGGCTGTGGCTCGTTTCTGTAGTGTCGTGGTCATCACGTTCGCCTAACACGCGAAAGATCCCCAGTTCGAAACTGTTTTGTTCTTCAACTGCAGCCTTTTACATGGACAAGAGCTGAACTTTCTTGCATCTTTCCCATCTGCAAACCTGCCTTCGAATTTGCTTCAACAAACCTGTTCTCGTCGTGAAATGTAATGCAATTCCATTTAATTACAGTGCAAAGCGTTGTTAAGTTTTTCTCCAACCTGGTTCTGATCATATGCCATTGTGTTGGAGAGTGTAGTTACCGCCTTCTGATCCTTTCATGAAAAGCAGTACCGCATTTGCCTTCCTTGCGCAGGCGGCTCGGTTCAAAGACAGGAAAGAAGCAGATGCTCTGGTGTCACAGCGCACCACGAATTCCTGAACTTGTCTGTCTGTCAAATGTACCCCAAGGTCGTCTCAGAAAGACCTCATTTGGAAGCTGTCAATCGTTATTCAACGTGCGAGAATTGGCACCAGATATCCTGAATAATGTTTTGGAGCAATTCGCACGTTAGTGGCTCATTCAATCAGCAACAGCAATGAAAGAAATTGTACTCTCAGAGGAACCTTTCGACTTGCACATTCATAGCGTCGTTATTATGAAGGTCCGCCCCGAGATCGAAGTCATGTTGGAACTGAAACGGAGAAATCGACAGAGAGGCTACAGAATGACATCGCATCCATTTGGTTTTCTTTAAATCACTGACGAGCAGGAAAATGTAAACGGGGAGGGGGGGTGGGGAAGTGAGACAGTTGCAGCTCTGGTGAAATTCCTTCTTTGTGATTCACTCAGCAATCAGAGACGTGAAGGTGACTCAGGCGTGAGAACTCTTCACATCGATAACAAAAAGCACTCAAGGGCAGTTAGCACCTCTTCCGGAGTGGGAGTGGGGTGAGGTAATTATCTTTTGACTTCTGTTACTATGTTCAGAAACTGGCTTTTAGATTGAGGTGAACAGAAACTGCATTTCTAAAAAGCACCACGGAATTTAGCAAAATTTATCGAGTCGCTTCTCCTCGATTCCCACACAGGTTTCCAACTCAGTTGGTATCCATGTGGCTCATGTCCAGGAGTGAACGTCTCAGTAGCAAATTGCACGGTTAAGGTAAAAGGCAAGGAAAGTGGCATCTCGAACTGGCTCCGAGGTCAGAGCATTCTCTCAATGTGATCTGTCGTTCTCGGATTGTAATGCTACCTCCGGTTTTAGGGTGGAGAACATTCTTTGGGACTCCTATTCTGAAAAAAAAAAACAGACACAGTGATTGAAACTATGCTGCGCGGTATGATGCGGAACACGGCCTGCATTTTCCCTGCAGTCCGGTGTGTTTCGTGTTCCGTGTAAACGTGAAAGTCGTCCTGTTTGGAGCAATGGGTGAAATCATTTAGCAAAGCAAGAATGGAAATTCCAGTAATGTCAAGAAGCTCATGGTTATTTGACCAAATCATAAGCGAACCCATATTCTCACGCACTCACAGATACATTTGTAGCTGAAAAGAGTCTGAGAAGATAGACTGAGCTTACCATTGATTTTTGCCTGGATTGATGGGCTATCAATATCTGCTGCGAAATTGACATTGTTGCCGGGCACATCCCAG
Organism: Chiloscyllium plagiosum; assembly: GCF_037043375.1. Lineage (NCBI taxonomy): Eukaryota > Metazoa > Chordata > Chondrichthyes > Orectolobiformes > Hemiscylliidae > Chiloscyllium > Chiloscyllium plagiosum. The sequence continues at coordinate 44,439,350 of NW_028270186.1, forward strand.
CAGCTGTGCGAGTCCGAGAGGAATCATGGAACCCTTTTTCATGTGACTTTGCATCTGTTGTTATGCAGGAGCACAATTGGAAATATAAGAAAATGAGGCGGCGCCGCCGGCTGGTAGTGTGGCCGAGCGGTCTAAGGCGCTGGATCTAGGTTCCAGTCTCGAAAGGGGCGCAGGTTCGAATCCCACCACAGCCATTTCTGCTGATCAACTCCAATGCTGCAGCTTGTTAAAATGCTGTTTCGGTGCCCACTGTATACTGATGTTGAAAACAAAAGTAAAATGGGTTTGCTTCGCAGGGAATTAACTGTGATGTGGGATACTGCCAAATATTCCAAAATGTCTCTACTGTCATAATCGTGTTCGACTCCCGCGCGGAAAATCGCAAACAGTTGTGCCGTCCCAGGCAAGTTGAGCCTTTACTGGAACCGAATGGAGACTGTTATTTCATCGCTGTTGTGAAACGAAGTCCTACGGTGACTCTACTCGTTGTTATTTGGGTTTCTAGCTAATGGGAAAATCGTTCCAATTAAATTCGATGTCCTACCTTATTGAATCTCTCACATTTCCTTCATTTCTGTCCTGGAAACATCGTAAGGGAAAGGTAATCTAATCGAGACTGTGGTTGGTGAAATTCACTTTTTACGGCCAATTCTTATTATGTTCTTTCTTTCTCTCTTTTCAGCATTGTCTGGAAAGTGGTGGTGCACTAAGGCTGCAGCATGTTTGAAAGAGTCGTTTGGAAATGCCCCGTTGTTAGTTGTGAGATTACTTTATGTCTCATGCCCTCGGACTGTATCACATTTAGCATTCATGCATCTCTGTGTCTGAAAATGCGTGAGGTATGCCAGTTTTGTTTGTGTTCCGTGTTAAATGCTTTCTTTTTGCGATTCGCTCAATACATTTCGATTTAACAGGGTTTCTGAGGTAACTTCCAGCAGCCAAAATCCTCAGCTGAGGATCTGGGAAAATTTCACAGAGTATGGTCAGTCGGAGCTAAAGTAAGGAAGTCGTTCGTTTCTACAGTGTTTCACAATACTACCTTTCCCGTGAGCAGTCGAACAGACTAAATGATTGTGCCATAGACTGCGATGGCAAACTCCGCTGAAAAGTAATCCTTTAAAGCCGGTGGAAGCAACATGACGTTATTGGGGTACACCGTGGAAGAAAATACTTCGTTGGACCTCGTCCATGCTCACCACATAGCCAAAATTAAACAAGTCCCGTTCCCCAGCATTTGGCCCCAATCCCTCTAAACGCATCCTATCCAGAAACTCACCCGATTTCCTTTGCAATTTTCTGAGTGTAATAGCCTCCTCCACTTCCTCTGGTAGATCATTCCAAACACGCACAACCTTCTTTGTGGGAAATGTGCCTCAGGTCCTTTGTCACTTTCAGCCCTCTCACCTTAAAGCTATGCTGTCGAGTATTCAACTCACACCAACTTGGGTAAAACACGTAAATACTCAGTTTACCACCCTTCCATAAGGTCATGTCGCAGCTGTTACGCTGCAGGGAAAATTTATTCCACCAGCCTATTCCATCTCTCCCCACGGTACAAACATCGACGACATTCTTGTCTATATCTTGTCATCAATTTAAAGTGTCTTTTTTTATGTTTTCAAGATGTCGATTACGCTGGACAATAACGAGCTATCGGAAACAGAAAGGTGAAACGTAGAACGGATTCAACTTTCAGTGCTGGACGCCACGGGACCGCAGCACGGGCGGCTGTGGCTCGTTTCTGTAGTGTCGTGGTCATCACGTTCGCCTAACACGCGAAAGATCCCCAGTTCGAAACTGTTTTGTTCTTCAACTGCAGCCTTTTACATGGACAAGAGCTGAACTTTCTTGCATCTTTCCCATCTGCAAACCTGCCTTCGAATTTGCTTCAACAAACCTGTTCTCGTCGTGAAATGTAATGCAATTCCATTTAATTACAGTGCAAAGCGTTGTTAAGTTTTTCTCCAACCTGGTTCTGATCATATGCCATTCTGTTGGAGAGTGTAGTTACCGCCTTCTGATCCTTTCATGAAAAGCAGTACCGCATTTGCCTTCCTTGCGCAGGCGGCTCGGTTCAAAGACAGGAAAGAAGCAGATGCTCTGGTGTCACAGCGCACCACGAATTCCTGAACTTGTCTGTCTGTCAAATGTACCCCAAGGTCGTCTCAGAAAGACCTCATTTGGAAGCTGTCAATCGTTATTCAACGTGCGAGAATTGGCACCAGATATCCTGAATAATGTTTTGGAGCAATTCGCACGTTAGTGGCTCATTCAATCAGCAACAGCAATGAAAGAAATTGTACTCTCAGAGGAACCTTTCGACTTGCACATTCATAGCGTCGCTATTATGAAGGTCCGCCCCGAGATCGAAGTCATGTTGGAACTGAAACGGAGAAATCGACAGAGAGGCTACAGAATGACATCGCATCCATTTGGTTTTCTTTAAATCACTGACGAGCAGGAAAATGTAAACGGGGAGGGGGGGTGGGGAAGTGAGACAGTTGCAGCTCTGGTGAAATTCCTTCTTTGTGATTCACTCAGCAATCAGAGACGTGAAGGTGACTCAGGCGTGAGAACTCTTCACATCGAGAACAAAAAGCACTCAAGGGCAGTTAGCACCTCTTCCGGAGTGGGAGTGGGGTGAGGTAATTATCTTTTGACTTCTGTTACTATGTTCAGAAACTGGCTTTTAGATTGAGGTGAACAGAAACTGCATTTCTAAAAAGCACCACGGAATTTAGCAAAATTTATCGAGTCGCTTCTCCTCGATTCCCACACAGGTTTCCAACTCAGTTGGTATCCATGTGGCTCATGTCCAGGAGTGAACGTCTCAGTAGCAAATTGCACGGTTAAGGTAAAAGGCAAGGAAAGTGGCATCTCGAACTGGCTCCGAGGTCAGAGCATTCTCTCAATGTGATCTGTCGTTCTCGGATTGTAATGCTACCTCCGGTTTTAGGGTGGAGAACATTCTTTGGGACTCCTATTCTGAAAAAAAAACAGACACAGTGATTGAAACTATGCTGCGCGGTATGATGCGGAACACGGCCTGCATTTTCCCTGCAGTCCGGTGTGTTTCGTGTTCCGTGTAAACGTGAAAGTCGTCCTGTTTGGAGCAATGGGTGAAATCATTTAGCAAAGCAAGAATGGAAATTCCAGTAATGTCAAGAAGCTCATGGTTATTTGACCAAATCATAAGCGAACCCATATTCTCACGCACTCACAGATACATTTGTAGCTGAAAAGAGTCAGAGAAGATAGACTGAGCTTACCATTGATTTTTGCCTGGATTGATGGGCTATCAATATCTGCTGCGAAATTGACATTGTTGCCGGGCACATCCCAGCAGCTGTGCGAGTCCGAGAGGAATCATGGAACCCTTTTTCATGTGACTTTGCATCTGTTGTTATGCAGGAGCACAATTGGAAATATAAGAAAATGAGGCGGCGCCGCCGGCTGGTAGTGTGGCCGAGCGGTCTAAGGCGCTGGATCCAGGTTCCAGTCTCGAAAGGGGCGCAGGTTCGAATCCCACCACTGCCATTTCTGCTGATCAACTCCAATGCTGCAGCTTGTTAAAATGCTGTTTCGGTGCCCACTGTATGCTGATGTTGAAAACAAAAGTAAAATGGGTTTGCTTCGCAGGGAATTAACTGTGATGTGGGATACTGCCAAATATTCCAAAATGTCTCTACTGTCATAATCGTGTTCGACTCCCGCGCGGAAAATCGCAAACAGTTGTGCCGTCCCAGGCAAGTTGAGCCTTTACTGGAACCGAATGGAGACTGTTATTTCATCGCTGTTGTGAAACGAAGTCCTACGGTGACTCTACTCGTTGTTATTTGGGTTTCTAGCTAATGGGAAAATCGTTCCAATTAAATTCGATGTCCTACCTTATTGAATCTCTCACATTTCCTTCATTTCTGTCCTGGAAACATCGTAAGGGAAAGGTAATCTAATCGAGACTGTGGTTGGTGAAATTCACTTTTTACGGCCAATTCTTATTATGTTCTTTCTTTCTCTCTTTTCAGCATTGTCTGGAAAGTGGTGGTGCACTAAGGCTGCAGCATGTTTGAAAGAGTCGTTTGGAAATGCCCCGTTGTTAGTTGTGAGATTACTTTATGTCTCATGCCCTCGGACTGTATCACATTTAGCATTCATGCATCTCTGTGTCTGAAAATGCGTGAGGTATGCCAGTTTTGTTTGTGTTCCGTGTTAAATGCTTTCTTTTTGCGATTCGCTCAATACATTTCGATTTAACAGGGTTTCTGAGGTAACTTCCAGCAGCCAAAATCCTCAGCTGAGGATCTGGGAAAATTTCACAGAGTATGGTCAGTCGGAGCTAAAGTAAGGAAGTCGTTCGTTTCTACAGTGTTTCACAATACTACCTTTCCCGTGAGCAGTCGAACAGACTAAATGATTGTGCCATAGACTGCGATGGCAAACTCCGCTGAAAAGTAATCCTTTAAAGCCGGTGGAAGCAACATGACGTTATTGGGGTACACCGTGGAAGAAAATACTTCGTTGGACCTCGTCCATGCTCACCACATAGCCAAAATTAAACAAGTCCCGTTCCCCAGCATTTGGCCCCAATCCCTCTAAACGCATCCTATCCAGAAACTCACCCGATTTCCTTTGCAATTTTCTGAGTGTAATAGCCTCCTCCACTTCCTCTGGTAGATCATTCCAAACACGCACAACCTTCTTTGTGGGAAATGTGCCTCAGGTCCTTTGTCACTTTCAGCCCTCTCACCTTAAAGCTATGCTGTCGAGTATTCAACTCACACCAACTTGGGTAAAACACGTAAATACTCAGTTTACCACCCTTCCATAAGGTCATGTCGCAGCTGTTACGCTGCAGGGAAAATTTATTCCACCAGCCTATTCCATCTCTCCCCACGGTACAAACATCGACGACATTCTTGTCTATATCTTGTCATCAATTTAAAGTGTCTTTTTTTATGTTTTCAAGATGTCGATTACGCTGGACAATAACGAGCTATCGGAAACAGAAAGGTGAAACGTAGAACGGATTCAACTTTCAGTGCTGGACGCCACGGGACCGCAGCACGGGCGGCTGTGGCTCGTTTCTGTAGTGTCGTGGTCATCACGTTCGCCTAACACGCGAAAGATCCCCAGTTCGAAACTGTTTTGTTCTTCAACTGCAGCCTTTTACATGGACAAGAGCTGAACTTTCTTGCATCTTTCCCATCTGCAAACCTGCCTTCGAATTTGCTTCAACAAACCTGTTCTCGTCGTGAAATGTAATGCAATTCCATTTAATTACAGTGCAAAGCGTTGTTAAGTTTTTCTCCAACCTGGTTCTGATCATATGCCATTGTGTTGGAGAGTGTAGTTACCGCCTTCTGATCCTTTCATGAAAAGCAGTACCGCATTTGCCTTCCTTGCGCAGGCGGCTCGGTTCAAAGACAGGAAAGAAGCAGATGCGCACCACGAATTCCTGAACTTGTCTGTCTGTCAAATGTACCCCAAGGTCGTCTCAGAAAGACCTCATTTGGAAGCTGTCAATCGTTATTCAACGTGCGAGAATTGGCACCAGATATCCAGAATAATGTTTTGGAGCAATTCGCACGTTAGTGGCTCATTCAATCAGCAACAGCAATGAAAGAAATTGTACTCTCAGAGGAACCTTTCGACTTGCACATTCATAGCGTCGCTATTATGAAGGTCCGCCCCGAGATCGAAGTCATGTTGGAACTGAAACGGAGAAATCGACAGAGAGGCTACAGAATGACATCGCATCCATTTGGTTTTCTTTAAATCACTGACGAGCAGGAAAATGTAAACGGGGAGGGGGGGTGGGGAAGTGAGACAGTTGCAGCTCTGGTGAAATTCCTTCTTTGTGATTCACTCAGCAATCAGAGACGTGAAGGTGACTCAGGCGTGAGAACTCTTCACATCGAGAACAAAAAGCACTCAAGGGCAGTTAGCACCTCTTCCGGAGTGGGAGTGGGGTGAGGTAATTATCTTTTGACTTCTGTTACTATGTTCAGAAACTGGCTTTTAGATTGAGGTGAACAGAAACTGCATTTCTAAAAAGCACCACGGAATTTAGCAAAATTTATCGAGTCGCTTCTCCTCGATTCCCACACAGGTTTCCAACTCAGTTGGTATCCATGTGGCTCATGTCCAGGAGTGAACGTCTCAGTAGCAAATTGCACGGTTAAGGTAAAAGGCAAGGAAAGTGGCATCTCGAACTGGCTCCGAGGTCAGAGCATTCTCTCAATGTGATCTGTCGTTCTCGGATTGTAATGCTACCTCCGGTTTTAGGGTGGAGAACATTCTTTGGGACTCCTATTCTGAAAAAAAAACAGACACAGTGATTGAAACTATGCTGCGCGGTATGATGCGGAACACGGCCTGCATTTTCCCTGTAGTCCGGTGTGTTTCGTGTTCCGTGTAAACGTGAAAGTCGTCCTGTTTGGAGCAATGGGTGAAATCATTTAGCAAAGCAAGAATGGAAATTCCAGTAATGTCAAGAAGCTCATGGTTATTTGACCAAATCATAAGCGAACCCATATTCTCACGCACTCACAGATACATTTGTAGCTGAAAAGAGTCAGAGAAGATAGACTGAGCTTACCATTGATTTTTGCCTGGATTGATGGGCTATCAATATCTGCTGCGAAATTGACATTGTTGCCGGGCACATCCCAGCAGCTGTGCGAGTCCGAGAGGAATCATGGAACCCTTTTTCATGTGACTTTGCATCTGTTGTTATGCAGGAGCACAATTGGAAATATAAGAAAATGAGGCGGCGCCGCCGGCTGGTAGTGTGGCCGAGCGGTCTAAGGCGCTGGATCCAGGTTCCAGTCTCGAAAGGGGCGCAGGTTCGAATCCCACCACTGCCATTTCTGCTGATCAACTCCAATGCTGCAGCTTGTTAAAATGCTGTTTCGGTGCCCACTGTATACTGATGTTGAAAACAAAAGTAAAATGGGTTTGCTTCGCAGGGAATTAACTGTGATGTGGGATACTGCCAAATATTCCAAAATGTCTCTACTGTCATAATCGTGTTCGACTCCCGCGCGGAAAATCGCAAACAGTTGTGCCGTCCCAGGCAAGTTGAGCCTTTACTGGAACCGAATGGAGACTGTTATTTCATCGCTGTTGTGAAACGAAGTCCTACGGTGACTCTACTCGTTGTTATTTGGGTTTCTAGCTAATGGGAAAATCGTTCCAATTAAATTCGATGTCCTACCTTATTGAATCTCTCACATTTCCTTCATTTCTGTCCTGGAAACATCGTAAGGGAAAGGTAATCTAATCGAGACTGTGGTTGGTGAAATTCACTTTTTACGGCCAATTCTTATTATGTTCTTTCTTTCTCTCTTTTCAGCATTGTCTGGAAAGTGGTGGTGCACTAAGGCTGCAGCATGTTTGAAAGAGTCGTTTGGAAATGCCCCGTTGTTAGTTGTGAGATTACTTTATGTCTCATGCCCTCGGACTGTATCACATTTAGCATTCATGCATCTCTGTGTCTGAAAATGCGTGAGGTATGCCAGTTTTGTTTGTGTTCCGTGTTAAATGCTTTCTTTTTGCGATTCGCTCAATACATTTCGATTTAACAGGGTTTCTGAGGTAACTTCCAGCAGCCAAAATCCTCAGCTGAGGATCTGGGAAAATTTCACAGAGTATGGTCAGTCGGAGCTAAAGTAAGGAAGTCGTTCGTTTCTACAGTGTTTCACAATACTACCTTTCCCGTGAGCAGTCGAACAGACTAAATGATTGTGCCATAGACTGCGATGGCAAACTCCGCTGAAAAGTAATCCTTTAAAGCCGGTGGAAGCAACATGACGTTATTGGGGTACACCGTGGAAGAAAATACTTCGTTGGACCTCGTCCATGCTCACCACATAGCCAAAATTAAACAAGTCCCGTTCCCCAGCATTTGGCCCCAATCCCTCTAAACGCATCCTATCCAGAAACTCACCCGATTTCCTTTGCAATTTTCTGAGTGTAATAGCCTCCTCCACTTCCTCTGGTAGATCATTCCAAACACGCACAACCTTCTTTGTGGGAAATGTGCCTCAGGTCCTTTGTCACTTTCAGCCCTCTCACCTTAAAGCTATGCTGTCGAGTATTCAACTCACACCAACTTGGGTAAAACACGTAAATACTCAGTTTACCACCCTTCCATAAGGTCATGTCGCAGCTGTTACGCTGCAGGGAAAATTTATTCCACCAGCCTATTCCATCTCTCCCCACGGTACAAACATCGACGACATTCTTGTCTATATCTTGTCATCAATTTAAAGTGTCTTTTTTTATGTTTTCAAGATGTCGATTACGCTGGACAATAACGAGCTATCGGAAACAGAAAGGTGAAACGTAGAACGGATTCAACTTTCAGTGCTGGACGCCACGGGACCGCAGCACGGGCGGCTGTGGCTCGTTTCTGTAGTGTCGTGGTCATCACGTTCGCCTAACACGCGAAAGATCCCCAGTTCGAAACTGTTTTGTTCTTCAACTGCAGCCTTTTACATGGACAAGAGCTGAACTTTCTTGCATCTTTCCCATCTGCAAACCTGCCTTCGAATTTGCTTCAACAAACCTGTTCTCGTCGTGAAATGTAATGCAATTCCATTTAATTACAGTGCAAAGCGTTGTTAAGTTTTTCTCCAACCTGGTTCTGATCATATGCCATTGTGTTGGAGAGTGTAGTTACCGCCTTCTGATCCTTTCATGAAAAGCAGTACCGCATTTGCCTTCCTTGCGCAGGCGGCTCGGTTCAAAGACAGGAAAGAAGCAGATGCGCACCACGAATTCCTGAACTTGTCTGTCTGTCAAATGTACCCCAAGGTCGTCTCAGAAAGACCTCATTTGGAAGCTGTCAATCGTTATTCAACGTGCGAGAATTGGCACCAGATATCCTGAATAATGTTTTGGAGCAATTCGCACGTTAGTGGCTCATTCAATCAGCAACAGCAATGAAAGAAATTGTACTCTCAGAGGAACCTTTCGACTTGCACATTCATAGCGTCGCTATTATGAAGGTCCGCCCCGAGATCGAAGTCATGTTGGAACTGAAACGGAGAAATCGACAGAGAGGCTACAGAATGACATCGCATCCATTTGGTTTTCTTTAAATCACTGACGAGCAGGAAAATGTAAACGGGGAGGGGGGGTGGGGAAGTGAGACAGTTGCAGCTCTGGTGAAATTCCTTCTTTGTGATTCACTCAGCAATCAGAGACGTGAAGGTGACTCAGGCGTGAGAACTCTTCACATCGAGAACAAAAAGCACTCAAGGGCAGTTAGCACCTCTTCCGGAGTGGGAGTGGGGTGAGGTAATTATCTTTTGACTTCTGTTACTATGTTCAGAAACTGGCTTTTAGATTGAGGTGAACAGAAACTGCATTTCTAAAAAGCACCACGGAATTTAGCAAAATTTATCGAGTCGCTTCTCCTCGATTCCCACACAGGTTTCCAACTCAGTTGGTATCCATGTGGCTCATGTCCAGGAGTGAACGTCTCAGTAGCAAATTGCACGGTTAAGGTAAAAGGCAAGGAAAGTGGCATCTCGAACTGGCTCCGAGGTCAGAGCATTCTCTCAATGTGATCTGTCGTTCTCGGATTGTAATGCTACCTCCGGTTTTAGGGTGGAGAACATTCTTTGGGACTCCTATTCTGAAAAAAAAACAGACACAGTGATTGAAACTATGCTGCGCGGTATGATGCGGAACACGGCCTGCATTTTCCCTGTAGTCCGGTGTGTTTCGTGTTCCGTGTAAACGTGAAAGTCGTCCTGTTTGGAGCAATGGGTGAAATCATTTAGCAAAGCAAGAATGGAAATTCCAGTAATGTCAAGAAGCTCATGGTTATTTGACCAAATCATAAGCGAACCCATATTCTCACGCACTCACAGATACATTTGTAGCTGAAAAGAGTCAGAGAAGATAGACTGAGCTTACCATTGATTTTTGCCTGGATTGATGGGCTATCAATATCTGCTGCGAAATTGACATTGTTGCCGGGCACATCCCAGCAGCTGTGCGAGTCCGAGAGGAATCATGGAACCCTTTTTCATGTGACTTTGCATCTGTTGTTATGCAGGAGCACAATTGGAAATATAAGAAAATGAGGCGGCGCCGCCGGCTGGTAGTGTGGCCGAGCGGTCTAAGGCGCTGGATCCAGGTTCCAGTCTCGAAAGGGGCGCAGGTTCGAATCCCACCACTGCCATTTCTGCTGATCAACTCCAATGCTGCAGCTTGTTAAAATGCTGTTTCGGTGCCCACTGTATGCTGATGTTGAAAACAAAAGTAAAATGGGTTTGCTTCGCAGGGAATTAACTGTGATGTGGGATACTGCCAAATATTCCAAAATGTCTCTACTGTCATAATCGTGTTCGACTCCCACGCGGAAAATCGCAAACAGTTGTGCCGTCCCAGGCAAGTTGAGCCTTTACTGGAACCGAATGGAGACTGTTATTTCATCGCTGTTGTGAAACGAAGTCCTACGGTGACTCTACTCGTTGTTATTTGGGTTTCTAGCTAATGGGAAAATCGTTCCAATTAAATTCGATGTCCTACCTTATTGAATCTCTCACATTTCCTTCATTTCTGTCCTGGAAACATCGTAAGGGAAAGGTAATCTAATCGAGACTGTGGTTGGTGAAATTCACTTTTTACGGCCAATTCTTATTATGTTCTTTCTTTCTCTCTTTTCAGCATTGTCTGGAAAGTGGTGGTGCACTAAGGCTGCAGCATGTTTGAAAGAGTCGTTTGGAAATGCCCCGTTGTTAGTTGTGAGATTACTTTATGTCTCATGCCCTCGGACTGTATCACATTTAGCATTCATGCATCTCTGTGTCTGAAAATGCGTGAGGTATGCCAGTTTTGTTTGTGTTCCGTGTTAAATGCTTTCTTTTTGCGATTCGCTCAATACATTTCGATTTAACAGGGTTTCTGAGGTAACTTCCAGCAGCCAAAATCCTCAGCTGAGGATCTGGGAAAATTTCACAGAGTATGGTCAGTCGGAGCTAAAGTAAGGAAGTCGTTCGTTTCTACAGTGTTTCACAATACTACCTTTCCCGTGAGCAGTCGAACAGACTAAATGATTGTGCCATAGACTGCGATGGCAAACTCCGCTGAAAAGTAATCCTTTAAAGCCGGTGGAAGCAACATGACGTTATTGGGGTACACCGTGGAAGAAAATACTTCGTTGGACCTCGTCCATGCTCACCACATAGCCAAAATTAAACAAGTCCCGTTCCCCAGCATTTGGCCCCAATCCCTCTAAACGCATCCTATCCAGAAACTCACCCGATTTCCTTTGCAATTTTCTGAGTGTAATAGCCTCCTCCACTTCCTCTGGTAGATCATTCCAAACACGCACAACCTTCTTTGTGGGAAATGTGCCTCAGGTCCTTTGTCACTTTCAGCCCTCTCACCTTAAAGCTATGCTGTCGAGTATTCAACTCACACCAACTTGGGTAAAACACGTAAATACTCAGTTTACCACCCTTCCATAAGGTCATGTCGCAGCTGTTACGCTGCAGGGAAAATTTATTCCACCAGCCTATTCCATCTCTCCCCACGGTACAAACATCGACGACATTCTTGTCTATATCTTGTCATCAATTTAAAGTGTCTTTTTTTATGTTTTCAAGATGTCGATTACGCTGGACAATAACGAGCTATCGGAAACAGAAAGGTGAAACGTAGAACGGATTCAACTTTCAGTGCTGGACGCCACGGGACCGCAGCACGGGCGGCTGTGGCTCGTTTCTGTAGTGTCGTGGTCATCACGTTCGCCTAACACGCGAAAGATCCCCAGTTCGAAACTGTTTTGTTCTTCAACTGCAGCCTTTTACATGGACAAGAGCTGAACTTTCTTGCATCTTTCCCATCTGCAAACCTGCCTTCGAATTTGCTTCAACAAACCTGTTCTCGTCGTGAAATGTAATGCAATTCCATTTAATTACAGTGCAAAGCGTTGTTAAGTTTTTCTCCAACCTGGTTCTGATCATATGCCATTGTGTTGGAGAGTGTAGTTACCGCCTTCTGATCCTTTCATGAAAAGCAGTACCGCATTTGCCTTCCTTGCGCAGGCGGCTCGGTTCAAAGACAGGAAAGAAGCAGATGCGCACCACGAATTCCTGAACTTGTCTGTCTGTCAAATGTACCCCAAGGTCGTCTCAGAAAGACCTCATTTGGAAGCTGTCAATCGTTATTCAACGTGCGAGAATTGGCACCAGATATCCTGAATAATGTTTTGGAGCAATTCGCACGTTAGTGGCTCATTCAATCAGCAACAGCAATGAAAGAAATTGTACTCTCAGAGGAACCTTTCGACTTGCACATTCATAGCGTCGCTATTATGAAGGTCCGCCCCGAGATCGAAGTCATGTTGGAACTGAAACGGAGAAATCGACAGAGAGGCTACAGAATGACATCGCATCCATTTGGTTTTCTTTAAATCACTGACGAGCAGGAAAATGTAAACGGGGAGGGGGGGTGGGGAAGTGAGACAGTTGCAGCTCTGGTGAAATTCCTTCTTTGTGATTCACTCAGCAATCAGAGACGTGAAGGTGACTCAGGCGTGAGAACTCTTCACATCGAGAACAAAAAGCACTCAAGGGCAGTTAGCACCTCTTCCGGAGTGGGAGTGGGGTGAGGTAATTATCTTTTGACTTCTGTTACTATGTTCAGAAACTGGCTTTTAGATTGAGGTGAACAGAAACTGCATTTCTAAAAAGCACCACGGAATTTAGCAAAATTTATCGAGTCGCTTCTCCTCGATTCCCACACAGGTTTCCAACTCAGTTGGTATCCATGTGGCTCATGTCCAGGAGTGAACGTCTCAGTAGCAAATTGCACGGTTAAGGTAAAAGGCAAGGAAAGTGGCATCTCGAACTGGCTCCGAGGTCAGAGCATTCTCTCAATGTGATCTGTCGTTCTCGGATTGTAATGCTACCTCCGGTTTTAGGGTGGAGAACATTCTTTGGGACTCCTATTCTGAAAAAAAAACAGACACAGTGATTGAAACTATGCTGCGCGGTATGATGCGGAACACGGCCTGCATTTTCCCTGTAGTCCGGTGTGTTTCGTGTTCCGTGTAAACGTGAAAGTCGTCCTGTTTGGAGCAATGGGTGAAATCATTTAGCAAAGCAAGAATGGAAATTCCAGTAATGTCAAGAAGCTCATGGTTATTTGACCAAATCATAAGCGAACCCATATTCTCACGCACTCACAGATACATTTGTAGCTGAAAAGAGTCAGAGAAGATAGACTGAGCTTACCATTGATTTTTGCCTGGATTGATGGGCTATCAATATCTGCTGCGAAATTGACATTGTTGCCGGGCACATCCCAGCAGCTGTGCGAGTCCGAGAGGAATCATGGAACCCTTTTTCATGTGACTTTGCATCTGTTGTTATGCAGGAGCACAATTGGAAATATAAGAAAATGAGGCGGCGCCGCCGGCTGGTAGTGTGGCCGAGCGGTCTAAGGCGCTGGATCCAGGTTCCAGTCTCGAAAGGGGCGCAGGTTCGAATCCCACCACTGCCATTTCTGCTGATCAACTCCAATGCTGCAGCTTGTTAAAATGCTGTTTCGGTGCCCACTGTATGCTGATGTTGAAAACAAAAGTAAAATGGGTTTGCTTCGCAGGGAATTAACTGTGATGTGGGATACTGCCAAATATTCCAAAATGTCTCTACTGTCATAATCGTGTTCGACTCCCGCGCGGAAAATCGCAAACAGTTGTGCCGTCCCAGGCAAGTTGAGCCTTTACTGGAACCGAATGGAGACTGTTATTTCATCGCTGTTGTGAAACGAAGTCCTACGGTGACTCTACTCGTTGTTATTTGGGTTTCTAGCTAATGGGAAAATCGTTCCAATTAAATTCGATGTCCTACCTTATTGAATCTCTCACATTTCCTTCATTTCTGTCCTGGAAACATCGTAAGGGAAAGGTAATCTAATCGAGACTGTGGTTGGTGAAATTCACTTTTTACGGCCAATTCTTATTATGTTCTTTCTTTCTCTCTTTTCAGCATTGTCTGGAAAGTGGTGGTGCACTAAGGCTGCAGCATGTTTGAAAGAGTCGTTTGGAAATGCCCCGTTGTTAGTTGTGAGATTACTTTATGTCTCATGCCCTCGGACTGTATCACATTTAGCATTCATGCATCTCTGTGTCTGAAAATGCGTGAGGTATGCCAGTTTTGTTTGTGTTCCGTGTTAAATGCTTTCTTTTTGCGATTCGCTCAATACATTTCGATTTAACAGGGTTTCTGAGGTAACTTCCAGCAGCCAAAATCCTCAGCTGAGGATCTGGGAAAATTTCACAGAGTATGGTCAGTCGGAGCTAAAGTAAGGAAGTCGTTCGTTTCTACAGTGTTTCACAATACTACCTTTCCCGTGAGCAGTCGAACAGACTAAATGATTGTGCCATAGACTGCGATGGCAAACTCCGCTGAAAAGTAATCCTTTAAAGCCGGTGGAAGCAACATGACGTTATTGGGGTACACCGTGGAAGAAAATACTTCGTTGGACCTCGTCCATGCTCACCACATAGCCAAAATTAAACAAGTCCCGTTCCCCAGCATTTGGCCCCAATCCCTCTAAACGCATCCTATCCAGAAACTCACCCGATTTCCTTTGCAATTTTCTGAGTGTAATAGCCTCCTCCACTTCCTCTGGTAGATCATTCCAAACACGCACAACCTTCTTTGTGGGAAATGTGCCTCAGGTCCTTTGTCACTTTCAGCCCTCTCACCTTAAAGCTATGCTGTCGAGTATTCAACTCACACCAACTTGGGTAAAACACGTAAATACTCAGTTTACCACCCTTCCATAAGGTCATGTCGCAGCTGTTACGCTGCAGGGAAAATTTATTCCACCAGCCTATTCCATCTCTCCCCACGGTACAAACATCGACGACATTCTTGTCTATATCTTGTCATCAATTTAAAGTGTCTTTTTTTATGTTTTCAAGATGTCGATTACGCTGGACAATAACGAGCTATCGGAAACAGAAAGGTGAAACGTAGAACGGATTCAACTTTCAGTGCTGGACGCCACGGGACCGCAGCACGGGCGGCTGTGGCTCGTTTCTGTAGTGTCGTGGTCATCACGTTCGCCTAACACGCGAAAGATCCCCAGTTCGAAACTGTTTTGTTCTTCAACTGCAGCCTTTTACATGGACAAGAGCTGAACTTTCTTGCATCTTTCCCATCTGCAAACCTGCCTTCGAATTTGCTTCAACAAACCTGTTCTCGTCGTGAAATGTAATGCAATTCCATTTAATTACAGTGCAAAGCGTTGTTAAGTTTTTCTCCAACCTGGTTCTGATCATATGCCATTGTGTTGGAGAGTGTAGTTACCGCCTTCTGATCCTTTCATGAAAAGCAGTACCGCATTTGCCTTCCTTGCGCAGGCGGCTCGGTTCAAAGACAGGAAAGAAGCAGATGCGCACCACGAATTCCTGAACTTGTCTGTCTGTCAAATGTACCCCAAGGTCGTCTCAGAAAGACCTCATTTGGAAGCTGTCAATCGTTATTCAACGTGCGAGAATTGGCACCAGATATCCTGAATAATGTTTTGGAGCAATTCGCACGTTAGTGGCTCATTCAATCAGCAACAGCAATGAAAGAAATTGTACTCTCAGAGGAACCTTTCGACTTGCACATTCATAGCGTCGCTATTATGAAGGTCCGCCCCGAGATCGAAGTCATGTTGGAACTGAAACGGAGAAATCGACAGAGAGGCTACAGAATGACATCGCATCCATTTGGTTTTCTTTAAATCACTGACGAGCAGGAAAATGTAAACGGGGAGGGGGGGTGGGGAAGTGAGACAGTTGCAGCTCTGGTGAAATTCCTTCTTTGTGATTCACTCAGCAATCAGAGACGTGAAGGTGACTCAGGCGTGAGAACTCTTCACATCGAGAACAAAAAGCACTCAAGGGCAGTTAGCACCTCTTCCGGAGTGGGAGTGGGGTGAGGTAATTATCTTTTGACTTCTGTTACTATGTTCAGAAACTGGCTTTTAGATTGAGGTGAACAGAAACTGCATTTCTAAAAAGCACCACGGAATTTAGCAAAATTTATCGAGTCGCTTCTCCTCGATTCCCACACAGGTTTCCAACTCAGTTGGTATCCATGTGGCTCATGTCCAGGAGTGAACGTCTCAGTAGCAAATTGCACGGTTAAGGTAAAAGGCAAGGAAAGTGGCATCTCGAACTGGCTCCGAGGTCAGAGCATTCTCTCAATGTGATCTGTCGTTCTCGGATTGTAATGCTACCTCCGGTTTTAGGGTGGAGAACATTCTTTGGGACTCCTATTCTGAAAAAAAAACAGACACAGTGATTGAAACTATGCTGCGCGGTATGATGCGGAACACGGCCTGCATTTTCCCTGTAGTCCGGTGTGTTTCGTGTTCCGTGTAAACGTGAAAGTCGTCCTGTTTGGAGCAATGGGTGAAATCATTTAGCAAAGCAAGAATGGAAATTCCAGTAATGTCAAGAAGCTCATGGTTATTTGACCAAATCATAAGCGAACCCATATTCTCACGCACTCACAGATACATTTGTAGCTGAAAAGAGTCAGAGAAGATAGACTGAGCTTACCATTGATTTTTGCCTGGATTGATGGGCTATCAATATCTGCTGCGAAATTGACATTGTTGCCGGGCACATCCCAGCAGCTGTGCGAGTCCGAGAGGAATCATGGAACCCTTTTTCATGTGACTTTGCATCTGTTGTTATGCAGGAGCACAATTGGAAATATAAGAAAATGAGGCGGCGCCGCCGGCTGGTAGTGTGGCCGAGCGGTCTAAGGCGCTGGATCCAGGTTCCAGTCTCGAAAGGGGCGCAGGTTCGAATCCCACCACTGCCATTTCTGCTGATCAACTCCAATGCTGCAGCTTGTTAAAATGCTGTTTCGGTGCCCACTGTATGCTGATGTTGAAAACAAAAGTAAAATGGGTTTGCTTCGCAGGGAATTAACTGTGATGTGGGATACTGCCAAATATTCCAAAATGTCTCTACTGTCATAATCGTGTTCGACTCCCGCGCGGAAAATCGCAAACAGTTGTGCCGTCCCAGGCAAGTTGAGCCTTTACTGGAACCGAATGGAGACTGTTATTTCATCGCTGTTGTGAAACGAAGTCCTACGGTGACTCTACTCGTTGTTATTTGGGTTTCTAGCTAATGGGAAAATCGTTCCAATTAAATTCGATGTCCTACCTTATTGAATCTCTCACATTTCCTTCATTTCTGTCCTGGAAACATCGTAAGGGAAAGGTAATCTAATCGAGACTGTGGTTGGTGAAATTCACTTTTTACGGCCAATTCTTATTATGTTCTTTCTTTCTCTCTTTTCAGCATTGTCTGGAAAGTGGTGGTGCACTAAGGCTGCAGCATGTTTGAAAGAGTCGTTTGGAAATGCCCCGTTGTTAGTTGTGAGATTACTTTATGTCTCATGCCCTCGGACTGTATCACATTTAGCATTCATGCATCTCTGTGTCTGAAAATGCGTGAGGTATGCCAGTTTTGTTTGTGTTCCGTGTTAAATGCTTTCTTTTTGCGATTCGCTCAATACATTTCGATTTAACAGGGTTTCTGAGGTAACTTCCAGCAGCCAAAATCCTCAGCTGAGGATCTGGGAAAATTTCACAGAGTATGGTCAGTCGGAGCTAAAGTAAGGAAGTCGTTCGTTTCTACAGTGTTTCACAATACTACCTTTCCCGTGAGCAGTCGAACAGACTAAATGATTGTGCCATAGACTGCGATGGCAAACTCCGCTGAAAAGTAATCCTTTAAAGCCGGTGGAAGCAACATGACGTTATTGGGGTACACCGTGGAAGAAAATACTTCGTTGGACCTCGTCCATGCTCACCACATAGCCAAAATTAAACAAGTCCCGTTCCCCAGCATTTGGCCCCAATCCCTCTAAACGCATCCTATCCAGAAACTCACCCGATTTCCTTTGCAATTTTCTGAGTGTAATAGCCTCCTCCACTTCCTCTGGTAGATCATTCCAAACACGCACAACCTTCTTTGTGGGAAATGTGCCTCAGGTCCTTTGTCACTTTCAGCCCTCTCACCTTAAAGCTATGCTGTCGAGTATTCAACTCACACCAACTTGGGTAAAACACGTAAATACTCAGTTTACCACCCTTCCATAAGGTCATGTCGCAGCTGTTACGCTGCAGGGAAAATTTATTCCACCAGCCTATTCCATCTCTCCCCACGGTACAAACATCGACGACATTCTTGTCTATATCTTGTCATCAATTTAAAGTGTCTTTTTTTATGTTTTCAAGATGTCGATTACGCTGGACAATAACGAGCTATCGGAAACAGAAAGGTGAAACGTAGAACGGATTCAACTTTCAGTGCTGGACGCCACGGGACCGCAGCACGGGCGGCTGTGGCTCGTTTCTGTAGTGTCGTGGTCATCACGTTCGCCTAACACGCGAAAGATCCCCAGTTCGAAACTGTTTTGTTCTTCAACTGCAGCCTTTTACATGGACAAGAGCTGAACTTTCTTGCATCTTTCCCATCTGCAAACCTGCCTTCGAATTTGCTTCAACAAACCTGTTCTCGTCGTGAAATGTAATGCAATTCCATTTAATTACAGTGCAAAGCGTTGTTAAGTTTTTCTCCAACCTGGTTCTGATCATATGCCATTGTGTTGGAGAGTGTAGTTACCGCCTTCTGATCCTTTCATGAAAAGCAGTACCGCATTTGCCTTCCTTGCGCAGGCGGCTCGGTTCAAAGACAGGAAAGAAGCAGATGCTCTGGTGTCACAGCGCACCACGAATTCCTGAACTTGTCTGTCTGTCAAATGTACCCCAAGGTCGTCTCAGAAAGACCTCATTTGGAAGCTGTCAATCGTTATTCAACGTGCGAGAATTGGCACCAGATATCCTGAATAATGTTTTGGAGCAATTCGCACGTTAGTGGCTCATTCAATCAGCAACAGCAATGAAAGAAATTGTACTCTCAGAGGAACCTTTCGACTTGCACATTCATAGCGTCGCTATTATGAAGGTCCGCCCCGAGATCGAAGTCATGTTGGAACTGAAACGGAGAAATCGACAGAGAGGCTACAGAATGACATCGCATCCATTTGGTTTTCTTTAAATCACTGACGAGCAGGAAAATGTAAACGGGGAGGGGGGGTGGGGAAGTGAGACAGTTGCAGCTCTGGTGAAATTCCTTCTTTGTGATTCACTCAGCAATCAGAGACGTGAAGGTGACTCAGGCGTGAGAACTCTTCACATCGAGAACAAAAAGCACTCAAGGGCAGTTAGCACCTCTTCCGGAGTGGGAGTGGGGTGAGGTAATTATCTTTTGACTTCTGTTACTATGTTCAGAAACTGGCTTTTAGATTGAGGTGAACAGAAACTGCATTTCTAAAAAGCACCACGGAATTTAGCAAAATTTATCGAGTCGCTTCTCCTCGATTCCCACACAGGTTTCCAACTCAGTTGGTATCCATGTGGCTCATGTCCAGGAGTGAACGTCTCAGTAGCAAATTGCACGGTTAAGGTAAAAGGCAAGGAAAGTGGCATCTCGAACTGGCTCCGAGGTCAGAGCATTCTCTCAATGTGATCTGTCGTTCTCGGATTGTAATGCTACCTCCGGTTTTAGGGTGGAGAACATTCTTTGGGACTCCTATTCTGAAAAAAAAACAGACACAGTGATTGAAACTATGCTGCGCGGTATGATGCGGAACACGGCCTGCATTTTCCCTGTAGTCCGGTGTGTTTCGTGTTCCGTGTAAACGTGAAAGTCGTCCTGTTTGGAGCAATGGGTGAAATCATTTAGCAAAGCAAGAATGGAAATTCCAGTAATGTCAAGAAGCTCATGGTTATTTGACCAAATCATAAGCGAACCCATATTCTCACGCACTCACAGATACATTTGTAGCTGAAAAGAGTCAGAGAAGATAGACTGAGCTTACCATTGATTTTTGCCTGGATTGATGGGCTATCAATATCTGCTGCGAAATTGACATTGTTGCCGGGCACATCCCAGCAGCTGTGCGAGTCCGAGAGGAATCATGGAACCCTTTTTCATGTGACTTTGCATCTGTTGTTATGCAGGAGCACAATTGGAAATATAAGAAAATGAGGCGGCGCCGCCGGCTGGTAGTGTGGCCGAGCGGTCTAAGGCGCTGGATCCAGGTTCCAGTCTCGAAAGGGGCGCAGGTTCGAATCCCACCACTGCCATTTCTGCTGATCAACTCCAATGCTGCAGCTTGTTAAAATGCTGTTTCGGTGCCCACTGTATACTGATGTTGAAAACAAAAGTAAAATGGGTTTGCTTCGCAGGGAATTAACTGTGATGTGGGATACTGCCAAATATTCCAAAATGTCTCTACTGTCATAATCGTGTTCGACTCCCGCGCGGAAAATCGCAAACAGTTGTGCCGTCCCAGGCAAGTTGAGCCTTTACTGGAACCGAATGGAGACTGTTATTTCATCGCTGTTGTGAAACGAAGTCCTACGGTGACTCTACTCGTTGTTATTTGGGTTTCTAGCTAATGGGAAAATCGTTCCAATTAAATTCGATGTCCTACCTTATTGAATCTCTCACATTTCCTTCATTTCTGTCCTGGAAACATCGTAAGGGAAAGGTAATCTAATCGAGACTGTGGTTGGTGAAATTCACTTTTTACGGCCAATTCTTATTATGTTCTTTCTTTCTCTCTTTTCAGCATTGTCTGGAAAGTGGTGGTGCACTAAGGCTGCAGCATGTTTGAAAGAGTCGTTTGGAAATGCCCCGTTGTTAGTTGTGAGATTACTTTATGTCTCATGCCCTCGGACTGTATCACATTTAGCATTCATGCATCTCTGTGTCTGAAAATGCGTGAGGTATGCCAGTTTTGTTTGTGTTCCGTGTTAAATGCTTTCTTTTTGCGATTCGCTCAATACATTTCGATTTAACAGGGTTTCTGAGGTAACTTCCAGCAGCCAAAATCCTCAGCTGAGGATCTGGGAAAATTTCACAGAGTATGGTCAGTCGGAGCTAAAGTAAGGAAGTCGTTCGTTTCTACAGTGTTTCACAATACTACCTTTCCCGTGAGCAGTCGAACAGACTAAATGATTGTGCCATAGACTGCGATGGCAAACTCCGCTGAAAAGTAATCCTTTAAAGCCGGTGGAAGCAACATGACGTTATTGGGGTACACCGTGGAAGAAAATACTTCGTTGGACCTCGTCCATGCTCACCACATAGCCAAAATTAAACAAGTCCCGTTCCCCAGCATTTGGCCCCAATCCCTCTAAACGCATCCTATCCAGAAACTCACCCGATTTCCTTTGCAATTTTCTGAGTGTAATAGCCTCCTCCACTTCCTCTGGTAGATCATTCCAAACACGCACAACCTTCTTTGTGGGAAATGTGCCTCAGGTCCTTTGTCACTTTCAGCCCTCTCACCTTAAAGCTATGCTGTCGAGTATTCAACTCACACCAACTTGGGTAAAACACGTAAATACTCAGTTTACCACCCTTCCATAAGGTCATGTCGCAGCTGTTACGCTGCAGGGAAAATTTATTCCACCAGCCTATTCCATCTCTCCCCACGGTACAAACATCGACGACATTCTTGTCTATATCTTGTCATCAATTTAAAGTGTCTTTTTTTATGTTTTCAAGATGTCGATTACGCTGGACAATAACGAGCTATCGGAAACAGAAAGGTGAAACGTAGAACGGATTCAACTTTCAGTGCTGGACGCCACGGGACCGCAGCACGGGCGGCTGTGGCTCGTTTCTGTAGTGTCGTGGTCATCACGTTCGCCTAACACGCGAAAGATCCCCAGTTCGAAACTGTTTTGTTCTTCAACTGCAGCCTTTTACATGGACAAGAGCTGAACTTTCTTGCATCTTTCCCATCTGCAAACCTGCCTTCGAATTTGCTTCAACAAACCTGTTCTCGTCGTGAAATGTAATGCAATTCCATTTAATTACAGTGCAAAGCGTTGTTAAGTTTTTCTCCAACCTGGTTCTGATCATATGCCATTGTGTTGGAGAGTGTAGTTACCGCCTTCTGATCCTTTCATGAAAAGCAGTACCGCATTTGCCTTCCTTGCGCAGGCGGCTCGGTTCAAAGACAGGAAAGAAGCAGATGCGCACCACGAATTCCTGAACTTGTCTGTCTGTCAAATGTACCCCAAGGTCGTCTCAGAAAGACCTCATTTGGAAGCTGTCAATCGTTATTCAACGTGCGAGAATTGGCACCAGATATCCTGAATAATGTTTTGGAGCAATTCGCACGTTAGTGGCTCATTCAATCAGCAACAGCAATGAAAGAAATTGTACTCTCAGAGGAACCTTTCGACTTGCACATTCATAGCGTCGCTATTATGAAGGTCCGCCCCGAGATCGAAGTCATGTTGGAACTGAAACGGAGAAATCGACAGAGAGGCTACAGAATGACATCGCATCCATTTGGTTTTCTTTAAATCACTGACGAGCAGGAAAATGTAAACGGGGAGGGGGGGTGGGGAAGTGAGACAGTTGCAGCTCTGGTGAAATTCCTTCTTTGTGATTCACTCAGCAATCAGAGACGTGAAGGTGACTCAGGCGTGAGAACTCTTCACATCGAGAACAAAAAGCACTCAAGGGCAGTTAGCACCTCTTCCGGAGTGGGAGTGGGGTGAGGTAATTATCTTTTGACTTCTGTTACTATGTTCAGAAACTGGCTTTTAGATTGAGGTGAACAGAAACTGCATTTCTAAAAAGCACCACGGAATTTAGCAAAATTTATCGAGTCGCTTCTCCTCGATTCCCACACAGGTTTCCAACTCAGTTGGTATCCATGTGGCTCATGTCCAGGAGTGAACGTCTCAGTAGCAAATTGCACGGTTAAGGTAAAAGGCAAGGAAAGTGGCATCTCGAACTGGCTCCGAGGTCAGAGCATTCTCTCAATGTGATCTGTCGTTCTCGGATTGTAATGCTACCTCCGGTTTTAGGGTGGAGAACATTCTTTGGGACTCCTATTCTGAAAAAAAAACAGACACAGTGATTGAAACTATGCTGCGCGGTATGATGCGGAACACGGCCTGCATTTTCCCTGTAGTCCGGTGTGTTTCGTGTTCCGTGTAAACGTGAAAGTCGTCCTGTTTGGAGCAATGGGTGAAATCATTTAGCAAAGCAAGAATGGAAATTCCAGTAATGTCAAGAAGCTCATGGTTATTTGACCAAATCATAAGCGAACCCATATTCTCACGCACTCACAGATACATTTGTAGCTGAAAAGAGTCAGAGAAGATAGACTGAGCTTACCATTGATTTTTGCCTGGATTGATGGGCTATCAATATCTGCTGCGAAATTGACATTGTTGCCGGGCACATCCCAGCAGCTGTGCGAGTCCGAGAGGAATCATGGAACCCTTTTTCATGTGACTTTGCATCTGTTGTTATGCAGGAGCACAATTGGAAATATAAGAAAATGAGGCGGCGCCGCCGGCTGGTAGTGTGGCCGAGCGGTCTAAGGCGCTGGATCCAGGTTCCAGTCTCGAAAGGGGCGCAGGTTCGAATCCCACCACTGCCATTTCTGCTGATCAACTCCAATGCTGCAGCTTGTTAAAATGCTGTTTCGGTGCCCACTGTATACTGATGTTGAAAACAAAAGTAAAATGGGTTTGCTTCGCAGGGAATTAACTGTGATGTGGGATACTGCCAAATATTCCAAAATGTCTCTACTGTCATAATCGTGTTCGACTCCCGCGCGGAAAATCGCAAACAGTTGTGCCGTCCCAGGCAAGTTGAGCCTTTACTGGAACCGAATGGAGACTGTTATTTCATCGCTGTTGTGAAACGAAGTCCTACGGTGACTCTACTCGTTGTTATTTGGGTTTCTAGCTAATGGGAAAATCGTTCCAATTAAATTCGATGTCCTACCTTATTGAATCTCTCACATTTCCTTCATTTCTGTCCTGGAAACATCGTAAGGGAAAGGTAATCTAATCGAGACTGTGGTTGGTGAAATTCACTTTTTACGGCCAATTCTTATTATGTTCTTTCTTTCTCTCTTTTCAGCATTGTCTGGAAAGTGGTGGTGCACTAAGGCTGCAGCATGTTTGAAAGAGTCGTTTGGAAATGCCCCGTTGTTAGTTGTGAGATTACTTTATGTCTCATGCCCTCGGACTGTATCACATTTAGCATTCATGCATCTCTGTGTCTGAAAATGCGTGAGGTATGCCAGTTTTGTTTGTGTTCCGTGTTAAATGCTTTCTTTTTGCGATTCGCTCAATACATTTCGATTTAACAGGGTTTCTGAGGTAACTTCCAGCAGCCAAAATCCTCAGCTGAGGATCTGGGAAAATTTCACAGAGTATGGTCAGTCGGAGCTAAAGTAAGGAAGTCGTTCGTTTCTACAGTGTTTCACAATACTACCTTTCCCGTGAGCAGTCGAACAGACTAAATGATTGTGCCATAGACTGCGATGGCAAACTCCGCTGAAAAGTAATCCTTTAAAGCCGGTGGAAGCAACATGACGTTATTGGGGTACACCGTGGAAGAAAATACTTCGTTGGACCTCGTCCATGCTCACCACATAGCCAAAATTAAACAAGTCCCGTTCCCCAGCATTTGGCCCCAATCCCTCTAAACGCATCCTATCCAGAAACTCACCCGATTTCCTTTGCAATTTTCTGAGTGTAATAGCCTCCTCCACTTCCTCTGGTAGATCATTCCAAACACGCACAACCTTCTTTGTGGGAAATGTGCCTCAGGTCCTTTGTCACTTTCAGCCCTCTCACCTTAAAGCTATGCTGTCGAGTATTCAACTCACACCAACTTGGGTAAAACACGTAAATACTCAGTTTACCACCCTTCCATAAGGTCATGTCGCAGCTGTTACGCTGCAGGGAAAATTTATTCCACCAGCCTATTCCATCTCTCCCCACGGTACAAACATCGACGACATTCTTGTCTATATCTTGTCATCAATTTAAAGTGTCTTTTTTTATGTTTTCAAGATGTCGATTACGCTGGACAATAACGAGCTATCGGAAACAGAAAGGTGAAACGTAGAACGGATTCAACTTTCAGTGCTGGACGCCACGGGACCGCAGCACGGGCGGCTGTGGCTCGTTTCTGTAGTGTCGTGGTCATCACGTTCGCCTAACACGCGAAAGATCCCCAGTTCGAAACTGTTTTGTTCTTCAACTGCAGCCTTTTACATGGACAAGAGCTGAACTTTCTTGCATCTTTCCCATCTGCAAACCTGCCTTCGAATTTGCTTCAACAAACCTGTTCTCGTCGTGAAATGTAATGCAATTCCATTTAATTACAGTGCAAAGCGTTGTTAAGTTTTTCTCCAACCTGGTTCTGATCATATGCCATTGTGTTGGAGAGTGTAGTTACCGCCTTCTGATCCTTTCATGAAAAGCAGTACCGCATTTGCCTTCCTTGCGCAGGCGGCTCGGTTCAAAGACAGGAAAGAAGCAGATGCGCACCACGAATTCCTGAACTTGTCTGTCTGTCAAATGTACCCCAAGGTCGTCTCAGAAAGACCTCATTTGGAAGCTGTCAATCGTTATTCAACGTGCGAGAATTGGCACCAGATATCCTGAATAATGTTTTGGAGCAATTCGCACGTTAGTGGCTCATTCAATCAGCAACAGCAATGAAAGAAATTGTACTCTCAGAGGAACCTTTCGACTTGCACATTCATAGCGTCGCTATTATGAAGGTCCGCCCCGAGATCGAAGTCATGTTGGAACTGAAACGGAGAAATCGACAGAGAGGCTACAGAATGACATCGCATCCATTTGGTTTTCTTTAAATCACTGACGAGCAGGAAAATGTAAACGGGGAGGGGGGGTGGGGAAGTGAGACAGTTGCAGCTCTGGTGAAATTCCTTCTTTGTGATTCACTCAGCAATCAGAGACGTGAAGGTGACTCAGGCGTGAGAACTCTTCACATCGAGAACAAAAAGCACTCAAGGGCAGTTAGCACCTCTTCCGGAGTGGGAGTGGGGTGAGGTAATTATCTTTTGACTTCTGTTACTATGTTCAGAAACTGGCTTTTAGATTGAGGTGAACAGAAACTGCATTTCTAAAAAGCACCACGGAATTTAGCAAAATTTATCGAGTCGCTTCTCCTCGATTCCCACACAGGTTTCCAACTCAGTTGGTATCCATGTGGCTCATGTCCAGGAGTGAACGTCTCAGTAGCAAATTGCACGGTTAAGGTAAAAGGCAAGGAAAGTGGCATCTCGAACTGGCTCCGAGGTCAGAGCATTCTCTCAATGTGATCTGTCGTTCTCGGATTGTAATGCTACCTCCGGTTTTAGGGTGGAGAACATTCTTTGGGACTCCTATTCTGAAAAAAAAACAGACACAGTGATTGAAACTATGCTGCGCGGTATGATGCGGAACACGGCCTGCATTTTCCCTGTAGTCCGGTGTGTTTCGTGTTCCGTGTAAACGTGAAAGTCGTCCTGTTTGGAGCAATGGGTGAAATCATTTAGCAAAGCAAGAATGGAAATTCCAGTAATGTCAAGAAGCTCATGGTTATTTGACCAAATCATAAGCGAACCCATATTCTCACGCACTCACAGATACATTTGTAGCTGAAAAGAGTCAGAGAAGATAGACTGAGCTTACCATTGATTTTTGCCTGGATTGATGGGCTATCAATATCTGCTGCGAAATTGACATTGTTGCCGGGCACATCCCAGCAGCTGTGCGAGTCCGAGAGGAATCATGGAACCCTTTTTCATGTGACTTTGCATCTGTTGTTATGCAGGAGCACAATTGGAAATATAAGAAAATGAGGCGGCGCCGCCGGCTGGTAGTGTGGCCGAGCGGTCTAAGGCGCTGGATCCAGGTTCCAGTCTCGAAAGGGGCGCAGGTTCGAATCCCACCACTGCCATTTCTGCTGATCAACTCCAATGCTGCAGCTTGTTAAAATGCTGTTTCGGTGCCCACTGTATACTGATGTTGAAAACAAAAGTAAAATGGGTTTGCTTCGCAGGGAATTAACTGTGATGTGGGATACTGCCAAATATTCCAAAATGTCTCTACTGTCATAATCGTGTTCGACTCCCGCGCGGAAAATCGCAAACAGTTGTGCCGTCCCAGGCAAGTTGAGCCTTTACTGGAACCGAATGGAGACTGTTATTTCATCGCTGTTGTGAAACGAAGTCCTACGGTGACTCTACTCGTTGTTATTTGGGTTTCTAGCTAATGGGAAAATCGTTCCAATTAAATTCGATGTCCTACCTTATTGAATCTCTCACATTTCCTTCATTTCTGTCCTGGAAACATCGTAAGGGAAAGGTAATCTAATCGAGACTGTGGTTGGTGAAATTCACTTTTTACGGCCAATTCTTATTATGTTCTTTCTTTCTCTCTTTTCAGCATTGTCTGGAAAGTGGTGGTGCACTAAGGCTGCAGCATGTTTGAAAGAGTCGTTTGGAAATGCCCCGTTGTTAGTTGTGAGATTACTTTATGTCTCATGCCCTCGGACTGTATCACATTTAGCATTCATGCATCTCTGTGTCTGAAAATGCGTGAGGTATGCCAGTTTTGTTTGTGTTCCGTGTTAAATGCTTTCTTTTTGCGATTCGCTCAATACATTTCGATTTAACAGGGTTTCTGAGGTAACTTCCAGCAGCCAAAATCCTCAGCTGAGGATCTGGGAAAATTTCACAGAGTATGGTCAGTCGGAGCTAAAGTAAGGAAGTCGTTCGTTTCTACAGTGTTTCACAATACTACCTTTCCCGTGAGCAGTCGAACAGACTAAATGATTGTGCCATAGACTGCGATGGCAAACTCCGCTGAAAAGTAATCCTTTAAAGCCGGTGGAAGCAACATGACGTTATTGGGGTACACCGTGGAAGAAAATACTTCGTTGGACCTCGTCCATGCTCACCACATAGCCAAAATTAAACAAGTCCCGTTCCCCAGCATTTGGCCCCAATCCCTCTAAACGCATCCTATCCAGAAACTCACCCGATTTCCTTTGCAATTTTCTGAGTGTAATAGCCTCCTCCACTTCCTCTGGTAGATCATTCCAAACACGCACAACCTTCTTTGTGGGAAATGTGCCTCAGGTCCTTTGTCACTTTCAGCCCTCTCACCTTAAAGCTATGCTGTCGAGTATTCAACTCACACCAACTTGGGTAAAACACGTAAATACTCAGTTTACCACCCTTCCATAAGGTCATGTCGCAGCTGTTACGCTGCAGGGAAAATTTATTCCACCAGCCTATTCCATCTCTCCCCACGGTACAAACATCGACGACATTCTTGTCTATATCTTGTCATCAATTTAAAGTGTCTTTTTTTATGTTTTCAAGATGTCGATTACGCTGGACAATAACGAGCTATCGGAAACAGAAAGGTGAAACGTAGAACGGATTCAACTTTCAGTGCTGGACGCCACGGGACCGCAGCACGGGCGGCTGTGGCTCGTTTCTGTAGTGTCGTGGTCATCACGTTCGCCTAACACGCGAAAGATCCCCAGTTCGAAACTGTTTTGTTCTTCAACTGCAGCCTTTTACATGGACAAGAGCTGAACTTTCTTGCATCTTTCCCATCTGCAAACCTGCCTTCGAATTTGCTTCAACAAACCTGTTCTCGTCGTGAAATGTAATGCAATTCCATTTAATTACAGTGCAAAGCGTTGTTAAGTTTTTCTCCAACCTGGTTCTGATCATATGCCATTGTGTTGGAGAGTGTAGTTACCGCCTTCTGATCCTTTCATGAAAAGCAGTACCGCATTTGCCTTCCTTGCGCAGGCGGCTCGGTTCAAAGACAGGAAAGAAGCAGATGCGCACCACGAATTCCTGAACTTGTCTGTCTGTCAAATGTACCCCAAGGTCGTCTCAGAAAGACCTCATTTGGAAGCTGTCAATCGTTATTCAACGTGCGAGAATTGGCACCAGATATCCTGAATAATGTTTTGGAGCAATTCGCACGTTAGTGGCTCATTCAATCAGCAACAGCAATGAAAGAAATTGTACTCTCAGAGGAACCTTTCGACTTGCACATTCATAGCGTCGCTATTATGAAGGTCCGCCCCGAGATCGAAGTCATGTTGGAACTGAAACGGAGAAATCGACAGAGAGGCTACAGAATGACATCGCATCCATTTGGTTTTCTTTAAATCACTGACGAGCAGGAAAATGTAAACGGGGAGGGGGGGTGGGGAAGTGAGACAGTTGCAGCTCTGGTGAAATTCCTTCTTTGTGATTCACTCAGCAATCAGAGACGTGAAGGTGACTCAGGCGTGAGAACTCTTCACATCGAGAACAAAAAGCACTCAAGGGCAGTTAGCACCTCTTCCGGAGTGGGAGTGGGGTGAGGTAATTATCTTTTGACTTCTGTTACTATGTTCAGAAACTGGCTTTTAGATTGAGGTGAACAGAAACTGCATTTCTAAAAAGCACCACGGAATTTAGCAAAATTTATCGAGTCGCTTCTCCTCGATTCCCACACAGGTTTCCAACTCAGTTGGTATCCATGTGGCTCATGTCCAGGAGTGAACGTCTCAGTAGCAAATTGCACGGTTAAGGTAAAAGGCAAGGAAAGTGGCATCTCGAACTGGCTCCGAGGTCAGAGCATTCTCTCAATGTGATCTGTCGTTCTCGGATTGTAATGCTACCTCCGGTTTTAGGGTGGAGAACATTCTTTGGGACTCCTATTCTGAAAAAAAAACAGACACAGTGATTGAAACTATGCTGCGCGGTATGATGCGGAACACGGCCTGCATTTTCCCTGTAGTCCGGTGTGTTTCGTGTTCCGTGTAAACGTGAAAGTCGTCCTGTTTGGAGCAATGGGTGAAATCATTTAGCAAAGCAAGAATGGAAATTCCAGTAATGTCAAGAAGCTCATGGTTATTTGACCAAATCATAAGCGAACCCATATTCTCACGCACTCACAGATACATTTGTAGCTGAAAAGAGTCAGAGAAGATAGACTGAGCTTACCATTGATTTTTGCCTGGATTGATGGGCTATCAATATCTGCTGCGAAATTGACATTGTTGCCGGGCACATCCCAGCAGCTGTGCGAGTCCGAGAGGAATCATGGAACCCTTTTTCATGTGACTTTGCATCTGTTGTTATGCAGGAGCACAATTGGAAATATAAGAAAATGAGGCGGCGCCGCCGGCTGGTAGTGTGGCCGAGCGGTCTAAGGCGCTGGATCCAGGTTCCAGTCTCGAAAGGGGCGCAGGTTCGAATCCCACCACTGCCATTTCTGCTGATCAACTCCAATGCTGCAGCTTGTTAAAATGCTGTTTCGGTGCCCACTGTATACTGATGTTGAAAACAAAAGTAAAATGGGTTTGCTTCGCAGGGAATTAACTGTGATGTGGGATACTGCCAAATATTCCAAAATGTCTCTACTGTCATAATCGTGTTCGACTCCCGCGCGGAAAATCGCAAACAGTTGTGCCGTCCCAGGCAAGTTGAGCCTTTACTGGAACCGAATGGAGACTGTTATTTCATCGCTGTTGTGAAACGAAGTCCTACGGTGACTCTACTCGTTGTTATTTGGGTTTCTAGCTAATGGGAAAATCGTTCCAATTAAATTCGATGTCCTACCTTATTGAATCTCTCACATTTCCTTCATTTCTGTCCTGGAAACATCGTAAGGGAAAGGTAATCTAATCGAGACTGTGGTTGGTGAAATTCACTTTTTACGGCCAATTCTTATTATGTTCTTTCTTTCTCTCTTTTCAGCATTGTCTGGAAAGTGGTGGTGCACTAAGGCTGCAGCATGTTTGAAAGAGTCGTTTGGAAATGCCCCGTTGTTAGTTGTGAGATTACTTTATGTCTCATGCCCTCGGACTGTATCACATTTAGCATTCATGCATCTCTGTGTCTGAAAATGCGTGAGGTATGCCAGTTTTGTTTGTGTTCCGTGTTAAATGCTTTCTTTTTGCGATTCGCTCAATACATTTCGATTTAACAGGGTTTCTGAGGTAACTTCCAGCAGCCAAAATCCTCAGCTGAGGATCTGGGAAAATTTCACAGAGTATGGTCAGTCGGAGCTAAAGTAAGGAAGTCGTTCGTTTCTACAGTGTTTCACAATACTACCTTTCCCGTGAGCAGTCGAACAGACTAAATGATTGTGCCATAGACTGCGATGGCAAACTCCGCTGAAAAGTAATCCTTTAAAGCCGGTGGAAGCAACATGACGTTATTGGGGTACACCGTGGAAGAAAATACTTCGTTGGACCTCGTCCATGCTCACCACATAGCCAAAATTAAACAAGTCCCGTTCCCCAGCATTTGGCCCCAATCCCTCTAAACGCATCCTATCCAGAAACTCACCCGATTTCCTTTGCAATTTTCTGAGTGTAATAGCCTCCTCCACTTCCTCTGGTAGATCATTCCAAACACGCACAACCTTCTTTGTGGGAAATGTGCCTCAGGTCCTTTGTCACTTTCAGCCCTCTCACCTTAAAGCTATGCTGTCGAGTATTCAACTCACACCAACTTGGGTAAAACACGTAAATACTCAGTTTACCACCCTTCCATAAGGTCATGTCGCAGCTGTTACGCTGCAGGGAAAATTTATTCCACCAGCCTATTCCATCTCTCCCCACGGTACAAACATCGACGACATTCTTGTCTATATCTTGTCATCAATTTAAAGTGTCTTTTTTTATGTTTTCAAGATGTCGATTACGCTGGACAATAACGAGCTATCGGAAACAGAAAGGTGAAACGTAGAACGGATTCAACTTTCAGTGCTGGACGCCACGGGACCGCAGCACGGGCGGCTGTGGCTCGTTTCTGTAGTGTCGTGGTCATCACGTTCGCCTAACACGCGAAAGATCCCCAGTTCGAAACTGTTTTGTTCTTCAACTGCAGCCTTTTACATGGACAAGAGCTGAACTTTCTTGCATCTTTCCCATCTGCAAACCTGCCTTCGAATTTGCTTCAACAAACCTGTTCTCGTCGTGAAATGTAATGCAATTCCATTTAATTACAGTGCAAAGCGTTGTTAAGTTTTTCTCCAACCTGGTTCTGATCATATGCCATTGTGTTGGAGAGTGTAGTTACCGCCTTCTGATCCTTTCATGAAAAGCAGTACCGCATTTGCCTTCCTTGCGCAGGCGGCTCGGTTCAAAGACAGGAAAGAAGCAGATGCGCACCACGAATTCCTGAACTTGTCTGTCTGTCAAATGTACCCCAAGGTCGTCTCAGAAAGACCTCATTTGGAAGCTGTCAATCGTTATTCAACGTGCGAGAATTGGCACCAGATATCCTGAATAATGTTTTGGAGCAATTCGCACGTTAGTGGCTCATTCAATCAGCAACAGCAATGAAAGAAATTGTACTCTCAGAGGAACCTTTCGACTTGCACATTCATAGCGTCGCTATTATGAAGGTCCGCCCCGAGATCGAAGTCATGTTGGAACTGAAACGGAGAAATCGACAGAGAGGCTACAGAATGACATCGCATCCATTTGGTTTTCTTTAAATCACTGACGAGCAGGAAAATGTAAACGGGGAGGGGGGGTGGGGAAGTGAGACAGTTGCAGCTCTGGTGAAATTCCTTCTTTGTGATTCACTCAGCAATCAGAGACGTGAAGGTGACTCAGGCGTGAGAACTCTTCACATCGAGAACAAAAAGCACTCAAGGGCAGTTAGCACCTCTTCCGGAGTGGGAGTGGGGTGAGGTAATTATCTTTTGACTTCTGTTACTATGTTCAGAAACTGGCTTTTAGATTGAGGTGAACAGAAACTGCATTTCTAAAAAGCACCACGGAATTTAGCAAAATTTATCGAGTCGCTTCTCCTCGATTCCCACACAGGTTTCCAACTCAGTTGGTATCCATGTGGCTCATGTCCAGGAGTGAACGTCTCAGTAGCAAATTGCACGGTTAAGGTAAAAGGCAAGGAAAGTGGCATCTCGAACTGGCTCCGAGGTCAGAGCATTCTCTCAATGTGATCTGTCGTTCTCGGATTGTAATGCTACCTCCGGTTTTAGGGTGGAGAACATTCTTTGGGACTCCTATTCTGAAAAAAAAACAGACACAGTGATTGAAACTATGCTGCGCGGTATGATGCGGAACACGGCCTGCATTTTCCCTGTAGTCCGGTGTGTTTCGTGTTCCGTGTAAACGTGAAAGTCGTCCTGTTTGGAGCAATGGGTGAAATCATTTAGCAAAGCAAGAATGGAAATTCCAGTAATGTCAAGAAGCTCATGGTTATTTGACCAAATCATAAGCGAACCCATATTCTCACGCACTCACAGATACATTTGTAGCTGAAAAGAGTCAGAGAAGATAGACTGAGCTTACCATTGATTTTTGCCTGGATTGATGGGCTATCAATATCTGCTGCGAAATTGACATTGTTGCCGGGCACATCCCAGCAGCTGTGCGAGTCCGAGAGGAATCATGGAACCCTTTTTCATGTGACTTTGCATCTGTTGTTATGCAGGAGCACAATTGGAAATATAAGAAAATGAGGCGGCGCCGCCGGCTGGTAGTGTGGCCGAGCGGTCTAAGGCGCTGGATCCAGGTTCCAGTCTCGAAAGGGGCGCAGGTTCGAATCCCACCACTGCCATTTCTGCTGATCAACTCCAATGCTGCAGCTTGTTAAAATGCTGTTTCGGTGCCCACTGTATGCTGATGTTGAAAACAAAAGTAAAATGGGTTTGCTTCGCAGGGAATTAACTGTGATGTGGGATACTGCCAAATATTCCAAAATGTCTCTACTGTCATAATCGTGTTCGACTCCCGCGCGGAAAATCGCAAACAGTTGTGCCGTCCCAGGCAAGTTGAGCCTTTACTGGAACCGAATGGAGACTGTTATTTCATCGCTGTTGTGAAACGAAGTCCTACGGTGACTCTACTCGTTGTTATTTGGGTTTCTAGCTAATGGGAAAATCGTTCCAATTAAATTCGATGTCCTACCTTATTGAATCTCTCACATTTCCTTCATTTCTGTCCTGGAAACATCGTAAGGGAAAGGTAATCTAATCGAGACTGTGGTTGGTGAAATTCACTTTTTACGGCCAATTCTTATTATGTTCTTTCTTTCTCTCTTTTCAGCATTGTCTGGAAAGTGGTGGTGCACTAAGGCTGCAGCATGTTTGAAAGAGTCGTTTGGAAATGCCCCGTTGTTAGTTGTGAGATTACTTTATGTCTCATGCCCTCGGACTGTATCACATTTAGCATTCATGCATCTCTGTGTCTGAAAATGCGTGAGGTATGCCAGTTTTGTTTGTGTTCCGTGTTAAATGCTTTCTTTTTGCGATTCGCTCAATACATTTCGATTTAACAGGGTTTCTGAGGTAACTTCCAGCAGCCAAAATCCTCAGCTGAGGATCTGGGAAAATTTCACAGAGTATGGTCAGTCGGAGCTAAAGTAAGGAAGTCGTTCGTTTCTACAGTGTTTCACAATACTACCTTTCCCGTGAGCAGTCGAACCGACTAAATGATTGTGCCATAGACTGCGATGGCAAACTCCGCTGAAAAGTAATCCTTTAAAGCCGGTGGAAGCAACATGACGTTATTGGGGTACACCGTGGAAGAAAATACTTCGTTGGACCTCGTCCATGCTCACCACATAGCCAAAATTAAACAAGTCCCGTTCCCCAGCATTTGGCCCCAATCCCTCTAAACGCATCCTATCCAGAAACTCACCCGATTTCCTTTGCAATTTTCTGAGTGTAATAGCCTCCTCCACTTCCTCTGGTAGATCATTCCAAACACGCACAACCTTCTTTGTGGGAAATGTGCCTCAGGTCCTTTGTCACTTTCAGCCCTCTCACCTTAAAGCTATGCTGTCGAGTATTCAACTCACACCAACTTGGGTAAAACACGTAAATACTCAGTTTACCACCCTTCCATAAGGTCATGTCGCAGCTGTTACGCTGCAGGGAAAATTTATTCCACCAGCCTATTCCATCTCTCCCCACGGTACAAACATCGACGACATTCTTGTCTATATCTTGTCATCAATTTAAAGTGTCTTTTTTTATGTTTTCAAGATGTCGATTACGCTGGACAATAACGAGCTATCGGAAACAGAAAGGTGAAACGTAGAACGGATTCAACTTTCAGTGCTGGACGCCACGGGACCGCAGCACGGGCGGCTGTGGCTCGTTTCTGTAGTGTCGTGGTCATCACGTTCGCCTAACACGCGAAAGATCCCCAGTTCGAAACTGTTTTGTTCTTCAACTGCAGCCTTTTACATGGACAAGAGCTGAACTTTCTTGCATCTTTCCCATCTGCAAACCTGCCTTCGAATTTGCTTCAACAAACCTGTTCTCGTCGTGAAATGTAATGCAATTCCATTTAATTACAGTGCAAAGCGTTGTTAAGTTTTTCTCCAACCTGGTTCTGATCATATGCCATTGTGTTGGAGAGTGTAGTTACCGCCTTCTGATCCTTTCATGAAAAGCAGTACCGCATTTGCCTTCCTTGCGCAGGCGGCTCGGTTCAAAGACAGGAAAGAAGCAGATGCGCACCACGAATTCCTGAACTTGTCTGTCTGTCAAATGTACCCCAAGGTCGTCTCAGAAAGACCTCATTTGGAAGCTGTCAATCGTTATTCAACGTGCGAGAATTGGCACCAGATATCCTGAATAATGTTTTGGAGCAATTCGCACGTTAGTGGCTCATTCAATCAGCAACAGCAATGAAAGAAATTGTACTCTCAGAGGAACCTTTCGACTTGCACATTCATAGCGTCGCTATTATGAAGGTCCGCCCCGAGATCGAAGTCATGTTGGAACTGAAACGGAGAAATCGACAGAGAGGCTACAGAATGACATCGCATCCATTTGGTTTTCTTTAAATCACTGACGAGCAGGAAAATGTAAACGGGGAGGGGGGGTGGGGAAGTGAGACAGTTGCAGCTCTGGTGAAATTCCTTCTTTGTGATTCACTCAGCAATCAGAGACGTGAAGGTGACTCAGGCGTGAGAACTCTTCACATCGAGAACAAAAAGCACTCAAGGGCAGTTAGCACCTCTTCCGGAGTGGGAGTGGGGTGAGGTAATTATCTTTTGACTTCTGTTACTATGTTCAGAAACTGGCTTTTAGATTGAGGTGAACAGAAACTGCATTTCTAAAAAGCACCACGGAATTTAGCAAAATTTATCGAGTCGCTTCTCCTCGATTCCCACACAGGTTTCCAACTCAGTTGGTATCCATGTGGCTCATGTCCAGGAGTGAACGTCTCAGTAGCAAATTGCACGGTTAAGGTAAAAGGCAAGGAAAGTGGCATCTCGAACTGGCTCCGAGGTCAGAGCATTCTCTCAATGTGATCTGTCGTTCTCGGATTGTAATGCTACCTCCGGTTTTAGGGTGGAGAACATTCTTTGGGACTCCTATTCTGAAAAAAAAACAGACACAGTGAATGAAACTATGCTGCGCGGTATGATGCGGAACACGGCCTGCATTTTCCCTGTAGTCCGGTGTGTTTCGTGTTCCGTGTAAACGTGAAAGTCGTCCTGTTTGGAGCAATGGGTGAAATCATTTAGCAAAGCAAGAATGGAAATTCCAGTAATGTCAAGAAGCTCATGGTTATTTGACCAAATCATAAGCGAACCCATATTCTCACGCACTCACAGATACATTTGTAGCTGAAAAGAGTCAGAGAAGATAGACTGAGCTTACCATTGATTTTTGCCTGGATTGATGGGCTATCAATATCTGCTGCGAAATTGACATTGTTGCCGGGCACATCCCAGCAGCTGTGCGAGTCCGAGAGGAATCATGGAACCCTTTTTCATGTGACTTTGCATCTGTTGTTATGCAGGAGCACAATTGGAAATATAAGAAAATGAGGCGGCGCCGCCGGCTGGTAGTGTGGCCGAGCGGTCTAAGGCGCTGGATCCAGGTTCCAGTCTCGAAAGGGGCGCAGGTTCGAATCCCACCACTGCCATTTCTGCTGATCAACTCCAATGCTGCAGCTTGTTAAAATGCTGTTTCGGTGCCCACTGTATACTGATGTTGAAAACAAAAGTAAAATGGGTTTGCTTCGCAGGGAATTAACTGTGATGTGGGATACTGCCAAATATTCCAAAATGTCTCTACTGTCATAATCGTGTTCGACTCCCGCGCGGAAAATCGCAAACAGTTGTGCCGTCCCAGGCAAGTTGAGCCTTTACTGGAACCGAATGGAGACTGTTATTTCATCGCTGTTGTGAAACGAAGTCCTACGGTGACTCTACTCGTTGTTATTTGGGTTTCTAGCTAATGGGAAAATCGTTCCAATTAAATTCGATGTCCTACCTTATTGAATCTCTCACATTTCCTTCATTTCTGTCCTGGAAACATCGTAAGGGAAAGGTAATCTAATCGAGACTGTGGTTGGTGAAATTCACTTTTTACGGCCAATTCTTATTATGTTCTTTCTTTCTCTCTTTTCAGCATTGTCTGGAAAGTGGTGGTGCACTAAGGCTGCAGCATGTTTGAAAGAGTCGTTTGGAAATGCCCCGTTGTTAGTTGTGAGATTACTTTATGTCTCATGCCCTCGGACTGTATCACATTTAGCATTCATGCATCTCTGTGTCTGAAAATGCGTGAGGTATGCCAGTTTTGTTTGTGTTCCGTGTTAAATGCTTTCTTTTTGCGATTCGCTCAATACATTTCGATTTAACAGGGTTTCTGAGGTAACTTCCAGCAGCCAAAATCCTCAGCTGAGGATCTGGGAAAATTTCACAGAGTATGGTCAGTCGGAGCTAAAGTAAGGAAGTCGTTCGTTTCTACAGTGTTTCACAATACTACCTTTCCCGTGAGCAGTCGAACAGACTAAATGATTGTGCCATAGACTGCGATGGCAAACTCCGCTGAAAAGTAATCCTTTAAAGCCGGTGGAAGCAACATGACGTTATTGGGGTACACCGTGGAAGAAAATACTTCGTTGGACCTCGTCCATGCTCACCACATAGCCAAAATTAAACAAGTCCCGTTCCCCAGCATTTGGCCCCAATCCCTCTAAACGCATCCTATCCAGAAACTCACCCGATTTCCTTTGCAATTTTCTGAGTGTAATAGCCTCCTCCACTTCCTCTGGTAGATCATTCCAAACACGCACAACCTTCTTTGTGGGAAATG
This sequence comes from Chiloscyllium plagiosum, assembly GCF_037043375.1. NCBI lineage: Eukaryota > Metazoa > Chordata > Chondrichthyes > Orectolobiformes > Hemiscylliidae > Chiloscyllium > Chiloscyllium plagiosum. The sequence continues at coordinate 44,477,366 of NW_028270186.1, forward strand.
TGCCTCAGGTCCTTTGTCACTTTCAGCCCTCTCACCTTAAAGCTATGCTGTCGAGTATTCAACTCACACCAACTTGGGTAAAACACGTAAATACTCAGTTTACCACCCTTCCATAAGGTCATGTCGCAGCTGTTACGCTGCAGGGAAAATTTATTCCACCAGCCTATTCCATCTCTCCCCACGGTACAAACATCGACGACATTCTTGTCTATATCTTGTCATCAATTTAAAGTGTCTTTTTTTATGTTTTCAAGATGTCGATTACGCTGGACAATAACGAGCTATCGGAAACAGAAAGGTGAAACGTAGAACGGATTCAACTTTCAGTGCTGGACGCCACGGGACCGCAGCACGGGCGGCTGTGGCTCGTTTCTGTAGTGTCGTGGTCATCACGTTCGCCTAACACGCGAAAGATCCCCAGTTCGAAACTGTTTTGTTCTTCAACTGCAGCCTTTTACATGGACAAGAGCTGAACTTTCTTGCATCTTTCCCATCTGCAAACCTGCCTTCGAATTTGCTTCAACAAACCTGTTCTCGTCGTGAAATGTAATGCAATTCCATTTAATTACAGTGCAAAGCGTTGTTAAGTTTTTCTCCAACCTGGTTCTGATCATATGCCATTGTGTTGGAGAGTGTAGTTACCGCCTTCTGATCCTTTCATGAAAAGCAGTACCGCATTTGCCTTCCTTGCGCAGGCGGCTCGGTTCAAAGACAGGAAAGAAGCAGATGCGCACCACGAATTCCTGAACTTGTCTGTCTGTCAAATGTACCCCAAGGTCGTCTCAGAAAGACCTCATTTGGAAGCTGTCAATCGTTATTCAACGTGCGAGAATTGGCACCAGATATCCTGAATAATGTTTTGGAGCAATTCGCACGTTAGTGGCTCATTCAATCAGCAACAGCAATGAAAGAAATTGTACTCTCAGAGGAACCTTTCGACTTGCACATTCATAGCGTCGCTATTATGAAGGTCCGCCCCGAGATCGAAGTCATGTTGGAACTGAAACGGAGAAATCGACAGAGAGGCTACAGAATGACATCGCATCCATTTGGTTTTCTTTAAATCACTGACGAGCAGGAAAATGTAAACGGGGAGGGGGGGTGGGGAAGTGAGACAGTTGCAGCTCTGGTGAAATTCCTTCTTTGTGATTCACTCAGCAATCAGAGACGTGAAGGTGACTCAGGCGTGAGAACTCTTCACATCGAGAACAAAAAGCACTCAAGGGCAGTTAGCACCTCTTCCGGAGTGGGAGTGGGGTGAGGTAATTATCTTTTGACTTCTGTTACTATGTTCAGAAACTGGCTTTTAGATTGAGGTGAACAGAAACTGCATTTCTAAAAAGCACCACGGAATTTAGCAAAATTTATCGAGTCGCTTCTCCTCGATTCCCACACAGGTTTCCAACTCAGTTGGTATCCATGTGGCTCATGTCCAGGAGTGAACGTCTCAGTAGCAAATTGCACGGTTAAGGTAAAAGGCAAGGAAAGTGGCATCTCGAACTGGCTCCGAGGTCAGAGCATTCTCTCAATGTGATCTGTCGTTCTCGGATTGTAATGCTACCTCCGGTTTTAGGGTGGAGAACATTCTTTGGGACTCCTATTCTGAAAAAAAAACAGACACAGTGATTGAAACTATGCTGCGCGGTATGATGCGGAACACGGCCTGCATTTTCCCTGTAGTCCGGTGTGTTTCGTGTTCCGTGTAAACGTGAAAGTCGTCCTGTTTGGAGCAATGGGTGAAATCATTTAGCAAAGCAAGAATGGAAATTCCAGTAATGTCAAGAAGCTCATGGTTATTTGACCAAATCATAAGCGAACCCATATTCTCACGCACTCACAGATACATTTGTAGCTGAAAAGAGTCAGAGAAGATAGACTGAGCTTACCATTGATTTTTGCCTGGATTGATGGGCTATCAATATCTGCTGCGAAATTGACATTGTTGCCGGGCACATCCCAGCAGCTGTGCGAGTCCGAGAGGAATCATGGAACCCTTTTTCATGTGACTTTGCATCTGTTGTTATGCAGGAGCACAATTGGAAATATAAGAAAATGAGGCGGCGCCGCCGGCTGGTAGTGTGGCCGAGCGGTCTAAGGCGCTGGATCCAGGTTCCAGTCTCGAAAGGGGCGCAGGTTCGAATCCCACCACTGCCATTTCTGCTGATCAACTCCAATGCTGCAGCTTGTTAAAATGCTGTTTCGGTGCCCACTGTATGCTGATGTTGAAAACAAAAGTAAAATGGGTTTGCTTCGCAGGGAATTAACTGTGATGTGGGATACTGCCAAATATTCCAAAATGTCTCTACTGTCATAATCGTGTTCGACTCCCGCGCGGAAAATCGCAAACAGTTGTGCCGTCCCAGGCAAGTTGAGCCTTTACTGGAACCGAATGGAGACTGTTATTTCATCGCTGTTGTGAAACGAAGTCCTACGGTGACTCTACTCGTTGTTATTTGGGTTTCTAGCTAATGGGAAAATCGTTCCAATTAAATTCGATGTCCTACCTTATTGAATCTCTCACATTTCCTTCATTTCTGTCCTGGAAACATCGTAAGGGAAAGGTAATCTAATCGAGACTGTGGTTGGTGAAATTCACTTTTTACGGCCAATTCTTATTATGTTCTTTCTTTCTCTCTTTTCAGCATTGTCTGGAAAGTGGTGGTGCACTAAGGCTGCAGCATGTTTGAAAGAGTCGTTTGGAAATGCCCCGTTGTTAGTTGTGAGATTACTTTATGTCTCATGCCCTCGGACTGTATCACATTTAGCATTCATGCATCTCTGTGTCTGAAAATGCGTGAGGTATGCCAGTTTTGTTTGTGTTCCGTGTTAAATGCTTTCTTTTTGCGATTCGCTCAATACATTTCGATTTAACAGGGTTTCTGAGGTAACTTCCAGCAGCCAAAATCCTCAGCTGAGGATCTGGGAAAATTTCACAGAGTATGGTCAGTCGGAGCTAAAGTAAGGAAGTCGTTCGTTTCTACAGTGTTTCACAATACTACCTTTCCCGTGAGCAGTCGAACCGACTAAATGATTGTGCCATAGACTGCGATGGCAAACTCCGCTGAAAAGTAATCCTTTAAAGCCGGTGGAAGCAACATGACGTTATTGGGGTACACCGTGGAAGAAAATACTTCGTTGGACCTCGTCCATGCTCACCACATAGCCAAAATTAAACAAGTCCCGTTCCCCAGCATTTGGCCCCAATCCCTCTAAACGCATCCTATCCAGAAACTCACCCGATTTCCTTTGCAATTTTCTGAGTGTAATAGCCTCCTCCACTTCCTCTGGTAGATCATTCCAAACACGCACAACCTTCTTTGTGGGAAATGTGCCTCAGGTCCTTTGTCACTTTCAGCCCTCTCACCTTAAAGCTATGCTGTCGAGTATTCAACTCACACCAACTTGGGTAAAACACGTAAATACTCAGTTTACCACCCTTCCATAAGGTCATGTCGCAGCTGTTACGCTGCAGGGAAAATTTATTCCACCAGCCTATTCCATCTCTCCCCACGGTACAAACATCGACGACATTCTTGTCTATATCTTGTCATCAATTTAAAGTGTCTTTTTTTATGTTTTCAAGATGTCGATTACGCTGGACAATAACGAGCTATCGGAAACAGAAAGGTGAAACGTAGAACGGATTCAACTTTCAGTGCTGGACGCCACGGGACCGCAGCACGGGCGGCTGTGGCTCGTTTCTGTAGTGTCGTGGTCATCACGTTCGCCTAACACGCGAAAGATCCCCAGTTCGAAACTGTTTTGTTCTTCAACTGCAGCCTTTTACATGGACAAGAGCTGAACTTTCTTGCATCTTTCCCATCTGCAAACCTGCCTTCGAATTTGCTTCAACAAACCTGTTCTCGTCGTGAAATGTAATGCAATTCCATTTAATTACAGTGCAAAGCGTTGTTAAGTTTTTCTCCAACCTGGTTCTGATCATATGCCATTGTGTTGGAGAGTGTAGTTACCGCCTTCTGATCCTTTCATGAAAAGCAGTACCGCATTTGCCTTCCTTGCGCAGGCGGCTCGGTTCAAAGACAGGAAAGAAGCAGATGCGCACCACGAATTCCTGAACTTGTCTGTCTGTCAAATGTACCCCAAGGTCGTCTCAGAAAGACCTCATTTGGAAGCTGTCAATCGTTATTCAACGTGCGAGAATTGGCACCAGATATCCTGAATAATGTTTTGGAGCAATTCGCACGTTAGTGGCTCATTCAATCAGCAACAGCAATGAAAGAAATTGTACTCTCAGAGGAACCTTTCGACTTGCACATTCATAGCGTCGCTATTATGAAGGTCCGCCCCGAGATCGAAGTCATGTTGGAACTGAAACGGAGAAATCGACAGAGAGGCTACAGAATGACATCGCATCCATTTGGTTTTCTTTAAATCACTGACGAGCAGGAAAATGTAAACGGGGAGGGGGGGTGGGGAAGTGAGACAGTTGCAGCTCTGGTGAAATTCCTTCTTTGTGATTCACTCAGCAATCAGAGACGTGAAGGTGACTCAGGCGTGAGAACTCTTCACATCGAGAACAAAAAGCACTCAAGGGCAGTTAGCACCTCTTCCGGAGTGGGAGTGGGGTGAGGTAATTATCTTTTGACTTCTGTTACTATGTTCAGAAACTGGCTTTTAGATTGAGGTGAACAGAAACTGCATTTCTAAAAAGCACCACGGAATTTAGCAAAATTTATCGAGTCGCTTCTCCTCGATTCCCACACAGGTTTCCAACTCAGTTGGTATCCATGTGGCTCATGTCCAGGAGTGAACGTCTCAGTAGCAAATTGCACGGTTAAGGTAAAAGGCAAGGAAAGTGGCATCTCGAACTGGCTCCGAGGTCAGAGCATTCTCTCAATGTGATCTGTCGTTCTCGGATTGTAATGCTACCTCCGGTTTTAGGGTGGAGAACATTCTTTGGGACTCCTATTCTGAAAAAAAAAACAGACACAGTGATTGAAACTATGCTGCGCGGTATGATGCGGAACACGGCCTGCATTTTCCCTGTAGTCCGGTGTGTTTCGTGTTCCGTGTAAACGTGAAAGTCGTCCTGTTTGGAGCAATGGGTGAAATCATTTAGCAAAGCAAGAATGGAAATTCCAGTAATGTCAAGAAGCTCATGGTTATTTGACCAAATCATAAGCGAACCCATATTCTCACGCACTCACAGATACATTTGTAGCTGAAAAGAGTCAGAGAAGATAGACTGAGCTTACCATTGATTTTTGCCTGGATTGATGGGCTATCAATATCTGCTGCGAAATTGACATTGTTGCCGGGCACATCCCAGCAGCTGTGCGAGTCCGAGAGGAATCATGGAACCCTTTTTCATGTGACTTTGCATCTGTTGTTATGCAGGAGCACAATTGGAAATATAAGAAAATGAGGCGGCGCCGCCGGCTGGTAGTGTGGCCGAGCGGTCTAAGGCGCTGGATCCAGGTTCCAGTCTCGAAAGGGGCGCAGGTTCGAATCCCACCACTGCCATTTCTGCTGATCAACTCCAATGCTGCAGCTTGTTAAAATGCTGTTTCGGTGCCCACTGTATGCTGATGTTGAAAACAAAAGTAAAATGGGTTTGCTTCGCAGGGAATTAACTGTGATGTGGGATACTGCCAAATATTCCAAAATGTCTCTACTGTCATAATCGTGTTCGACTCCCGCGCGGAAAATCGCAAACAGTTGTGCCGTCCCAGGCAAGTTGAGCCTTTACTGGAACCGAATGGAGACTGTTATTTCATCGCTGTTGTGAAACGAAGTCCTACGGTGACTCTACTCGTTGTTATTTGGGTTTCTAGCTAATGGGAAAATCGTTCCAATTAAATTCGATGTCCTACCTTATTGAATCTCTCACATTTCCTTCATTTCTGTCCTGGAAACATCGTAAGGGAAAGGTAATCTAATCGAGACTGTGGTTGGTGAAATTCACTTTTTACGGCCAATACTTATTATGTTCTTTCTTTCTCTCTTTTCAGCATTGTCTGGAAAGTGGTGGTGCACTAAGGCTGCAGCATGTTTGAAAGAGTCGTTTGGAAATGCCCCGTTGTTAGTTGTGAGATTACTTTATGTCTCATGCCCTCGGACTGTATCACATTTAGCATTCATGCATCTCTGTGTCTGAAAATGCGTGAGGTATGCCAGTTTTGTTTGTGTTCCGTGTTAAATGCTTTCTTTTTGCGATTCGCTCAATACATTTCGATTTAACAGGGTTTCTGAGGTAACTTCCAGCAGCCAAAATCCTCAGCTGAGGATCTGGGAAAATTTCACAGAGTATGGTCAGTCGGAGCTAAAGTAAGGAAGTCGTTCGTTTCTACAGTGTTTCACAATACTACCTTTCCCGTGAGCAGTCGAACAGACTAAATGATTGTGCCATAGACTGCGATGGCAAACTCCGCTGAAAAGTAATCCTTTAAAGCCGGTGGAAGCAACATGACGTTATTGGGGTACACCGTGGAAGAAAATACTTCGTTGGACCTCGTCCATGCTCACCACATAGCCAAAATTAAACAAGTCCCGTTCCCCAGCATTTGGCCCCAATCCCTCTAAACGCATCCTATCCAGAAACTCACCCGATTTCCTTTGCAATTTTCTGAGTGTAATAGCCTCCTCCACTTCCTCTGGTAGATCATTCCAAACACGCACAACCTTCTTTGTGGGAAATGTGCCTCAGGTCCTTTGTCACTTTCAGCCCTCTCACCTTAAAGCTATGCTGTCGAGTATTCAACTCACACCAACTTGGGTAAAACACGTAAATACTCAGTTTACCACCCTTCCATAAGGTCATGTCGCAGCTGTTACGCTGCAGGGAAAATTTATTCCACCAGCCTATTCCATCTCTCCCCACGGTACAAACATCGACGACATTCTTGTCTATATCTTGTCATCAATTTAAAGTGTCTTTTTTTATGTTTTCAAGATGTCGATTACGCTGGACAATAACGAGCTATCGGAAACAGAAAGGTGAAACGTAGAACGGATTCAACTTTCAGTGCTGGACGCCACGGGACCGCAGCACGGGCGGCTGTGGCTCGTTTCTGTAGTGTCGTGGTCATCACGTTCGCCTAACACGCGAAAGATCCCCAGTTCGAAACTGTTTTGTTCTTCAACTGCAGCCTTTTACATGGACAAGAGCTGAACTTTCTTGCATCTTTCCCATCTGCAAACCTGCCTTCGAATTTGCTTCAACAAACCTGTTCTCGTCGTGAAATGTAATGCAATTCCATTTAATTACAGTGCAAAGCGTTGTTAAGTTTTTCTCCAACCTGGTTCTGATCATATGCCATTGTGTTGGAGAGTGTAGTTACCGCCTTCTGATCCTTTCATGAAAAGCAGTACCGCATTTGCCTTCCTTGCGCAGGCGGCTCGGTTCAAAGACAGGAAAGAAGCAGATGCTCTGGTGTCACAGCGCACCACGAATTCCTGAACTTGTCTGTCTGTCAAATGTACCCCAAGGTCGTCTCAGAAAGACCTCATTTGGAAGCTGTCAATCGTTATTCAACGTGCGAGAATTGGCACCAGATATCCTGAATAATGTTTTGGAGCAATTCGCACGTTAGTGGCTCATTCAATCAGCAACAGCAATGAAAGAAATTGTACTCTCAGAGGAACCTTTCGACTTGCACATTCATAGCGTCGCTATTATGAAGGTCCGCCCCGAGATCGAAGTCATGTTGGAACTGAAACGGAGAAATCGACAGAGAGGCTACAGAATGACATCGCATCCATTTGGTTTTCTTTAAATCACTGACGAGCAGGAAAATGTAAACGGGGAGGGGGGGTGGGGAAGTGAGACAGTTGCAGCTCTGGTGAAATTCCTTCTTTGTGATTCACTCAGCAATCAGAGACGTGAAGGTGACTCAGGCGTGAGAACTCTTCACATCGAGAACAAAAAGCACTCAAGGGCAGTTAGCACCTCTTCCGGAGTGGGAGTGGGGTGAGGTAATTATCTTTTGACTTCTGTTACTATGTTCAGAAACTGGCTTTTAGATTGAGGTGAACAGAAACTGCATTTCTAAAAAGCACCACGGAATTTAGCAAAATTTATCGAGTCGCTTCTCCTCGATTCCCACACAGGTTTCCAACTCAGTTGGTATCCATGTGGCTCATGTCCAGGAGTGAATGTCTCAGTAGCAAATTGCACGGTTAAGGTAAAAGGCAAGGAAAGTGGCATCTCGAACTGGCTCCGAGGTCAGAGCATTCTCTCAATGTGATCTGTCGTTCTCGGATTGTAATGCTACCTCCGGTTTTAGGGTGGAGAACATTCTTTGGGACTCCTATTCTGAAAAAAAAAACAGACACAGTGATTGAAACTATGCTGCGCGGTATGATGCGGAACACGGCCTGCATTTTCCCTGTAGTCCGGTGTGTTTCGTGTTCCGTGTAAACGTGAAAGTCGTCCTGTTTGGAGCAATGGGTGAAATCATTTAGCAAAGCAAGAATGGAAATTCCAGTAATGTCAAGAAGCTCATGGTTATTTGACCAAATCATAAGCGAACCCATATTCTCACGCACTCACAGATACATTTGTAGCTGAAAAGAGTCAGAGAAGATAGACTGAGCTTACCATTGATTTTTGCCTGGATTGATGGGCTATCAATATCTGCTGCGAAATTGACATTGTTGCCGGGCACATCCCAGCAGCTGTGCGAGTCCGAGAGGAATCATGGAACCCTTTTTCATGTGACTTTGCATCTGTTGTTATGCAGGAGCACAATTGGAAATATAAGAAAATGAGGCGGCGCCGCCGGCTGGTAGTGTGGCCGAGCGGTCTAAGGCGCTGGATCCAGGTTCCAGTCTCGAAAGGGGCGCAGGTTCGAATCCCACCACTGCCATTTCTGCTGATCAACTCCAATGCTGCAGCTTGTTAAAATGCTGTTTCGGTGCCCACTGTATGCTGATGTTGAAAACAAAAGTAAAATGGGTTTGCTTCGCAGGGAATTAACTGTGATGTGGGATACTGCCAAATATTCCAAAATGTCTCTACTGTCATAATCGTGTTCGACTCCCGCGCGGAAAATCGCAAACAGTTGTGCCGTCCCAGGCAAGTTGAGCCTTTACTGGAACCGAATGGAGACTGTTATTTCATCGCTGTTGTGAAACGAAGTCCTACGGTGACTCTACTCGTTGTTATTTGGGTTTCTAGCTAATGGGAAAATCGTTCCAATTAAATTCGATGTCCTACCTTATTGAATCTCTCACATTTCCTTCATTTCTGTCCTGGAAACATCGTAAGGGAAAGGTAATCTAATCGAGACTGTGGTTGGTGAAATTCACTTTTTACGGCCAATTCTTATTATGTTCTTTCTTTCTCTCTTTTCAGCATTGTCTGGAAAGTGGTGGTGCACTAAGGCTGCAGCATGTTTGAAAGAGTCGTTTGGAAATGCCCCGTTGTTAGTTGTGAGATTACTTTATGTCTCATGCCCTCGGACTGTATCACATTTAGCATTCATGCATCTCTGTGTCTGAAAATGCGTGAGGTATGCCAGTTTTGTTTGTGTTCCGTGTTAAATGCTTTCTTTTTGCGATTCGCTCAATACATTTCGATTTAACAGGGTTTCTGAGGTAACTTCCAGCAGCCAAAATCCTCAGCTGAGGATCTGGGAAAATTTCACAGAGTATGGTCAGTCGGAGCTAAAGTAAGGAAGTCGTTCGTTTCTACAGTGTTTCACAATACTACCTTTCCCGTGAGCAGTCGAACAGACTAAATGATTGTGCCATAGACTGCGATGGCAAACTCCGCTGAAAAGTAATCCTTTAAAGCCGGTGGAAGCAACATGACGTTATTGGGGTACACCGTGGAAGAAAATACTTCGTTGGACCTCGTCCATGCTCACCACATAGCCAAAATTAAACAAGTCCCGTTCCCCAGCATTTGGCCCCAATCCCTCTAAACGCATCCTATCCAGAAACTCACCCGATTTCCTTTGCAATTTTCTGAGTGTAATAGCCTCCTCCACTTCCTCTGGTAGATCATTCCAAACACGCACAACCTTCTTTGTGGGAAATGTGCCTCAGGTCCTTTGTCACTTTCAGCCCTCTCACCTTAAAGCTATGCTGTCGAGTATTCAACTCACACCAACTTGGGTAAAACACGTAAATACTCAGTTTACCACCCTTCCATAAGGTCATGTCGCAGCTGTTACGCTGCAGGGAAAATTTATTCCACCAGCCTATTCCATCTCTCCCCACGGTACAAACATCGACGACATTCTTGTCTATATCTTGTCATCAATTTAAAGTGTCTTTTTTTATGTTTTCAAGATGTCGATTACGCTGGACAATAACGAGCTATCGGAAACAGAAAGGTGAAACGTAGAACGGATTCAACTTTCAGTGCTGGACGCCACGGGACCGCAGCACGGGCGGCTGTGGCTCGTTTCTGTAGTGTCGTGGTCATCACGTTCGCCTAACACGCGAAAGATCCCCAGTTCGAAACTGTTTTGTTCTTCAACTGCAGCCTTTTACATGGACAAGAGCTGAACTTTCTTGCATCTTTCCCATCTGCAAACCTGCCTTCGAATTTGCTTCAACAAACCTGTTCTCGTCGTGAAATGTAATGCAATTCCATTTAATTACAGTGCAAAGCGTTGTTAAGTTTTTCTCCAACCTGGTTCTGATCATATGCCATTGTGTTGGAGAGTGTAGTTACCGCCTTCTGATCCTTTCATGAAAAGCAGTACCGCATTTGCCTTCCTTGCGCAGGCGGCTCGGTTCAAAGACAGGAAAGAAGCAGATGCGCACCACGAATTCCTGAACTTGTCTGTCTGTCAAATGTACCCCAAGGTCGTCTCAGAAAGACCTCATTTGGAAGCTGTCAATCGTTATTCAACGTGCGAGAATTGGCACCAGATATCCTGAATAATGTTTTGGAGCAATTCGCACGTTAGTGGCTCATTCAATCAGCAACAGCAATGAAAGAAATTGTACTCTCAGAGGAACCTTTCGACTTGCACATTCATAGCGTCGCTATTATGAAGGTCCGCCCCGAGATCGAAGTCATGTTGGAACTGAAACGGAGAAATCGACAGAGAGGCTACAGAATGACATCGCATCCATTTGGTTTTCTTTAAATCACTGACGAGCAGGAAAATGTAAACGGGGAGGGGGGGTGGGGAAGTGAGACAGTTGCAGCTCTGGTGAAATTCCTTCTTTGTGATTCACTCAGCAATCAGAGACGTAAAGGTGACTCAGGCGTGAGAACTCTTCACATCGAGAACAAAAAGCACTCAAGGGCAGTTAGCACCTCTTCCGGAGTGGGAGTGGGGTGAGGTAATTATCTTTTGACTTCTGTTACTATGTTCAGAAACTGGCTTTTAGATTGAGGTGAACAGAAACTGCATTTCTAAAAAGCACCACGGAATTTAGCAAAATTTATCGAGTCGCTTCTCCTCGATTCCCACACAGGTTTCCAACTCAGTTGGTATCCATGTGGCTCATGTCCAGGAGTGAACGTCTCAGTAGCAAATTGCACGGTTAAGGTAAAAGGCAAGGAAAGTGGCATCTCGAACTGGCTCCGAGGTCAGAGCATTCTCTCAATGTGATCTGTCGTTCTCGGATTGTAATGCTACCTCCGGTTTTAGGGTGGAGAACATTCTTTGGGACTCCTATTCTGAAAAAAAAACAGACACAGTGATTGAAACTATGCTGCGCGGTATGATGCGGAACACGGCCTGCATTTTCCCTGTAGTCCGGTGTGTTTCGTGTTCCGTGTAAACGTGAAAGTCGTCCTGTTTGGAGCAATGGGTGAAATCATTTAGCAAAGCAAGAATGGAAATTCCAGTAATGTCAAGAAGCTCATGGTTATTTGACCAAATCATAAGCGAACCCATATTCTCACGCACTCACAGATACATTTGTAGCTGAAAAGAGTCAGAGAAGATAGACTGAGCTTACCATTGATTTTTGCCTGGATTGATGGGCTATCAATATCTGCTGCGAAATTGACATTGTTGCCGGGCACATCCCAGCAGCTGTGCGAGTCCGAGAGGAATCATGGAACCCTTTTTCATGTGACTTTGCATCTGTTGTTATGCAGGAGCACAATTGGAAATATAAGAAAATGAGGCGGCGCCGCCGGCTGGTAGTGTGGCCGAGCGGTCTAAGGCGCTGGATCCAGGTTCCAGTCTCGAAAGGGGCGCAGGTTCGAATCCCACCACTGCCATTTCTGCTGATCAACTCCAATGCTGCAGCTTGTTAAAATGCTGTTTCGGTGCCCACTGTATGCTGATGTTGAAAACAAAAGTAAAATGGGTTTGCTTCGCAGGGAATTAACTGTGATGTGGGATACTGCCAAATATTCCAAAATGTCTCTACTGTCATAATCGTGTTCGACTCCCGCGCGGAAAATCGCAAACAGTTGTGCCGTCCCAGGCAAGTTGAGCCTTTACTGGAACCGAATGGAGACTGTTATTTCATCGCTGTTGTGAAACGAAGTCCTACGGTGACTCTACTCGTTGTTATTTGGGTTTCTAGCTAATGGGAAAATCGTTCCAATTAAATTCGATGTCCTACCTTATTGAATCTCTCACATTTCCTTCATTTCTGTCCTGGAAACATCGTAAGGGAAAGGTAATCTAATCGAGACTGTGGTTGGTGAAATTCACTTTTTACGGCCAATTCTTATTATGTTCTTTCTTTCTCTCTTTTCAGCATTGTCTGGAAAGTGGTGGTGCACTAAGGCTGCAGCATGTTTGAAAGAGTCGTTTGGAAATGCCCCGTTGTTAGTTGTGAGATTACTTTATGTCTCATGCCCTCGGACTGTATCACATTTAGCATTCATGCATCTCTGTGTCTGAAAATGCGTGAGGTATGCCAGTTTTGTTTGTGTTCCGTGTTAAATGCTTTCTTTTTGCGATTCGCTCAATACATTTCGATTTAACAGGGTTTCTGAGGTAACTTCCAGCAGCCAAAATCCTCAGCTGAGGATCTGGGAAAATTTCACAGAGTATGGTCAGTCGGAGCTAAAGTAAGGAAGTCGTTCGTTTCTACAGTGTTTCACAATACTACCTTTCCCGTGAGCAGTCGAACCGACTAAATGATTGTGCCATAGACTGCGATGGCAAACTCCGCTGAAAAGTAATCCTTTAAAGCCGGTGGAAGCAACATGACGTTATTGGGGTACACCGTGGAAGAAAATACTTCGTTGGACCTCGTCCATGCTCACCACATAGCCAAAATTAAACAAGTCCCGTTCCCCAGCATTTGGCCCCAATCCCTCTAAACGCATCCTATCCAGAAACTCACCCGATTTCCTTTGCAATTTTCTGAGTGTAATAGCCTCCTCCACTTCCTCTGGTAGATCATTCCAAACACGCACAACCTTCTTTGTGGGAAATGTGCCTCAGGTCCTTTGTCACTTTCAGCCCTCTCACCTTAAAGCTATGCTGTCGAGTATTCAACTCACACCAACTTGGGTAAAACACGTAAATACTCAGTTTACCACCCTTCCATAAGGTCATGTCGCAGCTGTTACGCTGCAGGGAAAATTTATTCCACCAGCCTATTCCATCTCTCCCCACGGTACAAACATCGACGACATTCTTGTCTATATCTTGTCATCAATTTAAAGTGTCTTTTTTTATGTTTTCAAGATGTCGATTACGCTGGACAATAACGAGCTATCGGAAACAGAAAGGTGAAACGTAGAACGGATTCAACTTTCAGTGCTGGACGCCACGGGACCGCAGCACGGGCGGCTGTGGCTCGTTTCTGTAGTGTCGTGGTCATCACGTTCGCCTAACACGCGAAAGATCCCCAGTTCGAAACTGTTTTGTTCTTCAACTGCAGCCTTTTACATGGACAAGAGCTGAACTTTCTTGCATCTTTCCCATCTGCAAACCTGCCTTCGAATTTGCTTCAACAAACCTGTTCTCGTCGTGAAATGTAATGCAATTCCATTTAATTACAGTGCAAAGCGTTGTTAAGTTTTTCTCCAACCTGGTTCTGATCATATGCCATTGTGTTGGAGAGTGTAGTTACCGCCTTCTGATCCTTTCATGAAAAGCAGTACCGCATTTGCCTTCCTTGCGCAGGCGGCTCGGTTCAAAGACAGGAAAGAAGCAGATGCTCTGGTGTCACAGCGCACCACGAATTCCTGAACTTGTCTGTCTGTCAAATGTACCCCAAGGTCGTCTCAGAAATACCTCATTTGGAAGCTGTCAATCGTTATTCAACGTGTGAGAATTGGCACCAGATATCCTGAATAATGTTTTGGAGCAATTCGCACGTTAGTGGCTCATTCAATCAGCAACAGCAATGAAAGAAATTGTACTCTCAGAGGAACCTTTCGACTTGCACATTCATAGCGTCGCTATTATGAAGGTCCGCCCCGAGATCGAAGTCATGTTGGAACTGAAACGGAGAAATCGACAGAGAGGCTACAGAATGACATCGCATCCATTTGGTTTTCTTTAAATCACTGACGAGCAGGAAAATGTAAACGGGGAGGGGGGGTGGGGAAGTGAGACAGTTGCAGCTCTGGTGAAATTCCTTCTTTGTGATTCACTCAGCAATCAGAGACGTGAAGGTGACTCAGGCGTGAGAACTCTTCACATCGAGAACAAAAAGCACTCAAGGGCAGTTAGCACCTCTTCCGGAGTGGGAGTGGGGTGAGGTAATTATCTTTTGACTTCTGTTACTATGTTCAGAAACTGGCTTTTAGATTGAGGTGAACAGAAACTGCATTTCTAAAAAGCACCACGGAATTTAGCAAAATTTATCGAGTCGCTTCTCCTCGATTCCCACACAGGTTTCCAACTCAGTTGGTATCCATGTGGCTCATGTCCAGGAGTGAACGTCTCAGTAGCAAATTGCACGGTTAAGGTAAAAGGCAAGGAAAGTGGCATCTCGAACTGGCTCCGAGGTCAGAGCATTCTCTCAATGTGATCTGTCGTTCTCGGATTGTAATGCTACCTCCGGTTTTAGGGTGGAGAACATTCTTTGGGACTCCTATTCTGAAAAAAAAACAGACACAGTGATTGAAACTATGCTGCGCGGTATGATGCGGAACACGGCCTGCATTTTCCCTGTAGTCCGGTGTGTTTCGTGTTCCGTGTAAACGTGAAAGTCGTCCTGTTTGGAGCAATGGGTGAAATCATTTAGCAAAGCAAGAATGGAAATTCCAGTAATGTCAAGAAGCTCATGGTTATTTGACCAAATCATAAGCGAACCCATATTCTCACGCACTCACAGATACATTTGTAGCTGAAAAGAGTCAGAGAAGATAGACTGAGCTTACCATTGATTTTTGCCTGGATTGATGGGCTATCAATATCTGCTGCGAAATTGACATTGTTGCCGGGCACATCCCAGCAGCTGTGCGAGTCCGAGAGGAATCATGGAACCCTTTTTCATGTGACTTTGCATCTGTTGTTATGCAGGAGCACAATTGGAAATATAAGAAAATGAGGCGGCGCCGCCGGCTGGTAGTGTGGCCGAGCGGTCTAAGGCGCTGGATCCAGGTTCCAGTCTCGAAAGGGGCGCAGGTTCGAATCCCACCACTGCCATTTCTGCTGATCAACTCCAATGCTGCAGCTTGTTAAAATGCTGTTTCGGTGCCCACTGTATGCTGATGTTGAAAACAAAAGTAAAATGGGTTTGCTTCGCAGGGAATTAACTGTGATGTGGGATACTGCCAAATATTCCAAAATGTCTCTACTGTCATAATCGTGTTCGACTCCCGCGCGGAAAATCGCAAACAGTTGTGCCGTCCCAGGCAAGTTGAGCCTTTACTGGAACCGAATGGAGACTGTTATTTCATCGCTGTTGTGAAACGAAGTCCTACGGTGACTCTACTCGTTGTTATTTGGGTTTCTAGCTAATGGGAAAATCGTTCCAATTAAATTCGATGTCCTACCTTATTGAATCTCTCACATTTCCTTCATTTCTGTCCTGGAAACATCGTAAGGGAAAGGTAATCTAATCGAGACTGTGGTTGGTGAAATTCACTTTTTACGGCCAATTCTTATTATGTTCTTTCTTTCTCTCTTTTCAGCATTGTCTGGAAAGTGGTGGTGCACTAAGGCTGCAGCATGTTTGAAAGAGTCGTTTGGAAATGCCCCGTTGTTAGTTGTGAGATTACTTTATGTCTCATGCCCTCGGACTGTATCACATTTAGCATTCATGCATCTCTGTGTCTGAAAATGCGTGAGGTATGCCAGTTTTGTTTGTGTTCCGTGTTAAATGCTTTCTTTTTGCGATTCGCTCAATACATTTCGATTTAACAGGGTTTCTGAGGTAACTTCCAGCAGCCAAAATCCTCAGCTGAGGATCTGGGAAAATTTCACAGAGTATGGTCAGTCGGAGCTAAAGTAAGGAAGTCGTTCGTTTCTACAGTGTTTCACAATACTACCTTTCCCGTGAGCAGTCGAACAGACTAAATGATTGTGCCATAGACTGCGATGGCAAACTCCGCTGAAAAGTAATCCTTTAAAGCCGGTGGAAGCAACATGACGTTATTGGGGTACACCGTGGAAGAAAATACTTCGTTGGACCTCGTCCATGCTCACCACATAGCCAAAATTAAACAAGTCCCGTTCCCCAGCATTTGGCCCCAATCCCTCTAAACGCATCCTATCCAGAAACTCACCCGATTTCCTTTGCAATTTTCTGAGTGTAATAGCCTCCTCCACTTCCTCTGGTAGATCATTCCAAACACGCACAACCTTCTTTGTGGGAAATGTGCCTCAGGTCCTTTGTCACTTTCAGCCCTCTCACCTTAAAGCTATGCTGTCGAGTATTCAACTCACACCAACTTGGGTAAAACACGTAAATACTCAGTTTACCACCCTTCCATAAGGTCATGTCGCAGCTGTTACGCTGCAGGGAAAATTTATTCCACCAGCCTATTCCATCTCTCCCCACGGTACAAACATCGACGACATTCTTGTCTATATCTTGTCATCAATTTAAAGTGTCTTTTTTTATGTTTTCAAGATGTCGATTACGCTGGACAATAACGAGCTATCGGAAACAGAAAGGTGAAACGTAGAACGGATTCAACTTTCAGTGCTGGACGCCACGGGACCGCAGCACGGGCGGCTGTGGCTCGTTTCTGTAGTGTCGTGGTCATCACGTTCGCCTAACACGCGAAAGATCCCCAGTTCGAAACTGTTTTGTTCTTCAACTGCAGCCTTTTACATGGACAAGAGCTGAACTTTCTTGCATCTTTCCCATCTGCAAACCTGCCTTCGAATTTGCTTCAACAAACCTGTTCTCGTCGTGAAATGTAATGCAATTCCATTTAATTACAGTGCAAAGCGTTGTTAAGTTTTTCTCCAACCTGGTTCTGATCATATGCCATTGTGTTGGAGAGTGTAGTTACCGCCTTCTGATCCTTTCATGAAAAGCAGTACCGCATTTGCCTTCCTTGCGCAGGCGGCTCGGTTCAAAGACAGGAAAGAAGCAGATGCTCTGGTGTCACAGCGCACCACGAATTCCTGAACTTGTCTGTCTGTCAAATGTACCCCAAGGTCGTCTCAGAAAGACCTCATTTGGAAGCTGTCAATCGTTATTCAACGTGCGAGAATTGGCACCAGATATCCTGAATAATGTTTTGGAGCAATTCGCACGTTAGTGGCTCATTCAATCAGCAACAGCAATGAAAGAAATTGTACTCTCAGAGGAACCTTTCGACTTGCACATTCATAGCGTCGCTATTATGAAGGTCCGCCCCGAGATCGAAGTCATGTTGGAACTGAAACGGAGAAATCGACAGAGAGGCTACAGAATGACATCGCATCCATTTGGTTTTCTTTAAATCACTGACGAGCAGGAAAATGTAAACGGGGAGGGGGGGTGGGGAAGTGAGACAGTTGCAGCTCTGGTGAAATTCCTTCTTTGTGATTCACTCAGCAATCAGAGACGTGAAGGTGACTCAGGCGTGAGAACTCTTCACATCGAGAACAAAAAGCACTCAAGGGCAGTTAGCACCTCTTCCGGAGTGGGAGTGGGGTGAGGTAATTATCTTTTGACTTCTGTTACTATGTTCAGAAACTGGCTTTTAGATTGAGGTGAACAGAAACTGCATTTCTAAAAAGCACCACGGAATTTAGCAAAATTTATCGAGTCGCTTCTCCTCGATTCCCACACAGGTTTCCAACTCAGTTGGTATCCATGTGGCTCATGTCCAGGAGTGAACGTCTCAGTAGCAAATTGCACGGTTAAGGTAAAAGGCAAGGCAAGTGGCATCTCGAACTGGCTCCGAGGTCAGAGCATTCTCTCAATGTGATCTGTCGTTCTCGGATTGTAATGCTACCTCCGGTTTTAGGGTGGAGAACATTCTTTGGGACTCCTATTCTGAAAAAAAAACAGACACAGTGATTGAAACTATGCTGCGCGGTATGATGCGGAACACGGCCTGCATTTTCCCTGTAGTCCGGTGTGTTTCGTGTTCCGTGTAAACGTGAAAGTCGTCCTGTTTGGAGCAATGGGTGAAATCATTTAGCAAAGCAAGAATGGAAATTCCAGTAATGTCAAGAAGCTCATGGTTATTTGACCAAATCATAAGCGAACCCATATTCTCACGCACTCACAGATACATTTGTAGCTGAAAAGAGTCAGAGAAGATAGACTGAGCTTACCATTGATTTTTGCCTGGATTGATGGGCTATCAATATCTGCTGCGAAATTGACATTGTTGCCGGGCACATCCCAGCAGCTGTGCGAGTCCGAGAGGAATCATGGAACCCTTTTTCATGTGACTTTGCATCTGTTGTTATGCAGGAGCACAATTGGAAATATAAGAAAATGAGGCGGCGCCGCCGGCTGGTAGTGTGGCCGAGCGGTCTAAGGCGCTGGATCCAGGTTCCAGTCTCGAAAGGGGCGCAGGTTCGAATCCCACCACTGCCATTTCTGCTGATCAACTCCAATGCTGCAGCTTGTTAAAATGCTGTTTCGGTGCCCACTGTATGCTGATGTTGAAAACAAAAGTAAAATGGGTTTGCTTCGCAGGGAATTAACTGTGATGTGGGATACTGCCAAATATTCCAAAATGTCTCTACTGTCATAATCGTGTTCGACTCCCGCGCGGAAAATCGCAAACAGTTGTGCCGTCCCAGGCAAGTTGAGCCTTTACTGGAACCGAATGGAGACTGTTATTTCATCGCTGTTGTGAAACGAAGTCCTACGGTGACTCTACTCGTTGTTATTTGGGTTTCTAGCTAATGGGAAAATCGTTCCAATTAAATTCGATGTCCTACCTTATTGAATCTCTCACATTTCCTTCATTTCTGTCCTGGAAACATCGTAAGGGAAAGGTAATCTAATCGAGACTGTGGTTGGTGAAATTCACTTTTTACGGCCAATTCTTATTATGTTCTTTCTTTCTCTCTTTTCAGCATTGTCTGGAAAGTGGTGGTGCACTAAGGCTGCAGCATGTTTGAAAGAGTCGTTTGGAAATGCCCCGTTGTTAGTTGTGAGATTACTTTATGTCTCATGCCCTCGGACTGTATCACATTTAGCATTCATGCATCTCTGTGTCTGAAAATGCGTGAGGTATGCCAGTTTTGTTTGTGTTCCGTGTTAAATGCTTTCTTTTTGCGATTCGCTCAATACATTTCGATTTAACAGGGTTTCTGAGGTAACTTCCAGCAGCCAAAATCCTCAGCTGAGGATCTGGGAAAATTTCACAGAGTATGGTCAGTCGGAGCTAAAGTAAGGAAGTCGTTCGTTTCTACAGTGTTTCACAATACTACCTTTCCCGTGAGCAGTCGAACAGACTAAATGATTGTGCCATAGACTGCGATGGCAAACTCCGCTGAAAAGTAATCCTTTAAAGCCGGTGGAAGCAACATGACGTTATTGGGGTACACCGTGGAAGAAAATACTTCGTTGGACCTCGTCCATGCTCACCACATAGCCAAAATTAAACAAGTCCCGTTCCCCAGCATTTGGCCCCAATCCCTCTAAACGCATCCTATCCAGAAACTCACCCGATTTCCTTTGCAATTTTCTGAGTGTAATAGCCTCCTCCACTTCCTCTGGTAGATCATTCCAAACACGCACAACCTTCTTTGTGGGAAATGTGCCTCAGGTCCTTTGTCACTTTCAGCCCTCTCACCTTAAAGCTATGCTGTCGAGTATTCAACTCACACCAACTTGGGTAAAACACGTAAATACTCAGTTTACCACCCTTCCATAAGGTCATGTCGCAGCTGTTACGCTGCAGGGAAAATTTATTCCACCAGCCTATTCCATCTCTCCCCACGGTACAAACATCGACGACATTCTTGTCTATATCTTGTCATCAATTTAAAGTGTCTTTTTTTATGTTTTCAAGATGTCGATTACGCTGGACAATAACGAGCTATCGGAAACAGAAAGGTGAAACGTAGAACGGATTCAACTTTCAGTGCTGGACGCCACGGGACCGCAGCACGGGCGGCTGTGGCTCGTTTCTGTAGTGTCGTGGTCATCACGTTCGCCTAACACGCGAAAGATCCCCAGTTCGAAACTGTTTTGTTCTTCAACTGCAGCCTTTTACATGGACAAGAGCTGAACTTTCTTGCATCTTTCCCATCTGCAAACCTGCCTTCGAATTTGCTTCAACAAACCTGTTCTCGTCGTGAAATGTAATGCAATTCCATTTAATTACAGTGCAAAGCGTTGTTAAGTTTTTCTCCAACCTGGTTCTGATCATATGCCATTCTGTTGGAGAGTGTAGTTACCGCCTTCTGATCCTTTCATGAAAAGCAGTACCGCATTTGCCTTCCTTGCGCAGGCGGCTCGGTTCAAAGACAGGAAAGAAGCAGATGCTCTGGTGTCACAGCGCACCACGAATTCCTGAACTTGTCTGTCTGTCAAATGTACCCCAAGGTCGTCTCAGAAAGACCTCATTTGGAAGCTGTCAATCGTTATTCAACGTGCGAGAATTGGCACCAGATATCCTGAATAATGTTTTGGAGCAATTCGCACGTTAGTGGCTCATTCAATCAGCAACAGCAATGAAAGAAATTGTACTCTCAGAGGAACCTTTCGACTTGCACATTCATAGCGTCGCTATTATGAAGGTCCGCCCCGAGATCGAAGTCATGTTGGAACTGAAACGGAGAAATCGACAGAGAGGCTACAGAATGACATCGCATCCATTTGGTTTTCTTTAAATCACTGACGAGCAGGAAAATGTAAACGGGGAGGGGGGGTGGGGAAGTGAGACAGTTGCAGCTCTGGTGAAATTCCTTCTTTGTGATTCACTCAGCAATCAGAGACGTGAAGGTGACTCAGGCGTGAGAACTCTTCACATCGAGAACAAAAAGCACTCAAGGGCAGTTAGCACCTCTTCCGGAGTGGGAGTGGGGTGAGGTAATTATCTTTTGACTTCTGTTACTATGTTCAGAAACTGGCTTTTAGATTGAGGTGAACAGAAACTGCATTTCTAAAAAGCACCACGGAATTTAGCAAAATTTATCGAGTCGCTTCTCCTCGATTCCCACACAGGTTTCCAACTCAGTTGGTATCCATGTGGCTCATGTCCAGGAGTGAACGTCTCAGTAGCAAATTGCACGGTTAAGGTAAAAGGCAAGGAAAGTGGCATCTCGAACTGGCTCCGAGGTCAGAGCATTCTCTCAATGTGATCTGTCGTTCTCGGATTGTAATGCTACCTCCGGTTTTAGGGTGGAGAACATTCTTTGGGACTCCTATTCTGAAAAAAAAACAGACACAGTGATTGAAACTATGCTGCGCGGTATGATGCGGAACACGGCCTGCATTTTCCCTGTAGTCCGGTGTGTTTCGTGTTCCGTGTAAACGTGAAAGTCGTCCTGTTTGGAGCAATGGGTGAAATCATTTAGCAAAGCAAGAATGGAAATTCCAGTAATGTCAAGAAGCTCATGGTTATTTGACCAAATCATAAGCGAACCCATATTCTCACGCACTCACAGATACATTTGTAGCTGAAAAGAGTCAGAGAAGATAGACTGAGCTTACCATTGATTTTTGCCTGGATTGATGGGCTATCAATATCTGCTGCGAAATTGACATTGTTGCCGGGCACATCCCAGCAGCTGTGCGAGTCCGAGAGGAATCATGGAACCCTTTTTCATGTGACTTTGCATCTGTTGTTATGCAGGAGCACAATTGGAAATATAAGAAAATGAGGCGGCGCCGCCGGCTGGTAGTGTGGCCGAGCGGTCTAAGGCGCTGGATCCAGGTTCCAGTCTCGAAAGGGGCGCAGGTTCGAATCCCACCACTGCCATTTCTGCTGATCAACTCCAATGCTGCAGCTTGTTAAAATGCTGTTTCGGTGCCCACTGTATGCTGATGTTGAAAACAAAAGTAAAATGGGTTTGCTTCGCAGGGAATTAACTGTGATGTGGGATACTGCCAAATATTCCAAAATGTCTCTACTGTCATAATCGTGTTCGACTCCCGCGCGGAAAATCGCAAACAGTTGTGCCGTCCCAGGCAAGTTGAGCCTTTACTGGAACCGAATGGAGACTGTTATTTCATCGCTGTTGTGAAACGAAGTCCTACGGTGACTCTACTCGTTGTTATTTGGGTTTCTAGCTAATGGGAAAATCGTTCCAATTAAATTCGATGTCCTACCTTATTGAATCTCTCACATTTCCTTCATTTCTGTCCTGGAAACATCGTAAGGGAAAGGTAATCTAATCGAGACTGTGGTTGGTGAAATTCACTTTTTACGGCCAATTCTTATTATGTTCTTTCTTTCTCTCTTTTCAGCATTGTCTGGAAAGTGGTGGTGCACTAAGGCTGCAGCATGTTTGAAAGAGTCGTTTGGAAATGCCCCGTTGTTAGTTGTGAGATTACTTTATGTCTCATGCCCTCGGACTGTATCACATTTAGCATTCATGCATCTCTGTGTCTGAAAATGCGTGAGGTATGCCAGTTTTGTTTGTGTTCCGTGTTAAATGCTTTCTTTTTGCGATTCGCTCAATACATTTCGATTTAACAGGGTTTCTGAGGTAACTTCCAGCAGCCAAAATCCTCAGCTGAGGATCTGGGAAAATTTCACAGAGTATGGTCAGTCGGAGCTAAAGTAAGGAAGTCGTTCGTTTCTACAGTGTTTCACAATACTACCTTTCCCGTGAGCAGTCGAACAGACTAAATGATTGTGCCATAGACTGCGATGGCAAACTCCGCTGAAAAGTAATCCTTTAAAGCCGGTGGAAGCAACATGACGTTATTGGGGTACACCGTGGAAGAAAATACTTCGTTGGACCTCGTCCATGCTCACCACATAGCCAAAATTAAACAAGTCCCGTT
Organism: Chiloscyllium plagiosum; assembly: GCF_037043375.1. Classification (NCBI taxonomy): domain Eukaryota; kingdom Metazoa; phylum Chordata; class Chondrichthyes; order Orectolobiformes; family Hemiscylliidae; genus Chiloscyllium; species Chiloscyllium plagiosum. The sequence goes on from NW_028270186.1 coordinate 44,500,583, forward strand.
CCCCAGCATTTGGCCCCAATCCCTCTAAACGCATCCTATCCAGAAACTCACCCGATTTCCTTTGCAATTTTCTGAGTGTAATAGCCTCCTCCACTTCCTCTGGTAGATCATTCCAAACACGCACAACCTTCTTTGTGGGAAATGTGCCTCAGGTCCTTTGTCACTTTCAGCCCTCTCACCTTAAAGCTATGCTGTCGAGTATTCAACTCACACCAACTTGGGTAAAACACGTAAATACTCAGTTTACCACCCTTCCATAAGGTCATGTCGCAGCTGTTACGCTGCAGGGAAAATTTATTCCACCAGCCTATTCCATCTCTCCCCACGGTACAAACATCGACGACATTCTTGTCTATATCTTGTCATCAATTTAAAGTGTCTTTTTTTATGTTTTCAAGATGTCGATTACGCTGGACAATAACGAGCTATCGGAAACAGAAAGGTGAAACGTAGAACGGATTCAACTTTCAGTGCTGGACGCCACGGGACCGCAGCACGGGCGGCTGTGGCTCGTTTCTGTAGTGTCGTGGTCATCACGTTCGCCTAACACGCGAAAGATCCCCAGTTCGAAACTGTTTTGTTCTTCAACTGCAGCCTTTTACATGGACAAGAGCTGAACTTTCTTGCATCTTTCCCATCTGCAAACCTGCCTTCGAATTTGCTTCAACAAACCTGTTCTCGTCGTGAAATGTAATGCAATTCCATTTAATTACAGTGCAAAGCGTTGTTAAGTTTTTCTCCAACCTGGTTCTGATCATATGCCATTCTGTTGGAGAGTGTAGTTACCGCCTTCTGATCCTTTCATGAAAAGCAGTACCGCATTTGCCTTCCTTGCGCAGGCGGCTCGGTTCAAAGACAGGAAAGAAGCAGATGCTCTGGTGTCACAGCGCACCACGAATTCCTGAACTTGTCTGTCTGTCAAATGTACCCCAAGGTCGTCTCAGAAAGACCTCATTTGGAAGCTGTCAATCGTTATTCAACGTGCGAGAATTGGCACCAGATATCCTGAATAATGTTTTGGAGCAATTCGCACGTTAGTGGCTCATTCAATCAGCAACAGCAATGAAAGAAATTGTACTCTCAGAGGAACCTTTCGACTTGCACATTCATAGCGTCGCTATTATGAAGGTCCGCCCCGAGATCGAAGTCATGTTGGAACTGAAACGGAGAAATCGACAGAGAGGCTACAGAATGACATCGCATCCATTTGGTTTTCTTTAAATCACTGACGAGCAGGAAAATGTAAACGGGGAGGGGGGGTGGGGAAGTGAGACAGTTGCAGCTCTGGTGAAATTCCTTCTTTGTGATTCACTCAGCAATCAGAGACGTGAAGGTGACTCAGGCGTGAGAACTCTTCACATCGAGAACAAAAAGCACTCAAGGGCAGTTAGCACCTCTTCCGGAGTGGGAGTGGGGTGAGGTAATTATCTTTTGACTTCTGTTACTATGTTCAGAAACTGGCTTTTAGATTGAGGTGAACAGAAACTGCATTTCTAAAAAGCACCACGGAATTTAGCAAAATTTATCGAGTCGCTTCTCCTCGATTCCCACACAGGTTTCCAACTCAGTTGGTATCCATGTGGCTCATGTCCAGGAGTGAACGTCTCAGTAGCAAATTGCACGGTTAAGGTAAAAGGCAAGGAAAGTGGCATCTCGAACTGGCTCCGAGGTCAGAGCATTCTCTCAATGTGATCTGTCGTTCTCGGATTGTAATGCTACCTCCGGTTTTAGGGTGGAGAACATTCTTTGGGACTCCTATTCTGAAAAAAAAACAGACACAGTGATTGAAACTATGCTGCGCGGTATGATGCGGAACACGGCCTGCATTTTCCCTGTAGTCCGGTGTGTTTCGTGTTCCGTGTAAACGTGAAAGTCGTCCTGTTTGGAGCAATGGGTGAAATCATTTAGCAAAGCAAGAATGGAAATTCCAGTAATGTCAAGAAGCTCATGGTTATTTGACCAAATCATAAGCGAACCCATATTCTCACGCACTCACAGATACATTTGTAGCTGAAAAGAGTCAGAGAAGATAGACTGAGCTTACCATTGATTTTTGCCTGGATTGATGGGCTATCAATATCTGCTGCGAAATTGACATTGTTGCCGGGCACATCCCAGCAGCTGTGCGAGTCCGAGAGGAATCATGGAACCCTTTTTCATGTGCCTTTGCATCTGTTGTTATGCAGGAGCACAATTGGAAATATAAGAAAATGAGGCGGCGCCGCCGGCTGGTAGTGTGGCCGAGCGGTCTAAGGCGCTGGATCCAGGTTCCAGTCTCGAAAGGGGCGCAGGTTCGAATCCCACCACTGCCATTTCTGCTGATCAACTCCAATGCTGCAGCTTGTTAAAATGCTGTTTCGGTGCCCACTGTATGCTGATGTTGAAAACAAAAGTAAAATGGGTTTGCTTCGCAGGGAATTAACTGTGATGTGGGATACTGCCAAATATTCCAAAATGTCTCTACTGTCATAATCGTGTTCGACTCCCGCGCGGAAAATCGCAAACAGTTGTGCCGTCCCAGGCAAGTTGAGCCTTTACTGGAACCGAATGGAGACTGTTATTTCATCGCTGTTGTGAAACGAAGTCCTACGGTGACTCTACTCGTTGTTATTTGGGTTTCTAGCTAATGGGAAAATCGTTCCAATTAAATTCGATGTCCTACCTTATTGAATCTCTCACATTTCCTTCATTTCTGTCCTGGAAACATCGTAAGGGAAAGGTAATCTAATCGAGACTGTGGTTGGTGAAATTCACTTTTTACGGCCAATTCTTATTATGTTCTTTCTTTCTCTCTTTTCAGCATTGTCTGGAAAGTGGTGGTGCACTAAGGCTGCAGCATGTTTGAAAGAGTCGTTTGGAAATGCCCCGTTGTTAGTTGTGAGATTACTTTATGTCTCATGCCCTCGGACTGTATCACATTTAGCATTCATGCATCTCTGTGTCTGAAAATGCGTGAGGTATGCCAGTTTTGTTTGTGTTCCGTGTTAAATGCTTTCTTTTTGCGATTCGCTCAATACATTTCGATTTAACAGGGTTTCTGAGGTAACTTCCAGCAGCCAAAATCCTCAGCTGAGGATCTGGGAAAATTTCACAGAGTATGGTCAGTCGGAGCTAAAGTAAGGAAGTCGTTCGTTTCTACAGTGTTTCACAATACTACCTTTCCCGTGAGCAGTCGAACAGACTAAATGATTGTGCCATAGACTGCGATGGCAAACTCCGCTGAAAAGTAATCCTTTAAAGCCGGTGGAAGCAACATGACGTTATTGGGGTACACCGTGGAAGAAAATACTTCGTTGGACCTCGTCCATGCTCACCACATAGCCAAAATTAAACAAGTCCCATTCCCCAGCATTTGGCCCCAATCCCTCTAAACGCATCCTATCCAGAAACTCACCCGATTTCCTTTGCAATTTTCTGAGTGTAATAGCCTCCTCCACTTCCTCTGGTAGATCATTCCAAACACGCACAACCTTCTTTGTGGGAAATGTGCCTCAGGTCCTTTGTCACTTTCAGCCCTCTCACCTTAAAGCTATGCTGTCGAGTATTCAACTCACACCAACTTGGGTAAAACACGTAAATACTCAGTTTACCACCCTTCCATAAGGTCATGTCGCAGCTGTTACGCTGCAGGGAAAATTTATTCCATCAGCCTATTCCATCTCTCCCCACGGTACAAACATCGACGACATTCTTGTCTATATCTTGTCATCAATTTAAAGTGTCTTTTTTTATGTTTTCAAGATGTCGATTACGCTGGACAATAACGAGCTATCGGAAACAGAAAGGTGAAACGTAGAACGGATTCAACTTTCAGTGCTGGACGCCACGGGACCGCAGCACGGGCGGCTGTGGCTCGTTTCTGTAGTGTCGTGGTCATCACGTTCGCCTAACACGCGAAAGATCCCCAGTTCGAAACTGTTTTGTTCTTCAACTGCAGCCTTTTACATGGACAAGAGCTGAACTTTCTTGCATCTTTCCCATCTGCAAACCTGCCTTCGAATTTGCTTCAACAAACCTGTTCTCGTCGTGAAATGTAATGCAATTCCATTTAATTACAGTGCAAAGCGTTGTTAAGTTTTTCTCCAACCTGGTTCTGATCATATGCCATTGTGTTGGAGAGTGTAGTTACCGCCTTCTGATCCTTTCATGAAAAGCAGTACCGCATTTGCCTTCCTTGCGCAGGCGGCTCGGTTCAAAGACAGGAAAGAAGCAGATGCTCTGGTGTCACAGCGCACCACGAATTCCTGAACTTGTCTGTCTGTCAAATGTACCCCAAGGTCGTCTCAGAAAGACCTCATTTGGAAGCTGTCAATCGTTATTCAACGTGCGAGAATTGGCACCAGATATCCTGAATAATGTTTTGGAGCAATTCGCACGTTAGTGGCTCATTCAATCAGCAACAGCAATGAAAGAAATTGTACTCTCAGAGGAACCTTTCGACTTGCACATTCATAGCGTCGCTATTATGAAGGTCCGCCCCGAGATCGAAGTCATGTTGGAACTGAAACGGAGAAATCGACAGAGAGGCTACAGAATGACATCGCATCCATTTGGTTTTCTTTAAATCACTGACGAGCAGGAAAATGTAAACGGGGAGGGGGGGTGGGGAAGTGAGACAGTTGCAGCTCTGGTGAAATTCCTTCTTTGTGATTCACTCAGCAATCAGAGACGTGAAGGTGACTCAGGCGTGAGAACTCTTCACATCGAGAACAAAAAGCACTCAAGGGCAGTTAGCACCTCTTCCGGAGTGGGAGTGGGGTGAGGTAATTATCTTTTGACTTCTGTTACTATGTTCAGAAACTGGCTTTTAGATTGAGGTGAACAGAAACTGCATTTCTAAAAAGCACCACGGAATTTAGCAAAATTTATCGAGTCGCTTCTCCTCGATTCCCACACAGGTTTCCAACTCAGTTGGTATCCATGTGGCTCATGTCCAGGAGTGAACGTCTCAGTAGCAAATTGCACGGTTAAGGTAAAAGGCAAGGAAAGTGGCATCTCGAACTGGCTCCGAGGTCAGAGCATTCTCTCAATGTGATCTGTCGTTCTCGGATTGTAATGCTACCTCCGGTTTTAGGGTGGAGAACATTCTTTGGGACTCCTATTCTGAAACAAAAACAGACACAGTGATTGAAACTATGCTGCGCGGTATGATGCGGAACACGGCCTGCATTTTCCCTGTAGTCCGGTGTGTTTCGTGTTCCGTGTAAACGTGAAAGTCGTCCTGTTTGGAGCAATGGGTGAAATCATTTAGCAAAGCAAGAATGGAAATTCCAGTAATGTCAAGAAGCTCATGGTTATTTGACCAAATCATAAGCGAACCCATATTCTCACGCACTCACAGATACATTTGTAGCTGAAAAGAGTCAGAGAAGATAGACTGAGCTTACCATTGATTTTTGCCTGGATTGATGGGCTATCAATATCTGCTGCGAAATTGACATTGTTGCCGGGCACATCCCAGCAGCTGTGCGAGTCCGAGAGGAATCATGGAACCCTTTTTCATGTGACTTTGCATCTGTTGTTATGCAGGAGCACAATTGGAAATATAAGAAAATGAGGCGGCGCCGCCGGCTGGTAGTGTGGCCGAGCGGTCTAAGGCGCTGGATCCAGGTTCCAGTCTCGAAAGGGGCGCAGGTTCGAATCCCACCACTGCCATTTCTGCTGATCAACTCCAATGCTGCAGCTTGTTAAAATGCTGTTTCGGTGCCCACTGTATGCTGATGTTGAAAACAAAAGTAAAATGGGTTTGCTTCGCAGGGAATTAACTGTGATGTGGGATACTGCCAAATATTCCAAAATGTCTCTACTGTCATAATCGTGTTCGACTCCCGCGCGGAAAATCGCAAACAGTTGTGCCATCCCAGGCAAGTTGAGCCTTTACTGGAACCGAATGGAGACTGTTATTTCATCGCTGTTGTGAAACGAAGTCCTACGGTGACTCTACTCGTTGTTATTTGGGTTTCTAGCTAATGGGAAAATCGTTCCAATTAAATTCGATGTCCTACCTTATTGAATCTCTCACATTTCCTTCATTTCTGTCCTGGAAACATCGTAAGGGAAAGGTAATCTAATCGAGACTGTGGTTGGTGAAATTCACTTTTTACGGCCAATTCTTATTATGTTCTTTCTTTCTCTCTTTTCAGCATTGTCTGGAAAGTGGTGGTGCACTAAGGCTGCAGCATGTTTGAAAGAGTCGTTTGGAAATGCCCCGTTGTTAGTTGTGAGATTACTTTATGTCTCATGCCCTCGGACTGTATCACATTTAGCATTCATGCATCTCTGTGTCTGAAAATGCGTGAGGTATGCCAGTTTTGTTTGTGTTCCGTGTTAAATGCTTTCTTTTTGCGATTCGCTCAATACATTTCGATTTAACAGGGTTTCTGAGGTAACTTCCAGCAGCCAAAATCCTCAGCTGAGGATCTGGGAAAATTTCACAGAGTATGGTCAGTCGGAGCTAAAGTAAGGAAGTCGTTCGTTTCTACAGTGTTTCACAATACTACCTTTCCCGTGAGCAGTCGAACAGACTAAATGATTGTGCCATAGACTGCGATGGCAAACTCCGCTGAAAAGTAATCCTTTAAAGCCGGTGGAAGCAACATGACGTTATTGGGGTACACCGTGGAAGAAAATACTTCGTTGGACCTCGTCCATGCTCACCACATAGCCAAAATTAAACAAGTCCCATTCCCCAGCATTTGGCCCCAATCCCTCTAAACGCATCCTATCCAGAAACTCACCCGATTTCCTTTGCAATTTTCTGAGTGTAATAGCCTCCTCCACTTCCTCTGGTAGATCATTCCAAACACGCACAACCTTCTTTGTGGGAAATGTGCCTCAGGTCCTTTGTCACTTTCAGCCCTCTCACCTTAAAGCTATGCTGTCGAGTATTCAACTCACACCAACTTGGGTAAAACACGTAAATACTCAGTTTACCACCCTTCCATAAGGTCATGTCGCAGCTGTTACGCTGCAGGGAAAATTTATTCCACCAGCCTATTCCATCTCTCCCCACGGTACAAACATCGACGACATTCTTGTCTATATCTTGTCATCAATTTAAAGTGTCTTTTTTTATGTTTTCAAGATGTCGATTACGCTGGACAATAACGAGCTATCGGAAACAGAAAGGTGAAACGTAGAACGGATTCAACTTTCAGTGCTGGACGCCACGGGACCGCAGCACGGGCGGCTGTGGCTCGTTTCTGTAGTGTCGTGGTCATCACGTTCGCCTAACACGCGAAAGATCCCCAGTTCGAAACTGTTTTGTTCTTCAACTGCAGCCTTTTACATGGACAAGAGCTGAACTTTCTTGCATCTTTCCCATCTGCAAACCTGCCTTCGAATTTGCTTCAACAAACCTGTTCTCGTCGTGAAATGTAATGCAATTCCATTTAATTACAGTGCAAAGCGTTGTTAAGTTTTTCTCCAACCTGGTTCTGATCATATGCCATTCTGTTGGAGAGTGTAGTTACCGCCTTCTGATCCTTTCATGAAAAGCAGTACCGCATTTGCCTTCCTTGCGCAGGCGGCTCGGTTCAAAGACAGGAAAGAAGCAGATGCTCTGGTGTCACAGCGCACCACGAATTCCTGAACTTGTCTGTCTGTCAAATGTACCCCAAGGTCGTCTCAGAAAGACCTCATTTGGAAGCTGTCAATCGTTATTCAACGTGCGAGAATTGGCACCAGATATCCTGAATAATGTTTTGGAGCAATTCGCACGTTAGTGGCTCATTCAATCAGCAACAGCAATGAAAGAAATTGTACTCTCAGAGGAACCTTTCGACTTGCACATTCATAGCGTCGCTATTATGAAGGTCCGCCCCGAGATCGAAGTCATGTTGGAACTGAAACGGAGAAATCGACAGAGAGGCTACAGAATGACATCGCATCCATTTGGTTTTCTTTAAATCACTGACGAGCAGGAAAATGTAAACGGGGAGGGGGGGTGGGGAAGTGAGACAGTTGCAGCTCTGGTGAAATTCCTTCTTTGTGATTCACTCAGCAATCAGAGACGTGAAGGTGACTCAGGCGTGAGAACTCTTCACATCGAGAACAAAAAGCACTCAAGGGCAGTTAGCACCTCTTCCGGAGTGGGAGTGGGGTGAGGTAATTATCTTTTGACTTCTGTTACTATGTTCAGAAACTGGCTTTTAGATTGAGGTGAACAGAAACTGCATTTCTAAAAAGCACCACGGAATTTAGCAAAATTTATCGAGTCGCTTCTCCTCGATTCCCACACAGGTTTCCAACTCAGTTGGTATCCATGTGGCTCATGTCCAGGAGTGAACGTCTCAGTAGCAAATTGCACGGTTAAGGTAAAAGGCAAGGAAAGTGGCATCTCGAACTGGCTCCGAGGTCAGAGCATTCTCTCAATGTGATCTGTCGTTCTCGGATTGTAATGCTACCTCCGGTTTTAGGGTGGAGAACATTCTTTGGGACTCCTATTCTGAAAAAAAAACAGACACAGTGATTGAAACTATGCTGCGCGGTATGATGCGGAACACGGCCTGCATTTTCCCTGTAGTCCGGTGTGTTTCGTGTTCCGTGTAAACGTGAAAGTCGTCCTGTTTGGAGCAATGGGTGAAATCATTTAGCAAAGCAAGAATGGAAATTCCAGTAATGTCAAGAAGCTCATGGTTATTTGACCAAATCATAAGCGAACCCATATTCTCACGCACTCACAGATACATTTGTAGCTGAAAAGAGTCAGAGAAGATAGACTGAGCTTACCATTGATTTTTGCCTGGATTGATGGGCTATCAATATCTGCTGCGAAATTGACATTGTTGCCGGGCACATCCCAGCAGCTGTGCGAGTCCGAGAGGAATCATGGAACCCTTTTTCATGTGACTTTGCATCTGTTGTTATGCAGGAGCACAATTGGAAATATAAGAAAATGAGGCGGCGCCGCCGGCTGGTAGTGTGGCCGAGCGGTCTAAGGCGCTGGATCCAGGTTCCAGTCTCGAAAGGGGCGCAGGTTCGAATCCCACCACTGCCATTTCTGCTGATCAACTCCAATGCTGCAGCTTGTTAAAATGCTGTTTCGGTGCCCACTGTATGCTGATGTTGAAAACAAAAGTAAAATGGGTTTGCTTCGCAGGGAATTAACTGTGATGTGGGATACTGCCAAATATTCCAAAATGTCTCTACTGTCATAATCGTGTTCGACTCCCGCGCGGAAAATCGCAAACAGTTGTGCCGTCCCAGGCAAGTTGAGCCTTTACTGGAACCGAATGGAGACTGTTATTTCATCGCTGTTGTGAAACGAAGTCCTACGGTGACTCTACTCGTTGTTATTTGGGTTTCTAGCTAATGGGAAAATCGTTCCAATTAAATTCGATGTCCTACCTTATTGAATCTCTCACATTTCCTTCATTTCTGTCCTGGAAACATCGTAAGGGAAAGGTAATCTAATCGAGACTGTGGTTGGTGAAATTCACTTTTTACGGCCAATTCTTATTATGTTCTTTCTTTCTCTCTTTTCAGCATTGTCTGGAAAGTGGTGGTGCACTAAGGCTGCAGCATGTTTGAAAGAGTCGTTTGGAAATGCCCCGTTGTTAGTTGTGAGATTACTTTATGCCTCATGCCCTCGGACTGTATCACATTTAGCATTCATGCATCTCTGTGTCTGAAAATGCGTGAGGTATGCCAGTTTTGTTTGTGTTCCGTGTTAAATGCTTTCTTTTTGCGATTCGCTCAATACATTTCGATTTAACAGGGTTTCTGAGGTAACTTCCAGCAGCCAAAATCCTCAGCTGAGGATCTGGGAAAATTTCACAGAGTATGGTCAGTCGGAGCTAAAGTAAGGAAGTCGTTCGTTTCTACAGTGTTTCACAATACTACCTTTCCCGTGAGCAGTCGAACAGACTAAATGATTGTGCCATAGACTGCGATGGCAAACTCCGCTGAAAAGTAATCCTTTAAAGCCGGTGGAAGCAACATGACGTTATTGGGGTACACCGTGGAAGAAAATACTTCGTTGGACCTCGTCCATGCTCACCACATAGCCAAAATTAAACAAGTCCCGTTCCCCAGCATTTGGCCCCAATCCCTCTAAACGCATCCTATCCAGAAACTCACCCGATTTCCTTTGCAATTTTCTGAGTGTAATAGCCTCCTCCACTTCCTCTGGTAGATCATTCCAAACACGCACAACCTTCTTTGTGGGAAATGTGCCTCAGGTCCTTTGTCACTTTCAGCCCTCTCACCTTAAAGCTATGCTGTCGAGTATTCAACTCACACCAACTTGGGTAAAACACGTAAATACTCAGTTTACCACCCTTCCATAAGGTCATGTCGCAGCTGTTACGCTGCAGGGAAAATTTATTCCACCAGCCTATTCCATCTCTCCCCACGGTACAAACATCGACGACATTCTTGTCTATATCTTGTCATCAATTTAAAGTGTCTTTTTTTATGTTTTCAAGATGTCGATTACGCTGGACAATAACGAGCTATCGGAAACAGAAAGGTGAAACGTAGAACGGATTCAACTTTCAGTGCTGGACGCCACGGGACCGCAGCACGGGCGGCTGTGGCTCGTTTCTGTAGTGTCGTGGTCATCACGTTCGCCTAACACGCGAAAGATCCCCAGTTCGAAACTGTTTTGTTCTTCAACTGCAGCCTTTTACATGGACAAGAGCTGAACTTTCTTGCATCTTTCCCATCTGCAAACCTGCCTTCGAATTTGCTTCAACAAACCTGTTCTCGTCGTGAAATGTAATGCAATTCCATTTAATTACAGTGCAAAGCGTTGTTAAGTTTTTCTCCAACCTGGTTCTGATCATATGCCATTGTGTTGGAGAGTGTAGTTACCGCCTTCTGATCCTTTCATGAAAAGCAGTACCGCATTTGCCTTCCTTGCGCAGGCGGCTCGGTTCAAAGACAGGAAAGAAGCAGATGCTCTGGTGTCACAGCGCACCACGAATTCCTGAACTTGTCTGTCTGTCAAATGTACCCCAAGGTCGTCTCAGAAAGACCTCATTTGGAAGCTGTCAATCGTTATTCAACGTGCGAGAATTGGCACCAGATATCCTGAATAATGTTTTGGAGCAATTCGCACGTTAGTGGCTCATTCAATCAGCAACAGCAATGAAAGAAATTGTACTCTCAGAGGAACCTTTCGACTTGCACATTCATAGCGTCGCTATTATGAAGGTCCGCCCCGAGATCGAAGTCATGTTGGAACTGAAACGGAGAAATCGACAGAGAGGCTACAGAATGACATCGCATCCATTTGGTTTTCTTTAAATCACTGACGAGCAGGAAAATGTAAACGGGGAGGGGGGGTGGGGAAGTGAGACAGTTGCAGCTCTGGTGAAATTCCTTCTTTGTGATTCACTCAGCAATCAGAGACGTGAAGGTGACTCAGGCGTGAGAACTCTTCACATCGAGAACAAAAAGCACTCAAGGGCAGTTAGCACCTCTTCCGGAGTGGGAGTGGGGTGAGGTAATTATCTTTTGACTTCTGTTACTATGTTCAGAAACTGGCTTTTAGATTGAGGTGAACAGAAACTGCATTTCTAAAAAGCACCACGGAATTTAGCAAAATTTATCGAGTCGCTTCTCCTCGATTCCCACACAGGTTTCCAACTCAGTTGGTATCCATGTGGCTCATGTCCAGGAGTGAACGTCTCAGTAGCAAATTGCACGGTTAAGGTAAAAGGCAAGGAAAGTGGCATCTCGAACTGGCTCCGAGGTCAGAGCATTCTCTCAATGTGATCTGTCGTTCTCGGATTGTAATGCTACCTCCGGTTTTAGGGTGGAGAACATTCTTTGGGACTCCTATTCTGAAAAAAAAACAGACACAGTGATTGAAACTATGCTGCGCGGTATGATGCGGAACACGGCCTGCATTTTCCCTGTAGTCCGGTGTGTTTCGTGTTCCGTGTAAACGTGAAAGTCGTCCTGTTTGGAGCAATGGGTGAAATCATTTAGCAAAGCAAGAATGGAAATTCCAGTAATGTCAAGAAGCTCATGGTTATTTGACCAAATCATAAGCGAACCCATATTCTCACGCACTCACAGATACATTTGTAGCTGAAAAGAGTCAGAGAAGATAGACTGAGCTTACCATTGATTTTTGCCTGGATTGATGGGCTATCAATATCTGCTGCGAAATTGACATTGTTGCCGGGCACATCCCAGCAGCTGTGCGAGTCCGAGAGGAATCATGGAACCCTTTTTCATGTGACTTTGCATCTGTTGTTATGCAGGAGCACAATTGGAAATATAAGAAAATGAGGCGGCGCCGCCGGCTGGTAGTGTGGCCGAGCGGTCTAAGGCGCTGGATCCAGGTTCCAGTCTCGAAAGGGGCGCAGGTTCGAATCCCACCACTGCCATTTCTGCTGATCAACTCCAATGCTGCAGCTTGTTAAAATGCTGTTTCGGTGCCCACTGTATGCTGATGTTGAAAACAAAAGTAAAATGGGTTTGCTTCGCAGGGAATTAACTGTGATGTGGGATACTGCCAAATATTCCAAAATGTCTCTACTGTCATAATCGTGTTCGACTCCCGCGCGGAAAATCGCAAACAGTTGTGCCGTCCCAGGCAAGTTGAGCCTTTACTGGAACCGAATGGAGACTGTTATTTCATCGCTGTTGTGAAACGAAGTCCTACGGTGACTCTACTCGTTGTTATTTGGGTTTCTAGCTAATGGGAAAATCGTTCCAATTAAATTCGATGTCCTACCTTATTGAATCTCTCACATTTCCTTCATTTCTGTCCTGGAAACATCGTAAGGGAAAGGTAATCTAATCGAGACTGTGGTTGGTGAAATTCACTTTTTACGGCCAATTCTTATTATGTTCTTTCTTTCTCTCTTTTCAGCATTGTCTGGAAAGTGGTGGTGCACTAAGGCTGCAGCATGTTTGAAAGAGTCGTTTGGAAATGCCCCGTTGTTAGTTGTGAGATTACTTTATGTCTCATGCCCTCGGACTGTATCACATTTAGCATTCATGCATCTCTGTGTCTGAAAATGCGTGAGGTATGCCAGTTTTGTTTGTGTTCCGTGTTAAATGCTTTCTTTTTGCGATTCGCTCAATACATTTCGATTTAACAGGGTTTCTGAGGTAACTTCCAGCAGCCAAAATCCTCAGCTGAGGATCTGGGAAAATTTCACAGAGTATGGTCAGTCGGAGCTAAAGTAAGGAAGTCGTTCGTTTCTACAGTGTTTCACAATACTACCTTTCCCGTGAGCAGTCGAACAGACTAAATGATTGTGCCATAGACTGCGATGGCAAACTCCGCTGAAAAGTAATCCTTTAAAGCCGGTGGAAGCAACATGACGTTATTGGGGTACACCGTGGAAGAAAATACTTCGTTGGACCTCGTCCATGCTCACCACATAGCCAAAATTAAACAAGTCCCGTTCCCCAGCATTTGGCCCCAATCCCTCTAAACGCATCCTATCCAGAAACTCACCCGATTTCCTTTGCAATTTTCTGAGTGTAATAGCCTCCTCCACTTCCTCTGGTAGATCATTCCAAACACGCACAACCTTCTTTGTGGGAAATGTGCCTCAGGTCCTTTGTCACTTTCAGCCCTCTCACCTTAAAGCTATGCTGTCGAGTATTCAACTCACACCAACTTGGGTAAAACACGTAAATACTCAGTTTACCACCCTTCCATAAGGTCATGTCGCAGCTGTTACGCTGCAGGGAAAATTTATTCCACCAGCCTATTCCATCTCTCCCCACGGTACAAACATCGACGACATTCTTGTCTATATCTTGTCATCAATTTAAAGTGTCTTTTTTTATGTTTTCAAGATGTCGATTACGCTGGACAATAACGAGCTATCGGAAACAGAAAGGTGAAACGTAGAACGGATTCAACTTTCAGTGCTGGACGCCACGGGACCGCAGCACGGGCGGCTGTGGCTCGTTTCTGTAGTGTCGTGGTCATCACGTTCGCCTAACACGCGAAAGATCCCCAGTTCGAAACTGTTTTGTTCTTCAACTGCAGCCTTTTACATGGACAAGAGCTGAACTTTCTTGCATCTTTCCCATCTGCAAACCTGCCTTCGAATTTGCTTCAACAAACCTGTTCTCGTCGTGAAATGTAATGCAATTCCATTTAATTACAGTGCAAAGCGTTGTTAAGTTTTTCTCCAACCTGGTTCTGATCATATGCCATTGTGTTGGAGAGTGTAGTTACCGCCTTCTGATCCTTTCATGAAAAGCAGTACCGCATTTGCCTTCCTTGCGCAGGCGGCTCGGTTCAAAGACAGGAAAGAAGCAGATGCTCTGGTGTCACAGCGCACCACGAATTCCTGAACTTGTCTGTCTGTCAAATGTACCCCAAGGTCGTCTCAGAAAGACCTCATTTGGAAGCTGTCAATCGTTATTCAACGTGCGAGAATTGGCACCAGATATCCTGAATAATGTTTTGGAGCAATTCGCACGTTAGTGGCTCATTCAATCAGCAACAGCAATGAAAGAAATTGTACTCTCAGAGGAACCTTTCGACTTGCACATTCATAGCGTCGCTATTATGAAGGTCCGCCCCGAGATCGAAGTCATGTTGGAACTGAAACGGAGAAATCGACAGAGAGGCTACAGAATGACATCGCATCCATTTGGTTTTCTTTAAATCACTGACGAGCAGGAAAATGTAAACGGGGAGGGGGGGTGGGGAAGTGAGACAGTTGCAGCTCTGGTGAAATTCCTTCTTTGTGATTCACTCAGCAATCAGAGACGTGAAGGTGACTCAGGCGTGAGAACTCTTCACATCGAGAACAAAAAGCACTCAAGGGCAGTTAGCACCTCTTCCGGAGTGGGAGTGGGGTGAGGTAATTATCTTTTGACTTCTGTTACTATGTTCAGAAACTGGCTTTTAGATTGAGGTGAACAGAAACTGCATTTCTAAAAAGCACCACGGAATTTAGCAAAATTTATCGAGTCGCTTCTCCTCGATTCCCACACAGGTTTCCAACTCAGTTGGTATCCATGTGGCTCATGTCCAGGAGTGAACGTCTCAGTAGCAAATTGCACGGTTAAGGTAAAAGGCAAGGAAAGTGGCATCTCGAACTGGCTCCGAGGTCAGAGCATTCTCTCAATGTGATCTGTCGTTCTCGGATTGTAATGCTACCTCCGGTTTTAGGGTGGAGAACATTCTTTGGGACTCCTATTCTGAAAAAAAAACAGACACAGTGATTGAAACTATGCTGCGCGGTATGATGCGGAACACGGCCTGCATTTTCCCTGTAGTCCGGTGTGTTTCGTGTTCCGTGTAAACGTGAAAGTCGTCCTGTTTGGAGCAATGGGTGAAATCATTTAGCAAAGCAAGAATGGAAATTCCAGTAATGTCAAGAAGCTCATGGTTATTTGACCAAATCATAAGCGAACCCATATTCTCACGCACTCACAGATACATTTGTAGCTGAAAAGAGTCAGAGAAGATAGACTGAGCTTACCATTGATTTTTGCCTGGATTGATGGGCTATCAATATCTGCTGCGAAATTGACATTGTTGCCGGGCACATCCCAGCAGCTGTGCGAGTCCGAGAGGAATCATGGAACCCTTTTTCATGTGACTTTGCATCTGTTGTTATGCAGGAGCACAATTGGAAATATAAGAAAATGAGGCGGCGCCGCCGGCTGGTAGTGTGGCCGAGCGGTCTAAGGCGCTGGATCCAGGTTCCAGTCTCGAAAGGGGCGCAGGTTCGAATCCCACCACTGCCATTTCTGCTGATCAACTCCAATGCTGCAGCTTGTTAAAATGCTGTTTCGGTGCCCACTGTATGCTGATGTTGAAAACAAAAGTAAAATGGGTTTGCTTCGCAGGGAATTAACTGTGATGTGGGATACTGCCAAATATTCCAAAATGTCTCTACTGTCATAATCGTGTTCGACTCCCGCGCGGAAAATCGCAAACAGTTGTGCCGTCCCAGGCAAGTTGAGCCTTTACTGGAACCGAATGGAGACTGTTATTTCATCGCTGTTGTGAAACGAAGTCCTACGGTGACTCTACTCGTTGTTATTTGGGTTTCTAGCTAATGGGAAAATCGTTCCAATTAAATTCGATGTCCTACCTTATTGAATCTCTCACATTTCCTTCATTTCTGTCCTGGAAACATCGTAAGGGAAAGGTAATCTAATCGAGACTGTGGTTGGTGAAATTCACTTTTTACGGCCAATTCTTATTATGTTCTTTCTTTCTCTCTTTTCAGCATTGTCTGGAAAGTGGTGGTGCACTAAGGCTGCAGCATGTTTGAAAGAGTCGTTTGGAAATGCCCCGTTGTTAGTTGTGAGATTACTTTATGTCTCATGCCCTCGGACTGTATCACATTTAGCATTCATGCATCTCTGTGTCTGAAAATGCGTGAGGTATGCCAGTTTTGTTTGTGTTCCGTGTTAAATGCTTTCTTTTTGCGATTCGCTCAATACATTTCGATTTAACAGGGTTTCTGAGGTAACTTCCAGCAGCCAAAATCCTCAGCTGAGGATCTGGGAAAATTTCACAGAGTATGGTCAGTCGGAGCTAAAGTAAGGAAGTCGTTCGTTTCTACAGTGTTTCACAATACTACCTTTCCCGTGAGCAGTCGAACAGACTAAATGATTGTGCCATAGACTGCGATGGCAAACTCCGCTGAAAAGTAATCCTTTAAAGCCGGTGGAAGCAACATGACGTTATTGGGGTACACCGTGGAAGAAAATACTTCGTTGGACCTCGTCCATGCTCACCACATAGCCAAAATTAAACAAGTCCCGTTCCCCAGCATTTGGCCCCAATCCCTCTAAACGCATCCTATCCAGAAACTCACCCGATTTCCTTTGCAATTTTCTGAGTGTAATAGCCTCCTCCACTTCCTCTGGTAGATCATTCCAAACACGCACAACCTTCTTTGTGGGAAATGTGCCTCAGGTCCTTTGTCACTTTCAGCCCTCTCACCTTAAAGCTATGCTGTCGAGTATTCAACTCACACCAACTTGGGTAAAACACGTAAATACTCAGTTTACCACCCTTCCATAAGGTCATGTCGCAGCTGTTACGCTGCAGGGAAAATTTATTCCACCAGCCTATTCCATCTCTCCCCACGGTACAAACATCGACGACATTCTTGTCTATATCTTGTCATCAATTTAAAGTGTCTTTTTTTATGTTTTCAAGATGTCGATTACGCTGGACAATAACGAGCTATCGGAAACAGAAAGGTGAAACGTAGAACGGATTCAACTTTCAGTGCTGGACGCCACGGGACCGCAGCACGGGCGGCTGTGGCTCGTTTCTGTAGTGTCGTGGTCATCACGTTCGCCTAACACGCGAAAGATCCCCAGTTCGAAACTGTTTTGTTCTTCAACTGCAGCCTTTTACATGGACAAGAGCTGAACTTTCTTGCATCTTTCCCATCTGCAAACCTGCCTTCGAATTTGCTTCAACAAACCTGTTCTCGTCGTGAAATGTAATGCAATTCCATTTAATTACAGTGCAAAGCGTTGTTAAGTTTTTCTCCAACCTGGTTCTGATCATATGCCATTGTGTTGGAGAGTGTAGTTACCGCCTTCTGATCCTTTCATGAAAAGCAGTACCGCATTTGCCTTCCTTGCGCAGGCGGCTCGGTTCAAAGACAGGAAAGAAGCAGATGCTCTGGTGTCACAGCGCACCACGAATTCCTGAACTTGTCTGTCTGTCAAATGTACCCCAAGGTCGTCTCAGAAAGACCTCATTTGGAAGCTGTCAATCGTTATTCAACGTGCGAGAATTGGCACCAGATATCCTGAATAATGTTTTGGAGCAATTCGCACGTTAGTGGCTCATTCAATCAGCAACAGCAATGAAAGAAATTGTACTCTCAGAGGAACCTTTCGACTTGCACATTCATAGCGTCGCTATTATGAAGGTCCGCCCCGAGATCGAAGTCATGTTGGAACTGAAACGGAGAAATCGACAGAGAGGCTACAGAATGACATCGCATCCATTTGGTTTTCTTTAAATCACTGACGAGCAGGAAAATGTAAACGGGGAGGGGGGGTGGGGAAGTGAGACAGTTGCAGCTCTGGTGAAATTCCTTCTTTGTGATTCACTCAGCAATCAGAGACGTGAAGGTGACTCAGGCGTGAGAACTCTTCACATCGAGAACAAAAAGCACTCAAGGGCAGTTAGCACCTCTTCCGGAGTGGGAGTGGGGTGAGGTAATTATCTTTTGACTTCTGTTACTATGTTCAGAAACTGGCTTTTAGATTGAGGTGAACAGAAACTGCATTTCTAAAAAGCACCACGGAATTTAGCAAAATTTATCGAGTCGCTTCTCCTCGATTCCCACACAGGTTTCCAACTCAGTTGGTATCCATGTGGCTCATGTCCAGGAGTGAACGTCTCAGTAGCAAATTGCACGGTTAAGGTAAAAGGCAAGGAAAGTGGCATCTCGAACTGGCTCCGAGGTCAGAGCATTCTCTCAATGTGATCTGTCGTTCTCGGATTGTAATGCTACCTCCGGTTTTAGGGTGGAGAACATTCTTTGGGACTCCTATTCTGAAAAAAAAACAGACACAGTGATTGAAACTATGCTGCGCGGTATGATGCGGAACACGGCCTGCATTTTCCCTGTAGTCCGGTGTGTTTCGTGTTCCGTGTAAACGTGAAAGTCGTCCTGTTTGGAGCAATGGGTGAAATCATTTAGCAAAGCAAGAATGGAAATTCCAGTAATGTCAAGAAGCTCATGGTTATTTGACCAAATCATAAGCGAACCCATATTCTCACGCACTCACAGATACATTTGTAGCTGAAAAGAGTCAGAGAAGATAGACTGAGCTTACCATTGATTTTTGCCTGGATTGATGGGCTATCAATATCTGCTGCGAAATTGACATTGTTGCCGGGCACATCCCAGCAGCTGTGCGAGTCCGAGAGGAATCATGGAACCCTTTTTCATGTGACTTTGCATCTGTTGTTATGCAGGAGCACAATTGGAAATATAAGAAAATGAGGCGGCGCCGCCGGCTGGTAGTGTGGCCGAGCGGTCTAAGGCGCTGGATCCAGGTTCCAGTCTCGAAAGGGGCGCAGGTTCGAATCCCACCACTGCCATTTCTGCTGATCAACTCCAATGCTGCAGCTTGTTAAAATGCTGTTTCGGTGCCCACTGTATGCTGATGTTGAAAACAAAAGTAAAATGGGTTTGCTTCGCAGGGAATTAACTGTGATGTGGGATACTGCCAAATATTCCAAAATGTCTCTACTGTCATAATCGTGTTCGACTCCCGCGCGGAAAATCGCAAACAGTTGTGCCGTCCCAGGCAAGTTGAGCCTTTACTGGAACCGAATGGAGACTGTTATTTCATCGCTGTTGTGAAACGAAGTCCTACGGTGACTCTACTCGTTGTTATTTGGGTTTCTAGCTAATGGGAAAATCGTTCCAATTAAATTCGATGTCCTACCTTATTGAATCTCTCACATTTCCTTCATTTCTGTCCTGGAAACATCGTAAGGGAAAGGTAATCTAATCGAGACTGTGGTTGGTGAAATTCACTTTTTACGGCCAATTCTTATTATGTTCTTTCTTTCTCTCTTTTCAGCATTGTCTGGAAAGTGGTGGTGCACTAAGGCTGCAGCATGTTTGAAAGAGTCGTTTGGAAATGCCCCGTTGTTAGTTGTGAGATTACTTTATGTCTCATGCCCTCGGACTGTATCACATTTAGCATTCATGCATCTCTGTGTCTGAAAATGCGTGAGGTATGCCAGTTTTGTTTGTGTTCCGTGTTAAATGCTTTCTTTTTGCGATTCGCTCAATACATTTCGATTTAACAGGGTTTCTGAGGTAACTTCCAGCAGCCAAAATCCTCAGCTGAGGATCTGGGAAAATTTCACAGAGTATGGTCAGTCGGAGCTAAAGTAAGGAAGTCGTTCGTTTCTACAGTGTTTCACAATACTACCTTTCCCGTGAGCAGTCGAACAGACTAAATGATTGTGCCATAGACTGCGATGGCAAACTCCGCTGAAAAGTAATCCTTTAAAGCCGGTGGAAGCAACATGACGTTATTGGGGTACACCGTGGAAGAAAATACTTCGTTGGACCTCGTCCATGCTCACCACATAGCCAAAATTAAACAAGTCCCATTCCCCAGCATTTGGCCCCAATCCCTCTAAACGCATCCTATCCAGAAACTCACCCGATTTCCTTTGCAATTTTCTGAGTGTAATAGCCTCCTCCACTTCCTCTGGTAGATCATTCCAAACACGCACAACCTTCTTTGTGGGAAATGTGCCTCAGGTCCTTTGTCACTTTCAGCCCTCTCACCTTAAAGCTATGCTGTCGAGTATTCAACTCACACCAACTTGGGTAAAACACGTAAATACTCAGTTTACCACCCTTCCATAAGGTCATGTCGCAGCTGTTACGCTGCAGGGAAAATTTATTCCACCAGCCTATTCCATCTCTCCCCACGGTACAAACATCGACGACATTCTTGTCTATATCTTGTCATCAATTTAAAGTGTCTTTTTTTATGTTTTCAAGATGTCGATTACGCTGGACAATAACGAGCTATCGGAAACAGAAAGGTGAAACGTAGAACGGATTCAACTTTCAGTGCTGGACGCCACGGGACCGCAGCACGGGCGGCTGTGGCTCGTTTCTGTAGTGTCGTGGTCATCACGTTCGCCTAACACGCGAAAGATCCCCAGTTCGAAACTGTTTTGTTCTTCAACTGCAGCCTTTTACATGGACAAGAGCTGAACTTTCTTGCATCTTTCCCATCTGCAAACCTGCCTTCGAATTTGCTTCAACAAACCTGTTCTCGTCGTGAAATGTAATGCAATTCCATTTAATTACAGTGCAAAGCGTTGTTAAGTTTTTCTCCAACCTGGTTCTGATCATATGCCATTGTGTTGGAGAGTGTAGTTACCGCCTTCTGATCCTTTCATGAAAAGCAGTACCGCATTTGCCTTCCTTGCGCAGGCGGCTCGGTTCAAAGACAGGAAAGAAGCAGATGCTCTGGTGTCACAGCGCACCACGAATTCCTGAACTTGTCTGTCTGTCAAATGTACCCCAAGGTCGTCTCAGAAAGACCTCATTTGGAAGCTGTCAATCGTTATTCAACGTGCGAGAATTGGCACCAGATATCCTGAATAATGTTTTGGAGCAATTCGCACGTTAGTGGCTCATTCAATCAGCAACAGCAATGAAAGAAATTGTACTCTCAGAGGAACCTTTCGACTTGCACATTCATAGCGTCGCTATTATGAAGGTCCGCCCCGAGATCGAAGTCATGTTGGAACTGAAACGGAGAAATCGACAGAGAGGCTACAGAATGACATCGCATCCATTTGGTTTTCTTTAAATCACTGACGAGCAGGAAAATGTAAACGGGGAGGGGGGGTGGGGAAGTGAGACAGTTGCAGCTCTGGTGAAATTCCTTCTTTGTGATTCACTCAGCAATCAGAGACGTGAAGGTGACTCAGGCGTGAGAACTCTTCACATCGAGAACAAAAAGCACTCAAGGGCAGTTAGCACCTCTTCCGGAGTGGGAGTGGGGTGAGGTAATTATCTTTTGACTTCTGTTACTATGTTCAGAAACTGGCTTTTAGATTGAGGTGAACAGAAACTGCATTTCTAAAAAGCACCACGGAATTTAGCAAAATTTATCGAGTCGCTTCTCCTCGATTCCCACACAGGTTTCCAACTCAGTTGGTATCCATGTGGCTCATGTCCAGGAGTGAACGTCTCAGTAGCAAATTGCACGGTTAAGGTAAAAGGCAAGGAAAGTGGCATCTCGAACTGGCTCCGAGGTCAGAGCATTCTCTCAATGTGATCTGTCGTTCTCGGATTGTAATGCTACCTCCGGTTTTAGGGTGGAGAACATTCTTTGGGACTCCTATTCTGAAAAAAAAACAGACACAGTGATTGAAACTATGCTGCGCGGTATGATGCGGAACACGGCCTGCATTTTCCCTGTAGTCCGGTGTGTTTCGTGTTCCGTGTAAACGTGAAAGTCGTCCTGTTTGGAGCAATGGGTGAAATCATTTAGCAAAGCAAGAATGGAAATTCCAGTAATGTCAAGAAGCTCATGGTTATTTGACCAAATCATAAGCGAACCCATATTCTCACGCACTCACAGATACATTTGTAGCTGAAAAGAGTCAGAGAAGATAGACTGAGCTTACCATTGATTTTTGCCTGGATTGATGGGCTATCAATATCTGCTGCGAAATTGACATTGTTGCCGGGCACATCCCAGCAGCTGTGCGAGTCCGAGAGGAATCATGGAACCCTTTTTCATGTGACTTTGCATCTGTTGTTATGCAGGAGCACAATTGGAAATATAAGAAAATGAGGCGGCGCCGCCGGCTGGTAGTGTGGCCGAGCGGTCTAAGGCGCTGGATCCAGGTTCCAGTCTCGAAAGGGGCGCAGGTTCGAATCCCACCACTGCCATTTCTGCTGATCAACTCCAATGCTGCAGCTTGTTAAAATGCTGTTTCGGTGCCCACTGTATGCTGATGTTGAAAACAAAAGTAAAATGGGTTTGCTTCGCAGGGAATTAACTGTGATGTGGGATACTGCCAAATATTCCAAAATGTCTCTACTGTCATAATCGTGTTCGACTCCCGCGCGGAAAATCGCAAACAGTTGTGCCGTCCCAGGCAAGTTGAGCCTTTACTGGAACCGAATGGAGACTGTTATTTCATCGCTGTTGTGAAACGAAGTCCTACGGTGACTCTACTCGTTGTTATTTGGGTTTCTAGCTAATGGGAAAATCGTTCCAATTAAATTCGATGTCCTACCTTATTGAATCTCTCACATTTCCTTCATTTCTGTCCTGGAAACATCGTAAGGGAAAGGTAATCTAATCGAGACTGTGGTTGGTGAAATTCACTTTTTACGGCCAATTCTTATTATGTTCTTTCTTTCTCTCTTTTCAGCATTGTCTGGAAAGTGGTGGTGCACTAAGGCTGCAGCATGTTTGAAAGAGTCGTTTGGAAATGCCCCGTTGTTAGTTGTGAGATTACTTTATGTCTCATGCCCTCGGACTGTATCACATTTAGCATTCATGCATCTCTGTGTCTGAAAATGCGTGAGGTATGCCAGTTTTGTTTGTGTTCCGTGTTAAATGCTTTCTTTTTGCGATTCGCTCAATACATTTCGATTTAACAGGGTTTCTGAGGTAACTTCCAGCAGCCAAAATCCTCAGCTGAGGATCTGGGAAAATTTCACAGAGTATGGTCAGTCGGAGCTAAAGTAAGGAAGTCGTTCGTTTCTGCAGTGTTTCACAATACTACCTTTCCCGTGAGCAGTCGAACAGACTAAATGATTGTGCCATAGACTGCGATGGCAAACTCCGCTGAAAAGTAATCCTTTAAAGCCGGTGGAAGCAACATGACGTTATTGGGGTACACCGTGGAAGAAAATACTTCGTTGGACCTCGTCCATGCTCACCACATAGCCAAAATTAAACAAGTCCCATTCCCCAGCATTTGGCCCCAATCCCTCTAAACGCATCCTATCCAGAAACTCACCCGATTTCCTTTGCAATTTTCTGAGTGTAATAGCCTCCTCCACTTCCTCTGGTAGATCATTCCAAACACGCACAACCTTCTTTGTGGGAAATGTGCCTCAGGTCCTTTGTCACTTTCAGCCCTCTCACCTTAAAGCTATGCTGTCGAGTATTCAACTCACACCAACTTGGGTAAAACACGTAAATACTCAGTTTACCACCCTTCCATAAGGTCATGTCGCAGCTGTTACGCTGCAGGGAAAATTTATTCCACCAGCCTATTCCATCTCTCCCCACGGTACAAACATCGACGACATTCTTGTCTATATCTTGTCATCAATTTAAAGTGTCTTTTTTTATGTTTTCAAGATGTCGATTACGCTGGACAATAACGAGCTATCGGAAACAGAAAGGTGAAACGTAGAACGGATTCAACTTTCAGTGCTGGACGCCACGGGACCGCAGCACGGGCGGCTGTGGCTCGTTTCTGTAGTGTCGTGGTCATCACGTTCGCCTAACACGCGAAAGATCCCCAGTTCGAAACTGTTTTGTTCTTCAACTGCAGCCTTTTACATGGACAAGAGCTGAACTTTCTTGCATCTTTCCCATCTGCAAACCTGCCTTCGAATTTGCTTCAACAAACCTGTTCTCGTCGTGAAATGTAATGCAATTCCATTTAATTACAGTGCAAAGCGTTGTTAAGTTTTTCTCCAACCTGGTTCTGATCATATGCCATTGTGTTGGAGAGTGTAGTTACCGCCTTCTGATCCTTTCATGAAAAGCAGTACCGCATTTGCCTTCCTTGCGCAGGCGGCTCGGTTCAAAGACAGGAAAGAAGCAGATGCTCTGGTGTCACAGCGCACCACGAATTCCTGAACTTGTCTGTCTGTCAAATGTACCCCAAGGTCGTCTCAGAAAGACCTCATTTGGAAGCTGTCAATCGTTATTCAACGTGCGAGAATTGGCACCAGATATCCTGAATAATGTTTTGGAGCAATTCGCACGTTAGTGGCTCATTCAATCAGCAACAGCAATGAAAGAAATTGTACTCTCAGAGGAACCTTTCGACTTGCACATTCATAGCGTCGCTATTATGAAGGTCCGCCCCGAGATCGAAGTCATGTTGGAACTGAAACGGAGAAATCGACAGAGAGGCTACAGAATGACATCGCATCCATTTGGTTTTCTTTAAATCACTGACGAGCAGGAAAATGTAAACGGGGAGGGGGGGTGGGGAAGTGAGACAGTTGCAGCTCTGGTGAAATTCCTTCTTTGTGATTCACTCAGCAATCAGAGACGTGAAGGTGACTCAGGCGTGAGAACTCTTCACATCGAGAACAAAAAGCACTCAAGGGCAGTTAGCACCTCTTCCGGAGTGGGAGTGGGGTGAGGTAATTATCTTTTGACTTCTGTTACTATGTTCAGAAACTGGCTTTTAGATTGAGGTGAACAGAAACTGCATTTCTAAAAAGCACCACGGAATTTAGCAAAATTTATCGAGTCGCTTCTCCTCGATTCCCACACAGGTTTCCAACTCAGTTGGTATCCATGTGGCTCATGTCCAGGAGTGAACGTCTCAGTAGCAAATTGCACGGTTAAGGTAAAAGGCAAGGAAAGTGGCATCTCGAACTGGCTCCGAGGTCAGAGCATTCTCTCAATGTGATC